>NW_026562407.1:1200000-1890000 GCF_027474105.1 Poeciliopsis prolifica | reverse complement strand
ACTTGCTAAAATGAATGGCGCGCCTGGATTGGTGGCTTTGCCAATGCCAGCCAATAGCGCGTCAAGTTTGGCATTTTAGCAGGTGGAGCTGCATTTCTTTTGAATATCCTACATGTTTTCAACCATAAAATGTGAGAAAAGGCAGGTTTTATGCAAAAAATCTGCAGTTATATTTCCCAGAAAGATTTTCAGTTAGTTATAATTAAGTTATTGATCACTAACTGTAAATCACAATTCGAAAGAACACTTCAGACTCAAACTGAATTAGTTTCTCTGTAATTAACACGTCTCTATTCCAGTTTCTAAAGCTGTCTATTATTTATCTGAAAGGATAATGAAAATCTAAACGAGGATTTGATAGGAACAAGTGTGTAAAAACTTTGGCCTGCAGCCTAAATTATCACAAAATAATCGTTTTCTGAGTGTGCTTCTCTTGTTCTGCCATAAAATACGACTCCAAATCACCACATTAGACCATTAAGCAAATTAGAGTTTAAAGTTTATTATCAGCAGTTCAACTGAGTGAACGTAAAGCTCATGGTCCTCCATATACATGAGTCCTTAAGGGCACAAGTGGGACAACCATATTCAATTATCCTGCCGATTAAAACTCGTCGGTGATGGAGCGTGTGTGAGTGCATGTGCACTGAAACAGGATGGCCCTATGCAAATATAATTACACCAATTAAACCGTGGAGTCGCCTCAGAGGGGGTGTGTGTGGAAAACCTGGCAGCTGCAGCATGTAGGAGTTGGTGTGTGTGGTGATTGGTATGGTGTTTGGATGTCTGGTTTATCTGGCATGTGTGTGTGTGATAATGTAGGTTTGTGTGCGTGCGTGTGTGTGGGTGTTGATATTCTGGTAGAGCACTTCTCCTCACTCCTCCCTCCATCCCCTTCAGCACCACCGTCACCCCGCACCCCCAAAAACCAACTTCTCTGGGCTTGGCTGCCTTCTGGGAGTTGGAGGCACTCAGAGCTTGTTTGCAGAAAAAAGAAGAAATGGATGTGGAGAAATATGTATACATGATGAATAAAATATATCATTTGACATTTAGTAGGTCTAATGACTTTAGCTTACTTTGAGTATAAAAAAGTCAGCTGTGAAAAGCACTTTTTTAATATCAATTGAATGTAAGTGAATTAAATAAAGGTTGTTGTTTTGGCAAAACTACATTTTAACAATAGAAATTAGAAAAGAAAGTTACTGTAAATGGATGCAACATGGAAACCAGCCCAGTGGTTCTTTACATGCAGAGTGAATAACTTTACAGATTTTCTCAGACCCTTTGGTGCATTTCTCAGAACAGAATTGAAATTCTCAAAACTACATGTTCAATCTTCAAATCATTTTCTCACTTGTTCACACCAAAAATGCTGTTGGTCATTTCTGTGGACAAATTGAAAATACTTTTGCACTTCCATCCAAGTTATTGTGTGCAATTCTTAACTTTTTCCTTGCTGATGTCATGTTGATCAAATTGTTTGTGCAAATTTAGTTGAGAAATGCAATGTTTTGAACATTTTGAGAAGGATTTGATAAATGCACCAGAGGATCAGAGAACAACTGTAATACCTCAGCATTTCTGAGTTCGTGGAACCTCTTGCTATAAAAATGTTTTTCTTTATAAATCAGCAACTTAGGGTTGGGGTGAAACTTAATAGGACAAAAAGATTTGCTGTTGATGAGAAGAGGTCGAAAATATTTTTGCATCTCCAGTGAATTTCAGCGACAGTCCAAATGTAGCTTCATTCATTGTCTTAGCAATAATGGCATGTGTTATTGTTAAAACGCAAGAAGTTACAAGGAGCAAACTTCTTGGATTTATTTTCACCGTCACCTTCTTGCCTAGAAAAGTTTAATAAGGTGTACAACATTCACCATTCTCATTTGAACACGATTATGTTGCCACATCTTCCACAATCAGACCAAATCATTCCAACACTCTGACAGATACTATTTGACAGTTGGGTGCTCAAAACAGCAGGCATCTCACCAAACCGATGTAAAGCCCCATGACATCTTCTGGTGATGTCTGGGTCCATTTCTCCCACACAATCCGTTAACCGGTTCAGAAGTCCCTGTTGTTTAGCCGAAGGGCGGCTGCAGTAAACAAGCCTGTCAGTTTAAATTGAGTCTTAAAGAAACTACTGGTCTCCAGTCAGTGGGCGACAAGAAGGAGTTAATTTGTGTTGACTCTGTTTACCCACTTTGACCACAACACAGTTAAAGCCACAACAGAGCTGTTAAGTTATATTAAACCACTCAGCGCTAGCAGACTGACAGTGGAACAACTGCAGTTTATGGACAGACAGACAGACAGACAGACAGACAGACAGACAGACAGACAGACAGACAGACAGACAGACAGACATTCTTGCTCTATTCAGCTTTTTTTTTGTTAGTGAAAAAAATCTGCCAGTGGAACAATTACTTTTCTTTAAATCTACAGTTTATTTAAAAACAAGCTCCAATATCTTGATGAAAAGTTACTTGCAAGTTAGTTTTGACTCAAGATCAAAAAGCAAAACAATACATATGAACAATTTGGCTCATCATTTAAATGTTTGCTCGCCTTTATTGTTTTCCAGCATTTTTTTTATTGCATCCACCAAATTAAACTGTTTTGCTGAATAACTTAAAAACATAAAGATAAATTCAACTGTAAAAAAAGATCATATTTAAAAGAATAGCCATTTCATTCTCACATAATGTTTTCCACAAACTATAGTTCTTGTCCTGACTTACTGGAAGCTTTGACACTTAAACAAAAGTGATGAGTAGTGAAAAAAAAGTATTTGAAAAAGCAGCAGAATGAACCTAGGAGAAATTACACTCATCTGTACTTTTCCAGCTGTGCACACTATTTGGCTTGTAGATGGACTAATTAGCATTTTCCCCATAGCCAATAGTTAGTAGGCTGTTAAACTATTAACACTTTATGCTGTTGCCAGAAATCATTTCATGCAAATGAGCCAAAACTTTCTGAACCAACCAACATAAAAGACAGAAAATCACCTTGAGAAAAAAAACTTTAGGCGTTTATTATTTAAAAACAGTTCACTTGTCAACCTTATGTGACTCAAAGTGCCTTTGACTGCATTTCAAGCAAGAGATTTCTTTCACTTCAGTGAGAGGTTATCCAGGGTTGAACTTATATATTTTCTATCATTTTTCAGTAATACATTCACTGATCTAATGCAGTATTAAAGGAACATCTTATTTCCTCGCATTTATTTCAGGTATAACTCTCAAAATAAGAAAGAGAAAAAGCTCTCCTGATTTTCTGTGATTGTGTTTGGTCGTCTGCTAATCAGTAAGCAGGTGTGTAGGAGGGACAGATGCCTCACTCAGTCTCCTCCCTCACATCTGTGTCCCACAAAACAACCAAAAGATAATGTTGTCTGAGTTTCTTACATTATCCAGTTGGAAAATGTTAAAATTAAAGAGCTTTTAGTGAGAGAAAAAAATCTCATCTGTGTGCACAGTTATTGGCTGTAGATAATAGAGTTATTTGTTGCAGTGATTTAATCCCACAATTTGAGTGTCTGGAATCAGAGAGGGTAATAATTATGCTATTGACACTTCTGTCAGATTATATAAAATAAATGTAACCAAGGTAATCTGTTTTACGCTTTAAACTGATTATATTTTCTAGAAACTTCTTTTTAGTAATGTATGTTTTCACAGATGCCCATTTCTATTGACCACTTTTCAAACTGGGAAAGACAAGAAAACATAATCCAAGGAAAGACAGAGGAATGTGTTTTCTCTGCCAGGTATGCTGCAAGAACAACATGACATAATTCTGTCTTTGTAGCTTGTCCTTTATGTATAAGAAGAACTTTTTTCTTTTAGTGTTTCACAAATATTGCACGATTGGACAGAAGTATGAAGTTGTGGTGGTTATGAGGTTCACAAATCCTGCAGGTGGAGGGAACTTTAAAGATTTCCATGGAGTTCTGCACTTGAATTCTTGTAAAGTTTGGAAAAATGTCACACAATGTGGAGTTAAACAGTAAATATCTGGATGTATTTCATAGAAAAATCCAGTTGCTTACATGTTTCTGCGCTAGACTTTTTCATCAAAATCTCTTTTGACTCTTCATTTTTTGTAATATAACAATGACATATGCAGTAGTATTTATTCATTTTAGCTAATATTCAATCGGAAAAAGCTGAACTTATTTCAAAGTATGAAATGTCCTGCTAAATGTCTTCAAACACAACCATCTAAAATACATTTCAGATTCATTTTAGATGAATTACATCACAATCTAAAATGTTTTCACTTTCCAGTTGTAAAGACAACAGAATGAGGCAAAGTCATTGTATTGCCTTGTTGCTGAAAATGTGCTATATAAATAAAATTACCTTTCCCTAAATTTACTTTAAAACACACAAATTATTTTTGGTGAAAATCTCTTGAAGTTGTCCTAGAAAAATTGTTAGAAAAATTCTTTCAAAATGTACGAGTACAGCAAGGAAAATTTATATTTTCTAAATTTGGTGAAGACAAATTATGTCAGTGTAAAGGAATGTAACTAATCTCTATATAAATGCAATAATTAGTCAGCAAAAGTTGAAGTAAAAACAGAAATTTGCTGAGTGGCTTTTCAGCTTGCCGGTCACCCTTGTAGATCAGATGATTCATCATGCAGGCAGCTGCTAAACCTCCCCTCAAATGCAGAGTAAGCTGCTGTTAAAATGTGCTTCCTCTTCTTCTGCACCCCCACACCAAAAATCCTATTTCTCAGACTTACACGCCGCGGCTCGCCCAGATTTTTCTCAAGTATTTTTCACACCAGTCGAGTATTAATGTCCCAGGGAGCTGTAGGGCTTCACTTTGTACCGACTACTTGTTTCTTCAATTAGATCTCAGCAGGGTGGAGGGGTACAATGTCGCAGTCGCCGCGGGCCGTCTCCCACTCTCTCGGCTTCTTCACACACTCAGGAGTGGGTTGATAGGATTAAAGGGACATGCGTTGGTTTGGGTGGAACACCGGGTATGTTAGCAGGGACTCCATTATGATGGTCTAAGAAGACGATGTAAAACACGTTTAAGTATTGCAGATATCAAGACGACAAATAGATCCTGCAGATCTTTTACTCAAATTTGGGATTCTGACTTGGTAGACGGAGAGGTAAATTGATTTGTATTAAGCGCCCAATTAAATGTAAACAGGTTGTTGTTGAGGAATGTGCAACTTTATTGTGTGTTTATTTCAGACGTTGAGTCTGGTTCAGGGGGGAGTTCATGTTGGCATAATCTACTTAATCTGATTGAGGGCAGGCTCATCTTCACAGCCTCAATAATTGATAGCACCATCTGCTGTGGAGCCGGTCCACCACAATGCAAAGAATTAGGTTACAACACCACAGGCTAATTGCATTTTACCTTTGTTTGAGACAAAGACAATTGACACGAGGTAATTAATGTAGCTCAGATTTGATGTCTATTGCATATATGATGTCTGTAAATGTTTGGGTTTGTGGACACGTACAGCCGGTTTCACATCACACTCAGCCGGATCTATTTTGATTAAATCATACAAACTTTTGCAGCAAAAATAAAGAAGTAAATTTAAAGAAAATAAAAGGTTTTTCTAAGCATTTGGAACCTTTCACACAAAACTTATTAATTTCTTACTCTTTCAGCACAAAGTTTAAGTATAAAAATGAATTATTGTGATGGTAAATGTGAAGAGATGATGCAATACTTTACCACTTAACTCACTTTACTCATTTTAAAGTTCTCTATTTACAAGAAAAGTGCTTAAGAAAGTGATTTTTACTTTCAGAAGCATTGCATCAAAGTTTTATTTGTTGAACGTAATCAGAATTTGTTTTGCCCCCATTAAGTAATGACTTCATAGATTGGAGGGATTATTATTTCATGCTGCATTCTGGTTGAATTAAATTCAAATAAACAGCTTTTAAGATGTCACTTGGTTCATATCCTGCCATGTTTGCTGGTGTCTAAAAAAACCACTTTTTTTTTTATGTGAATTTGTAGAAATTTGGTTTTGTGTAAAATGCAGTGTTGGATTCACACTGTGCTGGAGTGTCATGACCGGGTACGTTACTTTTCTGTTTTATTTATGTGTTTTTCACATTACAAGTTCATCTAGAAATAAAATTTCAATGCCGTTTGAGATCCACCAAGAAGTTAATATAACTATATAGTAATTATTTGAGGTTCCAGTACAAGAGTCAGTTGGCAATCTTTGGTTAAAAGTCACTTCGTCAGCACATTAGATTTCATAGGAATCAATTTCAGTGACCTTTGACATATGAGTGTGTGTGTGTTTTTCCAGGGTAATCTGTGTTTCTTTGACGAATGAGTCCACAAATTGCATTTCCGATAAATGGTTTCTACATCCAATCTGAGATGAACATCAGCTGCATGTGGAGTCCATGTCTGTTTTTCACATGACCAGACCGTGTTTGTGTTGTTCTTTTGTTTGGCATCTAAATAATTCATTGCCGAGCATTGTTTCAACATCTTTAATTTACAGCACAGAGACCGATAACACACCCAGTTTTCCCAAGTGATGCGACAGAGGCACTGGCAGGAAATAATGTGTCAATATTTCTGAAACTTAAACAGTTTCATTGATGATATAAACATCAAATCTGTGGAAATAGAGATAGAAGAAGGGCTTTGTTAAATTAATGTCACAAGAGAAGTGAAACCGAACATGTTACCTTTACGTAAAGATACATTGGAGGGTTTTAGGTTTTGTTTATCAGCTCTTATCAGAGGATAAATGTACAAAACCAAGACATGATGCTGGTGTAAAGGCAGAAATACAACTTCAGTGAGATACGTTTTTGTATTTAGAAGAGAAAAGTGACAAATGATACTTGTCATCTTTACTGCTCTTTCTGATAAATTATTGAAACATAATGCAAAACTCATATTGAAACATTATGCAGACTTGGTATTTTCCCTTCCATTTTGTTTTTATGCTATCCTGGCCCACAGGATGATGATAAAAAGCTCTTCTCATTGGAGAAAAACTGTAAGAAAAGCCGAATGAAGGGCATTTCAGGCTTTCACCTCAGAGGCAGTACAAGGCTGAGAGCTTTTGTTACAAGTACCTGCAGTTTTCTTCCTCGTACTGCAGCGTTGTTCAGCAGAAGAGGAGGAGAATCTGATGAATGAACCCTTATATATCTTATACATGCACAGCACAAGCTCATCCTCTGAACAACCTCCCCCCATTGAGGAAAAGCTCTTTGTTTTATCAGAGCTTTGTCCCAGAGACTGCTTGTTTTCTGAGCCGGGATAGTTGCATTCTTTGTGGTTGACCTAAAAATGTGTCTATATTTGAGTTACAAAATGTGCATCTTTACCTCACAAAGATGTTTGCATCGTGTTTTCATATTGTTAAAGATAGATATGCAAACAAAGAGCAGGATAAGACACATCCACATAAGTTTCTGCATCTCCAGCATTCAGTTTTTATGCAAAAACAAATCTGGAACAAACTTCCGGAAAACTGAAAAGATGCTGAAACACTGAGTTCCTTTAAATCAAAGCTGAAACCCCACCTGTTTAGAGCTGTGATTAATTTCTAGTGCCTGGAATAATGATCACTATGTATGATGCTTGCTTGATGATTTTGATGATGGCATTTAACGAAATGTAATATTTATTTGTTGTTCCACTATTGGGGACTGTTTAATGCTTTGTTGCAATTCAAAGTGTTCAAGGTAGCATTCAGCAGATATGTATTTTATCATTGTCAAAGAGTACTAAAACCAAGCTGACATTCAATGCTATTTAATTCCTCTTTAAATAACATCACTTCCCATTTTGTTCTGCTTGAGTAAACATGATTATTCAAGAATCAGTCGGCAATTAAATGTTTTAACTGTTGATCCAAATCTGGAGGCTTACCTGAGCTCAGTGTAGTTCAGCTCCACTGCTTGAATCAACCCCCCCCCCAACATAAATCAAACAGTACAATCCATTGTTTGAGGATTAGAGGCAAAGGTTTTTCAGACATTTGTTCCATTTCCTCCTCAGCAGAGGTAAGAGACGGGGGGTAAATCAGTTGGGCACCAGTCGACTGCAGCCCAAATACTGTGTAGTATGTAGGTCAAAGCCTGACCTCCATGTCTGGTAATCTTGTTTAGCCAGAGAATTAGGATGAAATTCATACATGCAGCATTGTACTTGTAATTTGCCTAATTTTGGGGGGATGTAAAGAATAAATGAAACATGGACAGAAGGAGTAAACGTTTTCAGCTTACTTTGCTTAAAAATCAGTCAAGAAGGCAGGGAGACAGAGACAGTCATAACTCACAATGTCATCAGTCTAACGCAGAAATCTTTTTATCTACAAGAATTGGATCTAAGAGCATCATTTGTCTTTACAGACCTCTGCATTTGCAGCACATTTCAAAAACCTGAGACTAAAAAGCTCTAGAAAGCAGTTATTGATTATAAAAAACATCACACCAAAATACAGTGCATCAGCCAAGGATTTGCTACATTTAAATGAATGCAGATGGTTTACTTATTTATTTCTTAAAAATGTCAGTGTTGTGTCTACGTCCAAGAACAAGGTCAATGTCGTCTGTGTTTCAGTCTCCCGGAGTGATTCAGAGTCATTTAATTACATTTGCTGGAGGAGCTGGTCTCCAGTCTGCCCTCATCACGTTCCCTCTGTCTTATTTTCCTTTCTGTCGTCGTCCTGCCTCACAACAATTCCTCCAGCCTCCATCCATTAGTCACACCCATGCAGCGTCATGTAGACCCACAAAGTGCTTCTGCAGAGCCTGGTTGGTATGGGGTGAAACCCACATTTATGCACATGCTGACACATATTTGTGTTTAGGAACAAAGAGCTGTGGATGCAGGCCGACACATACATTAACCAAAGGAGTGCAGGGTCACGGATTGCAGTCTTTTTACATCAGGTTCTGAATATTAATGTATGGGGACGGATAAGCAGCTGTGACAATCCCTTTAAAGCCCTGCTGTTCTCTGGTTGGTGCATCTGGTTAATGTATGCCAATCTTTAGCTTAAATTTATGCAAATTTGGGTTTTTAGGTGATGTGCACTGTGATTTTTTTGGGTTCCAGTCTGTGTGTTTCTCTATTTACTTCTGAATATCTTGATACATTTTAAATGATTCAAATAATTAAAAAAAAAAATTTATTCTGCTTCACCTGTCCAGAAGGGGGCAGCAGCTGTACTTGCAGCTATCACTCTCCTCATGTCATCTTTAGGGTGGCACATTATTGTAAAAAAAAAAAAGTAAAAAGGAAGACTACATTTCCGTCAGAAAATAAAGAAATTTCTGTGTTTGAAAAGTCACAGATTCGCTAGAAAAACACTATTTTTCTCTCAGAAAATTTCCAGGAGAAACAAGGAAGTTTCTGAGACTGAAAAGTTGAAAATCTTACCCAAAGTACACTCTAGCTATTTCCCCAAAAGTCCTAAAAAAGGCTCTGAGCTCCAAAAGTCTACAGTGACTTCCCCCGATGAAGACATCTTTTGTTATACAGAGCGATGTTTAGCCATTCAAAAGTCATCGCCTGCATAAAGATGCGACACGCACAGCGTGAGATTAATCAGGCTCGATTAGAGATGGCGCCGCTCGCTTCTTAGCTCCCCTTGGCTTCTCTTAACCGTTTCTGCCTCACCCTTGACCCTTAGCCCTGCTCCTCCTCCTCCAGCCCTCATCGTCTACCAAATCCTTTAATCTGGTCTCCTCGGTGACCCTTTCCTTTATTCTGTCAACTGGTACAAGTCTGTGCCCACGCCCCATGAAATCTGTTGGTCAGCGCTCCTAGGTTGGCCACTGTCCTCCTGGGAAGGAGAAGAGGGGATAAAAGGAAGCAGGAAAAAAAGCTTATGGCTGGAGTACAATTAATCAAGAGAGATTAAAAAACAGACTGAGCGGGAATGACTGCAGTTCATTTTGTAACCTACTTTTTCTAGGACTGCTGTGTTTTATAAAGTAATTTTTGCTCTACTTCTGCCATAAATGCAACATATTTCAGATGCTGTGCCTCCTTCTGATGCTGTTTTATTGACAAATTTGTACAAATCACACCAGGGAGAGTTCAAAATTTAACTATGAGAGTTATCATAGCATGTAATCAAGCCAGATTCTTAGCTTTACCTAAATTTACCTTTTCATTGAAAACAGACTCCATCCACACAAGTTTAAATGAACTAAAATACAACATTTATTTGTTAAAAATTTTAACATGGATTGATTTAAAAGCTATTGACAAGAGTGATTCAGTTTAGGGTTGTCATCCGTCATGAAGTGTTTTTAGATGTTACTGCAGCGTTTGATACTGTTGATACTGCCTCATACGTACCAAAGTGAGAGAATATTTAAATTTGATGCAGAGCGGTTCCTCTGCTCTCCAGCCCTGCAGGATTCTCCAGGAATCTCCTTTTCTTTGTACTGGTTCTCTTTATAGTCTTTTCCTAGAACCTTTCCTCTTCACTCAGTCCTCATTTAGCAATCTTGAAGACATCAAAGGTTACAAGGCTCCAAATCGTCTGAGCTTCAGTGAAAGAAAAACAAGTTACTTTATAGTCTGAAAGATTAATTCACTCCATGGATCAGACTTGTTTGTCCAGCACGTTTCCAAAAATGCGTCATTGATTTGAAATCTGGAGGATTTGGAGTCCAGATCTAGACATTAAGTTGTGATGTCATTATTCATGTTTATAACGTCATTATGTTACTTTATTATAATAATTAGAGATTTTTTTAAAAGGCTACTTTCTTAATTTCTTAGCTTGTTTTGAGAAACATAAATCTCTAAGCAACACTTTTCCAAAATATGAATGATTTTGATGTTTTCGCTATAAATTTTTACATTTCTCTAGATTATTATAGAAGATTTATCTATAAAGCTGGTTTTTCCTAATGAAATTGTTTGACTAAATCTCATGACAGTCACTCAGTTCAGGAGGAATTTTCTCTGGTCCTGAGAGAACTTAATCCTCTGCGCACCTGCCGGTGTGACATCACCAGTTCACCTGGACTTCCCTCTCTCTGAGCTCAGTGGAGGGCGGGGCTACCGGCTTCCAGTCGGCGCTCGAGCGTCTTTGCTGAACACATCTTCATCGCGAGCCGCTGTCAACGCGCTCCGCGTCTCCGCGATCTCGTTCCTGCGCTCCGGACCGAATCGACTCCTCAAAGCGACTCGTTCTTCTTCAAATATCCAAACAGTTTTAGCTGTAAAGGAATAAACGGTTTGGTTTCTTTTTCCTTTTTTCCCCTCGCAGACTCGGAAACAGCAGGGCACAGAGCGGAGCGTCAAAAGCGAGGCTGGTCGGATTATTATAGCCCGGGACAGTGGACATTATCCCCAGCAGAAGAGTACGGCACTTTGACTTACTTCGTTGCGTAGTTGTCCGGTGCATCCAAACCAAACTGCTGTTTCGCTTTATTGGTGGAATACAAACGCTTCACATCAGCACCGAGCGGATGCGCTTCTTTCTGTGCGCTTTGTGCAAACGGCAGCCGGTGAAACAGACTAACCTGTAGGAGGAGAACAAAGTGAAACGCGTTTTTTTTAATTTCCCAATTAGAATAAATCTGTTCAGGTGAAGCTGCAAACCCGGAAAGTGGATCAGGATGCGAGGCTGAAACGAGCCTGTTTGGTGAAGTCAGATCTGCTGTAGTTTCGGGGATGGGAGACGGGATGACCCTCAGCAGTGTGCTGCTTGTTTTGGTCCCGATGTGCTGCCTGATGCCCGGGAACTGCCTCCCTGCGACTCTGGGCGGACTGAAAGGTGAGTACAATCTAGCAGAAGAAGTGAGCTGTCGGCGCATTTATCTTTTCACTTTGTATTTGTGAAATCAAAACAATCCAGCATGTCGTGGAAAGAGAGAGACTCTTGCAACTTTGTGGAGTTTGTTTTTGTACTAATTCACCATTTTAACATGCTTCAAAATGAAGCATGACTTAAATGTCAGTCATTTCAGTCAACCCGACTGTTGTGTTTATTACCATGCGTTGCAGCCCGGTTTTACGCGCTCCAAAGCGCAGAGCCAAGCGGCTGCCGCCAGCCTTTGTTGCAGGAGTTGATAAACGGAGATTTTTGGCAAAGAAAGCTGGTGCCAGACCCATTCAGCTCCAACCCCAACAACAAGTGCGCTGGCTGGGCAGAAAGAAACTCAGAGCTGCAAGGCGGGTTGATCCAAACACGCGTCGGGCTAAGAATTTAAAGGAACAGTTCGCTCAAACGAGTTTTCTGCATGCAGAAAATTTATTCTTGTTTTGCAAGAATCGGCAGAGGTCAGGTTCTGCAGCTTTTCAGGGATTTATTGCTTTGCTCATGCTCAGTCAGTCGTGTTTCCAGCTGAGTGCATCAGTAAAATAATCTTTATCCTAATTTCAGTGAAGTTTGAAGTGATGCAGAGTTGAAGGGTGATGTGGGGTGATAAAGATTTAATGTGGCTTTGAGTGAGAGTGAAGATAAGAAAAGCATAACAAGTCAAATTTTTTTGGTTGCATTATCAACAGATGTGCAGGGTTTTATTTCTCCAGAATAGCAGCATCAAATACAAACGTCACTCTTTATATTCGCTTTCTTTGAATCTGTTCATGAAATAGTTCAAGCAGTTTTTTTTTCTTTAATCTTTTTCTGTATTTGATGCCTTGTGGTTTAGTACAAGCCAGTTCCTTCTCTCTCCCCCATGTGATGGTGCTCACGCCTGGGTACAGCAAAAAGATTTAGAGGCTGCGTCACTCTGTCCATTAGACTGCTCTCAGGTCACCTGACGGTATTAAAGGGCTTTGCTCCTTCTAGCTTTACTCACATCTACAATCTTATACTTGAAAGTTGCTTGTTTTTGAATGAAGCTGAATGAGTTAGGCACTGTTTGATATTATGATGGAACTGTGGGCATATGCACTTTGAATGATGAGACATACGCCAGCAAAAGGAAATGAGAGGAATGTTCAGAAATTTGGCACCTCAGAGTGGTGTCTTATTTTTGCAATAGGGCATTTATAAATGAGGACACGCATTACTAATTTGTCTGCACGCAAGTTTCAGTCAAGTGTTTTTAAAAAAAAGTTATTCTGAGAAGTGGAGAGCTGTCAGCCTTCCTCTTACAGACTCATTTCACTACTGAACAACTCTCGAAGCCTATCACTCTTCTCTACCTATTCCACCTGTGTCATACCTTAAAGTGAATGAACACCTCATGCATATAGAGCATATGGAGTCAGTGAAGTAAATGGAAGGAAAATGTGGAGAGGAAGATAAAAGGATTCATCGGGTGTAAATGAAAACGGCATAATGCAACTTCACACCACTTTAGACACATGGTCTAAAGTGGCAGACCAGAAAAGGAAAGCATCAAGAGAAGCAATGAAGTAGACTATTGCAGCTCTAGAGGAGCTGCACAGAGATATAGCTCATCTGTTGACAAGAAAACCTTTAGCCCTGTAATTAACACGTCTGGAAATCTATAAAATACCCATAACAAGTCTTACATGCACAAAGCATACAGGACCAGGTGTGGAGACCACTGACACAGTGGAAAAAGCCAACTGGGAGAAGAAAGGTGCTCTGATAAATGAGCAAATTCAGCTATTTGGTATGCAACTTGATCTGTGAGACTGAAAACTAACACTGCACATCACCCTGTTGACAGCAATCTAACCATGAAATGTGATCAGAGTGGAAGGGAAGAAGCATGGAACAAAATAAAAGGTAATCCTGGGAGAAAAGCTATCAGAGATGTAAGACTGTGGCAGAAGTTCAACATCCATTAGGACAATGACTCTGAACATACAACCAGAGCTACAAGATAGTGGTTTAGAACAGTGTTTGGGTGGCCCAGTCAAAGTTCAGACCTAAATCTTATAGTGAATTTGTGGCAGGTCTTTATAATTAATAGCTCACAGATGTTGAGCTATTTTTCAAACAAAGTAGACAAAAAAATGGTCTCTAAATGTACCAAGCTGGTAGAGTTACACCCCCAAAACACTTGTAGCTATAATTTTAGCTAACAGGGGTTTATTTTAAAAAAATGACTCAGTGGTCATGAATATACACTTAGGCCTTTATATGAGGATATCTTGAAAATCATTTCCCCTTTACAATAGTGTGCAAAAGTTCAAGGTGGTTGAACATGAAGGAAGTCTTTAAATGCACTCAGATGTGACTGTTGTTGAGAACTTGAAATGTTTCAGCTGCTGAGTTAAACAGTGATCATCTTTATAATGAAATGTCTAAAGACTGTGCTTGCTTAAGTAGTATTACAGTGCACAAAAGCTTCTTACGTAAGACACAGTTGTCGGTATACACAGAAAGTCAGGTGATGTGTGAAGAATAACATCCAGGAAACATCCTGCTTCCAGGTACTGTTCTTATCTTGTCTTGTAATGTCCTACGTTGCTGCGGGAGCGAATGATTTGCATCAGAAATATGGTATTTTATGCAGATTCTGCACATTTGTATTCTTCTTGTAGCATCTGTTAGCATTGCTGATGTGTTAGTGTTTGAAGACAGTTGTCATACGACTTGATGAAACTGCACAAGACATAATTGGTTGAAGAAACCACTCTAGCTTATCCTGTTCCAGTCAGTTTCACTGGTTTAGCACCAGTTTTAATGCTTCTCACATGAAACTCGTTAGGAAGTCACCAAACTGGGGCATTGGAGGGGTCTGGCGCCCACCCGTGTAGCGACTTAATGGATCCTCTGATTTACGGTGAGAAAAAACGAGAGCTATGGCTTTAATTTCCCTGGCTGGTCAAGAGCTGTGTAGGTGTGTAAGCATGCTCTTGAAGCCACCCAGTGTCCACCGATTGTATCTCCTGACTGGGCCTTCAAAACTATATTTAATCTTTGTTTGCAGTCAACAAAAGCTTTGCAGAATCACCATTGAAGCGCAATTTCTCACCCTAGTAGCCATTAGATTTAAGATTTATCACCCTCTTGTGATAGTGATGGTTCCGTTGTGGTATTAGAGAAAGAGCTGTCATTTTATTCCATGCTGCTGTATGTTTATGTCTGTGGTGGGAATGTGTGTACTTTTGGTGGTCATTAAAGAGGTCTAATCAGTGGTTCTTGGGAATTTCTCATATATTTTGTGAGCTAAGACTTGACAGGATGATTCTCAGTTATGCATGAATGATTCATGGGTTGAAAAGAATTTCACTACTAGAACAATTGTCCAGCATCTTCAGCTGTCTTTCTCTGGATTGATAGATGCAATGCTGCCAGACCACACAGTTGTAATTATACCAACTTTGTTATTAGTCCTCACCACACAAATATCACTCCTTTTTATCTTTTTATGAGAACTACTTTTAATGTCTGTACAAAGCTTTACCTGTCACTTTTAATTAAATTAGATATATATTGATAATTCCAACGTCTCTACACATTGTGCTCGTTAATTGGTATGCTTGGCTGTATTTTTCCATTGCTTCATTGAAAAGGAAGTTTCCCGGATGGCTTTGAATTGTAACGGTTTGTCTTTCAAGTTCCCCAATTTGACATTTGTTGTGAATAAACTTAATTTATATATTTTGAAAGAACGGTTTTCTTTTGACAGGCTTGCACAACATGGCAGCTTCTGCAGTGTTTGTTTTTTTTTTGAATAGATTGTCTGGCTCATGATTATCATCACTCTTTGTCACTGCAGTATTTCCACAAGATTGTCATGGGATTAGACAAGAAATTTTGTAACTACTGATTTGAACCTGTGAGAATGTGGACCTCAGCTGATTATGTGTTTGGGTTGTTGCTGCATTGTTGTGTCCCCCTGGAGATTGTAATGTGGTTATACAAAGAATAAAAAAAAAACCTGCCTCCTCTTTCTTATCCCGCCATCCCATTGTCTGTTTCTCTGCCCCTCTGCTCCATCCGTCCTGGAAATGGAGCTGATAGGGTGTGGTGGAGCTAAGTGCTTCCAGGGGAATGGAGGAAGGCTTCACAAGTGCTTTTAGCTTTTCTTTCAACCCTGCCTGATAAACCCTTGTGGTCCAAACTGGGCTTCCTATCTTCTGTGCTTTCCTGCTTTATAAATCGTTAGAATCGGTTTCCTGGTGCCCAACTCGCATGCATATCCATGCATATTGTCTTATTTTTATTTTTCCTGTTCAATGTCCCTTGTAAAAGTATTCATATTTCTTCACATGTTGTATAGCAATAAATAACAATGTAATTCATTCTGAATTCATGTACTTTAGCCGGATGAGAGAGGATAGTCTGAGTTGATTTGAATATGTAAATACAGCCAAAACAAACATGACAAAAAAAGACAAAGAAAACAGAATTCTCTAAAATCTTCTAAAACTTCATTTAGTTCATTTATGTTTACATTTTGTGAAGAATAAAGTTCTGCTCATGTCTTCTTCAGAGGCTTTTATGTTGTTTCCATCAATAGAGTTGGGTGCAGCGCCCCCACAGGTGATAAGGTGAACAGGTTTTTCAATTAGGTTGGATTGTTTCACATAGTGCAGCTGAAAATGTAGCAAATATTGCAATAATGGTCCCTAATTAAACTGAGTCTACCAGACTGTCAGGTGTGGAAACACCAGGCCAGCAATAATCTGTCAGATTTAGCTTTTTGAAAAACATCTGTTTTATGCAGTTTCTCACCAGTGGTTGTGAAATAAATGTTTTAGAGAGAAAATAAGGCAGAGAATATGTGTTTGAAATCATGATGTTATGAACACAAACAAAATAAGAGAGAGACTGAATGAATGATCAGATGTGTGTGCTGTTTTGCTGTCGCAGACCACCTACAGGAAATACTCCCTCCTCTTTAAGTTCGTCACCAAAGTTCATTAACTTTCCATACGCTCTGACTCATAATGGTCCCTCTATAAAGTCCAGACGTGGTCTCTGATACACAGAAGTACACAAGAATTGTTGGCCATGCAAACCCTTTTGTTGTTTGTCAGTGGTGAGCCCACAGTGGCACTCCTGTGACCGAGAACGAAACAACTCAGAGGCCAAAGGTCACATACATATAATCAAAGTCAAGCAAATTTCTGTTCCTTCCCAGTGGGATTGCATGATCTATGCCATTCTTTTCACTGTCATGACTTTGCGTCTCTTGTTCCGTTTCGCCAAGTTCAGGCTTGGTGAACTTTCCGAACTGTGTGACGGGTCAACGACATGCTTGATGGATTCCAGCATTGTCTTCAGTCGTTCATTCATTCATCCCGCCTGCCTGGTTCTCACTCCCCCGTTCAAGGAAAGCTCATGAAATATTCGTACCTTGTGCCAAAACCCAGCTTTTTGGAGAGTTAAGTATTCAGGAGTTGAGCGATGACTGCATTTTTGTGTATTACCTTCAGAGTGAAAGCATTTATCAGGAACTCATTGGGATTCTCACCTGCTTTCCTCTTCTCATTTCCCTCGGCAGCTAGAAAATCCCATCTGATAGAAGGCGAGCTGAGTCTAAATAAAATACATGGAGAGTACTTTCTGCATCTAGATGAAGAAAGCACACCTAAATGGAAGATGCCTTAAGCTGCTCTGCTTGTGGACTGGTATTTTTAACTATCTATCATATATATCAGTTTTTAATCATGGCCTTAAACTCAAAGTAAAGTAAAAAGAGAATAAAAATGTGGTGAGATCGTTATTGATTGCTTAAGACATGTAGGATTTTTGAAGTATTTCTGGGAGAATTGGGGTTGCGAGGAATGAAAACCAAGTGGATTGAGGTCAAAATGTTTCAGCAGATACGTGACAGAAACTAAGAGTTATTGATGACCTGAAAAAAATAGGGGAAGAGTAATTGATCTGTCTCAGTTAGGACAAAACAAACTCGACACATAGGGCCCGATACGCATCACACGTTTGAAACGAGGTCAGAGGTCAAGCCGAGTCACTGGGCTGATTCGGAGACGCTGCATCCACTTAGCCTGTTAGCGTCTTTGCTATCTCAGACATATGGACGCACACGTACTCAGGTGCAGTCAGAGAGTCGGCGACTGTTTACTCAGGCAGATCAGAGGTCCTGAATCAAGAAAGGTCATCAGCTGATTGACCTGTCAATTTATCAGTCTGCTTCTATCTGTTGGCGTGTGTGTGCAGGTCATGGAGGACATTTAATAATGGAAAACCATTAGGGCATGCTCCATCTAAATGCTACATAAAGAATTTCACCTTTCAAATCTTGAGCTTTTTAGATTTTGATCATCTTTATATCTAATTACACTCCTACAATTGAATCTATAAGGTTAAAAAGAGTTTTTATTCTTAGCTTCTAATGTTCAGCTAAGAAGGAGTTCTCCTAGGACACTTTTTAATTTGATTTAAAGTTCAAGTACTTTGTAGGAAAAAGTGATGCTTTGACAGAGCAACTGACAAAATTGCTCTATGAGGATACCATGACTGACTAGCTTTTAGCTGCTAACAGTGCTATAATGACGATGCTTTTTCATAGATTTGTTGTTGTCCGTTAGCTGTTCCTAGACCTCTAACATGACAGTCTGGACTGTTTTCATTTGTCATTTCATGGTAGGAGAATGATGTACCAAGTCCTGCCAGAACAGAAGATTCCTGTCTTTCTTAAGAATCTAGTGAAGCCTCAACCCATCAGAGATTATATCCTAGCGCCAACCTTATACTTCCCCATTCCCCTCTGCTGCACTTTTTGCTTTTCCTGTACTTTGTCCCTACAAGGTCACCTCTGACAAAACCTGAGTTATGGTCTTTCCTGTAGAGAGCTTATTGTTAGCTTTGATATTAAATGCACTTCAGAATCCTGATTTGTAGATCAAGTTGACTTAAGTAAAGCTTACGCCGAGTTTTGTATCAACACTAAACTATTTAACATGTTTTAAAGAATGTGGACTGCATTTGATTGTCTACTCTTGTGAGCTGAACTTCAATTCTTTACGATGCATCTTGAGATTCGTGAAAACCTCATTTTATTTTTGAGAACACAAAAAAGGAGCATTTTAATTGCATTGTGGAAATTAGGTCCACTATAGGATGTGCATAAAAACAGCAAATTATCACTTATTGTGGATTCTTTAAAACACATTTTCTGATTTGTGAAGCATTTGTTCCATTTGATGTTATAATTCTTACTTTTTTCAAACATATTGGTAAAATCTCATTTTATTCTTGTGAGTCCAATATTTCCACCGTCTCGTCTTTTGAGCTGAACATATAATTTCACCGATTCATTTGGCTCATAATCACATGAGTTGCTCAACCTGAATGTATGCTTATTGTAGTAGTGTGTTGGTGTTTGACCTGTGTCAGCAGTACGGCGAGGGAGGAGGAGGAGGGCAGAAACCAAAGGAAAACATGCACACTCTGCTCCTCTACGCTTCCTTGAACCTTTTCCTGCAGGAAACGCACATAAACAAAGACACACTTCATCAAATCGTGCTTGTTTTCAACCTTTTGATTCTTTCTCTCCTTGTGGGACGTCATGAAGAGCATTCTGTTGTCCTTGTGTCTTTATGGAAAGGTAGATATATTAACCTAGTCAAATCAGCACCGCAGTGAGCAGTCAGCTTTTTTTCCTAGATTTGTGCCTGCTGGCATTTTTTTTACCCTCAGTGACAGCTGAAAGCTGGAAAAAGCCACCGTGTGCAGACTACTGAGTGGAAACGTCTGGTTCAATTCAGTTTTATGCGCTTCTCATGGCACTGACACTAAAACAAAATAACAAGCCATGCCACACAGCAGCATGACAGCGCCCCACATACATTCAAACACTTTAAGTATGATAAATATTCTGTAATCAAGTTGGTTGTGGCTCAGAAAGTCATTCTTTAGTCTAAAAATTACAACTTCCTGACAGGATATGTTAATGTATTCTTCAGCAAGACCTCCCAGCTTCAAAACTATCAAGTTTCTTTGGTCTAAAGCATCATCTCAACCTAAATTCAGCATTTTGGCGCAATCTTGTTGAGATTTCTAAACCTTTATTTTACAATGCACAAAGGTGTTTGATGAAAGGCTTGAGGACTTCGCTGCAGAGCTTGGCTGTGATTGGTCAGAGTCACCTGCCTGTGTGGGCTGCTTTCTCCTACAAGTTTGCATTGTTGACAGTAAACACCACATCAGGGAAGTTGAAGGAAAGCTCAATAATCTGCTGTTTTCAGCGACAAACATCCCACAAATCCACCTGTAAATACTTTGATTTCAGGGCAGACTGAGTCTTTAAATAGTAGCTAAAGACATATGAACTTATATATGAGACATCAAAGCACCAGAAATTAGTCCAGAAAAAAGAATATTTTTTTTACTATCTTTTCAGACTAAATGTCTTTAAGTATTTGTTTTATTAAAACATTGTTTTCATTTGTTTGTGTTCAGATTTTCTTTCCACAAGTTTTAATATTTTGCTTTTCAAAAGCTTGAATTTTACTGATTTTACTGGTTTTAGCTGATTTTGATTTTATGTTTTTAGAGCTATTATCATTCAAACCTTTTTTTACCCCTTTGTGCTGTTTTAAATCATATAAGTTAAAAGAAGTGAACCCTTTTTCACGCTGTCTGAGAAAAGCATCTCTGTAAAACTGAGTTTTACTGTTTTTTTTAAAACAGTAAATACTTAAAATTGTCTTCAGGATCTTTCATTTGTCATTGTTACGATTAACAAGTTTAACTTTACTAACTATAAACACAGTCACTGTTAGAAAATATAAATCCTTATGAGGTTTTAAAAAGGCTGCCAGCATTTCCAAATCTTCGATTGGAAAAATAAGAAGGTTAAATGTTTAAATACATGAAAAAAAATTACCTGTTTTCCAAATAAATAGATGCTTATCCACAGGTTGTGTTGTTTATTTACATATTTAGACCCAACATGAGAAATAACTAGGGACGCGCAGTATCAGGAAGCAATAAACTAGTATGAAATTATTGCTGAATATAATAATGACGCTCTTTTCCTTCTTTTCATTTATCACAATGTCCTAAAGTTTCTTGTGAGCTTTGACTTCCAGAACTTGCATTCATGGCACTTAGATTGCAATCATTATACTGCATATATCATCCAAGAAGACCTTTGCGATTGCAGAATTGCACATATCGATATTCCCGCAGCTCTGGGACGAATTGACATCCCAGAGATTTCAGGCATTGTAATGTCTGAAAAACTCAGCTACAAAATGACCAAAACTAAAGAAGCCACAGCCTCTGTTGTAGCAGCCAGACGAAACGTTGAACCCACTTCCACACAAGTTATGGAGCAGCATCCAGATTCAAGAGTGTTAATGTTAATGAGACCTCTTTGCTTTTAGTTATGGTTCATAATTAAATGACAACATGGCAAATCTAGCATGAGCTACTGTTACAACATAATATGATGAAAAATGGAGTTAAATGTATTTGGTCTTATTGGTAATACCTAGGGCCATGTTATCAGGGTGATGGAGTAAATATAGGATACACAGATCATTACGAGTCAGAAAAAGTAAACTGGTTTTTCTACTTGAAAAGTAAGCATGACACTGGTTTGGCTGGTTTGCCAAGGGAAATAGATGCTTATCCACAGTATGTGTTTATTTACATATTTCTGAACACGACAAAGAAACATGTTTAGCATATTTACAACGACCAGCCGTACGATGCATTATGCAGCCCGGTTATAAAAAAGGGCAGCAGCTCATCTGTTGCTCACACATGAAGTCTTCAAAGAGAACCTGAGAAATGGATCTCTTAAATTAAACGAATAAACCAGCAGAGCTGCTGCTGTGTGTGTTTATAATGGACCCAGATCCATTTCCTCTGTGTGAATTATGCCAGGTCTCCGTTTGGCAGGCGAGTAAATCAAAGCACCTCTCTTCACTCCTTCTCCAACAGTTTTTTTATGCCTGTGTTTGTATGCTTGTGTGTGTGCGTGTGCGTGTATGTGTGTGTGTGTGTGTGTGTCTTGGCAGTCACATTTGGCACATATTGTATGAGGCCCATTTCATCCTCTCACACACACATGCTTGCTCACACAATGACAGCTTGACAGTAAGAGCTGCCCTGCTGCGCCAACTTTGAATTCATTGATTGATCGAGACTTTCTCAACTGAAAGTCTCTGTGGTGTTATTTTACACCCACGTGGATGTGTTGGTTAAATTTCATAGTCTATGCTGAATTGTCTGTTTGTTATTGATTTCCAGTCCTCCTGTTTTACTTTTATGACGCTCTTTTGGCATTTTGACCTTTTTTCTCATTTGTGGCTTCTCACTGGAAAGCGTACGCTTCTGTTTGTGTGTGTGTGTGCGCACTGTTAAAGGAAGCATGGCAACACCGGGACTTAATGACAGGAAACAGGCTTAGGCAAACATAAAGGAAAGCTGTCAGCAATCCTCCCCACCTCGCACACAAACGCTCTCGGATAAATGCCGCCGCAAAGGTGTTTAAATACAGATGCTCACACAAAAAATTTAAAAATCAAAAGGTTTTGGCAAATATATTTATGCTTTAACAGTTGTACAAGTTCTAGATTTGAAGAATCTTTCCTGAGCATAAGTTGGATACAAAACAGGAAATAAAGTTTGTTTACAGGCAGTTTTACCCTTGATTTAATTGTCTTCTTCTTATGAAGCACCTGAATTAAATCTACAAAGTCAAATGTCCCCCACTGTTGTTCACTGACACTGACATATCTCGGCCTACCATCTAGAGTTATTTTACTTTTTTATTTGTTTATTATGTAGATTATTTATTAGAAAGTCAAGTCTTCTTAATGTTACAAACCTTCATGCAGAGGTTTAGTTTCTTGAACTGCAGCATCGAGTTCAAGGCTTTCGTTTATTCCCACAAGCTGCTGGAGGACAGGTATGTAAGGGAGGGAGACTGACCTCAAACTCTGTGCAAGACAACATGCTGATAATCCCAAACAGTCATCTGGCTTTCATTTAAAATATTTCTAGAAACTAATTTAAAGGCAGGAGTATTCCTTAGATATTCTTCTGCAAGTGTAGAGGTCCATGTTCATAAGGATGTGTCAGCATCATTAAAACAGACTCAATTTCTTGTCAGAGATTGTTGTAAGGCGCTCTGAGTCATTGGACGGCACATTTTTTCCACAGGAGCCACTTATAATCCAGTTGATGAATGTTGTTATCCTGCACCTTCTTGTTTCTCTAAGAAAAAACTATTCATGGTTAAAGCTGTATATAGAATCAAAAATGTTCCATTTGCAAAGTTGTTCATGTTGAGCTGTTGTGCTGAGCTAAATCAGTTTGCAGTAGAAAACATTTGCTTCTCTTTGGGTTAATATAGTTCAACACTTATGTTGCATAATGTATATATTTTTAATCTAATCCAGTTACACTTAAGCATGGGATACAACACTTTTCTTTGGTACAGTTTTCAGGTATTTGACTGAAATCAATTGTATCACATTATTTGTGTGTCCAAGTGTTACTTTTTTGTCTTTTTCATGCCAAATATGGAACTTTACTGTTACTGAAACTTTCCTGTTACACCCAATGCCTCATTGGGACCTTTAGTTGAAAAATTACCAATCTTCCGAGGATACATTAATCGCATGGGCACATAAACGCTGAGCATCATCTGTAGCTTAGTTAGGGTTAGAGAAAAGTGGTGAATTAAGATGAAATTAAGGTTAGATAATGCGGTTAATTATACAAACTGAATGGAAGTTTGTTTTACAATAAGGATAGCTGCACAAGCTTATATTTGCTTGTGCTTCTGTGGACAAACTGCTCATTAAATTCTTGCTTCTCCAATCCTTATACCTCCCCTTGGTCTCCCCGCTCTGCTCTCCTTATTGTGGTTTCTTTTAATTGGAGTCTGAGGTGGTAATTACAGGGAAGGAAAGGGTAGGAGGAGGGGAAGGTAGGAAGCAAAGGGTGAGGAGATGCAGGGGAAGCAACAAGAAGGAGTTGGAAGGAAAAGAAGTGTTTGGTTTGGATGAAGGAGGAGAATGAAAACACCTTTTTAAGTAGGTCAGTTGTGCAGAGCTGACCATAAAGCATTTTATTATTTGGAATGTGTGTAAAAAGTTTGATAGTGTAGATATTCAGACTTTATCCTAAAGTTGGATCTGCGCTGAATAGTCAAATAGTCTGATAGGCTCTTGTGAATCATTTGCACATAATTAGTTTAATGTGAAATTAAAAAAAACAAAAACAACACATTTGCCTTTTAAAAACTCACGCGACTTTTTCACTCCATTGTTTGCCTGTATTTTTTCTCATTCGCACATAACTCCCACATGTGAATTCTGCTAAAACCTCAATTCTGCATTCGGTTTGAGTCGCTATTTGTGTTTTTGTGCAAGGTGTCTGCAGGGAGTAACCTGTGTTAAATGAGGTACAGTCAGCGCCCGTTCCCTCCTGCTGTCTGGAACGCTCGCACACGTTCACGCCCAACATCGCTGAAACCCGCCGCGCTGTGAGGATACATTAATGCTGATCCACATTATCATAATTGAGGTGTCTGTGGAGCCTGTTTGTGTATTTTGTGTGCGTGGCTGTGCGCCCATGGGGAATACAGATGCAGCGAGAGAGGGTCTTTAGTGCCAGACAGACACTGTACTTTCATCTTTTAGCTTAACATTACAATGAAGGACAGACCGTGTGTGTTTGTGAGTGCAGTAAATCATAGGTTGGGAAAGCCTTCTAAAAGCATTATCACTGATCTAGAAAGCATGTCAACATTACAAAGCTCTACATGGACACTCCATGGATGTAGATGGCGCTTTCACACTAAGAACACATCAACTGAGCTTTTTTGTTTTTGTTTTGATTATAATCATGATCAAAGCTCCAGGAAATTGCAGAAAACACATTTCTTGTTTAGTTATTAGACCAGAACTGCACCTTTTAAAGATTTTTTTGAATACATGGAGAGGGAAGCTTCTGGATACTGATCTAAATGTGATTTAAAGATGCAATTATGGGATTTGAGTGACCTCAGTCCTCAGAGTGTGCCATCAGACAGCCTCATGACACCACAGCAGCCCCTGTCTTGGTGAATCTCATCAGATTAAGTGCTTTTATACAAAGGAGACATGGAACAGAATGAAAATTACATCCCTGCAGTCCACAGTTGATTAATAAAATACTGCCTGGATATGCAGAGGCTGCCTAGGAAAGTGCAGGCATTGAAAGGAGACACAAATCCAGCCGGGTTTTCAGACACGGCTGTTTATCCTTGAATATTAGGATGGCATCATAATCTGTATGACTCACTACAATTTTATATTTCATCTGAAGTAGTGGTTTCTAAAACGTTTATGACTTTGACCCTTAAAATACCAGAGTTAAATTAACTACTGGTTGAGTATGCATGAATTATTATTAAGTCACATTATCAGGGATATAATGGCAACACAAACAGCATCTACAGCTGCCATAGGTTCTTTCTTATCATTTATATTTAAGAGCAGGATGGAGTTTGCATAATTTTCTTCTATGTATTGTTCCCTCCAGGTACTCGTACCTCCTCTCTCGTTCAAAATATTAATGTCAGTTTAACTGGTTACGCTACATACATTCCTCTCCTCTGCAAACTCATCCAGCTCCCGGAAATCCAAAAGTAATTCCAGGTCAGATAAGATACAGTGTAAAATCCCGCCTTACATTTCTGTGCTGACCCTACAGCAATCAGTGCAGGAGATTCCTCCAAAGCCAGAGACACTTCCTTATCAGACGACCCCAGTTGTCTCCTTTTGATGCATGGGAACAGCCTCTGAAAATTAGACACGTCTTCATCTTATCTTTGGGTTGGTGGTCAGCTTTGCTTCAAAGGAAGCCAGCTTCACTCTTAACTCCAATGTTTTGTTCTTCATGCAAAGATAAAAAGAAAATATTGTCTCTTGAGCTTTTATTTTTTTATTTTGCTGTTTGCTGATGTTGTGCTAAATGTTCGTGTTTCGGTTCCATTTTTCTGTCTGTATCCACTGTTTGTAATTGTAAGCACAGGAAAAGTAAAGGCTTAATTATTACTCTCAGCAGTGGCGATGCATCAATACTCTTATTGAAAAAATTTTGACTATTCAGTCAAATTCTATGCTTAATACTCTTCATGGCATACAAACATTTAAAATTAATTCAGCACTGTTTTTCTGTTTGGGATCAATTTGGCCGATATTAAACCTCTGATATCTGTATCAAAAGCAAGAAAGTGGATCAGTCCCTTCTTACAACTTTTTATATTGGCAATAATGAGAAAAATTGGACTTGACTGAAATTGATGTTGTATTTAAACCAAAACAAAACATTTATCTTGTTTCATTCAGAACTATCCTCTCTCCCAAGTAACCTGAAGCACCGTTGTTTCTTTTACATTAATATAAAACAAATATCACTCTGCTACGTCCGTGTATGTCAAAACTAACAAGTTGGACTTTAAATAAAATCGGTATCGACCTCATCACCATCCACCTGCTTTCGCCACAAAGCAGGTGATGTTTCTGTAAATAAACAACCTGCGTAGTTAGAAAACTAACAGGTAACTGAGAGAGGAGAGGCTGTTTATTAGGACAGTATGAAGGGCTTGGTAAATACAATAAACTTTGTAATTAATGTCACTAAGAGGGGATGTGGACTTATCCCCCTGACATATGGATGAAGCCGAACTGTTTGTGTGCTCACACAGGGAGGAAGGGAAGGCGGGGTGTAAAACGGCTAATAAGCTTTAACTTTTGAACCTTACGTCAATTACTTTGATAATGAGTTTTTCTAAAGCTAGTGTGTGTTTCTCTGTGTGTGTATTGTGCTGCCTGGGGATGGTAACCTAATGAAACATTGAGTTAATGTATTAACTGCTTATTTATGACGTTTTGGACCCAGTGCACACAGAGCAAGCTTACCAGTTAACAGTAGCACCTTGACTTCCTGTCGTTTACATTTTTTGTGTTTAATTATTAACATTATTAATGGTTTACTTATGAATGGAGCTGTTATTTACCTACCCCAGCACCAATTAATGAGTCACAGCATGTGTTGAATGAACCTTTATAGTCGAAAATCTGAACTAAGCCCAGTTTTTTTATGCAGCGTTTTATAGATATCTAGGTAACCAAAACTGCTTTGCTAAGCCTAGAAGATCATGGGGTTCATTTATTTAAATAACATATATTTTAGCTTTGCTGTAAGTATTCAACACATGTCTAACTAAATTATCCAGACGCATTTTCTTCACAAGCTGTTTGGATAATTGCTGCAAAATGAAATAAATCTCATGCTCGTGGAAATCATATGCATAAATCAGCAGAAATGGGTTTATGAGACCATAAAAGAGCTGAAAATAAAAGCCTGTACTCTTGCTTTGGTGGTAAAATAAACGATTGAAGATTTAGCTGTGAGGGCACAGTCTCCTAATAAACCCTACAAATGACACTTACTGCAATGTTCATAGTGGAAAGAGTGCGACTCATCAGGCTGCAACCTGCTGAAGGTTGACCAAAGATGTGAAAGACATGTTTTTATAATTTAGTTTAACTGATGGAGGAGCTTGTTTCTGAGAAAATAATGCAAGGGCATGTGCTGGCTTTTGTATTTATAGTCTGTATACAATCAGCATCACGTTGGATGTCACGGCATGGGTGTGTTTGTTTTGCCACCTTAACTCATTTGCATGGGGAATGTGAAGAGAGTTTGCATGTCATTGTTGCTGTACTTTGGTCAAAGACGCCTTCAGAGTCCCTTGGAAAGGATGAAGTTCGATGATTAAGGGCAGAATCTCACTCATTCTTTGGGGTTTTATGTTTTATTTTGGTTTATGCACAAAATGAGAAAGATGGTAAATTTTTCCACAACATGTAATTCCCTCACATTGGGAAAACCAATGTGAGGGAGTATAAAGAAGTTAACAATAATTCTGTTCAGTGACTTTGTTGAAACAGAAAAAGATATATGACTCACCTTTAGTGTTTAGCCGTGTAATTGTATTCTATTGTGCCTTGTTCATTTTATTTGAATAAAATGCAATTTTATCTCAATTGTCCATGTGGATCACATCGATCTATTCTTACTATTATGCCTTTTATTGACATATTTGCATTGTTGGAGCAGGAACAAAAGGCAGACAGACGCTTAGGAGGATCAATTTGAAATCTAATAAAATTACAAACCTTTCAACTGGAGAATAATAAAAACTGGACATAAAGATGAGTAAAAGGCAGCTGAACAGACAGGGTAACAGAAGGATCCAGCCAAGAACAAGAAAAATCCAGGTTAAATACAGAGTTTGATTTGTGACAGGAGACAGGTGGTAACTGTGAAATCAAACAGGGAGGGAAGATGAATAATAAACACAGGGAGGCTGAACTAGGACTCAAATAAGTTATAAGTCAAGAGGAAAAACACGTATAAAAAAAGAAGAAACCATAAACAAAGGAATGAAAAAAGTACCAGCAAGACCTTTTAAGCAATAATAATAAACTGAATATGGCAATCTGCGTTGAGCAATAAAAGGAAAACAAACATATTAATGTTACTGATCCATGTTTTTATGTATATGGTGACTTCACCAAGCATAATCAGTCAGTTCAAGTCTCTGTTGTCAGACAGCGATAAAGATGTCCATTAACATGCATCGCTAATTTAAAATAATACAGTTGACAGGAAACAGTTTGCACAGACACAGGAACTGAAACATGTCCTTATTAGTGAATGTTTGACAGTGATGTTAACTAAAATATAATCAGACTCTGCTCTTCTTCCCCAGCATGTTGACTTACAACTAAAAGGCGCTGGCGGACAAAATGACGCTTGTTGGGTCAACCACATACACAGACACCCGCACACACACACACACACATGCACGCACGCACGCACGCACGCACACACACACACACACACACACACGCACACACACACACACACACACATATATTTGTATTTAGCAGGAATGAGTTTAGGGTCATTAATCTTGCTTTGGAGCAAACCAGCTAAATTCAACAGTGTGCAGGCCCTGAACATTCATGTTTAGAAACAGAGCTGATGGAAAACAGCTAACAGTTGTGCTCTGAATGTCCCCTGTCTTGTTTTTCTTCTTGGATCCATTTCCTTTTCTCTTTCTGTTTACTATTTTTCTGAAAGAAGGTGCAACCTTGGCTCCACCCACTAGGAGTATGTCCACATAGGTGTAACCACATGTTTGTATGCTTTCAGTTGTTGAAATATTTGACTCCAAACCGGATGGAACAGCTTCACTGGAATACTACTGTTTTGTTGTTGTTGTTTTTTTTTAGTTAATCAATCATAATTAACCCACATTTGTAAGACCATATAATGAAATGCATCTGTTTGTTCATCAAACAGATGCATTTACTAAACAAACAAAGTATTGCAGATGAATGTTCGGGTGGTAAACTTGGATTTTGTGGTGTGAATATGCTGAGGTAAAGAGGGATTTTGGGTCCTAGTACAGATTAAAAGGGCAGGAGGGTAGAAGAGATTACCCTGCTTGTTATTCACATTGTTGGCCAAACCTTCTGACCTCGAGTCACCATTGTCTTACATGACCTCCTACATTAAACTATAAGTGAAATGTCACATTGAAAACGTCTGCCGGAGCAGTTTCATATAAATTTACTGTGCCTCTTCAAAGACAATTAGGTAACAAAATGCAGTCTTGTTCTGTCATTTATTTTTGTATGAATCCTGAAACTAAAACATCACCAGTTCCTTTTGAAGATAAAATTTGTTTTCATCAGGAGGTAGCGATGAAAGCAGCTGCGTTTCAAATAATTAAACAGACAAGCAGAATAGAGATCATTTTTAAAAATGCAAGCTTTGATTTTTATTTCACTCCTGAATAAATGATGTATGGGAGTTCTGCTTGTCTTATATGATCAGTCAGGGTTATGTGAAAAGTTTACAGAGGGAGATACGTTTCATGGAAGAAAACCCCCGAGCTTCATCCACATGAGAACACTGTTAGCATGTTTTTCATCTGCCATCTATCCACACAGAAACAATATTTTAAGAGACATAATTTGTTTTCTTCAGAAATCAGGTCTTTGAAAATAGTTTTGTGCCTTTGATTTGATGACCAATTCAATGGAGCAAACCAGCTAAAATATGAGGTTCCTAAAATATGAAAGATAAGTAGCTATAATGACACTTTGCACCAGTCAGACATTGAACAACCTGAGTTACAGATTAAAACAATAAATACCCTTGTTGTTGAGCTCAAATGTCTTTTTAATCAATAATTTTAAAACCAAAATAGATTTTTGAACTGGAAATGTTTATTTCATCAAATATGTAGTGTTTGATTAAAAAATCAATTACCGACCCTCCAATTGACTTAATTAAGGAATTACTAAATTGAAGAAAAAATAAAATTTTCTATTATTATTTTTAGAAAATGACAATAGAAAAGGCCTTTTTAAAAACACAAACACCTCAGGAGACGAGGCCTAAGTGAATGCTACAAAAAGGAGCCAGAAGAGACCAAAAGTCAGAAAGTTAAGATGTCAAGTTTTGTGGAGCGATTGCAGTCTGAGAGGCTCCTCCTCCGTCTCCCCGTCTCTCTCTATCTGTGTGTCTCCGTCTCTTCCTTTGGGTTTAATCAGCCAGACAGTGGCGTGAACCCGATCCAGGGCGGAGAGCTCTCATCAGTGGACATTAATCTGTGACAGGGCTTATTAGATAAGAGGGCCTCCCCTGCTGGCTCACACTGTGGATGGAGCCAGTCCTGACAGAGAGATGCGACTGAGGGAAACTTCGCTGTGCAGGGAGGGCATGTGAAGGGGAGGCGGTAATTTAACTTTAAGAAACTCGTCTGCCCCAGAGGGAGCAGAAATTGTATAGAGGAGAAGAAGGAAGGGATTTATTCTTGTTTGCTCTGACTTGGGTAAATTGGAAGTGCCGGGGAGATCGAGCGCCTTTGTTTGGAAGGTCAACAGTGGCTCTATACGCTGCAAAAGCTGCATCTCTCCATGGAAATATCATTACAACCCTCTGTAAATTATAAAGTTTTTCTTCCTCATCTGGTCGCATACTGTCCTCACACATGAATGGCTGATCTCTAACGCAGATTACGTAATCATGCAGCAGCTCTCCAGAGTTTTGGCATCACAGTGTCTCCTCGGGCAAAACGAAAATACGATGACATTTACTCTTTCAGTTTTCTCCTCAGTTTGAGCTGCTTAGTTGTTTTTTATGCCCAGCTGTACGTGACTGCTTCATTTGACTTGTTCAAAGTTGTGAAACTGAAATGAAAGTAATTCATCTGTGCTGAGTCACAGCTCTTTGTACCTACACTGATTAAGAAGACAATGAACCAGAATGCAGTGCGGACAGTTTGAAACCTGTCTGTTCACATATGTACCAGATAGTGATCTGTTTGTCTTTTCTTATGTGACAATGAAGTGATGAGCTGTTGGCAGCACTTCGTTGTCCTAAAGGTGATTCGTTTTAGGCTCATTTCGACATTGCATGTTCAGGATATATTGGTGTGTATGTATTTGTGTGAAAAAAAAAACCCTTGTGCAGCATGTATTTCCTTCTGGGGATCATTTTCTTTAATTAGCTGATGGAAGAAAATGAGTTAATAGTGTAACAGCTGAAGTAATTGCAGGTTAAAGTAGGCCACCATAGCAACACAGTCGGTTACTACTGTTTGGTTTATCAGAAACTGAGGTATTTTGACGTGAGCTGAAGATGAGTTAAGCTCTTTATCTGGACGCCATTGATGAATTGTCTAGAGGTGTATTCGCTGTCGACGTGTAGAGGAACAACATGTGCTAGAAATTCAAATATGGGTGTCAACAAAAATTACAACACATTGTGCACAAGTCTGACGAACATTGTTTTGCACTCTCTGTCAGTCGTTTCATTAATTTCTGCTGCTGTCATCTTTGTCTCTTATTTGTTTGTTTGTTTACTGTAGCAAAAATAAGCCTGCATAATAAGCTATTATGTAATATGATTGTGGAATAATTCAGCGACGATGTAGATTATGATTAACCCATATTCTCTGCACTTTTCTCCTTCTCCATCACGGTGACGAGTCAGGAGTTTTAGCATCTTGGTCACTAAGATCTATATCACATGTTGGAATGAAGCAGAATAAAACTTTATTTATGTGGTGTAAAATATTCCATGAATGCAGAGATTTAATACAGCAGTCAAATATTCAAATCAAATGTTGCATCCAGTCAGTTCTTTGGAATTTCATAATTTGTGCAACTTTAATCATCAACTAACTCCAGCCGTCACAGGAGAGGGTTATAAGAGTTAACTTTGACGAGTCACACTGGTAGATTTGATCTCAATTGACTTCCTGCACGCTGCTCAGTTAGTGAAACGTGTCTATCAGTGTCTGGAAACAATAGAGCTGTGATGCAAAACAAAATTCAGCCTGGTTCTGATAATAAGAGAATATCGTATTGCATAATTGTCTCTCTCTTTTTTTTTTTTTTTACAGTAAGATTGCAGTTATGTTTTTACAGTTTTTTAAGTAAGTAAATGTGAATTAGCTTGTGAAACAGGAGACACCTTGCACCATTCACCCAAATTTAAAAAAATTATTGTGAAATTAAACCTGGACCTTTTATACATTCATGAAAATCTAATAATTTTGTCACAAATGCTCACATTTTCAGCGTAAGAGAAATATAGTACTCAGTATATGTGTTGTTTTTCCACTACTCATTTTGTAAGAGGGAGTCTCAAATCAGCAAATATTTTAACCTGACTCTGAAAACTGTCCTCATACAGTTAGGGCCAGAAATATTTGGACAGTGACACAGGTTTTGTTATTTTAGCTGTTGACAAAAATATGTTCAGAAATACAATTTATATATAATATGGGCTGAAAGTGCACACTCCCAGCTGCAATATGAGAGTTTCCACATCCAAATCGGAGAAAGGGTTTAGGAATCATAGCTCTGTAATGCAGAGCCTCCTCTTTTTCAAGGGACCAAAAGTAATTGGACAATGGACTCCAAAGGCTGCAAGTAACTCAAAAGGCCTTTCCCTCGTTAACCTGTAATCAAGTAAGTAGTTAAAAGGTCTGGGGTTGTTTCCAGGTGTGTGGTTTTGCATTTGGAAGCTGTTGCTGTGACCAGACAACATGCGGTCAAAGGAGCTCAATTGACGTGAAGCAGAACATCCTGAGGCTGAAAAAAAGGAAAAAATCCATCAGAGAGATAGCAGACATGCTTGGAGTAGCAAAATCAACAGTCTGGTACATTCTGAGGAAAAAGGAATTGACTGGTGAGCTTGGGAACTCAAAAAGGCCTGGGCGTCCACGGAAGACAACAGTGGTGGATGATCGCCGCATACTTTCTTTGGTGAAGAAGAACCCGTTCACAACATCAACTGAGGTCCAGAACACTCTCAGGGAAGTAGGTGTATCTGTCTCTAAGTCAACAGTAAAGAGAAGACTCCATGAAAGCAAATACAAAGGGTTCACATGTAGATGCAAACCATTCATCAATTCCAAAAATAGACAGGCCAGAGTTAAATTTGCCCAAAATCACCTCAAGAAGCCAGCCCAGTTCTGGAAAAGTATTCTATGGACAGATGAGACAAAATCAACCTGTACCAGAATGATGGGAAGAAAAGTTTGGAGAAGAAAGGGAACGGCACATGATCCAAGGCACACCACATCCTCTGTAAAACATGGTGGAGGCAACGTGATGGCATGGGCATGCATGGCTTTCAATGGCACTGGGTCACTTGTGTTTATTGATGACATAACAGCAGACAAGAGTAGCCGGATGAATTCTGAAGTGTACCAGGATATACTGTCAGCCCAGATTCAGCCAAATGCTGCAAAGTTGATCGGACGGCGCTTCACAGTACAGATGGATAATGACCCAAGCATACAGCCAAAGCTACCCAGGAGTTCATGAGAGCAAAAAGGTGGAATATTCTGCAATGGCCAAGTCAATCACCAGATCTCAACCCAATTGAGCATGCATTCACTTGCTCAAATCCAGACTTCAGACGGAAAGACCCACTAACAAGCAAGACCTGAAGGCTGCGGCTGTAAAGGCCTGGCAAAGCATTAAGAAGGAGGAAACCCAGCGTTTGGTGATGTCCATGGGTTCCAGACTTAAGGCAGTGATTGCCTCCAAAGGATTCGCAACAAAATATTGAGAAAAACTTTTTTGTTTGGGTTATGTTTATATGTCCAATTACTTTTGAGCTCCTAAAATGTGGAGTGTTTGTAAACAAATGTGTACAATTCCTACATTTTCTATCAGATATTTTGTTCAACCCTTTAAATTAAACGTTACAATCTGCACTTGAATTTTGTTGTAGCGGTTTCATTTCAAATCCAATGTGGTGGCATGCAGAGCCCAACTCACAAATATTGTGTTACTGTCCAAATATTTCTGGCCCTAACTGTATATCTTATGGACATTTAAGAAGGAAATAAATCGGTATTTATTCAAGTGATATTGTCATCAGAGTCTTCAAACTTAACCTCAGTTTTGCATGTTTTTTTAAAAAACTAACAAATACATTTGGACTGGAAAGAAGAAGTATGAGTACCCAGAAAGAGCCGTGCTTCTAGGTAGAAAAAAAGAAAGAAGCATGAATAGACCCGTTCTTGCAGCAGAATTTATGTCAGTAGCTGGGCTGCTGCAAGGAAACACATGCAGGATGTTGCATTCCTTCAAAAAGCACTTTATATGCAGATCTGACTTTGCCTATGCAACAACCACGTCTCCACAACAATGGGCTTCCCGTTCCTTTAATGTGCCATATCTTGTTTCGCAGCATTTCAGCAACTGGTTAATGGCTGAACCTCAGGGTTAACCCAAGTTTAGTTTCAGAATAAATATACACACACTGAAGCATGACTATATGTGACGCTGTACCACAGGCCCTGTGTCTTTGTGTGAAAATAAAGGTCGTTTGTGTTCATTACACATGCTGGTGTTCCCATGCTTCTGTTTTTTGTTCCTTAAGTGACTGATCTTCACAGGATCTTCTTATTTCCTTCTTGCTTTGGTTTGATGCTAAAGAGACCACATATTTATCTATGTTTTTTTTTCACTTTGCATTTAATAACGTGTTATTTAGACAGTTGATTGAATGCAGAAGTCACGTTCTGCTACTTCTTGATAAGAGACTTCCACTGGACACACGTGGAACCAAAAGGAACCAAATATTTGAAACTTCTGCTTTCTGATTTTCAGCTTTTCTCAGGACAGTCAAAAAAACCTCCTGCTTTATAAGTGTAGCTCTTCTTCCTGTTGCAGGTAGAGCCAAACTTGATCTAAATCCCTCAACTGGTCAATTTTGTTTATGAAGTTTCCTCAAAAGTTTATTAGGAAATTCAAAGTTAGATTCAGAAGCACATACACACATTTTTTGGTGGCAGAGTTTTGCCATCCAGGAGCTTTTCCTGCATGGACCAAAACAGAGTGGGTCTCCATTGTATTGGAGGAAGGAAAACCCCCACCTCTATATTTCCCCTTGTCACCCAGAGTGACGATGACATCACAGTGGACCCGAGAGCTGCAAGGCATCGTGGGAAATGACCTTTACACTTGGGCATTTACATTAAGAAGATGCATGCAAGCATAAATGTGTAAAAAAAATCAAGTTCACTCTGCTTGAGGCAAGGGCAAACCCTGAGAACATGATATAAAAGGAGGAAGAGATTGATGAAACCAGTTTATGAACCCGTAAGCAGCCTATTTAATTTGATATAATAATAGATGAAGACAAAACCAACATTATGATGAAGAATGAGACATTATCTGTTCAGGTGTTTGTTCCTGAATCTGTGTTTGCACTTCAGTGTCTGGAACCTCAAACATGTTAAATATTTTGTTTAAATAATTTATAAAGACATTATTTCTGCAAGCAAAATCACTGAACAGAGAAACTCTTTTACCATTTTCATTGTTGTTTCATTGTTCACCCCTCGTTCAGGGGTGAGATCAACAATCAGCCAAACTTTGATTACAAATTGATTTTATCCAGCTATGTAATTTCTGTAGCTTTGCAATTGACATTTCTGCTCAGAGAAACTCTTAAATAAACAAGCTTCTTCAGACAAGATTTAACATTTTTGAGCTGGCTATTTAGTTGCTAACTCTGTGTGAGGAAAAATAACTACGTGGAGCTGCATTGATTAGAGTTTTCTGGCAGATTTTCTATCGTCTTTTTACAGATTTTTGCCTAGTTTTGAAGAAGAGCTACATAAGAAGCACCAGAAAAAGCCTCTACAATTTCTTTGAGATCTGATGCAAGGAGTTAAAAAAATGTATACAAAAGAAGAAGCAATGTCATGCCATGTATAATAGATTGAGCCGATGTGGTCGAACAGGGTTTTCCTTAATATATTAAAGCAGAGGGAAATAAATTAAAATTTAAACTGTCAGTAGGCCCTTATTATCACCTTATTAGCATGAAAATACAGCTTAATAAGGACGATGAAATATTATACGGATTGAAGCACATTTCCAACCAGCTCTATAGTGTGTGTGCAAATATAGGCAGCTGCTTGTTTCTTCACTTCCTATATTCTACTGATATTTCATAAATGTCAAGCCAACATTATCTCAACCTTGCAGGCAAATGTAGAAACTATAACTTAACTGTAGCAGCAGTACATTATCTCACAGGAGAAGAGGATAACACTGAAGTGATCTAAAGGCGTTAGAGTCTGACAGTTATGTGTCTTTGGTATTTTCCAGGGCGAGCTTCGAAACATACAAACATTTATCCATTAGCATAGCGCTAGTCAATGAGGAATCCCTTTGTGTGTGCATCCACTCACACGTGGAGTGAAGAGTATTAATTTCAGGAAAAGCGGTAATTATAAAAGGGAAAACAGTCTTTCTGTTGAATAAATGTATTTTTTATTTTCATTCAGGAAGAACACAAGATGCAAGAGGAAAATGGATATAGATATGGGATCACAGGAGATTTTGATACTGATGGAAAAAATAGAATGCGTCTCATTTAATGAAATAATTTACCTACAAACTGAAAATAAATACTACAAGGATACAACTAGAATACTGATAATAATAACTTTAAAATTATAATTGTATTATTGCTAAGATTTCTTTTTCTATTTAGCATTTTGCTTTGTAATGATTGTTCACGTCGCATTCAGAGCCTAAAAGCTAGTTAGCTTTACAATCTCCAAAAACTGAAGTGGTTAGCTTCTGTTTTTGGCTTTATTATATGAATAGAGTTAGGAGCAAGCTAACAAGACATGGCTAGTTTATGTTTACCTTATGTATATTCTCTATTTCATTTTTTTACTGTCCGGGCCATAGTACACAGCTAAACCAGTGATTTAGTGCTCAGTGTTTTAATAAGGACGATGTGATATTATATCTTTCTGAAATCTCAAATCACAAGAATATTTGACAAATCTTGTAGTTTTAAAGTGGAGTCTTTTAAAACAAGACTCCTCCTTGTGCCTCTGGATCGTTTCCTCTGTTCTGCTCAGATCACTTCAGGTTTCCTGGTTGCTTGATCAAATTCAGGTTGACATAAATATGCAGCAGAAAACTGACTGGTACAACTTGATCCACAGTATCTCATGAACAAAAGACGCCCAAGCTTTGTGGGAAACAGCACGTTTCCCTTCCTTGAAGTGTTAATTACACTTGATAGAAAAACAAGAACCAGAGTGTTATTTGTTTAATAGATACGAGTAAACAACCCATGTTCGTTGCTCCCTCGAAGCTGCAGCATGCATGCAAGCTGCTGCTGTTGTGAGCTTTGCCCCACCTATTCAGAAGTTTCATAAACTTCCTGCGCTCACTACCCACCTCTGTTTTTAGAAAAGGCCCCTCTGCGTTCAGCAGCTACGATCTCAGCTAGCGAGGACTCAAACCTCTGTTAGATCACGACTTAATGATGCATGCCGACTGAATGTGTGTACCCCGGCTCACTGAAACGCAGTGAATCAGCACAAAAATTTCGGTGAAGTGAAAATAACATGCATCATTTATTTAACATGGACTGTCTTGTGTTTGTGTGTGTTTTGGGTACTGAAAGGCCACATGACATTAAAGCTGGAACATAATGCTTGGTGTTCTCACACCTGAGAATAAGTCAGTTTTCCCACCTTTCTCATATTGCATGCTAAAGTACGATCGCACATTTCTATTAAGTGTCAAATAACAATTTGTTTTTGCAAAGATCTACAGAGAAGCATGCAAACCAGATGATGGTGATGATGTGTGATGTGTGACAGACTAAGATGGGAAAGAGATCGTATTGATACTCGCACATTCACACAGACAAGCGGATGTGAGACGGATCTTCTGGTTTATCTGCATTAAAAGATGTTACCACTGATAAAAAAGCTGGACAGCTGCAGTTTGCAGTTCTCGAGTCATTTTGACACAGATGTTGCAAATGACTTGCAAAGAAACTTTTTTACATTAAGCTTCATACTATGAACAGATGCACTTCACAGAAATAGGAAGGCCTTGCTGCAACAAAGAAATTAATAAATAACGTTGGTAAGACTGATTGCAGTTCAATTGCAGATGTCCTTGTGTGTAAAATGCCACTTTGATATAGTAATATATAAAGATTATGATCAGCATTTCAACATTATACATGTAATGAGCCCCTAATGTCTCACAAAAACATAGATAGTATGAATTTAACTTTATTGCATGAAGCAAGAGCAGTTCTGACAGGATGTTATTCGATTGAGGTGAGGTGGGTGTCCTTCTATTGGGGAACAAAAACAAAACACACTTTAAGGTCCATTCATATAAGAAATAATAAAAAAGTACAGAGAACACACATTCCGAAGGAACATAATGAGGCTTTTTATCATCTCTTCTCCTGATGCAGAAGTCTTTGACGATCAGACAATGGCAGAATGAAGTCGACTGTTTCTGATAGACCGCTGACCTTTATTCTTCATGACTTTGTTCAAATCTATTGTAGTGATGCATAATGACAAGCACACACACACACACACCCACGCACACATGCACACACACACCCTGATGTCTTTAGGCAAACTTATCTTCATGCACAGTACAAGGTGTGGCTCTTTTGTTGTTAAGCTCAGCAACAAGAGAAAGGTGGACAATACATTTAAAACACGATGAGTTCAAACAGATTCACTCTTTGTTGTTCTTCTTGTCTTGATCTATTATTTCTATTTATGATTTTGCTTTCCTGAGGAAATTACGTCACAGTATTTTACCCATTTAATAATTAAAAGCCCATTCAAATTGACGTGTGGCACCTATAATTGTTAGGCATGACATGTAATTATTTCCTGACAAGAAACGCTGTTCATCCAGCAAGTCAAGTTGATAGTTAGTAAAAACATTAAATTATCAGCATGAAACCTACTCAGAGTAGGTTAGTTTCCCCATATGACATTAAACCATAGAGTTTGAATCACTTTAATAATACTTAATATATAAATCCTAAACCATTGATCAATACCGCAGATTGGTGATGAACAACACTCCATCTGCTCTTTCAATTTGGCCTCTACATCCCGAGAGTTGCCTTTAAGACATACTCAGCTATCTGCTCTGCAGAGGCTCAGAGCACCTCAGCACTCATTTCACAAGAACAGAGCCGTTAACCCTTTGACCTTTGAAGACATATATCACCTCAGTCAAGAGAACTTAAGCGCAACAGCGCTAGTGGTAAAAACAGGCTCAGAAAATGACATCTCCGTCCCTTGACTCAGCAAATTTATAGACGGCACAAAGAAAGGGGTGTGTCTTTATTGATTCTACAATGTGTCAGTATGGATGGTCTCCATGTTTTACTCTGGTAAAACCTCCAGTTTTTCCAGAAATCCGACCTGCTGATTCGTATTTTGTCTATAAAGATTACATCTGAACTAATTTGTGTAGAATTTGTTTAACTCACTCACCAATTAAATGCAATAAACATTGACCACAATGTTGCATTAACTGGGGATTCTTATTCTTATTTCAGTACATTTGTGTCAATTTGTGGTTTGGTTGTTGTATTTGTTTTACTAGATTTAGATGCAGTATGTTTGGATAAGCCCCATGGCTTTGTTTATTCAGATTTTACTGCTCCATTTTCAAACTCCCTCTCTTGGTTTCTTCTTTTTGTGGAGCTTTTAGTTTTGTGATGGAATCATATGCTAAATAGTTTATAAAGCTGCTCAGACACATTCATAGTGTGTGTGCAATGCAGGCAGCGAGTTGGGAATAAATGCCATTTAAAGGAGCATCAGATAAACTAAGATTTAGCCTGACCCTAATGAAGCTGCCTAGAAGTAAGACGGAAAAGGACGTTTCCATCAAGTAGCGTTGTGTGATGTTTTTTTTCTTGTTTTTTGTGGGGTTTTTTTCCATCTCCATCTCACTGCCTCCTGGTTTTGGAATCTGGATAAATTTCTCCTCTCTCACTCGATGAAACGAGTCTCTGTTTGGCTCCAAGGTCCTTCCTCTTCCGCACAGGCAAACACTGATACTGAATTATCAGCTGATGTGGCGCTAAGCTCATGTGAAAGGCTCAGACTGTATGGCGAAGGGACCACAGGTCAGAAAGGGTGCCATGTTTATGTCAGTGTCTGCTGAAAACTGCCGGAGCGAAACCTCCTGGATAAACACCGGCTGCCACATGGAGAGGCGCCCGTTTGCACGGCTTCAGGCTTTGCAGCATGCTGCTGAGCTTCGGCTGCATGCAACCCAGCAAGGGGCAATTATTTTTGTGCGAGAAAGAGACTAAAAAGAGTCACTTATGTCTCTGAAACAAGGCGGCCATTATTCTTCGCAACTCGGTGAGGAGGGAATCAGGTTCCAGTGATGAATCCAGGAGGAGGAGCAGCTACTGTACCTGGACGGAGGCCAGTCAGTGTGTAAAGGAAGACGTCCAGAAAAGATTTACACCAGCTGTCAGATGGTACAAGACAATATCCTACACAGATTTAAGGATGTTAATATAAAAACAATGACTCGTGATGGGAATATTGAAGGGTGTTCTATTTCAGCTCAGACATGCCCTCTGGGTTGATCTGTTGCTTGTGGCTAAATGGTGGCAGCTTTGAATTGTGGCCAAGTTCAGTGCGACTCACAGGGTACATTGTTCTGAGTCAAAAACAGACATGGACATCGTTAATGCCCCGAGTGAGTTGGCAGTAGAACTGGTAATGTTTCATTTTATCTTGTTAAGAGTAATTTTTAAATGCCACTTTGGTTTTATTGGACAAATTTTGTCAGATGATGCATACAGAGAAATAAATGCCACCTGTGTAAGTTATTTTTTTCACGTATAAAATCAGAACAAATCAATCCTAATCACAGTGTAATTGATTCAGTATATGGATCTATTTAGGTTGATTTGAAATGAGTGTGTGTGGCTGGCTCAGGAATCTGATCAGGATTCCTCATCGGCACCTTGGAGGAGAAACTGGGTCAGACCAACAACTTGTTGGAGGGACTAAATATCCTTTCAGGCCTGGGAATTTCTTGGGATTCCTCCAAATGAGCTCGAGTTCTGCCGGGTGAGATGGAGGTCTGGGTTTCTCTTGTAGCCATGTTACCCCAGTGACCAGATTCTGGACAAAGGCACCACAATTACATTGATTAATGGCCATATTGGGCTTCAAACAGTGGAAACATTGTGAAGCTACTGAAAGGTTTTCGATTCCATACACGGAAATCTCGGTCGGAAAGTAAGACAGTCTGAATTAATTGGCAGTCAAGTCTCCTGCAGTACGGGTTTAATTGAAACCACCATTTTACTCAAAACCAGCAAAGCCAGTCAGGTTCCTGACACGACATTTGATGGAAAAGCTCTCCATGAAAACAGATGTTAATGACGCTGTTGGAGGGTTATGAGATTTAGGATGTGGGGTCACCTGGCATGTGTTTGTGTGGTTTGCTAAACTGGCTCCATGGATGGAAACAGTTCTCTTTTTTTTAAAAACCACATGCAAGACACCTTTCAGGTCTCTCTGGTGTCAGTGTGACATTTACAGAAGTCCTGTGGTGTCATGTATTTATATTGAATTGATCAAGTCGTGTTTTTATTAACTGTGACAGGCGTCTTTTGAAAATCTTGTGGTCAAAAAGAGATGGAGAGGAAAAATAATATTGGACCCTGTGGCTTCGAGGCTGTAGATTTCTCCTGTTTGAGGCAAGTCAGACGTAACCCACATGGGAGATTATTGCTTTGTTTTTATTCCTGAAGGTCAGATTCTTTGACTAAACGCCTTTTAATTGAGCTGCCATTAACCATTGGTTGATAAGACACTTATCCTTGATGCTTTCTCCCCCACCACCAATTTACATCTTATTGAGAGATTGAGATCACTATTAGTGATATGACCTTTACCCCCTAGCTTTAATCTAAGGGAACAATGACTATTACTGGGGACAAAAATGAGAAGTAAACAGATGATAAATATGAGAGGAAACACAACATTAATAGATGGTTAAAGGGAATCAAAATGCCCATATTTCAGTCAATCTTTCAAGAAAATTTCTCTAGAAATGTGTCCTTCCTTCCTATCTCTCTAAATGTGTGTGTTGTGTTGTCCGTTTTTGTTTTACTTAGTGAATTCTTAAGAAACCCGAACAAAAACCAAGGAAGTGACACTGTAAAAAAAAAAAACCCACATAGTCATGAGGCAAGTAGAAGGATGAATCAACTTAAGATTCATGGATATAAAGTCCATGATGACTCATTTTATTCTCTAAATTATCATCATATTAAAATTAAGGTATAAACCCAAGTAGCTTATGCTTTTATTTAACTCTGTGTCATATCTAAGACACTGTTTTAATATTTAGAAATATTTTTGTATTACATGAATAGATTTATCAAAATAGGCCTTTTATCCCCTCAAAATGAACATTTTATTATTGTGCTAAGCTTTTTTTTTTTTTTTAAATGAAAATACTATTGATCAGCTTGACAAAGCAGATCATTTTCTGGTAGTAGACTGGATGTACTGAAAGATTTTGGATAATATTGGCTTTCTATGCCTGCATGCAACACATTTTCTTCTTTTTTTCCACTTCTTGTTACCTGAATCCTTAAAAATGCTTTATGGAAGCTTCTTGCTGTATAAAACTTCCAGAGTCACCAAAATCTGATAGGAAACATGTTTTTTTTCTGCAGGTTCATTGATAGAGTCATTTTAAATCCAACAGAATAAAAAAAATAACTGGGATATTTTCTCTATCTGTGCATTAAAACGTGTCCAAAGAATTGATTAGATTTTTATTGTATTCAGAAGAACATTAATGTACATGCTACTGGTTGATGAATTTAAAGACTGAGCATGGTTGGAGTTCTTAGTTTTGATGTCATTAATGAATAGAAAGTTAAAAAAAATAATAATTTATCCACCAAATAGAGACCAAGGCCTAATAGGCTGGTTCTTGTCAGTGGCGCATCTTTACTATTTGCTGTTTTAAAGTTCTAAATAAAAACGGCAAATGCAACATTTTGCCATTTGCAGCATGAAACACATGATTGTGTTGATAAAAGGGAGAAATACAAGTGACTTAATAATTTCTAAAATAAAGCAATGGAAAAGCGAGTGAAATGGATTGAATGATGACATAGACAGAATGACTCAGACTGCTAGTAGGTAAATGTTAACTTTAAGAGGCCCAGTTCTAATGTTGTCAGTGTTGGTGACGGACAGGAAACTTTGTTAATTATTAAACACAAATGAGTCACACTGACTCCTACTTGCTGCTTTACCACCAGTTGAAACTAAATCAGGACATGGTCACCTTCACCATATTAGTCAGATCCTGGGGGTGAGTTTCATTTGAGCTGTGGAAATGGAGTCATGGGCTGTAAATATGACCAGTTTCATGAGAAGAAACCATCCAGGAGAGCAGAGTTTAAACTAATTTATGGTTTACTGCTGTTTTCCTTATATAAGTTTATTTCCTTTCGCTTGTCCAGTTTAAGCAGCATTCTTCTCACTGCAACCCCAGAGTTGATCAGCGACACGCATGCGACGCCGATCAGCTGTCGCTTAATCATGTGTGGCATCTGGCCGTTGTGTGTGAGGATTTTACTGCATGCAGATGCTAAATGCCGTTGTGTGGTTTCTGGAGTTTTATTGAGAAATGTGTGGGGCTCGCCGAGTGGCTGTGAGCTCAGCAGATAAAACACACAAGTGTGTTTTAAAGCGCACACAGTTGAGTAGAAATCTAAACTGACTTTCTGTGCGGACAGCTGGGTTAGTCTTACAGTTGTGTGTTTTTTTCCTCTGTATTTGTCTTTTATCCGTCTCGTTTTTGTCTCCTGTTGCTTTGTCTGCCGGGGGAAAACATCTGTAAATCGCTCAACTGGGCACAAAACACACCCGTCAGTGAAGCATTAAAGCAGTAAGAAAAAAAAACAACAACTACTAAAGCATTTTCTAATGTGAACATGTTAAAATCTCATGCATTTCCTACACTGAAGGCTTTTTCTGCTCCTTCATTACACAATGAAGAGGCTGTTTTATTCTGCAGGATAAAAACAGCGCTGGCAGAACAACTGTTCTTTTGTGGCTGATGTTATGTCTGCTTTGGTTCTTTTTTGGCCATGGAAACAAAGATTTTTCCTGTTGTATAGTCTAAATCAGGCACCAAGAAACCCAAACCCTGTAAGGCAGGTGTGTGGGCTCCTTTGATGAAAAATGTTATTTTTAAAAGCATTTAATGGGCTACTTCTTACTTAGTTTAGTTCACCCTTAGTGCTCTCTAATGCACTTAGCAGTGCGATGAAAGATTTCCAACTTCTCTGGGAAAATTTTCTGCAAAACTAATTATACACCAAAAACTGCTGAATTATTTAGCAGTACAGTTTTACTTACTGTAGGGTAAAAATAGCACAATTATTTCAACTTGGATGACTTATTGAAACAGAAGTGGAGTTTCTCATTCACACTGGGCTTTATTTACTTCCTTTCTGTGCAAATTGGGTGAATCCCGCTGCTGGCAACCAGCTTCTGAATCAACAGCGTACACACAAGCTAATCCTGTGGGGCACGGGCGAATTTAGGGCAAGCCTGATTAGTAGTGCCACCGCTTATCATCCACAGCCAGAGGGAGAGGGGAATGGGGGTTGGAGAGACATTGGGAAATTGGGGGGGAGGTAAATGGGAGGTTGGAAATGGGAATGTGGCGGTGAGGGAGTTGAAGGTGTATTTTGAAAGGATTCATCTGAATTCATCCAGATTTAAAGGTAAATGCAAAGAATTGGGATCAATAGAATAAACAGGAATAAGAAAGTAGAAGAGTAGCATTCCATTAAATGATAAATTGAATGCTACTCTGCAACCTTTTATGCTCATTCCTGTTTTTCATTGATTTCAGCTCCTCTTCTCTCTCGCTCTCAACCCTTTTTTTCATGCCTCATAATTCCCCCGTGTCCCCTAAGACCTCACTGATGTGTGCTGCTGCCCCCACTTAAGCAGAACCTCAAAGGAGATGCCAAGGCTGTGTCTCAGGGTCACTTGACTTTTTTGATGTCTTCACCTCTGAGTGGAGAGGAGGAAGGCCACAGTATCACCAGCCATTCGAGTGAGAGGCTTCCCCCCTGCTCAAAGATGTTTCTTTCTTACTGTTACATCACAGCTCAAGGATAAAAGCAAACAGGTAGTTCTCAAACCGCAGGGGGCTGTTTTACTAGTGTTCACCTGAAATCTGGGTACAAAACTACTTCCAGATCTAGCAAAGCTTACATCAGACCCACATGCAGCCTTTAGATGTTCTGCTCAAGAGAAAAATCAGCATGAATAAAGTATTAATTCTCTAATTAACACTTTATTGTAAGCAACAAAATGGAGATAAATCTAGAAAGTCAAACTGCTTACTCCCATTATGGTCTACAACCTAAAATATTTCAGATTTACTTCAGGCTGAGGTTTATAACTAAATTTAATTAGTTGGCTTGGATCAGGCTCGGACACAATGTCTACTGGCTTGGGTCCGGTCGGGCTGGATGTTTTAGGCCCAATCCAACTCTAATCCACGGAGCTTCTTCCACATGGAAACATCTGATAAACGTTTATTCTATAAGGTATTGCTTTTTGCAACACAGGTATTTTGAAGTAAGGTCCACACTATAGCTGATTGCAGGTTTTGCCATTTCCACTTACATGCAACAAGATCTTCAGTTCTCTTTTACAGACACATTACATGGAATAATACTAAATTACTGCCAATTTCCAATTGCAATCAGCCAGCACCAATAAAATTAACTACCACTGACAAAAAAACTCTTTACTGTTATAAATTATAATAGGTTATTATTTTAAATATTTTTTAACTCTTATAATTAGAAACCTAATCTTATTTATGGCACCAATAACTGATTTAAGGGCTCCTTCCTGATAGTGAAATTGTATTATTTAATATTTTACATGAGCTTCTGTTATTAGAAAAGCTGAAGTTGCTTCTCTTCTTCCCCTAGAACAGTTCATGATCCCATGTCAACATAGATTTAATATTTAGCTGCAGAGCTTTTATACCACACCCAGTTTCAGTTTTATGCTCAGTGATGCTTCGGGCTGCGGTTTCTTTAGCTAAAGCGCCTCACCCACACAAATACGGACGTTATAGCAGGAAATGATTGTTTTATTTAGATATTTATGACTTTGCCTCAGACATTGCAAATGCCACAAATGCACAGAATGTTATATGTTTTTGCTTTTCTGTGAAAAGTATAAAATAACTCATATTAGCTGCTTGTCAGGCCCGGTAAGCTGTCTGTGTTTTTTCGACCAAAGACATTTTCTAGGTTGAGCACCAGCAACAAGTGGGGGAGGGGTAGCCATTAATTGTGTTGTTCATCATTTATTGTGATATATTTCATAAGAGTTTTGATTTATTGATCTCTAAAATTTAAAATATTAAATGTGATTACTGTCTGCGGTTTAGTGACACAAGTTACACTTATTTATGTGAGCGATGTGCTAAAGAAGTGCATTAAAAATGGATATGTTTGGAGAGAGCAGTATTTGTGTTTGTGGGGGTATGACTGCTGTGTAATGCAGTCAACGCCATACAGTTACCTAAAAAATAAATAATAGCTTGTATAGTTATCGTTATCACATCACAATTAAATTTCTCCATACAGCCGAATAAAACTGAGGTCATTCCCGTACTTTCACTGGTATCCCGCTGAAAAGACGTGATTCTGAAACTCTGATACATGTCAAGTTGTCCGTGGTCCAGATTTTCTAAATTTGTAAAAATGTCACTCAGGGTTTGCGGTTTTGCTTCAGTAGCTTTCAAGTGTGTCAGTTTGTGTCAAGATATGGTCAGAGGAGCCGAGTGGAGAGCAAAGCTCTACAAGGTTTCTTTGTTCATCCTGACTTTTGGGTTTGTTTACAGAATCCGTTTCAAATGTTCTATTTTTTCACTTGTATTTTTCTGTTTTCAGGATTTTTGTTTTTCACTTTGTCAGTGTTAGTGGACTTTTACTAACTTGTTGATGCTTTCGTTTGACATTTAATGATAAACTTGTGCAAACTGACTTCAGTTCTAATCTTGACAATCTACTAACATCTAAAGCAGGATACACTTGAATAGCTGACATTTGTCATCAGTCAAAGCAGAGACAATGAGCAATTTAGAAACAATATAAAGATAAGTAAATGCTTCTCACTATTTAGAGTCTTCTTTTAACAGGCCCTACATGTGTCTTGTAAATGAGAGTTAACACTATTGTGCATATAATGAATCATCCATTTGACATCTCAGCAGTGCACAATCACTTTGCTCATTTGTTATGTGGTTTAGTGTTGAAATATCAGAAGCAAAACAATCTAAAAATGTGCTTCAGATTAAACATTTAAATACTCAGAGAACATGTTTACAAATAAAGGTCATACATGATTGTGTTTGACAGTTGTTTAATATCGTACACACCATCAGAAGTGTTAATAAATAGTTCATTACTGCTACTTTCATCATGTTTTAATGTGCATAGCAGCCATGTTGGAGACTAAACTTCAACATGGCTGCTCTTGTTGTATTTCTGATTGGTTAACTCAGAAGTCCTGAGACAAGAGAATGCAACTTTAACCATGTCAACAAACCAAACATCATGCTAATAATTCGACTCTGACTGGTAACCGGCTACAAGAAAATCTGACCTTTATCTGTTATTATATGCATTAAAACATAAAACTCACATTTTTCTTAGCCTGGCAAATGCATCAACAAACCGGGTGCTCTTTGATGCACTGGTTTGAGCTTAATAAGAACCAGAAAAATGCTACAGAGATAAGCTTTGACCCAAAAATGTGGATCATTTTAGATTTCACTATTCTGGAGTTGAAGAGGGTTTTTCTTTACCCTCCTAAATTAACATGTTTTCTGTGTTTTTCCAACAAATTAACATGAAAAAACAGAAGTGGTTCACAAACTAGCATGATATTGATGTTTGTGTTTGTTCTGAAACTAGACATTAAAATTTGCCATAAATTTTAATCATCCCAGCTGAGTAACCTTCAACAGGTGTTTATGACCGACAGAAGAGAGCAGGGAAGCCGTTTTCCCTCTTCGGCACACAGAGATGCAATAATTTAGGGTGAGAAGCAAACATGGAGCGGGTCAGACTCCCAGTTCGTTCAGGCGGTCCTCCAATAGCTGCTTTTCTACATTAACCTGTGAAGTAGTTTTGCCAAAACGTATCATTTAGAGGAAGCTGCAGCTGCATAATTTAAAATGGCACTGAGTGGCTGTACACATGTGTGTCTATGGGATTGTGGTGATCATGCAGCTGTGTCCTGTCTCTCTGCAGGCGCCAAACATTCACGTGTGTGTGTGTGTGTGTGTGTGTGTGTGTGGGTGTGTGTGCGTGTGTGTGTGTGCGTGTGTGTGTTCGTGTGCGTGCGTGTGTGTGTGTGTGTGTCCAGAGACTATGGGGGAAGGAACATGTGGGTCTCTCACTCCAGCTTTTCTCTCCATCCCGTCGGTTTTGATTGACAGAAGAAGAAGGGAGGTGTATAATTTATCACATCCCACTTGGTCCCTCGGTGCCCTGCAGCCACAGGACCGAGGTTGGTCCCTCAGAGCAAAAGTCAGATTATTAAATCCTTCATGGACAACACACACATGCACACGCCCTCTCTCTCACACACACGCCTGCACGCACGCACACACTCGCTGTTGGCATACCTCCCTGGAAGCCTCTCTGTCATGTTTAATGTATAATGAATGAATGATTCATGGCGGGGGAGAGAATTTTGTATTTTAGGAGTACTTACTCATTTATGCAGCTACCGCTCGCTTTTTGCCTTAGATTAGATTTTTTATAAAACTATAATTACACATTCTTGTTTTATATTTGTGCAATATTATTGTCTCATATGAGAAAATATCACATTGCTGCTATTAAGAAGGCTCATCAGTTGTCTAATTGTGACTATAAATGAGATAAAATGTATGCATGAAATCTCTTAATGCGTCACACTCCATTATAAAGCATTTCCTGTTGATATTTTAGTGATAACTGAGGCTTGAATTGCAATCGGGTTAATTGCACAAGATACAATAGTTTCACCCAAATCCTTAGAAAATGAACGATAAAAAGAAATAAAAATCTAACTCAGGCTCCTTGTGGGCAAACAGACCTTCAAGATGTCATCAATCCAAAGGATCCAAATGGAGACAGAAAGGCAGGGAACCATGAGGCAGATACACTTAAATAATTGAACTGAGACTCCGGAGCTCAAAAATAAACCGTGAAACTGTCAGCTTAGCATAAGCCAGCAGAAACCGACAGGGTACAGGAAACCAACAGGAGGATCTGATAAAGAACCAGGAAGTATTACTGACTGATGGCTGGAGCGCTGATTGCAGATGAGTAACAGGTGCAGGAGCCTGAAACCACACAGCATTTCAAAATTCCCCAAACAGAAGGAAGACAAATCAGAAGTTTATTCAGAATATATAAACTGTGGAGCTTAACATTCTGAAACAAGAACATTTTGTTTTCTTTTGCTGCAAATTAATTTACATAAACATAGAAGTGCAAAGACAAGTAAATTGAAACCCAGTTTTATTCAAATATAAACATACAGTGCTCCTCTACTTACAGAAACATAAACCATGCTACTACAAGCACAACATTAGACATTATATTTATTTTAATTGCAAAGTTTCTTTAGCTATGATTGTAGAATCAGTTGTACTTTGTTGAGCCTGTTTGACCAATAGCCAGGGGACAAATGTGAGCGAGCTTTGCTTTTCACTGTTAATATCCAAAACAACGGGGTAAGGGCAAAAGTAAGTATATATGGAATCGCTATTATTATCACAGTACCAATGGTTGCAATATCACATTCGTAAAAATCAGCTTGGAAGCCATATTTGGTTAGATGTGTTTCAGTTGGTTTTGCTGCTTCACACTCGACACGCTTGAATCTTCTCATCATATGCATAATGTCAATGGCTAAAATGCTAAAGCTAACATAAAATAGTGGTAAAACTATTGATTAATGTCAATGTTCTTTTTATTCTGTGGTATGCAAGTTGTATATTCTGTTTAGTGGTTTGATAAGAATCCCAATCCTTAGTCTTCTTTATACATGTTTGCATTCATAGATTTTAGAGATTATAGCATATAAATAAAAGCCTACCCTGCTGTTATTTGTTACTGAATGTGTCACCTTGATATTATAATCCTCTCTGTAATGGAGAAAATCTTCTTCTAGGACAACAGCGCTAACAACTGCATCAACTCTTCCTGGTTGATCTGTTGAGGAAGTAGAGTTCTACTTTTGGCTGACCTCAGTTTGTTTGGTTAGAATGACCTTAAATATATAAATTAATAACTTAGATTAGAGTATGTATGTCTGTCAGAGTCCTGCATTTTGCTAATGCAGAGGCAGATGGTGCAGCTCTAGGAATCATCTCTCTGCATTGGGTGAACAGCAGGTGGTGCCATCATGTGCAACTTGCTGTGGATGTGTGTGCGTGTCCTACACAGCAAGTGAGGAGAGTTCACAAGGACGTGGCTCCAGATCTTGCTTTTGGCTCGTGTCACTAACACTTATGTCTACTTTGCTAAACATGGTTGCATGCATATGTGTGTATGAGACCTGAAATGAAGAAATATGCTGTTGAAGAAGTCAACTCAGGGTTGTGAGGTTTGAAGGAAACAACGGCTGGGAAAAAGGAAATTTAAAAAATGGTTTTATTACTTTTTCTTTGTGTTTTTAAGAGATTAGCGTGATCAATCTGGTGTGGTAAAACTGGGCTGAAAACTACACAGCAAAACTCAAAACATTACCAAATATTTTTGGTGCAAATCTCTTATTACACTTGAAATAAAACAGAACGAATTTACAAGTAACTCTTCAGAAATTTATAAGCGCTTTTTTGAATTCAATAATTCCTTAACATTGATGAAAAAGTTCCATCAGCAGATTGTTTCACTGGTCAAATTGGGAAAAACCTCCTGATATAAGTGTAATAATCTGCCAGTTTTATAGTGGAGGATGGTCAATAGGGAATTTTACAGTACTGTTGTGATAACGATAAAGATTAAAAAACATTTTCTACTTATTTTTAGGTGATAAATAGCTTTGCAGTAGCGAGACAAAATGGCACATCATTCAAACGCCACAAACAGAAATACTGTTCTTGAAAAACACTCATCTGAAATAAGATTCTTCAAGATGCCATTTACTTAGAAATGTGTGGTTTATATGACTGGACTGCTCCCAGTAGCTGCATTTCATCATGTTTTCGAAATTACTGACATTTATTGATGTGTTTATGGAAAAAAATGAATAGAAAAGTGAAAATAACATTTACAAACACACTGTCAGTTTTAAAAAAAAGTATTTAATATCTACAGCTGAAATTTATCATAACAATAAATAAAAATTCTCATCATGACAAGAATTGTTTCACGATAAATGGTAAAGAATATGATAAAAGCCCACTCCTACAGAAGACATTTAACAGTTTTCTCGTGTTGCTCAACATCTTTGTCGTCACTTTGACTAATTTCCAGGAAGCGCAGGGCGAATGAGAGCCGCTCTTGTGATTTGACAGCCTGGAGGCCATTAGCGGAACAGATGGCTTCTCAGTAAATGAGAAATGACATTCATGTGAAATGTTATGGGAAACAGACACAGGCTATCTGCACGGGGGGGTCTGGACAGAGGCGAGAGGAGAGAAAGTGTCTGATTGGGTTACTGGCAGATGTCAGTGTGCTGTTGGGGTCTTCTCGTTTTGCAGAACCGAACGACGCAGCGCAGACAGACGGACGGCCTCTTAAGTGGAAAACCATGTCAGCGCTGAGCGCCGTTTATCAGGCCGCCCCGACGTGGCGCTTTGAGTCTCATCCGACATACGAGAAACAGAGGATGATTGCGCCGGTGTAAATCTTTCAGTCGACAGCTGCTACACTGGAGGTCATGTTGCTCCAAAATGCATTTGGATAAATTCTCTGTCCATTCTTCCAGAAAATATAAATTTTAAGTAATTTAGAGAATTTAAACTGGGCTTTTCACAGATAGATAGTTCATGTCTTTGTGTTAGTCTGTTGAACACAGGCCAAATATAGGTAGTTTTCTTTTCTATGTGCTGGACCTGAAAAATAATTATGGGTTTGTCTCCCTCATCTGTCCTCCGTGTTTGTCCTTATAATCAGCGAAGACAAGAGAAAACACCTGGGTGCTGCTCTAGGCGTTTTATTTAGACATATTTCAGGTTGGCTTGCAGCCCAACCTTCCTAAAACCTTTTTAAGCTGGCCTTGGTTAGTAAATCTTTACATTTCTGATGTTTTTCATTTCAGCACAGTCCTTGTATCTGACCATGACAACAGATTTACAGGTACCGCTGAGGAAAAATGGTTAAATTGGACAAATGGAAACTAAAATGAAAAGTGTCAGGCCTAAAATATTATGAAACTCCTGTTTTTTAAGAAATATTAAAAAAAAAATTCCCACAATGGATTTGTGAGATTCGGTGTCCTTCACTCCATCATCTATTTGCCAAGTTTTCTGCAAATAGCTCTTTTGGAAATCATTTTGTTGGTGGTGAAATAACATTTTTCGTTCCCTCAAAGTGATATTTGTGATATTTTTTATAGCGTCAACTAAAGGAAGTGGAAAAATGAGTCAAAGTTGTTTGGATATTCAAGAGACTTTTTATATCTGGATGTTTGTGGCGTTTCAAATAATAAAAAATATATTTATCTAGAAATAAGTTCTTGTAACCATTTCACTGGACATGGATGAATAAACTATATTTTCTGCTGTTTTTCTAAATCATGCCCAGCATTTCTAAAGACTTGTATTACATATGTTGTACCCTGGCAGATTGCTCTTTTGGTGTGTTTGTTTTGTTGCCAGCTGTAAAGTGAGATTTTAAATACTTCAAAATAATCTTATTTTTGATGAATAGTAATCAGGAGAAAGAATTATGATACAGACATGAGTTTTGGCAGCTGAATGCTGCTAATCATATTTTGGCACCGTTGGTAGTTAATAGTGGGCATGCAGCCCATGCTGTTTGTGTTTGCTCTTTGTCTTTTTTCCCCTCCATTATGGAAATGTTTAAAGGAAATGCAGTACGTTGCTTGAACGGAAGGCAGTCATTGTCGTGGAGTGTATTAAAGTGTATGTAGTGTTTGCTAATTTTTCCATGTTGTAGTTCATTTTATTTTAATTACTAGCCGATTTCTTTTGCCATAAATTATTGGTGTAACAATAGATTTTAAAGAGCAGATCCGTACACGCAGGATAAACATGATGCACCTTTTCCACTGGGGCCTAAAACTGCACACAACTGTAAGCCGTGTTGTTGATGAGACTCATAATTCATTAATTAGTACGTTTTGTTTGTGTCGCTTGAATGATCAACATCGGTGTTAAATCCTCTGTGATCAGCAGGTACAGTATGTTTGTGTTTTATCAGGTTGTGTTTGCAAACTCGTCTCTTGAGTTACTTCTTTGGACATGAGACGCATGCTTGCGCATGTGGGCGTATGCGTGTCTTCTGTCCATAATTACGCCCGGCCCTTTTTCATTAAAGGTCAGCTTGAAAAGAAAAAAACTGAAATCTGTCAGATTTCCCCTCATTTAAACACACAGGTGCAGTTAAAGTCTTCCACCAAAGACACTGAATAAAACAGCTGTGCTTTTCCCCTCTCTGTAGTGAGGATACACACACACACACACACACGCATTCACACACACATGATGCTTTGTTGTAAAGAGGAAAAGAGTAGGAGGGAGAGTGACTGACTGAGAGAGCAAACAAGAGCTGGAGCGCTATTCAAAAGCTTCTGGGATTTGATTTATGCGATCCATTTCAGAAGAGGAGACAAATATAGCTGATATAGCACACCATGTATTATGTAGAGAAGAGTCTATTGTTTACTGTACATTACTATGTTTTATTATTTAGCCTGTTTTATGTCTCCCTGGGGAATGAAATTGATTCAAATACAGAGCTCCACATGAACAACAGATTCAAAACAAACACAGAGAAATGGCACTAATTCTTCCTCCCTCTCTTTTTCTGTTTTGTGCAGCAGAGCGAGAGACATTCAAGGGTGTGACGAACTTCAGCACCTTCCTGCTGGACTCTTCCACAGGGACCCTTTTCCTGGGCGCCAAGGACGCCATTCTAGCTGTGGACACCAAAAACCTGAAGCAACCACCAAAAAAGGTGATGCTGCAGTGGATAAGAGCAAATTTATATGTGTGTGTGAACTGTGTGGATAGAAATGGATCCCAAATGATCAAATGTTTCCTTTTCACACCAGATGAAGCAAATAAGTCATTTGAGTCAACTATTCATTTATGAGTATGCCACCCTTCATCTTCTGCTTGATTTAGGAATATTTTTTTTTATTACTACAATGTATTTATGTTGAAATTTTGCCTTTTCTGTACAGAATTCCTATTGCACAAACATTTTCCCAGTGAGAGACAATAAAATATATTTATATTCTACTCATAATTCTTATGATTAGATCAGAAAAGTTAGAGAACTTTTATGTAACATAAGCTTTAGAAAAGTCTTGATTTGATTTGATAAAAAAATTTATAAAAAAATGCAAAGGGAAAGGGTGAAATATGATTAAAGCAAATTTTATTTTATTCCAAAAAGAAAAGACAAGTTTCACTCACTTCTGGATCTCATGAATGTAGAGATGGATTATAAATAACAAAGTGTTGTATTTTTAACTGGCTTGTTTTTCCTGGATTTGCCCTTTTACCTCATGTTTCAGATACACTGGGAAAGAAAACTTCTTCCAGAGTTGGAGAAAAGAGCATGTCCCACCTCTTGATAATATGAACATAAAATACAATTTGTCTTAAAGGATATTTAAAGATCAGCCTTTTCCAGTGACAGGCAACAATAGCAAATCGTTTTGGGTTACAGGATGTGATTAATCTGATATTGATTAGCTATCTGTAAGCAGTTGTTGACTCTTTCTTCTCACCTTCCTTCAGATTGATTGGGCCGTACCGGAAGAGAAAAGGAAGTCTTGCGTGGGGAAAGGAAAGACAGAGGTGAGACTTTTTTAAAGCCCTTCATCTTCTGTTTGGATTTAGAAATAACTCAGATTTATAGACTCAATCAGGTACTAATAATTCATTCTATCTACATTTTTGATTTAGAGGCTCCTGTTGTTTGCTGTTCTAGTGTCGTCAATCTGTGCAGCATGGCGAAAGAGTACTCTAGTTCTATGGTCAACTATTATATATATTTTTTGGGGATTTGGGATTTTTTTTGTTTTGTTTATTCAGTGCAAAACATAAATGTGATGTGGGTAACTCTTTTCAATTGATGTGATCAGCCTCACTAGATATTTTTATTATTATTTTCAATATAATTTGCATAAAGCAAACAAACAAAAAAAGAACAAAAAATCTCTTATGTTGTCTGATGGAAAACAGGTGATAAAAGCAAAACACCTGAAACATCACATGTAATTTTGTGAAATTATTTTCATATTTTTGGGACATATGTACTTGTAGGTGGTATGTACTGGATCCAAGTTGTATTTACCTCTTCACCTATTTTTGGTAGCATACATTTGTGTATGCTACACACAGAAATGTGTGTGTGTGTGTGTTTCACAAGCCCATGTTACTGGGCATCAGACATGAAGTTCTGGGACTGATGCCAGGCCCTCATACAAGGTGTTAGCTCGCGAACGGACACAGAATCAGGAGACAGGCTGTATATAAAGTCACAGATGTCCACTAACCGCCGGAAACTGATTAAATAGAGCGTAAAGTACAGTCAAGCTTTGCATCTTCTTCTACAGTGTCTACTTAAAGTAAATGCTAAGATGTATTTGTTGATTCATGCCAGAGTGATTCATTATTTTTAATGCAATGTCAGATTGACAACCCTTTTAAGCTTTAATGGAAGCTTACAAGTCCATTTTAGCTGTTTTATAGATAGCACTTTTCTGTGTAAAAAACTGGGAAGCTGACTCACTGATAAAAGCAGGAATACAAAGGGATTTTTATCATGCAAAAACATTGATTAAAAGATTATGCCTGAGTCAGAGGGAATAAGAAGAGAGAAGGAAGCAGCTATGAGAAAAAGCAAGACTGCGTTTAGAAAACCACTGCGACAGACTCAACAGAAGACCACCTGCGTGTATTTGTGTGCTTGGTTATCTTTGAAAGAGACAGCTTAGAACTGCTGGAGTGAGAACATTTTGAAGAACTGAGGACATTTCACACCACATTTAAGGGTTTATACAGCTTTACAGTGAAGGTGGTGCAGGCACTTAGATTTACTGGGGAAACTAGGAGAGTAGCGGTTTACTAGAAAATTTGCTAACTTAGAAACCCTTTTTTTAAGCAGCTTTTCTAAGTTAACCATAACATTATATTTCTGGGTTTTTATTGTCTTTTTCTAAGGTTCACTGACAGCATAACATGCACAGTTTTCTTCAATAAAAACAGGATCAGAATTGCACTTATGCAGGCTTTAATATTTGCATACATGTTTGCAAATGCTTTTAGCTTCAGCTTGTTGATGACGATAAATATGTGTGAGGTTAAAGTTCAACTTCCAATACTTGAACATAAGTGGAGAGGCATGCTACACTCTTCCACATTTTCTAACCGGGAAGGAAACGTTTCATTCCAGGAACTGAGACTGGATTAGGATGGTACTCTGGTACAACTGGAAAAAAAAAAAACTTAAGAACCCCCCTAGTTTCTCTGATTTTACTTTTATAGGTATATGTTTGAGTAAAATGAACATTGTTCTTTTATTCTTTGAACTACTGACAACATGTCTCTGAAATTCCAAGCAAACATTTTGTATTTATTTGCAAAAAATGATAAATGGTCAAAATTACACAAAAGGTGCAGCGCTTTCAGACCTCAAATAATGCAAAGACAACAAGTTCATATTCATTTAGAAACAATACTGATATTTTAACTCAGTTCAGAAATTAATATTTGGTGGGATAATCAGTGGGCCCTTAGTTTTTTTCCAAAGCTGAATTTTGACAGTATATCACTACGTCATGTATTATGGAGTCCATCTAGCATGGAAAAAACAAGTCATATGCATCATTAAATCCCCAAATTAATGATAAATTAACTCATCCCAATAATGAGTTCACCTCATCATTGATGATCAATCACCAAGTAAATACCAATAATGCAGGTCCCATTGCCCGAACTGGTCAAATTTAAATCATTACTGCAAGATTTTACTAAACACAGATTATGAATATGGTAAATGACAGATGCAATAGATTTTCTTCCAAATGAATTTGATCTATTTATTCATCATACTGAAAAATGCCTACAACGAACCCATGACTTAAGGAATATCTAATTCCATTCTGCAGCTTCAATTAGTAAAAGGCTGAAATCATAGAATTAGTAATTAAAAATGAATAGAGTAACAATAGTCTTATTGTTGTGTTAATTTCAAGCTGCACATTAAATTTGTGATCCTAATTTGAGGCTGTATTTGATGAGTGGAGAGTATTTTGGTTGGCAGTGGGCCTCCCACAGAGCTGAACCACCATGGCGGTGGCGGGAGGTTAGCAGGGAGGGCTGATTCAGGTGACATGATCCGGGCTTGGGAGAGGATCTGTTCCCTGGGAAGAAGTGACTCAGGCCTGGAGCTCATCCAGAAAAAACATGCAGTCTTTGTGCTCCACACACACACACACACACACACACACACACACACACACACACACACACACACACACACACACACACACACACACACACACACACACATGCGCCCACATACACACACGCACCTGCACACGCCAACCCACTTCAATATAAATTACCTGCGTCATCTTTTCCTGGTTAGTGAGGTGAGACTATGAGGGTATTTTTCCATTTCAGACAGACAGAAGAGATAAAAATATAACATTGTCGGCCTGCTTTTTGGATCATGAAAAAAAGACAGCCATTTCCATCCCAAAACGAAACTTTTAGAAGACCAAAATATCAATATTTAAAACATATTAAACCATATGCAGGCATGTCACCATTCTTTGTTATTTATTTACTTTGTGCATGAATCTGCAATATATCTTCAAATGTGAATGAATATTTACATGGAACGTTTTCACACAGAAATCACAAAAATGTATTAATATATTTACAAAATGTTGAAGTTTAACCAAGGAGTCAAACTTGGGCCTGACTGATTTCTGTAACTCTGTCTCCCCCTGCAGGCGGACTGCAACAACTACATCCGTCTGTTGGAGTTCCTGAAAGACGGTCGCGTCTACGTGTGGCTCCTACGCCTTTGACCCCCAGTGTGCATTCCTGGTGAGTGTGTCCATCATCTTCGTACTTCTTGGCAGCAGCATGTGAAGAATCGACTGCAAACAAGTCATTATCTGTTCTGTGTTTGAGTTAGCAGTGGTTTTAAATTGCAGACAGAAACGTAAATATTTTATTCAGTTTTCATGTAAAATGTCTAGGTGCCTAGAAAATAAAACATGTTTATTCTACTTTTTGTGCAAATAGAAATCTGAGGAGAATTTTTTTTTGGATTTTCATGTGGTTATAGAACCACCTCACACTGAATCTACAGCTCACTCTGATCCTCACTGGCGCCTTTGGGCTGCTCTGAGCAGAAGTAGTTTAGTTTCACCCAGTCGTGTTTTATTCTGTCATCCTGCAGCACCTTCCCTCCTTCACCTTGGAAAAAACAGAGGATGGAGCAGTGAAGATGGAGACTGGGAAGGGCAAATGCCCCTTTGAGCCCAGTCAGCGTTACACAGCTGTAATGGCAGGCAAGTGCGAAAACTTTGGATGAGTTCTCAACTGGCTTAATTCATGCTTCCCAAGCCTGCTCTGTTATAAATGTTTCTCTTTCTTCTCTCCAGATGGCATCCTGTACACAGCAGCCACCAGTAACTTCCTGGGAACTTCCTATGACATCTCCAGGCAACGGGCCCCGAGCAGGAGCGCGTCCGAACCGACCCAATCCATCAACTGGCTCAACGGTGAGGCGCTCAGAGGTTCTCCGGCACCCAAACACACACATTTGATCTTAATGTCACGTCTTGCGAATGACCTTCCTGGACATTTGTTGTTGTTGCTCATGCATTCAGACCCGGAGTTTGTGAGCTCGGCGTTGATAGAGCAGGCCCCAGACAGCAACCCGACCGGAGACGATGACAAATCTACTTCTTCTTCACCGAGATGGCCAAAGAGCACGATCTGTACACCAAGTGCCGAGGGTGGTGCGGGTTTGCAAGGTAACCCAGACATTTGACGAAATTGACTTAATTGCATTTCTTTTTTGGCTTTGCTGGTAAATATAACCATCTGATTGTTCAGTCTGACGTGGGAGGGATGAAGACTCTGCAGCGACGATGGACCACCTTTCTCAAGGCCCAACTGGTGTGTGAAGACAAAGCGAGTGGTCAGCGCTACAACATCCTGACAGATGTTTTCACGACTCAACACTCCCCAGGAGACCCCAGCAGCACACACTTCTATGGGCTGTTCACCTCACAGTGGTAAGGACAGTCAGAGAAAACAATTACCTAAAAATATGCTTTATAAAAGGGTTAAATATGTGGGCAAAAATTGTACAGCAGATGGCAACAACCTTTTTTCTGGGTATTAATTCAGAAATATTTAGGAAACATTTTACCATGGTGTGATACAGACACGTAAGACAAAATAGTTTTGTAATTTTGCCCCTTTTTATGTTTCTTTTTTCCAGGGAGCCCAATGATATTTCAGCGGTGTGTGTCTTCAGTCTGTTTGACATCAGCAAAGTGATGGACGGTCCTTTTAAAGAGCTGAAGAAGACATGTGAGAACTGGAACAGTCCTGAGACTGTCCCCACACCAAGACCAGGCCAGGTACCGAACTCCACCGCTCTTTCTGCTTTCATTAATACATTTTGTTTTCCCCTCATTTAACTATTTTCTTTCTTCCTTATTTATTTATTTATTTATTTATTTACTATTTAGTGTTTGAACAGCGACTTAAAGGCTCAGGGATTCGGATCCTCGTTGAAACTTCCTGATAAGGTGCTGACTTTTGTGAGGGATCACCCTCTGATGGAGAACAGCGTCACTGCAGCGCCTCTGCTGGTCCGGAAGGGAATTAAATACACCAAGCTGGCTGTGACGCTGATGGGCGAGGCAGAGGACCGGAGAGGAGCCGTCCTCCATCTTGGAACAGGTCAGAAGAAAGGAATAGAAATTAAGCTTCTAACATATGACTGTTTTGAGTCACTGTGTCACTACATTTTAAACTATTCATTCAGGCAAGTTTTTAAATGCTCAAACAGTTGATTGGCTTAAAACTCAAGTATTTAAAACATGGCAGCAGAAAATAAAATTCAGTTTGTATTAATTTAGTTTTGACTTTTTCTTTATTTGAACTAAAATAAAACATTTTAATGGTTTCTGTGTTGTAGATCGTGGGGAGCTCCACCAGGTGGCGGTAGCGAACCAGAATGCAACTTTACTTCAAGAGATTCCTCTTTTCTCACCGCAAGAGCCTGTCAACAATATAATAATGCATCAGGTAAAGCAGTAGCTTTTGTCTCCCACATCCAGCCCTTCATTTATTCATTTAGCTTGTTGAATCTTAAAATTAAATAGCTAGTTTCAGTGTGTGTTGGTTCTGTAAGCGGTCGCTGTGTTTCCAGGGCCGAGCGCTGGTGGGCAGCCCGCAGTCAGTGGCTAAAGTCCAGACTGAAGGCTGCGCTCAGTACTCCAGCTGTGAGGTCTGTGCCAGAGCCAGAGGAGTTGGCTGTGAGTGGAGCGCAGAGGACAAAACCTGCAGATTCACACTCACAGAGTGAGTATAACAAATCTACCCTAGATTTTCTGAAGCTTAAAATCTAGGTTAGATTATCCCTATGTTTATAATGTATATGTTTTGCTTCATTCATCAAATATTTATCAAGATTATTCTTACATCACTGAAAGTAGTCCAAGACAGAGTAATGTATTGTATCACAGCTTTTGGTGCCTTTTTTCCTAAAGAAAAGATATAAAACTTCAGATATTTCACAAAGAGATATTAACATTCATGGAAAAACCTTACATAACCTTATATTAAAGCAGAAAGTACTTTGATTTTTAGTCTTTGTTTTGTCACCTTTTATTTTCTAAACAACCAATTAACATTTTTTTGCTGCTTTACTTCACAGTATTTCGCCAGAAAGTAGAGAAAATAGGAAAAATCTATTTTTTAGATTGAGAAATTTCAATTTATCATTTTTCTTTTGCTAAATAATTATTTTATTATTTTTTGTCACTTTATTTTATTTTATTTACTTGCCCTGGGTTGGATTAATAACAGTTATTTTACAACAGTAACTAAAGTAGCTAGCTATACAAGAGGTCCATTGTTTTACACCTATCTTGTTCTGTTAGACCTTATTTGTGATAAGTAATAATAATGAATGACCAAACAGTCAGAAAACATAAGAAGAAAAAAAAAACACATCACATAATTAAAAATAACAAACCTAACATAGTTATTGAACAAAAGGAAATAGAAGAACAAACATTAGCCAACAATCTGAGTGATTCTCTGTTTTTCTGCTTCCAGTCCTGGTTCAGGTGACGTTGTGGATGAGGCCTTAAAAAGGTGTGATTCTCAAGCGGGTAAGCAGATCCAGGTGTCATATAAGATGAGCATAGGTTTCTTTTTTGTTGTTGAACCTTCACGTCTCGTGGTAAATACTGTTTTTAAGCTCCTTTACTTCCCTGTGCTGTAGGACGATGCAATCCATCCACCAAGGAGCTGAAAGTCTCCCCTGGGCTGCAGATCCTGTTGCCATGTGTCCAGCTTTCTCCTCGGCCTTGCAGCTGGGAGTATCCTCCCCACAGACACACCAGGCAGCACCACTCTGACTTGGCTGTGACCGTGACAGAGGAAAACCTGGGCCACTACGTTTGCACATGCCAGGTATGGATTTATTTTTGTGTCCATAGAGCCTTACAAAAGTATCTATGGTGACTCATCTTTATGCGATAGAGCAAGATATTTTTTTATAAACACACCAACATTCAAGTATTGATCTTAGTCAATACTTTTCCCAATCACCTTTCACAACATTTAGCTGCTGGTCATTTGGGATTAGTCTCTAGCAGCTTTGCACATATTGAGACTGAAAATGTGTCTTTGCAAAACGACTCCTGCACAGTTAGATTGGATGGAAAGCATGTTATATTTATATTCATTATGTCTGTATGTAAAGTTTCCTGTTTGGCAAGAAAGCTGACTCAAATCACTAATCAAATCTGTCTAATGGCATAAATAAAGTTGATTAATTGATTATGAACTGAACAGAACATCTTCTATTTTAACTGTTCCTCATATGGCTGGCAGTGAACTCTAAATGGTAAATATTTTTGAAATATTATTATTATTAATAATAATAATATTTATAATTATCATTTGTAATATATTATAAGTATTCACATTGATGATGATGATAATGATGATAATAATGATAGGATGACAATTGAATATCTAAGTTTTTTCAACAAAAGATTTCTTTAAAAATATAATTTATTTATTTTTTTCCCCACTTAGCATCTCCACAAACCTTTTGCTGCTCTATTGCACAAAGTTTGTAGTTTTAACTAAATAAAATGCAAACTTCAGAGTTTAAATTCCTTTGAAGGCTCTGTAACACACTTTTTACTTTATCGCAGGAAGTCATTGCCTGAAAGATATATTTTTTGTCTTTCAGGAGGGAGGACCTAACGTCAGAGACCCGACCCCTGCCGACGAGCAGCTTTTTTCCTGAACCTGGAGGAACCCAATGCTAGAGGATCATCTGCCCTGGATGGAAACCGGCATCACTTAGCAATCTATGTCCTTTTTTTCTTCTTAGGTCTAGTATGTGGAGCGTTTCTTCTCTGTTTCTTAAACAGGAAAAACAGCACCCGCTCGTGCAATCGCGCTCCTGATAACTCGTTGTCATCGGGAAAGGAGCAGAAATTGCTGTGCTCCTCGACAACGCCGCAGTCCCATAGCAGCTCCAGCATGGTGTCAGACGGATTCAGGTCGTCGGAAAAACAAAACGGCAAGACGACGTCAACCACGGCCACAACCCTGCTCAGCAGTCAGGGTAATGGTGGCCCCCACATTAACAGCTTCAGCAGCTCCAGGATTAGCAGCAACCCGAGCAATGGGCATTCTCTGTACAGCAACTGCGACACCAGTGGCAGCGGACTGAAGCTCAACTCCGAGATCCTAGTAGCGAACACGCTGGGGAGGACGGGGACGAGGGACTGGGCGGCCAGATTTGGGAGAGAAGGAGGTGGGGAGGGAAATGGAGGATGAATTGCTGGGAGCGAGGAAGAAAGGACAAGAGGACGAATTTGTCAGTTTGTCGGAATTTCAAGCTCCTCTTGCACCGTGTGAAGAAAGCTCAATATGAAGGAAACATTCTGCAAACTGCAAATTAACTCAATGCCACTTTAGGTACTGCCAAATGCCTTTGAACGGGAGCTGTGGCATGAAGAGAGAGACTAGAGATCTATGAGAATATAAGTCAAAGTCTTCAGAGGACTTCTATGAATGGACTGAAGCTCACCATAAAAAATATAAATGTGTGAGACACCACTGTTGTATCACTCAGGAGAGCCACAGCTTACATTGTTTGGATGTAAACGGCAAATGTAAATAACTGAGATGTGAACATGAAAGTCAGTCATCATATAATTCCAATGTTAGCAGGAAATCAAAGATGAAATTCCTACCTGCGTAGACGTGGAAAAGCCATATTTTGTTGTCGTACTGTCTGTCATTCACCTGGAACTTCAAAAGGCAAAGTGCACTTCAGTTTTAGCTCCTTTCTCTGTAACTAGGTGTCGCTAATTCTCTGTCTCTGTGGTCGCACCGCTCATACCGCACACCCTGATGGATCCGAACGCACCAAAGGACTGCTGAGCCACGCAGGGCCCGGTTCTGGGACCAGTCTGGGCCCCATTGACGGAGAGATGTCACTGTCAGAGACTAAAGGACCAAAGACAGAGCTGTCCCTGTCGACATGACTGTTGTTCCCTAGAGCTTCAGTGATTCAGGGTCAGATTCCTGTCTGTGTTTGGGAGCCGACCCGCTTTCCAGATTATCGAAACAAGTCGAACGTCTTTCAAATGATGTCTTAAAGAATGGACCTTTTTTAACTCAGAGCCACCGGCGCCTCATTCTGTGAGTGGATTTCAACAAAAATGTCTTGAGGTTTTTTTTGTCATGTGTTTTATAATAAAAAAAAAGAGTCATGTGTTGTCATTACAGCTTCTTATTTTTTCTCTGAAATCATTAAATTATTACAAAATGTAATTATTTCTGATTGAAATATTCACTTGGATAATGTTTGTCCGATATTAAAGTACGTTTGGTGTTCTGAATCCAATTCAAATTCATTTAAAACTAAACTTTATTTATTCCAAAGGGCAATTACATGTTATTGTAACTCGTACCTTTCTTCAAAGAGTAGCAGTCAGTATGACAGCGGCTCTGAAGAAGCTCCTGACTGAAGACTCAGTAAGATGACACTCAGGATTTTCCATATTATGAAATATTGAATTGTGACACTGTTGAGTTTTATTAGATAAATGGAATCCTGAATTAGAGGGTAATTTTTATTGACCCATCAGTTTACAGTGTAAACACTCCTGTGACAACAATGTATATTGTAGGGTAGAAACTGATGAAGTCGACATCAGAAGATGTCTCTGAGGTAAAACCATTTCTACATTTGGGTACGGGAATGACAGTTTTTGTAACTTTGACATCAGGACTAATTTAGTTTTATTCAGAATTTAAAAAACATCCTGATCTCCAGTTTCCCTCCCTTTTGTTGCATCTCCAACATAATGAGACAAGAAACAGCTGTAAGATTAAATTCAACTCAAACTTGATTTATTGACATCTTTATTGGTAATCAGAAAAGTAAAATTACATAGTGTTACATTATTGCATTGCATACAATTTATCCCAAAATTGTTTCTTAACTTTGTGAGTGAAGTTGCTCAGCTTTGATTTTTTAACTTTCTGCATTGATGGACAATGCAGAAATACAAAACCCAATGCCAAGCAATTCTTCAGAACAGTATCCTTCAGTTTCAATTTAAAGCTTATATTTTAGCTTTATTATAAAGAAATAGAATCACCAACTGGCAAAAACACCTTGATCATCTAAAATGCAACTTGTCATTTATTCTTGATTTTTTTCATGAAAACAAAACAGAAGAGAAAGAATTTCATTTTAGGATAAGCTCTGTTAAAGTTCGCCACGATTGTTTTCTTTGCGGTTTATGAAGTCCCAGACGTCCTGCATTTCCTTTCTGTAAACCTTTACATCATCATTGGCCTTTTGAATCTTTTTACTTAAATATTTATCGATTGCTCTAGGGAGTTTTCTCAGGTAAATGTTCCTCTGTGTTATGAGTTTCAGTCGCTTTACAACAAGAGAAATCTTGTCCATATCTTCCTGAAATCATCTACAAAACGTGTAAGTTCATCGTCCAGCTGTGCCTGTTGGCAAAAAATTTTCCATAAAATCCAAACTCAATTATTTTTTATTGAATAATTTTTATCAACTAATCACATTTAAACACAATGCTGTGAGCCCAGAGACCCACCTTCTTTTCGGCTGCTTCATTCAGTCCACCCTCATAATATTTTGTGAGAATTTCCTGCAAAATTACAGAAAAAAATTAATGACCTATTAATGCATTTCGCTCGGTAAGAGTTCCTTTATAGCAGGATGGAATACAAAGCAAATTTCAATCATTGTAGGAAAGTGGAAAAAAAAATTAGTCTGAAAGCAGAAAAAAATATTTTCAAAAACAAGTCAATTTGATTTTGAGTTAAAAGCAAAACATTTAAAATTACACTATTTTTCCTTTTCAAAGTTCTGTATTTGTTCAGCTATCGAGCTAAATGTGTGTGCTTGTATTATTCCTTGCATGATAATGACCAAACATTGTCTATCAAAAAAAAATCTGAGCAATAAATACATAATTTATTTACAGTATTTAATTTTACCATATTTTGCTCTGCTACTAGTGAGTTTGTGACATGAACCAGTGTAAACAGAGTGAAGATGAGAAGCAGTCCTTTGGTGGCTCCAGGTACGTCTGCTGCTGCCATTTTTCTGGAAATTAAAACTGAACATTTTTGTAAAATTAATAAAATAAGACTAGAGTGAAATGTTGCTCTTTCAACAAATCTTAATGTTTTAACACATCTTACCAGTAGGATCAGAGAAAGAAGAGCTGTTTTTCCAGATGCCAACAGAAGAAATGACTAAACCCGGCTCAAACATATCTTAAATACTCCTCAGGTTTTCTGTTTTATGTCACGCCTCCCTCTGTGTGTCCTGCCTCTTATGAAATTCACACAAAACTTCTTTCAGTTTTACTTTACAGCAATAGAGACAACATGTAAGTGAAATACATCTATTGCACAGTAACCTGTTGGTGTTAGATGGTTATATCTTGGCTTTAATGACTGTCATGCCATAACTATTTTATCGGAACTAATAACCAGAAACATAAATAAATAAGTCCATCTTATGATGACATATATTCACACAGAACCCACAGTTATATCGAATTATGAAGTCTGAATTACATATTTGGGATGAAAACAAAAGTACAATTTTACTGTTCCTTTAAAATTGTATTTTTTCAATTGTTTCAAATTATTATAAACTGCTATTGCTTTTAATGTCAATGACTTTGTCAATAATTGGTTGAGGCTTTACCATTTTGGGAACTTATCAATGCTTTTTAAAGGTATTTAGAAAAGTAGGTTTAAAAAGCAGCATCTTCATCTGATGTTTCAGAAAAACCCTGCTGAGGTTTCTGACTGCAGCTTTTATAGTTCACTATAGTAAGATGGCTTTCATGAAACTCACATTTAGCCTGGCACACTTGTTTTTTCCAGGATAAGATTGACTACAACATTATATAACATATACAACAAGTGTTGAGCTTGTATGCTGTTACAGTAAACCATGCTACTTTACTGGAAGGTGAAACATGCAAAGGTGATTTCTGAGAAGTGTAAATGGGAGTCACACCTGTTTTGGACAGAACCCAAACTGAAAGATGTGTGACGTGTGAGGAGACACGAGAACGGATTTGTGTCTCCTCATGCTAAAAATTACCCAAATTTTATCTTTCGTTTGTTTCTTTCTGTCTTTTGATAAAGCCGATAATCAGTAAAGATGACATAAATGCAATAAGGTATGAGGATTTTCTGTAATATTATTTTTCTAAATAGAGGTTATTAATAAAATCTTTCAAAACAAGGACTTAGTGTTTACAAATCTTGTAGCCAGCTGTACGTATAGTAGTAGTGATGATCAATTACATTTTAAGTAAATAATAAAAAAACACTCAAATAATGTTTTTAGTCCCCCAGTCTCCAGCTTGAGTTAAAGCTCTAAATAAGTTGTTGAAATTATTAGAAATGTACAAACATACAAGTTTTGGTTATTCATCCAGAAGCTTCTTGTCAGGTTTCTGTGCTGCCTTATCTTACATCATCAGAACTTTATTATGGCCTCAACAAAACACTGATTTTGTTATTGTTAAGGGAATTTGTGACAATTTTGACAGTTTATTTAGGATCATTGGCTATTTGCAGCCAAACTTTAAGTTCCTGGTAGATGTCATGAAGCTTAGGCGTAAATTCAACCTGGGAGACTCGATCCAGCACATTCATCTCGCAATCGCCACGTCCTACTTCAACCAATCACGGCTGGAGCAACTCTCCTTTGGGCCTATCATCATCCAGGACCGTCTTCAAAAGCCAAGCTACCAGAGGGTCGACCCGCTCGTCGCTGTGCACAACCAGCGCGTCAGCCGTGCTCTCTTTTTACGTTTCCGACGTTCAGCTAGCTGGTCTCGGCAGCCTCCCGTCTGTCCCTGGTCCGCAGGAGGATCACAGATCGTCCTTTCCTTCTTTTACCGCCCAGGTCCAAGGATTATACCTCGGCCGCCGGCTGCACTTCTGTTGTCTCCCAGCGGCTTCCCTCCGATCCATCTGCCGAACCTCGCCCTCCTTTAGCCTCCAACGGCGGCGGCGAAGCAGAAATTCACCTCTACATGTCGTGGACGTAGTCCGTCATCCGCCTGGTTCCCCGCTCCGGCTCACGTTCGCTTAATTGCTGCGGCTCTCCGACGCCGCCCCGCAGTCGTGCGCAGGTCGTCCCCACGACCTGCCTTGGTTCCTCCTGCTCTCCCGGCTCCTCTCACCACGGATTTGCTTCACTAACTGGACAGTCTCCTCCTGTTTGTCTCCGGCAGAACGCTGCCTCCGGACCACTGCGCTCACTTCCGCATGTCTCGGCTCCCAGCCGGCTCTTCCTCATCATACCGTAACCTCTCCCGCCTTCGAGGGCGTTGCCAGGTAAGACGTACCCGCTCCTGTCTAGTTTATCAGCCGTTGGCTCAGCTCTATCAGCGCATCAGTACTTTAACTCATGTTCGTCTCGCCCCGTGCGGGTCAGTCTGTGCGTCTCAGAGACTTCGGAACGCTTTGTGCAAGCAGCGACCCTGGGTTTCAGCCCATCTCGGTCTAACCGGTTCTTCGTTCAGCCCCATTCTGGCCGCCGAGCGCCGCGGCCCTCTCCTCCTCTTTGCTCGCTTAAATCGCTCTGTCCTGTCCAGAGCCCCAGTTCGCTTCTCGGCTCACCCCGCTCTTTAACCCAGGCCCGCCGGCCGTTTGTCACAGCTCGGCTCCTTTAAACAGAATGTCATCGGGAGAACGGTTTTTCTTTAACGTTTATGGACGTGTCCGGGTGTTCGGTTCGATAAGGGTATTGGTCCACCGTTGCTGCTTTCTTATTTTAGGGGTTGTGCGGTTTGAATATCTTTATTACTTCGCGTAATTCTGTCTATTTCCTAATTTCAGCAGGTGTAGTTGGTCGATCTCCGGTGCGGCTCACGTTGGCCGCCGAGAGTGGCGCTCAAGGCGATTTCGTTTTCTAAGCGGGTCAAGGTTCGCGTCTTTGCTTCTCGCGTCTGTTATCTACTCACCGAATTCATGAACCGACATGTTCGTCGGTTTCGGCAAAATTTGGCACATATGCACTTCGCTCTCTTTCGTGGTTACATGATAATCAACACGTAGGGAATTATAAAAAAAAAAAAAAAAAAAAATCACACTCAGCCATTGCACTGGTGGTTAGAAGATCCCCGTTTGCGCAGAACAAGAACCCACGCCCATCAGGCAGCCGATATGCAGCGGTCATATGTCCAAGCAGCAGCCCCGTCCATCATTAAGCCACACTGACAGCTTCCACTGCTCTAATTGGGGCGGACGGTTCTCAGCCCACTTCATTGGGCCAGCGTAGCACTTCACGGATCTCGTCCCAGAACGTGGCAGAATGGTTCTCATCATCGTCAGAAGCCGCTCGCAGGCCCTAATCCCATGGCCTTTCTGCATCTACCATACGTTCCTCCCCACGTCAACCGCAAATGTAAAATACTTGGTAGAATCGGGAGTTTCTTCTGTGTTGTAGATTCAACCGATGTTCAGGAATCAGACTCTTCGTCTCTGATGCTTGCTATAACTGAACTGGCCTCTGGAGATAAATGTTTAGTTTCAAATGAAGAATGTTTAGTCTAACAATCAGCGTTGTCTCCGAGCAGCGTGCTCCGATCACCTCAATCTCGCCTCGACACGATTCAGCCTCATGAGCATCCTCGTCTGTCGGTTCCGTCTCGTTTCAAGGAGTCGCATGCACTGCCATGCATCAAGGAGTCCATCAACTGTACATGCCGTCAGTTCGACACACGTACACATCGACCCGGCCAATTCTTTCCCCACGACGCAAAGGTCACTCATGCTGTCGTGGCTTCTGGCGGGCAATCGCGGCTGGACTCGCGGCAGTCCTCCCCACTTCAGTCTCAGTTGCACCCTTCAGCCGATCAAGTGACTATCTTTCTCTGGCGTTCCAGCAGATCGCCAGCCAATGTCGACTCATGGTGCGGCGTCTTGCTCTCGTTTCGGCTCCTGTAGGTATCCTGTCTCGTTCTTCCCCTATTTTCGCACCTTCTGAACATCCCCTTTTTTTGGGGGGGTTTTTACAGGACGGGTGAGGGTTCCGATTATTTTGGTGGGCCGCATTCCATAAGCCGGCTCGTCTCTTAACAATCCAGCTCGATTCAATCCCTCAATTCAATATAATTGCTCCAAGAATTCGAGAAACTCAGGAAGCCGACAAAGTTAAGTGGCTGCCACTGGATCGTCTCTTAACTCAGCCGCTAACAACCTCTTGCGTCTAAGACCTTTAGAGACTTATTCGCTAAACAAGTAAGTCGTCAGCATAATCACCCGAGTCTGGAAATTAACATAAGTCTCACTACTAATTCAGCAGGTTTCATATATACGTGCAACTCGAATGCGTTTAAGGTAATGTAAAGCCTCAAGCCATGCTAACAGCTCTCGGCTCTCTCATGGTCTCCCGCTACCATTTGCTGGACAAATTAGAAATAATTATGTGATCAGAATTGTACCTTTCATTCATTTTCTCTTCTGCATGCCTGGTAGAACTTGCTCGGCCTATGAAAGGAGCCAGGTCTTTCGCTGCCTGCGACCCACCGCCATCGCTCTCCCTGACCTAATCATCTTTTAGAACCGACTCTCGACTAAATAACTCTCCACATTTCTTCCCGCATTTCAGCTCGTATTGCACCAAATCAGGCTTCGCCCTATTTACTCCTTCCTCGTTAATGTTCACCCGGCAACCCGGCACCAAGTTCTGCCCGCTACAACTCTTCCTCCTTATTCCTTTAGAATAGCCACCATTCACACTTTCATCGCTCGCCGTCTTGATGATCGTCGAGCCAAACTTCCGTTCGCAATCTTCCCTGGCGTTTACAACGGCCTCTCTAAGCGCTAAACGAAAGGCGCTACCATCTATTTCGCTTACACAGGCGGTTCGGCATCACCGCTGTCCGAAGTGTTCCTACAGCTTCTCTCTGCTGCTCTGCCGTGGCCGACCTCAGCCTTCCGTTCTGTCAGACCAGAACTTTCAGCGTGCTCGAAGCTCGACGACTATGTCAGCAAAGTGAGTTTCCTGTCAAATAACTGGTGGTGGAGAATAGCTTTCCTAACTCTCATTTCTTCTAGGGTCCGCCGGCCCGTCGGCCGGGTCAATCAGGGCGGCCCGACGGCCCGGCGTGCTGCCTCATCCACCAACGCCTATCAGCCTAGTCAGGCTGCAGGCCCACCAACGCCTATCAGCCTAGTCAGGCTGCAGGCCCACCAACGCCTATCAGCCTAGTCAGGCTGCAGGCCCACCAACGCCTATCAGCCTAGTCAGGCTGCAGGCCCACCAGCGCCTATCAGCCTAGTCAGGCTGCAGGCCCAACAGTGCCTATCAGCCTAGTCAGGCTGCAGGCCCAACAGTGCCTATCAGTCTCATCAGATTGCAGGCCCAACGGTGCCTATCAGTCTCGTCAGATTGCAGGCTAACGTGCCTATCAGTCTTGTCAGATTGCAGGCCCTCCAGCGCCCATCAGCCTCGTCAGGCTGCAGGCATCAGCGCCTATCAGTTTGCAGGCTGCAGGCTTACCGCGCCTATCAGTTTGCAGTCTGCAGGCTTACCGCGCCTACCAGTCTCGCCAGACTGCAGGCTAACAGTGCCTATCAGTCTCGCCAGTCTGCAGGCCCACCGGCGCCTATCAGCCTGCCAGGCTGCAGGCCCGCCAGCGCCTATCAGTCTCGCCAGTCTGCAGGCTATCGTGCCTACCAGTCTGCCCGGCTGCAGGCCCCCAGCCTACCAGTCTTGCCGACTGCAGGCAACAGCGCCTATCAGTCTTGGCAGTCTGCAGGCCATCGTGCCTATCAGTCTCGCCAAGCTGCAGGCTCATCATCGCCCATCAGTCTCGCCAGTCTGCAGGCTACCAGTGCCTATCAGTCTCGCCAGTCTGCAGGCCCTTCAACGCCTATCAGCCTAGTCAGGCTGCAGGCCCACCAGAACCTCAGTCTCGCGACTGCAGGCCTAGCAACGGCAGCCTCGCCCGCGTCGGCTGACCAGGCTCCAGCGACGCGGCCGCTCCTAGTCCCCGACTGCAGCGCCTTCCGCTGTCGAGCCGACGTCGCCAGACTGCAGGGTCTCATGCGCTGTCCGCCCGCCAGTCTCATCGACTGCAGGCCCCTCAACGCCTATCAGCCTAGTCAGGCTGCAGGCCCACCAGAACCTCAGTCTCGCGACTGCAGGCCTAGCAACGGCAGCCTCGCCCGTGTCGGCTGACCAGGCTCCAGCGACGCGGTCGCTCCTGGGCCCCTACTGCAGCACCTTCCGCTGTCGAGCCGACGTCGCCAGACTGCAGGGTCTCATGCGCTGTCTGCCTATCAGCCTAGTCAGGCTGCAGGCCCACCAGAACCTCAGTCTCGCGACTGCAGGGCCTAGCAACGGCAGCTTCGCCCGTGTCGGCTGACCAGGCTCCAGTGACGCGGTCGCTCCTAGTCCCCGACTACAGCACCTTCCGCTGTCGAGCCGACGTCGCCAGACTGCAGGGTCTCATGCGCTGTCTGCCTGTCAGTCTCGTCAGACTGCAGGCCAACGGGCCTCGGCCCGGCACCCTCTCTTTGGGGGGAAGACTGTCCGAGCTCGGCCGAGCTGATGTCCTGCCCGCGGTGATCCGCGACTCACAGTCTTCAGCCGGGCCGAGCGCCAAAGATTCTGTATCATTAAATCTCTAACTGCTATTCTCTTCTCTGTGTGAGTCTCTCCAGATTGAAATGATGTTGTTTCGTCACAATGCCTCATATTTGCTGAAGTGATCCAGATCAAGGATGGCGTGAAATAACAGAAACAGTCACATTACTGTGCAAAGCTTACATCAGTTTCTCTTTTACTCATGCAGTAATGTAAGTAAATAATCACTTTCTTATTTCTGTAAGATGAAAATGCCGGGCAGGGGTCTCAAACTCCAGTCCTCGAGGGCCACAGTCCTGCAACTTTTAGCTGTGCCTCTGCTGCACCACACCTGAATAGAATAATTAGGTCAGTAAGGCTCTAGAGAACTGATCTACACAACGATGAGGTAATTAAGCCATTTCATTCCAGCGTTTTTTGTACCTGTGGCACATCTAAAAAGTGCAGGACTGCGGCCCTTGAGGACTGGAGTTTGAGATGGGAGTTATTTCCTTGAACTGAAACAGGTAGAGAAGAGTAATTTTCACACCTGTATATTGAGTATGTGTGTGTATAAACACACACACCCAGGAATCTAACAGCACTGGAAAATACCCATTTGCTATCAGATCACACAAACCTGTTTGTCTTCTTCCATGAGCCTTGCCACACATTTCTTGCTTAATATAATCCATTAAATATGAAAATACAAAACTAATTTCAGAACAGCCTTCCCTTCACCAAAGGAGAAGAAAAAGAAAACAGTTTTAAACTTGAAACATTTTGCTTGGAGCTTCATGCAGAGATCACATGCAGAGACAAAATTCTGTTTCACATCTACAATGTGGTAGATCTGTTGTATTAAGCAGCTTTAAGATGTTGAAAAACATTTTGCTGCACATGCATTTCCAACTTCCTCCCTTGTTAACTAAAATGTGTTAAAAATACTTGTGATTTTTGTGGACATGTTTGGTTTGTTCCGCTGAATGTCTTACCGGGCTTCACGCTTGTTCACTTCTGAGATACTAAGTGCAAACTTAAATGTAAAATATAATATTTACACAAAATGTGTTTTAAGTTGGAAACTCTAGTTTTTGCTTTATTTCTGTTAATTGTAGAATGGGGTAGGCTATAATTAAATTAGGAATTAAAGTACATCTTTAAAAACATGGTCTATTATTTACTTGTTGTTCCTGTAAAAAAAATCCAAAGGACCAATGCATGACACTAAGCATTCCTGTATGCTGCCGTCATTTTCTGTCATGCCAACTGATGATGCACTTTCTCAAAAGCTGGGTGATAATGATAATGAAACTAAAGTTCACATCGGTGGAGTCTGGTGGCTGACAAGTAACCTGAAGGGAACATACTGGTAAACAGTTGTGGTCTGGTTCGTGATTAGTTTGGTTTTTAACAGTCCGTCAGGTGACAAGTGACCAGAAGAATATTTAAAGAAGTCTGCGCTGTCTTGTCACAAGCTTTGTTTTTATCTGTACATCTGTCATTCATCCAGCAGGTAAGGTCTGCCACTGAACAATTTAAGTTCCTATATTGCTAACGGAGCCTTGAAATATCCAAATGTTCTTCAGTTAATTTTACATGAACTTTTATGTATTTTATTCCAGGAATCATGGTCATCCATGTTAGACCCACCACAGGACTGCTGCTCCTCTTCAGTCTGTTGGCTCTGATCAATCTCTCAAACTCACTGCTTGATGAAAAATCTCTGGTAATGAAGCTTTATGCTGTATTTTTCAAATCTAGGTTTATATGTTTCCATCCATGTGTGTACCTGTTAACCTTCATGTAAAGCAGAGGACACAATGTTTAAAAATAAGGAATATCTCTTAGTGAAACGAAAACAAATGAATAAGTTTCACTTTCACTTTTTTATTGTAATTTTTATGTAAATAAAGTCTTCAAATTATAATTCTAAGTTCATAGTGTTATTTGTTTCATTATAAAGTTCTTTCTCTTGTAAAATTTCAGGATATTCTACGTGAATACTTCCAGGGTGGAATAAAACAAGCAGCCAAAAAGAAGGTTTGTTGATTGTAGCTGACATGATATATTCAACATAATTTGTCAATTTTTATGGTTAATCAAATGCTCTCTGTCTAATGAAATTCATTTCTTCCAGGCACAACTCATGAAGGAAGCTACACTGGCGGAAATCTATTTTGAACAGCAAATTCAGAACCTTTATCCGATTCTGCAACAACTGATAACAGCGACAAAAGATTCTTTGTCTCTGCGAGAACTCAAGGATGTCATCATAAACTTTTTAGCTGAGAAGAAATCTGGCTTCGCTGAAGTAAAGAAATCTTTTGAAAAGGAAATTGAGGACATTTGGGCTGTAATAGAGCTCCAAGTATATGACTATGATGAGCTGTAGTTGGTGTTATGTAGTTAATGTGGAAGTGTGTATGTGACATTTTTCTTTTGTTTGCTTCTCGTTTTCTGTAAAATTAATCATCTATAAACACAACAATGCAAGATGAAATAAATTAAATATATGATAGAAGAATGATGATTTTTTTTGTTTCAGGCTCATAATTGTGTTTGTTTCCAAGTGTGTAATAATCAAAGACATAACTATAAAATATATTTGGATCGTACCAATCTGTGAGAGTCTCTGGAGTGATATTATCCAGTCTATGCAGTAAGCAAGAATATTTTTGAGTGGAGTTTCACAGGAGAGCAATGGTCATGTTAGGTCTTTACCAAATGATATTTAACGTCTCGTCTTCTGAAGCTATTTTTCTACTGGGGTAAGGCATCAGGATATAATGTTTTTCTTCACCATTGCAACCATTGGAACCACTTTGTTGATATATTGCCTCAACGTGGCAACTTGAGATGTGACTTGAGCTTTTCCTGAAATGCAGTGACTGCCCATAAACTGCTGAAAGTTTTTCTGCAAAATATCAATACTTGTGGCACTTAAACTATGCAACACATGCTTTTAAAGTAATTCAATTATATTCATAAAACTTCTCATGGAATCAAGTAGAGGCAGTTTGCATAGTTTCACTTCCTTTTCAAATATTTATTGACTACCAGGAGAAACAATTCATTTATTTGAAAAGAAAGGGCAACAACCAGTTTTGGTGTAAGTATTTACCAAAGTACTGCCCAGATTTTTCTTTTGATGAGTTTATAACATGCTGAACTAACTTTTTTCCACTATAAAACACTGTTGTTAGTTCCTGCCTGCAAATTGCCTCTGTCATTCTAGTTTTTAAAACATTTGGTAATAACTTTGATTCAATAAACAGACTGATATTTGTTTTTCAAGCAAGAGTAGAATATTATACAACAGATACAGTTTGACTTGAGCTCACATAGGTTTCTTTTTCTTGATATTCTCCTGCCTGCAGTTACTGTAAGCCCTGATATTTTACCTTAAGATGAAACATCCCAAACCTGTTTCACACAGTATCTCACTTTAAATGTGTGTTTTGAAATCAGAGACTATGTTATCAAGACATAAACTGCTGGTAGATGTTGGATTGTTGGAGGAGACTAGAATTCATTCAGTCGTTTTCTGTCTCTCATCAGTTAAATTTCTACCTATTCAGTAAAAAGGTAAAGAACATCAAAAACAGATCAAAGAGTTTTACTTCACATGATTAATAACCATATGGATGGAACATTTTTTATATAAATGATAAAAATCAATATCTAATATCCACATTTATTTAGTCAGTTTATCCCTGCTGTTTATTTGTTAGCTATTAGTCACTTTACTGAATTTATACCATAAAATATATTGTATGTATATGGTAAAAGTGTGGCTGCTGGTTTATATAAGAATACCTTTTTTTTACAGTGCCTAACTTTTTAGTCCAGTATCTCAACATTTGTAGATTTTTTTTTTCTCAAATCACAATGAACAATTTTATTGTTAAACATTTTACCAGTGTGCCTGTTTTGCTTAAGCATCTTTTCAGGAATTTTTGAGAAATACCCAAAGGGGCAATGCATGACACAAAGCATTCCTGTGGGTTGCTGTCATTTTCTGTCATGCCAACTGATGATGCACTTTTCAAAAGCTGGAATAATAATGATAGTGAAACTTAAGAAGTGGCTCACATAGGTGGAGTCTTCAGGTACCAGGTGACCTGAAGAGGATTTAAAGCACTTGTAGTCTGCCGAGTCATTAGTTTGGTTTTCATCTGTGCATCAGCTCTTCTGCTATTCATCCAGCAGGTAAGGTCTGCCACTGAATAATTAAAGATCATATATAACATTGTTACAGAGACTTAAAAGATACATCTCATGTGTACTTCTACTACTTTTATCTAATCTTTTAATTCCAGTAATCATGATCATCCATGTTAGACCCACTACAGGACTGCTGCTCCTCTTCAGTCTGTTGGCTCTGATCAATTTCTCAAACTCACTGCTTGATGAAGAAAATCTGGTAATAAAACTTCATACAAAGTTTTGTTTTGATATGTAAATTCATGCCTCCATCACTGTGTGCTTTTTAAAACTTCATCTAAAGCAGAGAGGACAGTGTTTTAGATGAACAGTAGGTTAAGGAATCTCTTTAAGCAAAAGTTTAAAAAAATACAGAAGCTTTAATGTCAACAAGGAATAAATTTTTATTGTAAAGTGTGTGTTTTTACTACTCCCTCATAATATAAACTTTTTCAATTTTCAGGATATTTTACATGAATACTTCCAGGGTGGAATAAAACAAGCAGCTGAAAAGAAGGTTTGTTGACTGTAGTTCACATAATGTATTCAATATAATTTCTCATATTACATATTAATTAAATTCTTTTTGTCTAATAAAATATTTTTTTTTTCTAGACACAACTCATGGCAAATCGTTTGTTGGAGGAATACCATCTCGAACAGCAAATTGAGAATCTTTATCCGATTCTGGGACGACTGATAGCAGCAACCGAAAATACGTCACTGCGAGAACTCAAGGATGCCGTCATAAAGTTCATTGCCAAGAAACAAACTGAGTTTGCTGAAGAAAAGAAAGCTTTTGTAAAGGAGATTGAGGACATTTGGTCTGTAATAGAGCTCAAAGAAGACGAGCATAATGAGCTGTAGTTGGTGCTGCAACTGGTTTATGTGAACGTGTAAATGTGACATTTTTGTCTTGCTTGTTTGGTGGAAGTATAATTATTTTCTGTTTCAGGCTTTTTGTGATCAAGTGTGTAATAATAAAAGACATAACTATAACATGTAATTTCAATCTGGAGAGACTCAGACACAGAAAGAAAGCGATTAGAAAAGTTTATTGACGTGCATAAATTAAGTCTTCGGCACACGGGCCCCGGCTAAGGACATCAAGCTGTGATTGTGATAAACTCGGATGAGCATTCCCGATGCTGATAGGAATGTCATCCCCCGGGACCCGATACTGGTGGTGGAGGTCGGTGAATGAGGTATGCCTGGGAGAGGAGGTGGAGAAGGGGTGGAGGTGGGTTGAGCGCAGCAGCGAAGCGGAAGACGCCTTGGATGGACGTCCTTATCAACAGGGGCATGGTCGGTGATTGGCTGCAACATGGCTTGGTCCAGCGATGATTGGTTGTCGGTGATTAGCAGGATGCGCCGATTGGATGATGCGGGTGAAGCTAAAGAGTCTTCCAGTTTGAATTTGCGCCTAGGCTTCATTTGATTGCACTAATGTATAAAAGCTGCTAGACAAATAATTGTACTATTTTTAATACTGTTCTTTGACAAGAAACATGTAAACTTTGGAAATGTGGATTTAACTTTTGTAATTGCTACTGTCAAATATATGTAAAGCAATTGTAATGCACAGTTTCATTATTAAATAAATCATATTAAATCAATCTCAATCAATCTAAAAAAACAGACTTCTGACATTGTTTTAGTCTGTTTCATTACATTTTTAATTTAAAATCTAGAGTATTTTTTATGTCTAATATTTCAATGTTTTAGTTAAATGAGACAAGATTTATTCTTTTCGTAAAATTTCACATGAATACCTTCAGGGTGGAATAGAACGAGCAGCCAAAAAGAAGGTTAGTTTTCTGTAGTTGACATTATGCATTCAACATAATTTGTTGTTTTACATGATTAATCAAATGCTCCGTGTCTAATTAAATGAATTTTTCCTAGACACAACTCCTGATGGAACTTATGTTGGAGGAATACCATCATGAAAAAGAAATTCAGAACCTTTATCCGATTCTGCAACAACTGATAACAGCAACTGAAAATTCTTCATCACTGCGAGAACTCAAGGACGTCATCATAAACCTCATAGTCCAGAAGAAAACGAAGTTTGCTGAAGAAAAGAAAGCTTTCGAAAAGGAAATTGAGGACATCTGGGCTGTAATAGAGCTCCATGAAGACGACCGTGTTGAACTGTAGTTGGTGTTATGAGTTCATGTGAAATTTTGTCTTTCGTTTGTTTTTTTGTCTTTTTGATAAAGCCGATAATCAGTAAAGATGACATAAATGCAATAAAGTATGATGATTTTCTGTAATGTTGTTTTTTTAATAGAGGTTATTAATAAAATCTGTTCAAAACAAGGACTTAGTGTTTATAAATCTTGTAGCCAGCCGTACGTATGGTAGTAGTGATGATCATTACATTTTAAGTAAATAATAAAATGTAACTCTCAATGTTTTTAGTCCCCCAGTCTCCAGCTTGAGTTAAAGCTCTAAATAAGTTGTTGAAATTATTAGAAATGTACAAACATACAAGTTTTGGTTATTCATCCAGAAGCTTCTTGTCAGGTTTCTGTGCTGCCTTATCTTACATCATCAGAACTTTATTATGGCCTCAACAAAACACTGATTTTGTTATTGTTAAGGGAATTTGTGACAATTTTGACAGTTTATTTAGGATCATTGGCTATTTGCAGCCAAACTTTAAGTTCCTGGTAGATGTCATAATGTTGTTTCATCACAATGCCTCATATTTGTTGAAACAGAAACAGTCACATTACTGTGCAAAGCTTACATCAGTTTCTCTTTTACACATGCAGTAATGTAAGTAGATAATCACTTTCTTATTCCTGTAAGATGAAAATGCCAGGAGTTATTTCCTTGAACTGAAACAGGTAGAGAAGAGTAATTTTCACACCTGTATATTGAGTATGTGTGTGTACGTAAACACACACACCCAGGAATCTAACAGCAGTGGAAAATACCCATTTGCTATCAGATTACACAAACCTGTCTTGTGTGATCATGTCTTCTTCCATGAGCCTTGCCACACATTTCTTGCTTTGTATAATCCATTAAATATGAAAATACAAAACTAATTTCAGAACAGCATTCCCTTCACCAAAGGAGAAGAAAAAAAAACAGGTTTAAATTTGAAACATTTTGCTCAGAACTTCATGTCCAGAAGCAGAGAGCACATGCAGAGACAAAATTCTATTTCACATCTGCAATGTATTTGTTAACTGAAGAATGGGACATAATTAAATTAGGAATTAAGATACATTTTTAAAAACATGTTTTTTTTTTATTATTTACTTATTCATTTGAAAATACTCAAAAGAGCAAATGCATGACACTAAGCATTCCTGTGTGCTGCTGTCATTTTTTGTCATGCCAACTGATGATGCACCTTTTCAAAAGCTGAACTGATAACGATAATGAAACTAAAGAATTGGTTCACATAGGTGGAGTCTAGCAGGTACCAGAATTTAAAGCACTTGTAGTCTGCCGAGTCATTAGTTTGGTTATTATCTGTGCATCAGCTCTTCTGCTTTTCATCCAGCAGGTAAGGTCTGGCACTGAATAATTAAAGATCCTATATAACATTGTTACAGAGACTTAAAAGATACATCTCATGTGCACTTCAATTAGTTTTATGTGAACTCTTATGTATTTTATTTCCAGTAATCATGGTCATCCATGTTAGACCCACTACAGGACTGCTGCTCCTCTTCAGTCTGTTGGCTCTGATCAATCTCTCAAACTCACTGCTTGATGAAGAAAACCTGGTAATATAAAATAATCTAAGACAGTGCAGATAATGTTTAAAATGATGAACTAAAAGTAGTAATTTAAGGAATCTCTTTTTGCAAAAGTAAAAAAAAAAAAAAAAATACAGAAGCATTAATGTTAACAAGTAATTAATTTTTATTATAAAGTGTGTGTTTTTACTACTCCCTCATAATATAAACTTTTTTAATTTTCAGGATATGCTACATGAATACTTCCAGGGTGGAATAAAACAAGCAGCTGAAAAGAAGGTTTGTTGACTGTAGTTCGCATAATGTATTCAACATAATTTCTCATATTACAAATTAATTAAACACTTCTTGTCTAATGAAATTAATTTTTTCTAGACACAACTCCTGGCAGATCTTCTATTGGAGGAATATCATCATGAACAACAAATTCAGAATCTTTATCCGATTCTGCGACAACTGATAGAAGCAACTGAAAACACGGCACTGCGAGAACTCAAGGACGTCATCATCGACTTCATAGTCGAGAAAAGAACTAAGTTTGCTGAAGGAAAGAAAGCTTTTGAGAAGGAGATTGAGGACATTTGGTCTGTAATAGAGCTCCAAGAAGACAGCTATAATGAGCTGTAGTTGGTGCTGCAGCTGGTTTATGTGAACGTGTAAATGTGACATTTTTCTCTTGCTTGTTTGGTGGAAGTATAATTATTTTCTGTTTTGGGCTTTTTGTGATCAAGTGTGTAATAATAAAAGACATAACTATAACATGTAATTTGATTGCACTAATGAATAAAAACAAATAATTTTACTATTTTTAATACTTTTCTTTGACAAGAAACATGTAAACTTTGGAAACGTGGATTTAACTTTTTTAATTGCTCTGTCAAATATATGTAAAGCAATTGTAGTGGACAATTCAATTATTAAATCAATCATGTTAAATTATGGGATTATTGTCTCATCAATCCTTTTTGTCTACTTTCCAACTTAGTTTAACATTTTACCAGTGTGCCTGATTTTCTTATGCATCTTTTCAGCAATTTTGCAATTTTGATGGATGGAAGAATCTATCCAGATAGTTTACCTTCTTCCATCAATAAAAACTGAATTAAGAAAATGAAATAAAGAGGAAATTATTGGGGATCAAGATAAGTTTGTGCCTATTACAAGAAGGGACCAAGAATGACGTGAAAAACTAGGAAATGTTATTTCTCTGTGTCTTTTTACACCAGTTTCTCTTTTATGTTAAGTCATGACGTGAAAGAGATCTTACATATTCCTGTAAGATGAAACTGCCAGGAGTTATTTCCTTGAATAGAAGAGAAACATGCAAACCTGAACTGTGCAAACCTAAATGGAAAGGACAACATTAACACAAACTGGGTTTTAAGTTGGAAACTCTTATTTTTGCTGTATCTTTGTCAATTATGGAATATGATATTATCACATTAGAGGTTAAAATTATCATCATTATTATTATTTTTTTTTTTTACAAAGGACCTTGTTCATTTACTTGTTTCTTTGAAAAAAACTCAAAGGACCAATGCATGACACAAAGCATTCCTGTGAGCTGCTGTCATTTTCTGTCATGCCAACTGATGATGCACTTTTCAAAAGCTGGACTGATAATAATAATGAAACTTAAGAAGTGGTTCACATAGGTGGAGTCTTCAGGTACCAGGTAACCTGACGAGGATTTAAAGCACTTGTAGTCTGTCGAGTCACTAGTTTGGTTTATCTGTGCTCTTCTGCTATTCATCCAGCAGGTAAGGTCTGCCACTGAATAATTAAAGATCATATATAACATTGCTAACGGAGACTTAAAAGATCATTCTCATGTGTACTTCTATTACTTTTATCTAATCTTTTAATTCCAGTAATCATGATCATCCATGTTAGACCCACTACAGGACTGCTGCTCCTCTTCAGTCTGTTGGCTCTGATCAATCTCTCAAACTCGCTGCTTGATGAAGCAAAACTGGTAATAAAGCTTCATACAAAGTTTTATTTTGATATGTAAATTCATGCCTCCATCACTGTGTGCTTTTTAAAACTTCATCTAAAGCAGAGAGGACAGTGTTTTAGATGAACAGTAGGTTAAGGATTCTCTCTTAGCAAAAGTAAAAAAAAATGCAGAAGCTTTAACGTCAACAAGTAATAAATTTTTATTGTAAAGTGTGTGTTTTTACTACTCCCTCATAATATAAACTTTTTTAATTTTCAGGATATTCTATATGAATACTTCCAGGGTGGAATAAAACAAGCAGCTGAAAAGAAGGTTTGTTGACTGTAGTTCACATAATGTATTCAATATAATTTCTCATATTACATATTAATTAAATGCTTCGTGTCTGATGAAATACATTTTTCTAGACACAACTCATGGCAAATCGTTTGTTGGAGGGATACCATCTCGAACAGCAAATTGAGAATCTTTATCCGATTCTGCAACGACTGATAGCAGCAACCAAAAACACGTCACTGCGAGAACTCAAGGATGCAGTCATAAACTTCCTAGCCAAAAAGAAAATGAAGTTTTATGAAGAAAGTAAAGATTTTGTTAAGGAGATTGAGGACATTTGGTCTGTAATAGAGCTCCAAGAAAACAGTCATAATGAGCTGTAGTTGGTGTTGCAACTGGTTTATGTGAACGTGTAAATGTGACATTTTTCTCTTGCTTGTTTGGTGGAAGTATAATTATTTTCTGTTTTGGGCTTTTGTGATCAAGTGTGTAATAATAAAAGACATAACTATAACATAATTTGATTGCACTAATGTATGAAAACGTCTATCCAAATGATTTCACCATTTTTAATACTGATTGTTGATAAGAAACATGTAAATTTTGCAAATGTGGATTTAACTTTTTTAATTGCTACTGTAATTAAAAAAAGCGATTGTGATGGACAGTTTCATTATTAAATGAATAATGAATAAATCATATTGAATTGTGGGATTATCACTCTTTCTCTGTGTTAATAATCAAAGCACTTTTAAATTATCAGTGTTGATTCACAAGACATGGATTCAACCTTTGAGCTGAGGAGAAGGGATCAAATGACAAAACTGGAGTAGAGGTGTCAAACTTAAATAAAAGCTGAACTAAAACTTAAAACATAGACGGTATAATCAGCCAAACAGGAGAAATGTTTATTTATGTTTTCCTGAAACTTTAACAGGATGATTTCCTAAGAATGTCCAGGACAGTAAACATTCGATCAGACTTTTAAGCTAAAGAAAATTACACAAGACATCCAAACGTGCAATTCATCAATGGTCCCTGAAATCAAACTCAGCAGAAGATAAGATGTCTGGTCAGTCTGAGAACAGCTTCTCCTTTTCTTCAACAATTGACCATGACTTTCAGTAACCCTCAAAAGAAGTGTTACTTTTTATAGGTTGTTTAGATGCAGTTAAACATTTACTGACAGAAGGTGGCTATGGTGTTCATATTACTTCATATGACTAAACAAACCTAAATGAAAGAGAAAAAACTGGGTCTGTTGCTGTTAATAAAACCGTCCTGCAAATAATAGAAGAGCCGCATGAATGAAGTCTGAACAGACTGCTGACTACAAATGCTTTACATACTTTTAAGGGTTTGCCTTAAATGTGATGGGCCCTTTTACTTTCACTTTAAATAAACAATGCAGTTTACAAGAAGACATTAAAAACCTCCAAAGTCAACAAGAGGCTAAACATGTTTTCAGTTATTCTCAGTCAAGAAGCAAATGTGGAAGTAAAAGCTGGTGTGATAGATTATCAACTTTGTGATTTAATTGAAATGTATCAAGAAGATAACAATATAATATATTTTAGTGTTAACTGCAAACTGGTTGGGAGCCTCAAATTCCTGAAAGGAAAGATAACACAAATCAGAAATACATGTATCATTTAGGATATGGATAACTCAAGATAAAAACCAGGGGATTTGTGAAGTGTCGTTATGGTTAAAAGTGAAGGATGAGCTGGTTTGTGATCTGAGTTAAAATACAGAAGAGTGTCTGTGCTTTCATGAGAGAGACGGTGCTGTTGTTGAGCCTAGTTGTGCGGGTTTACAGCGCCTTCTAGTGTCTACCAGAAACCAGTCAAGAGGCATGTGGGTACATGATGCCTCTGCATCACGCCTGTGAGGATGTGGGTTTCTGAGTGCAGCGAGTTGTGAGCAGCTCTTCCTGTTTTTGACTTTGTTTTCCGTTTATGATGCGGTAGGTCATGACGTGCGCTTCTGTTATTTTGTCAAATACTCAGTTGGGGCCCTGACCATACCAGCCCAATGATTCTGCAGTCCTTCATTTGTTAGACCCAAATGAAAATGAGGGTCAGCATAGAGATTATGTTTGGTTTTGAAAAGGGTAGACGACCTCAGTGACAGATTCCCAGGCAGTAGCTAGAACACTTTGAGAATCTCCACAATATGGTCATCAATTCATCCATTGAGAATGAATTGACTGGATCTAAATGCATAGTCATTGTTTGGGAACAATTTCCAGAAGTTGTTCTGCTGGCATCTGTAAGCCATGGCCTTCAGTTTGCATTACATGACAGCTGAGGTGAAGGGGCCTGAATGTCTCAGGTTGTCAACCAGATAAATTGGTTTGTTTTCCCATTAGGTGATGGTGTAACAGAGCAAAATGTCTAGAATGACTGCAACCTCCACTGGAGCAACAAGCGCTGCTCTGGTCTATTGTGGTGACAGAAGAATTAGTCTGCAATCTGATGCTTTCCATTGGTTAATTTCAATTCACATGAATCTTTTAACTTCTGCTTTCTTCAGGAAAACCCATTCACTGAAATTGTAATGTACATTTTTATTTAGAAAAACTCCACCATTCCCAGAAATCATAATTAGCAGCAAGAAGGAACCAAAAGTAGTTGTTAATTTTGCATACAAAATAAAACCTGAGAAACGTACAGCAAAACATGTTTTAAGACTTGCCATAAACAATGTACTATTAATTTCTCTTTGAATATCTTATTCTTTAACAGGCATCACTTCACTGTGAAGAGTCATTGCAAACATATTTAAAATCAAAACAGTTGGCAATTATTTTCATGAACTTTACTTTTATTGCATTTCAGAGAGTTTTCTAGTGATGAAGGTCGAAGCTGGGAAACCCTCCCCCCAAAAAAACAACTAAATCTTCAGAGACGAGTGTGAAAATCCTCATCGACATCTTGGAGTTATAACTCAGCCTGCCGCTCCTCCAATTGACTAATTAACATCTCTGCTTTCTTGATGCTGTTTTTCATCTTCTCACTTTTCTAGCAAACTTATCATTTTCCTCCTTTTCATTAACATTTCCCTCCTCAACAATATCCTTCACGTTCTTCACAAATCGCTCCAGTGACGGATAGTCTTCAGGAAGTTCTTCCTTGTGTTCCTTCATCTCTTCCGTCATGAAATCCATTAACTTGATGTAATTTTTTAACTCTGAAGAGAGACCAATTCTTTTCTCTTGATAAGCCTGGTGGGAAAAAAAAAACTGCTTTTAGGACATTACAGCAAGTATTCTGATAATCCAAGTCATATAAAAGGTCAGACTGACGTGAACCAAATGTAAGGAGATCTAAAATAAGTCAGACCAGGAGCAGTTTTCTCAGAAATTGTCAGGGTACTAGCTTTTTTTTTTGGTGAGGACCTTCTGGGGACTGTTTAGTTCATCTTCCTCTTCTTTAATTGCAGTTAGCAAATAGTTTAAAGGAATAGTACTGCCACCAACTGGTAAGCGTGATAAAATGAAACAACTCCCTCCCCCACCCCCCAACCTTCACATAAAAATTAAAGAGTCTTAAAAAAAATAGAGTAAGGCCTGGTAACTTTTTCTTCTTTCTGAAGCAAATCAATTGGCCCAGAGATCTAGACAGAACTGCAGGATGCTCAATGAAAATCTTCACTACTATGCATTATATTTTGTCACTTTAGGAGTTCTCTTAAACTTTGAGGTGCTTTTTCAATAACTTATCCTACTGAGGTAAAATTGTAAGAATGACCTAAAACGACCTCACTGGGAGTTAATTTTACTGTTCGGATTCATTGTGAATTCAGGCCCTGATCACTTGGAAATTTTCCTGAAAGTAACAGCTGTCTTAACATTCATCACCATCTCCTTGCATTTTGATTTTAGCATTGTTTTCATTTGCCACACAAGTAGTTTTTAAGATAAATGATACACGATTAGACAATTATCTGAGTGGACACTCCTTCACATAGGCCGAGACAAACTACAGTTCTCTCATGAAACAATGAAATGTGGGACAATGGTTCTGATTTAAGCTAAAACAAATATGTTTACCTTAATTTTCTCAAATGCTTCCTTATTTTTCTCCAGCGCTTCCTTTAACTGCTTCTGCAGGTTTGGGAAAAATATACTTTTAGTCTCACTCATGTGGTTGTTAAAATATTTGAGCCATCATTTCACCAATATTAACAAATTTACCAGCTTCTCTTTGGTGAGGTGGGAACTCGAAAAGCAGAAGAGGCTGAGCAGAATGCAAATCAGGAACAGGCCTTTTGTGCTCCTGGTACCAGCAGGTTCATACTTTATAGCAGTCGATTTTACTGCCATGTCTGTTCTGGAGAATGATTTACGAGTGATGCTTGTTAGACAACTAAAAGCATAAAGTAACAGGGAATTGAAAGTAATGCAAACTTACCAGAGAAGTGCAATGCGTAAAGGAGAGCAAAGCAAAAGTGGAACTGTAACAGGAATGACGGATTGCTTATATCTGGCCAGTAGGAACCTCCCACAAGGCTTTGTAAGGGCGTGTAGCTGGCATGAGGTGTGGTGACATCACCACCACTATCTGGACTCCACTGTGGAACAATCCCCTTCTTAACATGTTTTATTTACAAAATTAAATCCAATTTTACACATCCACTTATTTTAATGGAGTACTTCTCAATTCGTGCATGTTTTAGGTGTTTCCCTGCAGCCACACACCTGGATTTATTGTATGATTGACAGGCTTCTGCAGTAATTGATGCCTGCAGAACAGGTAATGCAATCATTTGGATCAGCTGTTGTGAAATAGAGGCACACCTAAAACATGCACAGCAGGCGGCCTGAGGACTGGAATTGAGAAGCACCGTTTTAATGGAATGTTCTGATGTTCTCATGATGTTGAACTTCACATGTAACAGTGACCAGGTATTCCAGGCTTTGGACCCAAACAATTTAATAAACATGTTACATTGGGGGACAATATACAAATTGTTTCACAATGCTTTCAAACCAGTCAAAAAAGTAATAAAATAAAATTAAAAAAAAATATATAAAGGCATCTCTTTCAGTTTCTTGATGATTAATTTTAATTGATTTTATCCAAAAGTACAAATCTGAATGTGTTGTGATACGGACAAAGCAAAGAAACATGTGGCTATATTTTAATTATTAATTATTTTTATTTTACATTCAAAAGAAGGTTAGATATATTTTTTTTGCTTTGATCACACTTATTGTGTACTTAGTCTTTAAATAATAATAATGATCCAATATTGCATTGGACCATTATCATTGTTTTAAGACTAATGCTGTATTAAATCTTTGTGTCATCATTATTGAGTAAAAGAGCAGCTATAATTGCTGTTTGAAGCATATTTCTTTTTATAATGTGAAATCAAAATTGTCTGGAAAAATTTTAAATTTGTTCAGATATGGAGAATAAAAAGAAAAATCACAAAAATCAGCAGATTTAATTATTTTATTCAAGGTAAAGAATCATCAATATAATTTGCTCTGTTTAACATTTTATAATTTCAGACTGTTACAGGATCAGTTTTATTAATCACCAAATTTGTCCAACTAAAAATGGATATCACCTAAAGATGATGAGGACTGTCTAACCCTCTGAATTTATTTCCACATCAAAAACTTTCAACATTTAAAATGAATCAATACATTCAAAGCCATGCAGTTAATAAAATGAACCACCCGATCCCACACAACTAGCCTGGAAAAAGTTATAATTCAGCTTGCTGCTCTTCAAGGTAATTGATTAATGTCTCGGTTTCCTTCATTTCCCTTTCAAAGTTCTCTATTTTTGCACCCCAGTAATCATCTGTCTTGTCGATGGAAGCTTTGGTCTTTACGAAGACTTCCTTCAACTTCTTCATCAGTGACTCCAATGGCAAAAAGTCTATGGGAAGTTTTTCAGCATATTTCTTTCCTTGTGCCATCAATGAATCCATTAGATCTATGTAGTCACTCATCAGGTCTGGATAGCTGCCAATGTTTAAACTTCTGGCTTCCTAAGGTGGAAAAGATCAAACTTTTTAATGTACATTGAAAATCTTGGATGTCCGTCTCACCAGTAGAATCATAATTCTGTCATCAATAATGGACTCAGTTGCATGCATTCAATCTTAATCATCTAAAATTATTACAACCATTATTTTTAAGCTGAGATTCAGGGTAATAATAAATTTAAGCGATGTAAATCTTGTATTTGGACATGAAGGAAAAACAAAATTCACTGCACATTTGAAGAAGTTAGATCCATGTGAAGTTAGATTCAACAACAAAGATCATAAAAAAAGGTTATTTTATTGTGTGCTATTGTATACAAAACAAATTTCTAAATGTTTTAATAAACTTTTAGCACACATCTTTCTAAAACTGTGTCTTAAGTATTAATATTAATCAGGGCTGGAATATTTTGGTGCTCCAACACATTCAATCGAATGAAACGATTGAATCACCTCCTTATTATGCAGTCAAGTTCTCCAGAGTCCTGCTAATGACTTCATTATTTGACTCGGGTGTGTAAAGCAGACGCATGTAAAAGTTTGCAAAAAACTGTTTTTTGAGTCTTGGATTTGAAGACTCCAGGTATAGATGAAATATGAACAAAACTAGACCTACACTGAAGAACAAATAGTTCTCTTGGTATAGAATTAGAGTAAAATAAATTCTGGCGTGTAATTTAAAGCAACATAATTCGGCTCACCTTCATTTGCTCCAGATCTTTCTTCGCTTGCTGATACTTTTCCTTCAACTCTGCCTGAAAGTGGGTTAAAATTGTCATTTACTTTCCCTCACAAATTGTCAAAATTTCTATAAAAATTGTCGACAAATATTGCTAATAAACTTACCAGCTCTCCCTTGTCTAACTGGGAGTTTGTGAAGCCGACCAGACCGATCAGAGTGCAGATCAGGAACAAGCCCTTCATGGTTCTGGTAACTGATGCTGTGACTGTTATGGAGAAGAAAATAAGAAATAGTTTTTGAAGAGACATATTTTAATTTTAGACCTTTAGCACTATTTGAACGTACCAGAAATGTGGCGAAGGTGGTAAATGAAAAAACAGTGTGGGGAGGCACAACGCTGAGGGTTTTTATATAGTGTACTTCAGAAGTAACCTCCCTCTGTTTTGCGTTTTGGACTTAGGATTTTGAGTGAGGTTTGCTTTCACTATGTGCTCTCCATTGTGGAACAACGCCCTGTCTGTTGTGTTTCATTTACAGAGAAACTATACTTTTAACTTTCAATTTAGACGTTTAAGCCAAAAACACTTATTTGTAAAATCTAAATTTATTTGTAAAAACATAAAATGGCAAAAATTGCTGCCATGTGACGAACTAAACTACAAGGTTAACAGGAAGTGAGTTAAAAGGCTATTCATTCACATTTTCTACTTCTTCTTTGCATAGAAATTGAAAATGCCCATTGCTTAGACAAATAAAGGTAAATTTAGTTAAATGAAGGTAAATGGAACTACACACATCTCTCATTATTCTAGCTATTTCTACTGTGAAAAGGCATCTATGGCAGATTCATCCATTTTCTTGGGTGAACTTCTTGTTCCTAGTGGGTTCAGGAAGGGTGAATTTCTTTCTATCTCCAGCGAACGATAAGGGTGAGATCCGGGGTCATCACATGCAGGGCATCACAGAGACAGACACACTCACACCAAAGGAGAATTTAGAGAGACCAAGTAATCGAACCCAGGCTGCAAGGCAACAGTGCTACCAACTGCACCACTGTACAGCCCATGGCAGATTAATTTAAGAGGAAAGTAGTAATTACAGCATCAGCTACAATTGTGAAATAAAATGGATTCCATTGCCACGTCAAACTCTAGCAGAGGCCTTGATGCTGGATGGTTCTAATTCACACAACAGCTAAGACAGATTGAGAGACGGGATTCAAACAGCAACCCACTTATTACTATTTTTACTCTTTCACAAGGAAACAAGAAGCAAATCAACAGGTATGTCATTCCTATTTGCTTCTTCTTATCTTGTTTGCACATAAATTTGAAAATGCCCTTGCACAGTCAAATAAAATCAAATGGTAATCCCTCATTGCCATTTGATTTTAAGCAAACACTGCTTATCTTTAAAGGTGTCTTTTTCTTTCATTTCCCAGAAATTACATATGGCAGCTGTATTTAAGAGGAAAGCAATAGTTACAGCATCAGCTACAGTTGTGACATTAACTGGATTCTGTGCCAGCTCATTGCCACGTCAAACTCTAGCAGAGGCCTGGATGCTGGACGGTTCTGTTTTTCTACCACCACAGTCTCCAGATGAATGTCTGGCATCTTTTTATCAAGCTGGACGTTGAAATCACATAAGATCTTGGCTCTGCAGGGTTTCCCCCAGTGTTTTATACGCCTGGTGGGCCGCTAGGCATTACTTACCCCCTCATTTTTAAGGTAAAATGTCTTTTATTGAACAGAGTTAGTGTGAGGATTTGAGTTTTCTTTGTGTTTATTTAGTTTCTCTCAGTTGAATCTACATGTTGTCCCATCTACCCCTTGATTGTCTTGTTTCTGTGATTTCTCCCCTGTTCACTTTATCCCACCTGGTTCTCTTGTTACAGGTCGGATCCCCGTCTATTTAGTCGTTAGTTTGGTCACATGTCTATTCATGTGTTTCCAGTTCCTACCTGCTCTGAGCTCTCAACCTTCTGCTGCCTGGATTTTTGTAATTAGTTTTTTTCCCTCATTAAACCATCATTTTTACACCAACCTGGGTCCTCCGCTTCATCCTCACCATTTCAGCCAGCAAATCATAACAGTTAGCAAACATTTTTTTATTGTAAAGTCTTATTATACAAATGAAATCAATTAACTTTCAATTGATACATGCATTGTGACTGGGTCTAATGGCCACCAATACTCACCTGTTCCCTGTTCTTAGAGTTTTTCAGTACTTAATAACTTTGAATATATTTGCAGAATTAACACTTATAGAAATAGGTCAACTTTCTTTTGTTTGTTCATATTTTTATAAATATGACATTTCATATCTACTTTATGTTGTGAAATTATTTACCATTTATGTCAGAAAATGAAACTCATATAGATACAAAACACATAGAGGTATATTTCAAGTCTTTATTTCCTGTTGTTTTGATCTTCATGACTTACAGATAATGAAAATTGAAAAGTGTCCCAGAAAAGGATAAATAAAACATGTTATGTATAAGACAGAGGCTTTGCCACACCTTTGCAATGGTTATTGTTGTCCTGAGCCTCACCGCAAATTTTGCAGCTTACCTCTGCAACTTCCTGTTGCATTTTCATTTTTTCTAGAGTGATGAAATGTAGATCCATTTCACAGAAAGTAGCTACAGTTTTTTTAAGACATAACATCACAGAAGGGATGGATGTTTTGACCCCCTAAAAGAGGCATAACATACATGTAAATATTTAATCATCGGATTTTTTCTGAATTTATGAAGTTTGTACTGCTTTACAATAAGGACATTTGTGTGAATGGCTTGTTCATAAAGAAGTTGTTAAATAAGCTGTACATGTTTGTAAAATATTGTATTAGTATTTCAGATTAATTGCCTGTCCATCTGTCTATCATTTCCAAATGTTCTCATGACTATTGTCTAGAAACTAAGGGTAATGCTAACACTTTGTTGAGTCTTTGTGTCATCATTATTGAGTAAAGAAGCAGCTTTATGACGTAAAATCAAAATGCCTGACATTTTTTTTTTAATTTAATGAGGTGTTCAGATGTGGAGAATAAAAAACATCACAAAAAATCAGAATGAATGAATTTATTCAAGGTAAAACACTTTATGCTTTACAGGATAAGTTTTATTAATCACTAAATCTGTTTAACTAAAGATGCATATAACCCCAAGATGATGGGAACTATCTAACCCACATAATTTTTTTCCAAATTCAAAACTTACAACATTTAAAATGAAGCAATGCAGTCAAAGCCATACAGAGTATAGAAATGAAACACCATGACTCTCCTGGACAAGTTACAATTCATCATGCTGCTGTTCCAGGCAATTGATTAACCTCTCATTTTCCTTCAAATCCTTTTCATTTTGCTCTATTTCTATACCCAACTCGTCATTCATCTTGTTGATAGAAGACTTGGTCTTTACTATGAAATCCTTCATCTTCTTCAATCGTTCCTTTTCTGACAAAAAGTCCTCATCAGATATCCATTGATCAATTAAGTTCATGTAGCCATCCAACATGTCTAAAGAGCTGTCAACATTTGAACGTCTGTCATTCTAAGGGGGAAAAGATACAATTTTTATTGTACAGCGAACACTTCAGAGGTTCTTCTCAACATCAGGTAATAAAAACAGATTCAGTGGCATGCATTCCATCTTTTTTTTAAGATTCTGCATTTAAGCAGAGATTCAGGGATGACAGTTCATAGTTATTTTTGATATAATTACAATAAATCTCAAATACAACATCTGGAGTTGTAAATCTTGTATTTGGACTTCAAGAAAACAAACCTCACTGCACATTTGAAGACGTTGGAGCCAGGAGAAGTTAGATTCAACATCAAAAATCATGAAACAAATTTTATTTTATTGTTTTTAATTATTTACCAAGCAAATTTCTAAAGGTACTAAGAAGCATTCAAGCATTGAGGGCAGGCGTGCAGGAACACACTTAAATGAAATGACTGAATCACTTCCTTAGTATTTAGTCAAGTTCTTTAGAGTCCTACTAATGATTTCTTTATTTGACTCTGGTGTGTTTAAGCAGAGACACAACTAAAAGTTGGAGATCAGCCCAAGTATTGGATTTGAAGATCCCAGCTAAAGATGTTGGTTGTATATATAGAAGTAAATGCTATTTACAAACATTTCTCTCAATTTAGAATTAGATTAAAATTAATTTAAAAAATGCTGGCATGTAATTTAATGTAACATTATTCTGCTCACCTTCACTTTCTCCAGAGCTTTCATCTGTTGCAGATGCTTTTCCTTCACCTCTGCCTGAAAGTTAAAATTGACATTTAGTTTCACTCACAAACATAAAGACAGGTAAATGTTCCACTGTCAAAATTTCCATAAAAATTGTCCACCAATATTGCTGATAAACTTACCAGCCGTCCCTGGTCTGTGAAGCCGACCAGACCGATCAGAGTGCAGATTAGGAACAAGCCTTTCATGGTTCTGGTAACTGATGCTGTGACTGTTATGGAGAAGAAAATAAGAAATAGTTTTTGAACAGACCTATTCTAATTGTAGAGCCTTAACAATATTTGAACCTACCAGAAATGTGGAGAAGGTGGTGAATAAAAAACGATGTTGGGAGGCACAACATTGAGGGTTTTTATATACTGTTCTTCATTAGGAACCTCCCCCAGTGTGTGGTTTTTGGGTGTATGAATGTGGGTCAGGTTAGCTGTCACTGTGCACATTTCACTGTGTAACAAACAGAGAAGCCTTACTATTAGTTTAAACATCTAAACTGAAACATAAAACCACACAAATTACAAATAGCCATACTTGATAACCAATAGTTAATCGTTACATTTTACCAACAGTCAACGGAAGGTTAAGTGTGTTTTTGCATTCACTTCTGTGAGGCCTTGAACTGATGCATCTGTGGCGCCTCCTAGAGGTTAACAGAGCAAACAAATTTTCATATGCGGTTCTAAATTAAATGCATGCCATTCTGATTTAATGTCACTACAAGATAACGCAACTGTGAGCCAGGGGAGGTTATGATGTCTTAATTTAGTCTTAATTTAGTAACAACTAAAATACAAAAACAAAGCAAACAAAACAGCACACACAAACTAATGTTCCTTTACTCTTCTATCCATTATTTACCAGTGGAAGATTTAGAGCAGATGCAGCTGAAAGTTTTGAAATTTTTAAATATGTTACTGTGAAAATGCAGTTTTGCCCTTCTCACGTTGTGTTTGAGCTTTTGCCGTATCCATAACTTTAAATTAAAACGCTAATTTAAGAATCAGAACTGGTTCATGAGCCTTCCATTTGTTTTCAACTTCATATTTTCTATTGTCCAGACTGAAAAAGAAAACAGAAACAAAAGCAAATGCTTTTTTTTTTCTGGGTGCAAGGCCAGCAACTTTTAATCCTTCTTAAAAGAAAAGTGCAACTTCCAATTCAGTACATTTTAACATATAAAATAATTTAGTTGTTACTAGTAACTTTAATATTACCACAAGTGCACCAAAATACACTGCAGATTCTAACATTTCATTGGTGTCATAGGCAGATATTTTGAACAAATAAGAACAATAAGAAAAAGTGCTAACTGGGGAACATTGTTCTTTTTCATTATATCATAATCAGCATGTTTAAAGATAATAAGAATAAACACTTCAACATTATAGAAACACCATTCCAGTTTCTGGATAACTTTAAATTACAAACATCTCCGCCCATTACAGAGTCAGCTTTCGGTTTACAAAATACTCTGTTCACTTGTCACAACATTATTCTTAATTGCTCATGCTCTAATGTTTGTTCACATAGTAGCTTCTGACTGTGCCAGTTTTTCTATAACTCTCCAGTTGTTTGGCTTTGTCTTCATATTCTTGGGTTCTTGCCTCTTCCCTTTCAAATTCTCTGATCAAATAAGCCCGAGTTTCCTTTAAGAACCCTTTCAGCTCCTTCATAAGTTTAGGTACAGCTTCACTGTTTGGCAGCAAACTCTTCACAGTTCCAGTTAAACTGTCCATTAGCTGCAAGACATCCTCCAAGAGATTTGGTAGGAAGGTCATGTCCACCATGTTGTCCACCTAGTTAGGAAAATGTGTAGTTTATGTGACAGTTAAAATAAAAATAATTTGTCATAAGGTGATTATTTGTGTGTTTTACTCACTTTTCTCATGACTGCATCCTGCTGTAGTTTCAGAATATTTCCTCTGATTAATTTCTGTTAAAGAAATGCAAACATTTGCAACCAGAGCAAACAGTTATATTACATATTGACAATGAGCTCAGGGAAACCTTGAGTGTAATGTCAATCCTTTAAAAAAACAACAACAATTATCTATTTGAAACTAGAAAAAAATTACCAGCTTGTCGTCGTCTATCAACGAGCTTGCAGGGCAGAGCAAAGTCAGCAAAGTAAACATGAGGAAAAGATGTTTGGTTTTATCGACACGAGCCACTCCTCTGCTACTGATTAAAACTGCCATTGCTGCCAAAAACTGATTTTCTAAGATAAACAAACACAATAGAGTCTTAAGATGGCGTTAAATATGAAAAGAGACAAATTTTGAAAGTAAAATGTTTCACCTAACTCAACATAATTACATGTGTAATGTTCATTACTGTACCTTCTAATGGATCGGAGAGCGAATCAGACGCCAGGAGTTGCAAACAGCGAGAGAATTTGATGAATCGGACTGAAGTCTCTGCTCTGCTTGCAGATTATGCCATGATTTCTAACAACAAATGGTTACATGATCTATTGAAGAAAACCTTAAAAGAAAAATAATTTAAAATTGTTAGGAAGCTTTTGGTTGTGCAGTTGTGAAAACCTTACCTGTTGGCTGAGAGTCTGCATGAATGACAAATGAGGAAATGATGAGCTGAGTCGACAGCAATCCTTCAAATGCCTCTGGCTGTTTCTTTCCCAAGTTGTGACTCGCATGTGATCTGATTCTTTAGTTTCACTTTGCAAAAGTGAAACTAAAGAAGCTGTTTAACATTTAATGTTATTGAAAAATGAACCCAAAGGTAAAACTATTCGTCCAAACCATATCGTTCTGTTGAACGCATGAATGAAGAGCATCAAAAGATAATGCTGGTTTTGATGAACATGCTGTTTTGTTTATTTTTTAAGCTAAATTCTGTAAAGCTTTCATGCATGTCAATCTTTACAATCCTGATTGCATATTTGCAGCTTTATCCAGTCATTCGTTCGTTTACTGTAAAGTAAAACTAAATGTTACAAGAAACAGAAACTTGTGGCTGTCATGTGAGCCATAGGAATTTTATCTGTTGTAGGTAAATGTCTGATTCGATGCCAAAAATGTATATATTTTCAAACAGCGAGAGAATGAACCACATAGCTCAGCATGTCTGCAGAAGTACTTCCATGGACTTTCTCGATGGCTTCCATAAAAGTCTAACTTGTGACTTAGACCAAGCCCTTATCTATGTGAAAGCCTCAAGTTACTGGAATATGCCTGCATCGTTTACTGTAACTGAGTCCCGTAAAAATGGAGCAAAAGAAAAAATGTGCATAGAAGGTTAGAAAAAACAGGAACAGAGAAAATGAAACTTTTTTATTCCACAAAAAGCAGGGTGAAATACTTCTAAAAGCAAATGATATTAAAAAGCATGCAGAATATGTTTTCCTAGCAGTCCTAACTATAGCCAGATTGTTAAAGGTAATATAAACAATCACATGTCGGTTCAATAATATGCTCTCTTGTTGAGTTCTTGTGCGGTTAGGAGATCAAATATTGTTCCAAGCCTAAGTAGGCCTTGCAGCCGCTGTATGCTCTGGATCTACCAAATCTGTCAAAATTAGGATTAAAATTAAACTTTAAACAGACGCGTACATATCATTAATCTTATTTTCTACCATCTATTCTTATGTGTGCTGACAATGAGAACTCAGAGGATCAAAATAATCCCCCCCATAAATTACATTATGAGACTTTTACAAGTTGTCTGCTCATTGTGCGACTTGTTGTATCCACGTCATATTATTATCATATCAGCCTTGCATACCAACGTTGCTTCTGTTGTCAGGTTGCACATATTTCAGTACTACTACTGGCTACTATTTTAGTAAATAGTAGCCATTTTTAATTGAGAGTTGGTGGGAGAGTTTAAGGTCTGCATCATTCTGAGTAGCCTGTTTTATTCTACAGTAACCAAATTACCCTGAATAATTGGAAACATCTGTTTTCATTAACTAAACACCAAAAAGTTAGCTGCACTAACTCCAAAACACTAATCATACATTTAGGTTCTGTTAACTCTAACGTGCTAAATTCAGCCTTTGTGTCAACGACAAAACATGTGCTACAGCTATAGCACATCAGACTGTATAATCCAGTAGATTACTGGATTATATAAAATAAATTTTGATCTTGATTTTTATGTTGCATCTTTATGAACTCATTGTTTCTCAAAATGTTGTACAAAAACGACACAATTTAAAATGAATCTGCAGGGTTTTAGTTTTTCTGTGTATTAATTCAGGTTTCTGTGTTCAGTGGAGACTCTGTGTTGTCCTGTTTGCCCCTTTATTGTCCCCACCTGTCCCTCGTTTCCCCTGATTACCTTCCTTGTGTATTTAATCCCACCTGTGTCTGTATTTCCTTGTTGGGTCCTTGTCTATTGTCTGTCCCAGCTACCATTGTTGAGTTCCTTGCTTCTTAGTTCATCAGTGGATTTCTGTTCACCTTATCGACGATCATTAAATGATCTTTTATTTCCCACACCACTACCTGGGTTCTCTGCATTCATCCTCAACACCAACTACTGCACCTGATGAAAGAAACTCATCTGCAATCACATTACGTTCACGAAACTTGCATGGATGTTTGGCTCTTGGCACTCTGAATCTGACCAGTTCAGCTACAAAATGCAGAGTATCAGATCTTAACATATTCACTGATATTTTTTACATTTAAATTTACAAATATCTCAGGTTGAAATGCATTCTTACTTTAAATAGAAGTTCAGCTTATAAATTTAGGTTTCAAATTTTCTACAAGCACAATTGTAGAAAGTGCTTGTTTTTGATATGAATTAACTTTAAATTACAGGATGAATTCCTCACTCAATGTGCTTTGCAGAAAACACCTCATAACTTTGTAAAACACAAAGTTAATGTCATGTGGAGCGACACACCAACAGGCACAATACAATTAAAATGTAGCAAGAAAACTCAAAACCAGAGCACTGAAATTGTTTGAAACTGCATGGTCATGCGGTGCTTTCTTTTTTCTTTTTTTAAACAAATTTCTAACACACAAAATAAAATCAGGATGCAACAGATTTTACACTTGCGTATATACAAGTTGTCTGAAATTTAAACTTTAATGATAAGAAGAAAGGTTGTTTGTTGTTGGAAAAAAGTAAATACACAGTTAATTAAAATAACAAATCCCACAGTATTAAAAACATGTGAATCATTAAAAAAAATGAACAAAATGTTTTCTTTTTAAAAGGACTTGCATGGTGTTTTATAGTAAACATTAGGTTCATGTTGGGTCGTTGTACATACGATACAGAATCAAAGTGAAAAAAAACAGAAATTAATCCACAAAAACTGAACCTGCTTGATAAATTACAACAGGATAAGGCCACAGAGAGAGAAACGGTTACAGCTCTTCATGCTCCTGGTGAGACTTTTTCAAAACGTTCAAAACCTCTTTCAGGCTTTTCCCCATGTCCTTCGCTTCAGGAGAGATCACCTTTTTCTTTAGGGTATAATACGTCCTGCCACCTTGAATGAGTTTTTCTGAGAAGCGTATCAGTGTATCATCCCCTGTTGACAGTTTTTTCAGTGCTTGTATTTTAGGATAAAGTTCAAGCAGCTTCAAATCAAGCTGTTGAACTCCAGCTGAGATTCTGTACTTGTCTTCTGTCTGCAGATAGAAATGAAAATTTAGACGTGTAAAAAAATAAAAAAATAAAATAAATATACCTTTTGATAAGCAGTTTTCATATACACCTCAGAGTTTTATGCAATCAAAAGTTTAGTTTATCACATTAAGAAATAGTGGTGAATGCATAAAGTGGTATATATTTTAAGCATTTATTCCTGTTGTCTTTCATGATTAAGTTTAGTGAAAACCTCAAATTAATTTTCTCATAAAATATCAATATAAAAAAATCTGTAAATTCTTTTATCTATATCTTGACAGGGAAGACAACTGCCCTCTCTGTAATGAATGTATATTATTAAATTAGTTATATATTCAGATCAAATAGAATAAAATAAATAAACTTCACTGATGCCTTTTTGTGCCCTTTGAAGGTTTAACAGACCCACCTTTTGTTTTGATGCTTCATTCACTGCTTTCTGGAGATTTTTCATAAACGTTTCCTAAAACAAATGGATGAGGCAGACAATTAAGTTAATGTGGACATTTGACAGGAAATGAGATGCATGCTGAGAAGCTTATGGTAAAGGCTGTGATGTTTTTCCACAAACATTAATTATTAACTTTACCAGTTGTTTCTGGTTAGTTATAGATTGTGCTTCTGTCAAAAGTCTGGAGATGGTATCGACTCTCTCTTGTCTTTGTTTCTAACAGAGAAATATTAAACAGTATTTTGACAACAAGAATTTTTATTTTTATTTTTTTGCATAATTTCTGAACCAACATATGAGTAACACTCAGACCCACCTGAAATCCTACAGCTTGATCCATCATTGTCCGAATGGCTGCCTTGTACATGTCCTGAAATGTAGCAGACAGGAAGTTACCTGTAGCATAAAAGTGTAATTACATAAATCCAAAATTGATTTAGTTTTAGGTAGAAAAGTTTTGGAAGCGAAGGTCAGTTTACCAGATTAGCACCAAAATCCAGAGAGCTGGCAGTGTTGGTCAGAAACACCAGACAGACGACGAGGGAAACGAGTTTGATGAGTCGAGCTGAAGTCTCTGCTCTGCTTGCAGATTCTACCATGATTTCTGCAAATTAAAAACTAACAAAAAATGGTTACAGGATCTATTGAAGAAAACCTTAAAAGAAAAACCGTTTCCAATTGTTAGGAAGCTTTTGGTTGTGCAGTTGTGAAAACCTTACCTGTTGGCTGAGAGTCTGCATGAATGACGAATGAGGAAATGATGAGCTGACTCGACAGCAATCCTTCAAATGCCTCTGGCTGTTCTTTCCCAAGATGTGACTCGCATGTGATCTGATTCTTTAGTTTCACTTTGCTGCAAAAGTGAAATTAAAGAAGCTGTTTAACATTTAATGTTCTTGAAAAATGAACCCAAAGGTAAAACTATTCGTCCAAACCATATCGTTCTGTTGAACGCATGAATGAAGAGCATCAAAAGATAATGCTGGTTTTGACGAACATGCTGTTTTTTTTTTAAGCTAAATGCTGTAAAGCTTTCATGCATGTCAATCTTTACAATCTTTATTGCATATTTGCAGCTTTATTCAGAAGTCATTTAATCACAAAACCTTTTTTGTTCAAGGAAGCTGTTTATCTCTCAGGATTTCTCAGAAAGGATGTTGACAGTTTTCCCTTAAGCATTTCACTGAAAGCATCCAAAAATCTATTTAAACTTGTCTATCCAGGAACCTGCAGAGCAAACTCGACTGACTGGAAAGAATGAAACATCTTGAATTGTTTCCGACAAAAGCAGTTGCTCTGGTTTCAAATTATACCCACATACAAAGAGTCAGAATTCTGAAATTAAAATCAGATTTTTTTTCTTTTAGCCCGAATTGTTTTTCGTAATATTACAGTATCTGAACTTAAAGATAGAATCCATGTTGTAAACATGTTCAGTTAATGAGAAACACATCAGTTTAGTTTTTGAACAGGTGTTTCATATTCTTTATTGTACCTTGGCTTAGCATTTGAGGAGGAACAGGCTTGCAAACCTGCTCTTCATATTTTTCCCATCCAGTCATTCGTTCGTTTACTGTAAAGTAAAACTAAATGTTACAAGAAACAGAAACTTGTGGCTGTCGTGTGAGCCGTAGGGATTTTATCTGTTGTGAGGTAAATGTCTGATTCGATGCCAAAAAATATATGTTTACGCAAGAGATGCCTTGGATGTTTTTTTTTTTTCTTCTGCATTAATTTCAGGCATGCCCATTCAGTCATTCATTCACTTTTTTCTTTTTAATTCCAAGAGACTTAAATATACTCAGCACTATACAGACACTAAAAAGACAAAATAATAATCTAGTTAATCTAAAACAACAAACATCATGTCCAAGCTTAAATATTGTGCCACGTTACATAACAAAGCCTAACACCCACTAGAGACCATAAAACCACAAATAGCCAAAGTTAAACGGGTAAAAATAAATGTTTTTGTGCTCCAGCTTTCCTCCCTTAACAGGTTCATGTCATGATAAATTATCCTTCATTGGTCTGCAATGTTTGGGTCAATTAAGAAATATTAAAATTGTCACATAAAGATCCAACGTTAAGCCTGGACTGACGGGTATCATGTGAGGGTGAAGATGTTTAGAGCTTCATTTTGATTGATCTGTAAATGTTTTTACTGTTACAGTCAATCACATTGTAAACTGATTTCACTTACATGTATTAGTATTATTATTAGAGCTCCACCATAATGCCTTTCTTCTTTACAGCCACATTTTTCAATGCATCTCTTCCTGTCAGTTGAATAAACCCAATTACTGCACATTTAATTCATTTGGTATCTTGGTAAATTGTGCATTTAAATTTAACAGTCACAACATAAATCACATAAATCATGATTTTTATTTGTATGTTCTCAAAAATTGGGATCTCTTCCAGAAAACGTGGCGATGCAGTTCGATGATATTTCAATAGAGCAGTGAAAATTAACACAAAAATGGTTCAACAGACACAAACAGCTTTCATTTTAAGTTCAAAAAGACTTCACCGTCACAGCAGATACACAATGTGTGTTCATTGTGAAACAATTTATTAGTATGAACATATATCTGAGAAAAGATGCAGGAAGTTACCCAATATAGTACAAAGTAACAGAGGAAGGAAAACTCTTCGAACTCAAACAGGATCATGAATCTTCAGCTGAGAATATAAATTCTTCAACACATTCTCCAGTTTTGTTTCATTTGCTTTTTCAGTGTATATATCTTTACGTAACAATATGTATTGGCTCAATAGCTGAAAGATTTGCTCCACGGATTCAGCCATCCTTCTTGTCAATGGATCTTCACTTTTCCATTTCTGTATTTTAGGGAAATAGTTAAGTATCTTCACATTAAACTGTAGTGTGTAAGCTTCAACTTCAGCTGTTTTTTGTACCTGTTGAATAAAAAAAACATTTGTATAGTCTTAGCATTCACATTCTATAAATATTTTCTTGGTGACTTACGATCATAACCATATGAGTAACATAAATGTTGACTGACCCACCTTTTGTTTGTATGCTTCATCTACAGCTTCTTGAAGAAACTGCTGAAATACTTTCTGAAATTTACAGAAAAAAGATGTGGATGTGAAAACTGATCAGATATTTAATATAAGACTGTGTTTAGAGATAATACCATCACTTTTTTAACCTTTGACTAAATAAAACCACATTACTTACAAGCTGCTTCTTGTTTGCCACGGAGTTTGCTAGGTCCAAAAGTGTTAAAATATATTCAGTACCACTTTCACTTTCTCTCTAATTAAGAAAAATGAACTTTGTTAGCAGACAGTTGTGGAGAATTTCTGAGACAGAATTGAAGCAAAAAGAGACTTACCACGAGTCTGACTGATTCTCTTGTTCTCTGTATGGCGTTTATTAACATGTACTAGAATTTACAAGAAACACAGTTCCACAATTAAGCAGGTACAGTTATGTATGTTTTCCATATAAACTAAAGTACATTTGTTTCATCTAGAAAAATCCAGTTTACCAGTGAATTATTTTCAAAATCCAGTGACAGACCAACGTGAACCAGAAACAGCAGGGAGACGATTCGGAAAAGGTTTCTGTTGAACCTCAGAGCCTCCAGTCTTCTACGTCCTGCTGCAGCCATTATTTCTGTGATTGGATTAACCTGAGGGATTAAAACCACCAATCATGATTGAAATAAAATGAGATTTTAAAAAAATCTAATCTTTAAAGATCGTACCTGTAGGAGAATCAACGATGAACTGAAGGATAATGGGAGAAAAATGGCAGCTGTTTTTTAAAACTGAAAGCAGCTGGGATGGGTAAACAGAAAAAAAAAACCAGGAGAAGAAAACATTTACTGCCACAACAGGCTTGGTCACGTACGAAACTTGTAAGTTGACAGTCAGGTTTTTTGTGAGCAAGATCCGAATAATAAAAGTTTCACTTTCTATTGTTTGCATATTATGTCAATATTAAGCGACTGAAAGGAGAGCTTGACAATTGTCAACATATGTGCCATCTTGTGAGTTCAGCTCTCCAACCATTCTGAACAAAATTAAACATTAAACAGAAGGATGATGCTCTTTTTTATTAGTTAAATTAAATGGTATGTTAGACGTATTTTACAGGAGAACAGATGAAACCAGAGCGACCTTGCCTATTTGCATCTTGACTTCTATGCTGGACGTATTTTCAACCACCTAACAGGTGGTTGAAAATACAGTCATCAAATACTTGTTCCTCATTCTGACTCTGCTGTTTGTGCTTTCCATCGGATGGTTACTCATATTTAACAACCCTGTGGTAAACAGCTTTTTGATTTTCTTTCCTTTCAAATGAATATCTAAATGCACATACCGTTCCTTCATGCATCACGTCTGTATGCAATTCTTCAGGTGACTTGTTCGTATGTTTTTGCTCATTTCAGGACTTGTTGAAGGAAAGTGTCAAGGCGTTGATAGAGGAATCAGTCAAGATGAATGTGGGTCTTTTTTTGTTCTCCTGGTGTCTGTCTCCTGCATGAGCATAAAACTGCTGTGCATGTTGTGTCTTTACTTTGATGTGAAGTGAAATGTGTATAAACTAGTGCAACAGCAGCAGCAAAAACATTTCTGTAATTTTAAAAGTTTTATTTTGTACCTTCAGAAAGAAGAACAAAGTAGGCTTGAAACTCTCTCAAGACTTCTGGATGATGCAAGGTCACTGAAAACCGAGGAAGATCTGGTAAAGTTTTATTTAAATGAATTATGTAAACGGTTTAGTCGAAAGTCACATGTACAATTTGTGAATCATCTTTTTGATCAGTGGCCACTCATACTTAGTTTTGATTTGATTCAGTCATCGAAGATTTTTATGAAAACAACAGCAAAATACCTTCTTCTTATTTATTTTTTAAACATTTTGTTGCTTTGTAACTTGCATTGTTTTGTAATGAACCAAATCACAACATTTTATGACAATGATCAGATTAAATAAACATTGGCTTGGTATAATAATAATAATTATAATGGTTATAATAATAACCATTGTGCCTTGTTTCTGTATAAGAAGTATATTGTTTACTGTTTATGTGTGGGTTCCCAGGCCTCCACACAATATGACATACAACTTTTGGGTCTCAGTTCTTTCCAAATTTCTTATTCTTACTAAATGTAAACAAAGTACATTCTCACAAATGCTCTTTCTCTGGTAAATTTCAGGAGACATTCAAGCAGACCCTCAGGAAAGCAGTGAATGAAGCGTTTGAACAAGAGGTGGGTTATGTTACTTTTATCATAATCACAAATCAAAAACTCTACTTACTGTAAAACATCGGACTTCTTTTGTCTTCCTGCAGACTGAAATGAAGTACAGAATTGCAGCCTCTATTGAACAGTTCGAATACAAGATGAAGGAGCTTCATCCCAGTCTGGAAGTCGTGAAACGGGGATCAAAAACAGATCCAAAAGCAAAGCGACTGGTGATGGTGGTGGAGCGAGCCATGAGACGAGTGAAGGCCTTCTTAGAGCTGAGACTGAGGGCCTTTGCTGAAGGAGAAAAGTACACTGAAGAAAATCTGAATTACATTTCAAATGTTTTAAATTCTCAACAGGATCTACATGATGTGTAACCACTGACAGCTTCCTGACTCTGTTTAATTCAGTATATATAATGGCAAGATTGGCTTTATGTTTGAGTAAATCATGTTTATTTAAAAATTACAAAATACTTTACAACTTGATGCTTGAAGTCAGAAAATTTCTAGATTTTAAAACTTTTTTTTGTTTAACTGTTTGATGTTCTTTAATTAATGATTTATTGTGTACACAGATTAGTTAAAACCCTAAAGCCCAAATAAAAACAAAAGTAATTATTTGGAAGTTATTTCTTTTTGTTCTAATGTATAAATGCTGTAGTAAGACTTGTGTGACAATTATACATTTTTTTGGGTAAAAAAAAAGCAAATAAATTACTTTTCTTTACTCCATGTCGCTTCATCTTGTGATCTGTTTAAATTAGTTTCTATAAACTCTTCTGAATAAGCACTTTTTTTTTGCAATCAGAACCAATTTTTCACCACTTCTACTATGCTTCAGTTCATGGATTTTTTTTCATTATTTAAATGTAATTATACATTGAACCATTTTGAGGAAGTAACTATAGATCTTCTGACGGGCATCTCACTATGTAAGCTTCAAATAGAGCTTGTGTGGTTTAGTGTTTTATGGTTGCATTAGGAAAGAAACATGAAACTGAATATAAGTTGGATAAAATTTATTGTTGGTAATTTTGAAGAACACAGGAGGATTTTATAAAAGAGAAATCATTTCAGTAAGTGAGCAGACACACTATGTAAATATTATATAAACATAACTTTTACATATTTTTTTTGTCTGTTAGGTTTGTTACAAGTGTTTTCAGTTGTGTCAGCTTCTCTGTGCAGTTCTTGATGTTTGCAGCTTGATTCAGCAGCTCTTTAATGGCCAAACCTTTCATTTGCTCCAGGAAGTCGATCATCTCTTTTATGAGTTTTAGCACAAATTTGGAATATTCCCTTCAGCGTTTCCACCGAACTGTCCAATATCTGTGAGACATCATCCACAAGCTCAGGAATGAAATTAAGGTCAATCGTGTTAATTGCCTGAATGAAAAATAAAAACATCAGCAGCATTTTAAACAAGGTAACATTAAAAGTGTTGATTTTCATTTTTGAGGTTGTTTTGCTCACTTTTCTCCTGGCGGCATCATGTTGCAATTTCTGAATGTCTCTTCTTATTTCTCTCTGCAAATTGAGAGATTATTAAGGTATATTTAAAATCAGAAGTAAAACCAATAACCAACAAAGCATGCATTCAAGATTGACTTGATGTGAAAATTTTTTTCAAATTACTTGTCTATTTTAATAAAATTAAAGTTTACCAGCTCGTCGTCGTCAATCCAAGAACTTGCAGAGCAGAGCAGAGTCAGCAGAACGAACATGAGGAAAACAACTTTAACTCTTAAGGCAACCATTGATCTGCTTCTAGATGAGAGAACAGCTGCCATCAGTGTTTCAACTGACAAGTGCTTACAAACACAAATACATATTTAATGTTTATTGTCATACCTTTTTGCAGTTGATTTATTAAAGCTTCCTTTCCTCGCCTTCGCTGTGGCAGACCGGTCCGTTCAGCTGCTCGTCTTCTGTGACAATAAAAAAAAAAAAAAAAAAAAAACAGAAACCAAGGGCTGGTTTTCTCATTTATTATTTTTGCTTTCATTTACTGGCACGTACATCCTTCAATGGGATTTTGACGTTTTTGCTTTTTGCAGACTTAAAAAAAATGGACGTATGCTGATGTTAACCTATGAAACGAATTATGACTTTTAAAAATGGTCATGCATGCATTAATCATTCTGTAAACACTGGTGGTAAAGCTAAAACTCCTGTTTTAAACCAAAGCAAAATGAACCACAGCAACAACAGAAAAATACATTTTAACGTTTCCAGGTTCCTGCAGCTCATATTCAGTTTAAGTTACCTCCTCTATAATTGCACTATTAAAACAATAGTTTTTAGCATTCCAGCTTCTAAGAACTACATTTTATTTTGCTGCTTTTTTTTTAAACTGCAAAAGCAGAGGAACTATTATTTTAGAGCTCTGATAAACATTTCACATCCTGCAACGTTCACTCTTTACCTTCACAGCAGGAGACACTACCTTCTGTAAACATTTGTCTGATCTGCAGTGACCAAAAACATCTTAATGTAATTTGGATGAATTTCTATTTTCCAGTTGTCTCAGTTTACTTTTTTCCACTTTTTGTGTTTTTCATATGTGGATCAAGTATCATTGTGACTTCAAAGTGAAACTGAAAAGAGCATAACTCTCCTGAATGACATCCAATCAAATGCTGAGGGTGTGTGTGTGCATGACAATCCAAGTATATTCAAAGCATTTATTATCCTTCCTTTCATTTCTGTTTCCTGAAGAGCAGCTCTCTCTCTACAGCACAAGGTATGATTAAACTCCCATTTACACAAACTGGTAAAAAAAATTTTTGGGAAATAATTATTTTACCTCTGACCTGACTCTCTGTTAAATATATTTTTAATATTTTTGTTTCAGAAGCAAATTCAGAGCCGTGATGACAGCCTTGTCCTTGGTTGGGCTCAGAAAATATAAAGACTTTGTCTTCATGATTACTCTGCTCAGCCTGCTCTGTCCTGCAGGTTCATGGATAAGCAAGAAGGACCTGGTATACTTCTTCTTATTTTTAAATTAGATAACAATCATAGTTTCAAAAAGGTTATGATGTACACTTGTTTTTTTTCCCCTTTGTTACTTTTCTTTCCTTGTAAATGTTTGTATCTTTCCTCTCTGAATTTCCAGCAAAAAATGAAGGAAAATATTCAGACGCTGCAAGAAGATGCAACAATGAGAAAAGTAAAAAAAGCCAACCCCCCCAAAAAAAACTGCACACATCTTTATAAAGTCATGGAGTGCTGCAATGACTTAATCATTGTGTTTGTTTGTTTCAGCTTGAAAACAAGTTGGACAAGGCTCTACTGACTTTGCTCCTTGAAGAAGTGACACGTGTTACAGACCTTTCAACTGAACTTCTTAAGACGTTGTCACTAGATCTTCAATTTCCCATTGAACAACTACAGGACCTGAAGAAATTACTGGTGGAAAGCCAGCAAGTTATGCCAAAAAAGTTTCAGGATGAAGCCGAACAAGTCAAGGAATATGAAGAGACACTCGCATATTTGGAGACATTTGTATCAAACTTAGCAGATGAGCATACTGACTTGTAAAATGTGTAGCAAAAACTTTATCCCTGGGAAAACTAATTACCCAGAACTATAAATCTACCTGGTGTCTGTTTACTGTGGTTAAGAAAACAGTTCTGATAAAATGTCTGAATCACTTCTATTGCTTTTAAAGAACAATAAAAAGAGGTGAGCGATAATAAAAAGACCTCAATAAACTGGTAGATAATTCTTTAGCTGAAGTAGATTTTAAATGAGATGCTATGTGTGAAAGCCTGCTGAGTGTTTGACAAACATGCACTTGTGAAATAAAAGAATGAGTAATACTACTTTTTCAGTGATTTTATTCAAACCCTACTGAAAGCTAAAACTGTATTTAATGTGTGAATTTTCACTCTCATGGGGCAAAAGATGAATGAATCTGATTTACAACAAAATCTTAGATTATACTTCACACTTTAAAATGTATGACTTATTCCAATTACGGACTCAGAAAGTTAAAATACGCAAAGAAACAAACACCATAAAAATCACATCAAGCATCATTTTTATAAATTTTTTGAGATTTGGTAGAATATTAACAGAAATAATGACCTCACCCAGATAATTCAGGCTTAAAACAGAACATTGATTAAAGACAAATGAATAAGTCAACACAAAAATGGTTTAACAGACACAAACAATCTCGTCCTGGAACTCCAACAGACCGAAAACGTTCAAGTTCTACATGAGTATATATCTTAAAATATTCGTATTATCCAAGTAATTATCCGGTAACATATCTTATATACAGCTACTATGCAAAGAAACAGCAACAGGAGTATTATCTTCACTCCAACAGGATTATGACAGTTTTGCCGGGATTTTAAATTATTTAGTGCATCCTCCAGTTTGGTCTCTGTTTCCTTTGTTTCCTGTGTAAACATGTTTTTCTTTAGCTTTAGGTAATTTCTAAATATCTCCAACATATGCTCCATGCTGTCCGCCAGTGGTTTGGATAGAGTTTGCATTTTAGCTAAATATTCTGGGATCATCATATGAAACAGTTGTCCAGATACTGTAATTTCAGCTTTTTTTCTACCTGTAGGATTAAAAAGCAAAAGATAGTTTTAGTATTACAATTTTTTTAACATGATATTTTGTTAGTCTCATAAATAACTAACATTTGATTAATATAAAGGCAGACTGACTCACTTTCTGTCGGTATGCTTCATCTACAGCTTCTTGAAGATACTGCTGAAATATTTTCTATATTTAATCAGGGGAAGAATGTGGAAATGAAAACTGGTTAGATATTTAATAAGAGTTTTAAGAGTTAGATTTTGATTGTTGATTCTGTGTTGCATGTCTGTGTGTTTTTTGTGTTTATTATGTAAAGCACTTTGAAATGCTTTGCTGCTGAAATGTGCTACACAAATAAAATTTGATTGATTTATTGATAAGATTGTGTGTTTAGGCAATGCAGTTGTCATTGTTTTAACTTTCGACAAAGTAAAACCACATTACTTACGAGCTGCTTCTTGTTTGCGACAGAGTTTGCGTCATCCAAAAGTGTTAGGATATATTCAGTACCACTTTCACCTTCAATCTAATAAAGAAAAAAATTATTTTAGCAGAAAACAGTTGAGCTCTGTTTACTATTCATGTAATATAGAGAATTTTTCAGGCAGCAAAAAGACTTACAATGACTCTGATTCCTTCTCTTACTCTTTGTATGCCATTCATCAATTGTGCTAGAATTTACAAGAAACACAATACCACACTTATTAATTTGCAATTATCTAGGTATTATACATTAACCACAACACGTAAACGTCAGCTGCTCACTTTGAAAATCCTGTGTCTGTCCGACGTGAAGCAGAAACAGCAGGGAAACGATTCGGAAAAGGTTTCTGTTGAAGCTAAGAGCCTCCAGTCTTTGTCCTGTTGCAGCCATTATTTCTGGGATTAAAATACTTAAGAAGTCTAGAAAACCCACAAACTGTAATGGATTCAATATATATATTTTTTTTAAATCAAGTTTTTAAAACCTAATTAAAACTGATGACTTTCTACATCTACAGATCCTACATGTGGGTGAATCAAAGGTGGACTGAATGAAGAATCAGAGAACACAACACAATACTTTTAAGATTGAAAGCAAAAGGGAAGTCATGTGAGTTGTAATATGAGAAAGGGAAGGACCGTGAGAAAGAAAAACACATCTGATACCTGCATCCGGCTCGGTCATATTATTAGTGTTGACAGAAAACTATCCAGTTTATGTAAGAATCAGGTTCAGTGGTGAAAGAGAAAATAAGACACTTAATTAACTGTCATTGTGTTCATTTGGCACTTTATTAGACACCATAAAGAAACATTAAAGCCTTAATAACTAGAAAGTTGAAGATATATTTAGTTTGGTAACCAGTAACAACTAACATCTGATGTCTCAGAGGAGCCACATAATCACAATAAATTAAGGGATTTCTAACCCACACACAAAGCAGAGGAACAATTATTTTAGAGCTCTGGCAAACATTTTAGATCCTGCAAAGTGTACTCTTCACCTTCACCAAGGTGTTGCTGGCAACTGTAAATATTTGTCTGGTCATCATTTCTTGAGCCGGTGCTTCAGTTTGTTGCAGAGCCAAGAATTTGGTTTCTGTAAAATTTCAAATATACTCCAGTTTCTAAACAACTTGATGTAATTTGGATAAATTTCTGTTTTCCAGCTGTCTCAGTTTACTTTTTTCTTCTTTGTGTGTTTTTCATATTTGGATTAAGCAGCATTGTTACTTCAAAGTGAAACTGAAAAGAGCAGAGCTCTTAGCTCTTAGCATGTGATCCAATCACATTTTAAGGGTGTGTGTGCGTGTGCGCGTAACAATCCAAGTATATTGAAAGCATTTATTGTCTTCCTTTCATTTCTGTCTCCTGTAGAGCAGCTCTCTCTCCAGCACAAGGTATGATTAAACTCCCATTTACACAAACTGGTAAAAAAAACAAAAAAACAATGGTCACATTCTATCTTCAACAGGACAAAATCATAACAGAAATGCTTTACCTCTGACCTGACTCTCTATCAAATATATACATTTTTGTTTCAGAAGCAAATTCAGAGCCGTGATGACAGCGTTGTCCTCGTTCAGAAGCAGATGGGTGGTTGGGCTCAGAAAATATAAAGACTTTGTCTTCATGATTACTCTGCTCAGCCTGCTCTGTCCTGCAGGTTCATGGATAAGCAAGGAGGAACTGGTATGCTTGTTATCTTTGAAAATTGTAGTTTTAAAAAGCTTGTAATGTACATTTGTTGTTTTTTTCCCCCCTAGTTATTTTATTGCCTTTGCAACTCATTGTAAATGTTTGTATCTTTCCTCTCTGGATTTTCAGCAAAAATTGAAGGAAAATATTCAGACGCTACAAGAAGATGCAGCAATAAGAAAAGTAAATAAAATAGATAACACAAATCTTTATAAAGTCATGGAATGCACAATGAATTAATTTGATTATTTCTTTGAATTTTTGTTTGTTTCAGCTTAGCAACAAGGTGGACATGGCCCTCCTTCCTTTACTCCTTGACCAATCTATGGATATTCTAGACATTGAGAGTGAAATACTTAAAATGTTATTATCAAGTGATCTATATCCCGCTAAAGACTTAAAGGACATGAGAAGGTTCCTGGCCGCAGCACATGACTTTTTGCAAGAAAAGTTTCAGAATGAAGCCAAACAAGTGGAGCAATATGAAGACACACTCACATATAAGGAGACATTTGTAGCAAACTTAGAAGAGAACCATGTTGACTTTTAAAATGTGTAACCTGGTTCCAGAACCTTTATTTCTAGGAAACCTAATTACCCAGAAATATTAATCTTCTTTGCCATTTGTTTTTATTTTATTTTATATATTTTATAAAATACTTCTGCTAAAATCAAGAAGCTGCTGACCTTCATTTTTGTCTACATCAATAGCCTGTTAGTCCCTGCTCAGCTCAAGTAGATTTTAAATTAAATGTTGTGTCTAAATGTCCAGTACAGTTGCTGAATGTTGGTGTGAGCAATTAAATAAAGTGATTGATTAAATAAAAGTAAAACCAATTATTCTTTTGCAGTGATTTCTTGAACTGTGTAACCAAACAAACAAAACACACTTTTCATAAACCCACAATAAAAATGTTAATGTTCTATTTTTTTTTAATAATGAGTAACACTTTGTTCTCTATGAGATTATCAAATTGAAAAATAACTGTTTTGTAGCAAATGGAAAGTTCAGACTTTTATGTGGGGTTATTTTAAGTGGCAAGGAGTTGAGTAATGGTTTGAAGCTTCAATGAAGCAGTAAACATCTAAAAACAAAATCAGGAAATCTTAAGTCACTTGTTCTTTTTAAATATGAATGAAAGTTTAATCCTACAGTCTCAATACTTAGGATGTCTCATATTTATAGTTGTATACTATGAGAAATTGTGAACCTACTTTTTGAATAAGTTTTACTAAATAAACCTGCACAATAACATGCAAATAAGGCACAGGGACTCTACGGACTAATATTACATTTTTAGTTCAGTGTTCAGTTGTGTTTTTTGCATGTTTTTATTCTGTTGTTATTTATGAAGTGATGTAAAATGTGTATTTTTGTTACAGTCGAATGGCATTTATTTATTTGCCCTAGTTATAATATGCCTCAATTGTAAAATGAAAAACTAATAAATAAATAAAAACTCAATCAAAATGATAAGAAACAGCAAAATAAAATTAGCTTAAAATCACACTGGAAATAAGTTCCATTTTGTAAAGCATTACATTAAATAAATGAAAACAAACATAACATTAATAAAACAACTTTTTTAACTTATTAATCAAAATTGATATTCTGATGAATAAAATATCAAATTGTAATCTGGAAAATCAAAGGTAAAGCATGTGAAGGTAATATAAACCAGAATGGAAACATTGCAGTTAAGGAGCTTAACAGTTCACTGAAAATATTTAGTAGTGAGGCTGAGAAGCAATATAAATTTTAATAAAGTAAAAATAAGAAGACTCCACAAAAAACACATTGATTGTCATCTTTATTTTTGTGAACATGCTACCACATCTTGTAAAATAAATAATGACCTCTCCCAGGAAACATAAAAATGTAGTTTAGTGATCCTTCAGTGATTAAAGTTATATGACTAAATCAACATAAAGAAATGGTTCAACAGACACAAACACAACCTTCTCCTTTTGTCCCCAGACCTAAATCATGCAAAGTTCTAAAAGAGTTATACTTTACTGCAGGCACAAAATGTCAGTTTATTGTGAAACAATTTATAAGTATGAAAATATACAAGAACAGATGCGGGAACACATCCAATAAAGTGCTAATAAGCAAACAAACAAGACTGGTAAATTATCAAAAAGATAGTTAATTTTCTTCCTGTATTTGAATTTATTCAAAGTATTTGTCAGTTCTCCGTCAATCTCTTCTAAACTTCTGTAGAAGACGTCTCTCTTTAACTTTAAATAAATCCTATATACTTCAAGGCGTTCCTCCGTGTCTTTAATTAACTTTTTCAGCAATGAATGAAAAAATGGTGACTTTTGATGCAGTTCAGGATCATCCAGGATCTTACGAAGACCGTGCATCTTCAATGTAATATCAGATGATTGTTCGACCTTTAGGAAAAGAAAAGGAAATAAATTATAAATATTTTGTTAAAATAACTGACATTTGATCAATATTAAGGTAGACTATCCAACCATTTGTCTGTATGATTCATCTATAGCTGCTTGAAGATATTGCTGAAATATATCCTGTAATTAACCAGAAAGAAAGTAGATTTGAAAACTGTGAGACTGTGTTCAGAAAATACTGCAGTTACTCTGTTAACCTTCGACAAAATAAAGCCATATTACTCACAAGATGCTTCCTGGTTGCCACAGGGTTTGCCTCATCCAAAAGTGTTAAGATAAATTCAGTGCCTCTTTCTTCTGCCTAATAAAAAAACTAAAACTTTATTAGCAGACGTTTGATTTCTGTTTGTTGTTAATCTAATGTGAAAATGTGTCACACAAATATGAGCAAAAAGGAAACTTACGAAGTGTGTGACAAATTCTTTCATTTTCTCCCAGTCTTTGACAAACTCGTTCCTAAGCTTCAAAGGAAGACAGACAAAATATTTTGTCAGTACAATTATGAAGTTGTTGTTCATAAACCAAATATAGATTTTAACATGTTTAAATCTTTCTAGAAAAAGCCAATTTACCTGACGATCTTCAGAAACCATTGACTGTCCAATGTGAACTAGAAACAGCAGAGCAATGATTCGGAAATGGTTTTTATTGAAGCGCAGAGCCTCCAGCCTCCTTCTTCCTGCTTCTGCCATTATTTCTGGGATTTAATCTACCAGGAGAAAAGACACAAATTGTGATGGATGTAATTACAAATTGAAATAAAACAAAAAAATGTTGAAAACCCAGTTAAAATGCAAAATTTTCAAGTCTCAAAGATCTCACCTGTGAGTGACTCAAACATGAACTGAATAGGAGAGAACAACACAGCTGTTTAGGGTTAGGATCTTACCCTAACTGAAAGTAGAAGTCAAGCAACATGGGTGGCAACATGAGAAAATAAAAAAAACACAGGAGGAAGAGAAACATTTACCAACAGCCACATCCACCTTGGTCACATTATTAATGGACGAAAACGAAAGAAAACAAAAAAATAAGTTTTTCTTTCATACTCTAAACAATAGTGAACTTGGGAATCAAGGTTTAAAGCCCCAGATGTTTTTGTATAGTGCTTTCTTTAAGTAATACATTTGGGGGGGAAAAGCCATAAAAATAAATTGAAAAAATTAAACAGCCATGTGGAAACTTTTCATTATCTCTCATTAGTTTTTCTCTTCCCTTTGGAAGTTTGGATTTTCACTTACTATTATTCTCTCCAATTCTCTTCTGACACATTTAACATTTCTGAATTTTAATATGGACCTTGAAATGGGGTAGAGTTTTGATAAATACTGGGTGCAGGACCAGAGACCGGTTAAGATTCAATTGCTGTAATAAAATAATTACAAACCTGAATGGGGCTGGATAACATTCAGTGTAATACTCCAACAGTGGTTTCTCTTTCAGGGCTATTTGCTGCAGTTAAATATTTGAACATGGCAATATGACTCTGGACAGGGTGCACCGGACTCTCCAAACAAAGCCAGTACAAGATGATTTGCCACCAAGCGCGTTTGTGGTTAAATGTCACTACTAAAAATAATTGCTTCTGAAAAAGACAGCAGAGGCTGGGGCGAAAACAACCGCTGATGGTGACAATATCCGCATCCTGCCGGACTTCATCCAAGCTGTGAGTAAACATCGCGCCGCTTTTTTACCGAAGTAAGGAAACTTTTCCGCAGCTGCGCTGGAGTCCGCGACGGCCTCAGACCGTACCCGGCGACGTTAAGGATTACTACGGCGGATGGACAAGAAACGACCATCAAGGATCCAAAGCGTGCGAAGGAGTTTGGTCTGAAGGAGTTGCTGAGCGCTGGAGCGTCCCACTGAACATGTGCTGGAGACATTAGGACTGGACGGTGCCATTGCAGGACAATTACCAACATTAGTGCTGAACAATTGAATCTTACAGGTAATGGCATATTGAGCCTTGTTGTGCGTTTTCCTTATTTAAGGGACATACCATAATCTCTACAAACTTCAAATTCTAAGTTTTGGCATTTTTGATACCTGTATTTTTTTAATGGAGCCTCGCCATATTTGGAATATGTGAGATTATTGCTGGAATATGTGAGATTATTGCTGTAGAAATTGCTGTAGCAACATTACGTTTAATAATTATCAATTATTATGATCTTGCAACTCAGCCAACGTGGTAAGTATTCTATCAGTGTGGATGGTGAGGAGACATACTGCGAGAACTGACAGTATAGCGGTCTCCTTATGAGGCTATTTCTTGTTCTTTCTTTTTCTGTTCTTTTTCTCTGTTCAATTATAGATGCTTTGTTGATTTTTGAGTTCATTATTCCCCTCTTTTGGATAATTTTTCATTAAAGCCATCATTTCACTGCAACCTGGGTCTGCTGCTTCTCCCTCACCGCTACTCACCACATCTTATGACAGGGCTACATGTTGGATGCCTCCTTTACTGAGTCCTATCTATGACCTCTGCAAATTATAAGGCACTAACCAACCCCACTTTGGTGTGCTGGAATGTCAGAGGTTAAAACCATCTGGTCAAATGCAACAAAGTATTCTCTCATCTTCATAAATTGCAAAGTCGCATCATTTACTTACAAGAAACCAACTTGCTAAACAAAGATCAATGAAAGTCAATGAAATGCTAAAAAACAGGCAGTGAAAGTGAATCTTGCACTAATGCAGGGATTAATCATTCCATTAAGTTAAAATTGCTGTTTTAAACCAATGCAAAATTAATCACAGCAACAACAGAAAAATACACCTTTACATTTCCAGGTTCCTGCAGCTCATGTTCAGTCTAAGTTGCCTCCTCTATAATTGCACTATTAAAACAATAGTTTTTAGCATTCCAGCTTCTAAGAACTACATTTTCTTTTGCTACCATTTTTTTTACTGCACACAAAAGCAGAGGAGCTATTATTTTAGAGCCTTGACAAACATTTCACATCCTGCAACGTTCACTCTTTACTTTCACAGCAGGGGAAAGTAAATGTAAACATTTGTCTGATCTGCATTTCCTGAGCCGGTGCTTCAATTTGTTTGCAAAGCCAAGAATTTAGTTTCTGAAATATTTCAAATATACTCCAGTTACAAGGACATCTTAAGTAATTTGGATAAGTTTCTGTTTTCTAGGTGTCTCTGTTTCTTTTTTCTTCTTTTAAGTAGCATTGTTACTTCCAAGTCAAAATGAAAAGAGCATAACTCACCTAAATGACATCCAATCAAATGCTGAGGGTGTGTGTGTGGATGACAATCCAGGTATATCTAAAGCATTTATTGTCCTTCCTTTCATTTCTGTCTCCTGTAGAGCAGCTCTCTCTCCAGCACAAGGTATGATTAAACTCCCATTTACACAAACTGGTAAAACATTTTTTTTTGTCACATTCTATCTGTAATGGGAAATAAATGCTTTACCTCTGACCTGACTCTCTGTCAAATACATTTTTAAATATTTTTGTTTCAGAAGCAAATTCAGAGCCGGGATGACAGCCTTGTCCTCGTTCAGAAACAGATGGGTGGTTGGGCTCAGAAAATATAAAGACTTTGTCTTCATGATTACTCTGCTCAGCCTGCTCTGTCCTGCAGGTTCATGGATAAGCAAGAAGGACCTGGTATACTTCTTCTTATTTTTAAATTAGAGAACAATCACAGTTTCAAAAAGATAATGATGTACACTTGCTGTTTTTTCACCCTATTTATCTTACTTCCTTTGTAAATGTTAATATATTTACTTTCTGAATTTTTAGCAAAAAATGAAGGACAATATTCAGAAGCTCCAAGAAGATGCAACAATGAGAAAAGTAAAACAAAAATACAGAACATACATTTTTACAAAGTAATGGAATGTTGCAATAAATAAATTAATTAGTTTATTTATTTAATTTTTTGTTTGTTTCAGCTTCTTAACATGGTGGACATGGCCCTCCTTCCTTTATTCCTTGAAGAACTGACAATTATTATAGACCTTGCAACTCAGATCATTAGCTGGTCATTACCAGATCATATATTTCCCCGTGGACAAGTAAATGATGTAATAAGATTCCTGTTGGACAGCCAGGATTTTCTGAAAAAAAAGTTTCAGAATGAAGCCGAACAAGTCAAGGAATATGAAGACACACTCTCATATTTGGAGACATTTGTAACAAACTTAGCAGATGAGCATACTGACTTGTAAAATGCAAAGAATCTCTCCAGAACTTTTATCATTGGGAGAATACTTCTGCTAAGACCAAAAAAACTGCTTGTTTAATTTCTGTCTGCATCAATAGGCTGTTCCTAAGCAGAAGTGCATTTTAAATGAGATGTTATGTATAAATTCCAGTACAGTTTCTGAGTGTTGGTGTGAGCAATGACATGAAGTGATTGATTAAATGAAAGTATAACCAATGATTCTTTTGCATTGATTTCTTTAACTGTAAGACTAAACAAAAAAACCTCACTTTTCATAAAACAACATTAAAAACGTTAAATAGGATTTTTTTAGTAATGAGTTACATTATCCTGAACATGAGTGTGTCATGCACAGCACAGACAAGTAAACTCAAAAGGATCTGGAAATCCTTATGTAGGTTTATATTAAATAGCAAAATGGTTTGAAGGTTTAGTCAAACAATATACATTAGCAAACAAAATCAGGGAATCTTAAGTCACCTGTTCTTTTTAAAATGAGTTTAATTCTACAGTTTGCATACTTAGAATGTCTGATATTTATAATTTTTTATCACTTGCTTAACTAAATAGTCAATGAGAAAATGTGACTGCACATTTTGAATAAATATTACTAAATAAAGCCTCACAATAACATGCAAATAAGGTACAAAGACTACAGGTAAACAATACATTTCTAGTTTTGGTCAGTTTTTTTAAACATGTTTTATTTTTTTTATTTTTATTAAACTATGTGAAACATGTTTGTTACATTCAAATAGCATTTATTTATTTACCTTCATAATAATAAAGAGAAAAACTATGAGAAACAGCAAATAGCCTTGGCTTAAAATCACACTGGAAACAGATTAAATTTTGTAAAACATTGTAGGCTATTATACAAATGAAAACAAATGTAACATTATAAAACAAAACAAAAATAATATTTAACTTATTGATCAGTTAGTCAAAATTGAAATTATGATGGATAAAAAGTCAAGTTGTAATTTAGAAAATCAAAGGTAAAGCATGTAAAGGTAATATAAACCACCATGGAAACCATTGCAGTTAATAAGCTTAACAGTTGACTGAGAATATTTAGTAGTGAGGAAATTTTATGGCTGGGCAATAAGTATTTTACTAAGTTAAAAATATGAATAAGAGAAAAATAGAAGACTTCACAAAATAACACATTGTCATCTTTATTTTTGTGAACATGCTACCACAAAATAAATAGCAACCTTTGCCAAGAAGCATGAAAATGTAGTTTAGTGATTGTTGTGGCCATGTTAGGCTAAATTTTGTGAATTATAATTTCTACCAATTTAGTCTTCTTCTTCTTTGGGTAGTTAAAAACAAGTTAGAAGGTAGTTAAGTTGATTTAGATCCAAAATTTGTAAATAACTTTTATATTTGTAATTGTTTAGATTACATTGATAATTGTTAGATCCTCCCATGAATTTGAGTAATTAACAACACACCGGGTGCTTGGTGGAGGTCTATTGTTTGGTAAATGTCTGGTGTGTTGACGGAAGGTTTTGTAAATTATTTTTTGGCCACTTTTTAGAGCTTCAAACATCAAATTGAGATCATTTTTCGTTTTTGACTAAGTTGCAAGACATTTTTATAAATTATTTTGTCTCTACTTTTGTAAGAAATAAATCATATATAGTTTTACAAAACAATCAAGTTGGAAGTGCGTGCAAATCAAGCCACCTATTTCCACCCAGAGTGTGGGTGGAAATAGAAGGTCGTGACAATGATTCTTCAGTGATTAAAGGTATATGAACATAAAAATGGTTCAACAGACACAAACACAACCTTCTCCTAAATCCTAAATCATGCAAAGTTCAGAAAGAGTTAAACTTTACTGCAGATACAAAATATATGTTCATGATGAAACAATTTATAGGTATGAAAATATACAAGAACAGATGCGGGAACACATCCAACAAAGGGCTAAAATGCAAAGTATCACGACTGGTTTAATTTCATAAAGAAAGAGAATCTTCTTCCGTAATGTAAGAATATTCAACGTCCATGTCAGTTTTGTTTCAGTCTCCTTTGTTTTTCCATTGAAGGTGTCTTTCTGCAACGCTACGTAACTCACACATAATCCATGGAGTTGCTCTATGGCTTCAATTAACCTTGTCTTCGATTGATGAGTAAATATTGACTTTTTCGTTTCTTTAAGGTAACATTCAGTGTTCATGATCAAATTGCAAATCCGTTGCATGCCCATTGTAAAAGATGACATTTTGACCTATTAAGAATATATAAAAAAAACATTTAGACAGTCTTATTATTCACATTTTTATAAATATTTTGTGAACCTTTTAAATAAATAACATCTGAGTAATATAAAGGTAGGCTGACCCACCTTTTGTTTGTGTGCTTCATCTACAGCTTCTTGAAGATATGGCTGGAATAGTTCCTGTAATCAATCAGAGAAAGAATATACATTTGAAAAATGGTTATTTAATATAAGACTGTGTTTAGAAAATACTACTCTGTTAACCTTCTACAAAATAAAGCCATATTACTCACAAGATGCTTCTTGTTTGCTACAAACTTTGCTTCATCCAAAAGAATTAAGATAAATTCAGTACCACTTTGTACTTCTCTCTAATGAAGAAAAAAAAGCTTTATTAGTAGACATTTGAGTTCTGTTTGCTGTTAATTTAATGAGGAAAATATGTCGCACAAATATGAGCAAAAAGGAAACTTACAAGGTATGTGACTAATTCTTCTGCTTTCTGCAAGTTATTCACCAAGCTTTCAACATTCTTACAAGGAAGACAAAAGCAAGATTTTATGAACAATTATGAACGTTTTGTACATAAACTAAATATACGTTAGAACATGTTAAAATATTTAAAGAAAAAGCCAGTTTACCCTATAATCTCTAAAATCCAGTGACTGTCCAATGTGAAGCAGAAACAGCAGGGAAATGATTCGGAAAAGGTTTTTGTTGAACCTCAGAGCCTCCAGTCTTTGTCTTGCTTCAGCCATTATTTCTGTGATCGAATCAATCAGGAGAAAAAGCACAAATCAGGATGCATATACTTACCAATTAGAATAAAATTATTTTCTTAAAAACATAATTAAAATGCATAACTTCCCAGTCTTAAAGATCTTACCTGTAGATGCATCAAAGATGAACTGAATGGAGAAACAACACAGCTAAAACTAAAAGCAAAGGTCAAGTCACAGGGGTCGTAACATGAGTATATAAAAAAACACCTAGAAGGAAGAAAAACATTTACTGAGAGCCGCATCCGGCTTGCTCACATTGTCAATGTTGACACAGAAAGTGATAGTTTATGTAAGATGCAGGATCAGAAGTGAAAGAAAACAGAAAAAAATCAGCCTTGCCACTAGCCAGGTGTAAACAGAATGGAAATTTAATTATTAAACATATTTTTGTTGGATATACCATCATTAGAAAGAAATGTTGTAAATATTTCTGCATATTGTCTCTGTGCATGTGTGGGTTCTCTCCAGGTACTCCGGCTTCCTCGCACAGTCCAAAAACATGACTGTTAGGTTAAATGATCTCTCTAAATTCTCCCTAGGTGTGCATGGCTGTTTGTCATGTCTGTCTCTGTGTTGCCCTGCGGCAGACTGGGCAACACAGTCTGTCGCAGAGTGACTTTATTATATTTTTTAACAGTTGACTTTCTTGTGTCCTTTTTGTTTAATGTTAACTCAAGGCTTTTATTTATTTTAGTTTTTTAAAATAATTATTTTATTTGACAAATTGAAATAATTAGATTTGATTAAATAATCTGTTTTCTCAGTTTAACAAATTGATTTTAATGAAAAGTGTAAATGAGAAATATGTGCAGGGTGCACATATCCAGGGTGTATCCCGCCTCTCGCCCGAATGTTAGCTGGAGTTAGGCACCAGCACCTCCTGACGCCAGTAGGGAAAAGGTTGTTACATTTATACAAACAAAAAGTTTATAAAAAAGTTTTTTTTCATACCCTTAACCACAGTAGACTCGGGAATCCAGGTCTGAAGCCCCTGATTTATTTTTGAATTGTCCTGTATCTGGTTAAGTGGTACATTTGAAAAAGAGCAATAAAAATAAATTGCAAAAAATAAACAGCACAAGCAATGTGGAAACTTTTCATTACCTCTAATTAGCATTTCCCTTTGGGAGTTTGGATGTTCACTTATTATTCTCTCCAATTCTCTTCTATATTTCTGACACATTTAACATTTCTGAATTTTAAGATAGACCTTTAATTGGGGTAACGTTCTGATAAATACTGGGTGCAGGACCAGACACCAATTAATATTCAGTTATGTAAAAAAATAAATACAAATCTAAATCTGTCAGGGGTTGAATAGGATTGAAGTTATTAAGCCAAATGTGGTTTCAGCTTCAGGACTATTTGCTTCAGTTAAATACACTGCTCAAAAAAATAAAGGGAACACTCAAATAACACATCCTAGATCATCAATGAATTTGATTTCCATTGATGATCTTTGTGTGATTTTGTTGTCAGCACATTCAACTTTGTACAGGACAAAGAGAATATTTCATTCATTCAGATCTAGGATGTGTTATTTGAGTGTTCCCTTTATTTTTTTGAGCAGTGTATATAAACATGGCAATATGACTCTCTTACAGCCAAAGATATTTCTGTGAAATATAACCAACACTGCCACCTTTTGAGCTCTTGCAGGAAATACTCAGGAGTCATATTTTTCTTTTTCTTCTTTTATGTTTTTTTTTTTCAAATGCAGACAATCGGTATTGGACAAAGAAGACATTATAGTGTTTTAAATCAGTTTCATCAAAACTTTTTAAAATACTCAAACATGAATCAAGTTGGTATGCAAAGTTTATCCATATGGCAATTTTAACAGAAAAGAATCACAAACTTCTCATAAAACAACAAAATAAAATTCTTAAATTATGAACAAAGAACATTATTAAAAAGAAGAACAAAATCATTATATCAAATTAGCTAAAGTACCATGTAATGCAGGATGCAAAATTGGTAAAAGTGGTTCAAGTGGCTTTTTTAAAGAATCAGTAGAGTTGTGGAGTGATTGGATTGAATGAAACATCAGATACCCACAGGCTGTCAAAGGTGTTTGCATTCATAATAAACTGGTTCAATTGCAACTTTAGATAATGAATATGAAAAAGGAAACCTTCTCAGACAATAAAGAGAAGAGAGACTTTATAAAAACACCATTTATCTGCCACAAAGAACAGCTGCATCTAATCCTCACCGTACTCCTGAGCTTTAATGAAACTCCAAATATCATCAATTTCCTTCTGATTTGCCTTCACAGATTCAGCAAAATCTTTTCTTTCTTTGACTAAGAAATCTGTGATGGCGCGTGAGAGTCCTTGCAGGGACGTAGAGTTTGTTGTTGCTGCTTTCAGCTGCTTCAGCGTGGGATGAAACTCCTCAAGTTCTTCCTCAAAGACGATTGAGGCAACTTTAATCCTGTTCTCAAATTCTTTCTTTTGGAGGGGAAACAGAAGAGAAACTTATTAGAAGTACTACACAATTTCAGAGACACTTTGTCACGATTTATACTGAAATTATTAATAAAGGTGTCAAAATCTTTTCAGACTTGATCAATGACTCACCTTCTTGTCAGATGCATCCTCCAACCCGCCCTCATAGTACTCCTGAATTATTTTCTGAAATGTGCAAATGAAGAGCTGTATGTTACAGGATGAGAGCTGCAAAAGCATTTTTTACAATATAAAAATTGTAAAAAATGCTAAGTCATGTTTAAGACTTTAAGTGGTGATAAGTGCACAGTGAAAACACCACTCTATCTGTAAATACAACAAAATACCCTGTTGTCCACAATTTTTTGATTATTACTAATTTGTTTTGTCTCAGACCCAATTTAAGTGAATATATATAAACAAAAATTAAACACTTTACCAGGTGTTCTGTGTCAATCAGAGAGTTTGCTACAGAAACGAGGCCCAGCAGAGTGACGATGAAGAGCAGCCCATTGGTTGGTCTGAAACCAAACAATCCTCTGTTTCCATCTGAAGCTGATCTGGTCATGACTGCAGTGAAAACACACCCTAGGAAATAATGAGAAATTCACTTAACTTGGTTATTGCTGAAAAGAAAACTGAAATTTGTCTTAATTAAGAGAGTCATTGGTCTTACCCGAAGTGTAGAGAGAAGAGGAGCTGTTACTGAAGAGAAAACTCAAGATGTGACAAGATGACGCACATTCAATTCTGATAATACTGCCTCAAGAGTTTCACTTTAACATAATTTCTCTTTCGTTTCTGCTGTAAAACTAAAGGTAACTCATGATGAAGCTGTGACAGAAACCACAACAGTCTGACTACAATCTTTATCTTTGTCTTTATCTTTATTACTTGTCTCACGTCCCGTCTTGCCCTGCCCCACTTCTCGAACATTGACGTCTGGTGATCAGCACCAACACCCTCGAAACTTTGTTACGAACAAGGGTGTGAGAAACTGGATGGATGGAGAAGAAGCCACTTGACAAGAACTTTTATGAGTTTTACTAAGTTGTTATTACACTTCTGTTTCAAGGTATTTCCCCAGCTGTTCCTTTGAGGTTGAATTCCTTTAATTGTCTTACGCCTTTTTGAAAAAGAGTTTGGGACGTTTAAGAAGAACACATTCCCTGTTGTCTTTGGCAGAAGGCCAAAGTAGTAGAAAAAAAACCCTCTACAGCGGATCTGCTCAGTGTGGCCTGCACCACTTTCTCTTTCGCAGAATGGAAAATAATTCCCGCGGTTACAGTAAATCATGTTGGCACATTTCCTAATTGACAGCAGATCTTACAACATCAACAGTAAGAAGCTGACAGTAATCTCTTACTGTTATCACCTGGAACAGGAAGACAAAAATATACCTGGTTGCTGCATCAAAGAGTGGCACTCCTTTTCAAACAATACTTCATCTTTCCACTTCAAAGTTATTCTCTTTATTTGACTGGTACATCATAAAATCACAATAAACCACAAATATTCAGGCTGTAATTTGACAAAATCTGAACATATTCTAAGAGTATGGATACATTTACAAGGTACTGAACAATTACCCCAACAAAAGAAAAAAAGTTTTTCTAATGCAAATATTTCAGTTATACTGAAAATTATACATGACATATTCATCCCAAAATCCTCACATTTTCCACTGTGTTGAGTTCTGTTTGTTTCTAAAATATCAAAATAATTGTTTATGGATAAAATCATATTTAAATGTATCTGATGAGTATAAAAAATAAACCCCAACATGGCAGGAGGAACTCCAGTTTGTAGATCATTTTACTGTGATCAGTGTTGCTATTTTCCTTCTGCAGAAAATAATTATCTGGACAGAACTTCGTTCTGGAAATAATTATCTAATTTTACTTATCAACAACTCTTTTGTGGCATCAAAAAAAAAAAAAAAATCACGTTAATATTGCATTCTTATGTTGCTCAAAATCAAAACGTTAAAGTGCAAATCCAGACCATATAAATGTAAGAAGTTCACAAAAAAACAAAACAAAAACAAATTGAAAACAAAACTTATGTAGAGCTACAGATGGGTATTTGAAGATATTAGAAACTGCTAAACTGACAAATTTAACCAAATTTAAGCTTTATGCACCCAAAATATGATTGACAAAAATGATTACCGATCAAAAACCATTTGTATAATCACACTCTCTTCACTCAGTTCAGTTCTTTGCTTACAAAAACAAGAGAGCTTAGAAACTGACCATCTGTGACAGAGAAACGTTTTACGACTGTTACAGCCAATCTTCGCCATAATTCATGGCTTTTACAAAGTTCCAAATGTCATCAATTTCCTCCTGATGTGCCTTTATATCTTTAGCAAAGTTTTTCCTTTTTTGGACCAAGAGGTTGGTGATGGAGCTCGTGAATCCTTTCAGAGATGTAGAGTTTGCTGTTGCAGCTTTCACTTGACTCAACATGGGATGAAACTTCTCCAGCTCTTCTTCAAAGATCTGCGAGGCAACTTTCAGCTGGTTCTCAAACTCTTTCTTTTAAAAAGAAAAAACATCTTCGTCAGATATTCTGTGCAGTGTGTTTGTTACAGCTTTTAATTTTCCTCTACCCACTACATTGACCTTAACAATAAACTAAATAAATGATAGAAGAAAAGCTTTAACTCACCTTCTTATCAGCTGCATCCATCAGTCCACCCTCGTAGTATTCCTGAATTATTTTCTGAAATGTTCGGAAATAAGGGTTTACATGAGATGGGTAACATTGTAACAGCATATCTGAAACTCAGATATGCTCTTTAAACAGCTCTCTGTTTGAAGAGTTACTGCCATAACTGTAAGATTATGAAATTAAAAACAAATAAATAGAAATAAATGATTTGTAAATAACTTGGACTATAACACTACCTATCAATGAGTTCATAAAATTATATATTTCCTATTAAAAGAGCCCAATTACCAGTCTTTAAAAACAAAACTAAAACAAAAACGCACTCTTTATTTATCTCTAATTAGACATTTCAAAAGCTCCACTTGAAAGATGGAGATTAATTATTTCAGGTGTGAAAGAAAATTAAAGTGAAAATGACTTACCAGGTGACTTTTGCTGATCATTGAGTTGATAACAGAAACCAGAGCCAGAAGAGAGAAGATGAGGAACAATCCTTTGACAGCTGCTGCAGCCATAATTCCTGGAATCAAAACAACCAGGACTCTAAAATAATTTTACTTTTTAGTATGAGTTCAACCTGAAAGCATGTCTGTTTTTAGTAGAATATTTAAGCTTATCTGAATTAAAAATGTTACAGATCTTACCTGCTGTTTGAGAGGAGGAGCTGCTGTTAAGGCGAACACAGAGAAATGAATGATGCCTCTTGGGTCTTGGTTCTTGGACTGTGGCATGTGATGATGCTGTTATGCCAACACCAACAGGGACATTCCTCTTTGGAAAAAAACTATGACATCACTGACCGCTCAGCTTTCATTTTCAATATTATGTCAAGTTATTCAGTATGTTCCATGTTTTTGCCAACTCTGCTAAGTCTTGCCAAGTCTATTAATTTTATTAATAGATTAACTATTAATTATTAATAGATTAATCTATTAATTAATAATATATTAATCTAATTAATCTAGTAATCAATTAGTTTAATTAGTAGATTAATCTATTAATTTATTAATAGATAAATCAAATATTATATATTAATAAATTAATTAATAGATAACTAAAGAATAAAGGAATATATGATAATAAATGCACATAAATCAGTTTTAAATCCATATTTTAGCTTTTGGCCTGTTTTCAAGAAACATTTATTTAGAAATCCATAAGTTTTCCTTTCCCAGAAAAGAAATGTCTATGAAAAGAGCTACTTATCTAAACGTCTACTGTGAAAAACTAGGCAGGATCCAATTGTATATTACCAGCCTGTAAACTGAGGAAGTTGGTCATGTTAAGCTCACAGCATTTTTTTTAAGTGAAGGTGATAAAAAAACCCCCCCCCAAAAAACATGAAACAATGCTAAGACTTCAGAACAAGAGAAATGTGCACCTACTTCTTACAACAACCAATAGGTGGCAGTGTTGCTTTGAAAACAACTGACTGTATGAATTGACTTGTTCTCTTGAAGACAGATTTTTTTTAAGTGGATAATTTTACCTTCTAAAATAAAATTATATAATTTAATCTTAAAACAAACAACAAATGATGTGACACTGTAAAATTATCATCATTATGCCCTTATGTTCTTTATCATACAGTATAATAGAGTGCATCCTCTTTGGTTGGTAAGTAGCGCCAATCTTTCATACATTTAACCCAAATAGTTTTTCCTTTCTCATTTGTGTATTTTAATACTTTGACCTTCTGCTAAAGATAGTGTTGAAAACTTTATAAAACACAAAGGGCATAAAACAATTCAGGAAATAAGTCGAGCTTACAGGATCATGTTGGAAAGTACCTTGAAATACAACTGCAGCACAAAACGTTTAAAAACTTGTAAAAGCTTTTGTTATGTAGTTTTCATATCCTCATATGATTTACCAAAAACTTAAGCCTGTAAGTTACAAAAACAACTTGACAATTGTTTAATAAAGTCAACACGATAAAAATGATGGATTGCTTTAGAGGTGGTAATTGTTCTCCAGGTAATTTTTGTTAATTATAAAGGTGCGATCTGTATTGAACATAAACAATCCTCCAGTGGGTCTGACATCAGATATAGTTGCTGTGGCTGTGATTCCTTAAATCACACCCACAAATTAAAATAATTTCACTTTAAGGTATATCAGCTGAGTATATACATCTGAAGCCATATGTGTATTAATTAAACTACCTGAATTTAAAATGAACTGTAACAAGTATTATTGCTGTTGAAAAGAGGAGCTTGTGCTAAAGTGAGAACTAATAAATGAATAATGCCTCAGCAGTTTCAGTTTGAAACTATTTTTCTTTTGTTTCTGCTATAAACAGTTGCTGTGGCATGTGATAATGGTTTGACTTAAACAACAACTGGGACCTCACAGCCTCACAGACCAATCAGCTTTCATTTTCAATAATGTTTCAAGTTATGCTCTTAGGAACATGTGGAGTAAAAGTACAGAGTGCTTCTTATTTGTTCTGTCACAATATCTAAAAAGAAATGTGGGAAATTAGAACAAGCGATAGATGCACCAACCAGTAGATGGCAGTGCTGCCTTGGAAAGAAAAACTGGTCACACAAACTCGTCCTATGCACTTTGAGATACTAATTTAAAACAGAATCAAAAAGGTTTAGTTATTTCCTATTTTTCTCAGAATATTTGTCATAATGTTACAATGTTAAAATGTGGCATTCAATATTTTTGACATTCTTTTGTCTTATACAGAAAGTACAACTATGGGCACTTTTGTCACATGACCATAACCACAAAATGTCCAGATATCAGTCATCAGATTGAAAATGAAGGAACTTCTAGTGGTTTAGACTCCAGAGACCAACAAGCCACAAAACATCTGGTGACATCATTCAAACCTCCACAGGTCCACTCGATTTATTTTGATCATAAGTGATAGAGTGAGAGTCAATAAGATAGAATTATTAAGACATAATTTGGGATGATTTTACAAATACAGTACAAAAGGCTAAATGATGCTGTTATTCTGTTATAGTTTAGCCTGCTCCTCTTCCTGAATCTTGAGAAAGTCCCACGTTCTCTTATTTTCTGATTGATTTCTTCTATTAGTAGAGGATAATCTTCAATATGGAACTCCTCACTCTGATGAGAAAGAAAATAGATTTATCATTTAGCACATCAAGATTAAGATCTTAAAAATTATGATTACACAATTATAGCACCTTCAATTTTATGTATTGCAGCATGAACATCGAACAAATCTGATTTAGTGTCATTGACCAAAAATACAACCGAAACCTTTCAAAAACAAACTGAGTTCATGATTTTTTTTTTTTTTAGCTGTGCACAAAATAGTCAGTTCTTCCACTGTCTTGTAAAGTAAAAGAATAAAGTTACTTTTAAGCATAAAAACATTATGACTAACCTTCAGGTTCACAAAGAGTGATTCTGTGTTTCGAATTGTTTCACGGAGTTCAGTCTGCAAATCAACAGTGAAAATATATATTTAGTTAAGTTGTTGAAGTAGACTGCATCAAAAATGTAAGTATTGAACTTTTTTCTATATCCAGGTTAGTCAAAACATTATGTACCTGCTGTTTGTCAAACTGTGATCTTGTGGAGCAAAAGAGGCTCAGCAGAATAAAAACGAGGAACAAGCCTTTAATGGTTCTGGTGCCAAACGCTCCTCTGTTTCCGATACAAAGTATCACTGCCATCTCTGTTTCGAAGGTAAATTTAAAATAGATAAAATTGTTAAAATTTGTAGTTGTAATAGAGGTGTAGTATTGTATTTTACACTTACCTGAAATGTCACACTTCTTCTTCAACGAGAAACTGAACTGGATGGAATAACGCGACCATTTTTATATCCTCTTGGAGTTACTTCCTCTCCTTACAGTTTCACATTTGTCCCAGCATGTTTTGTGTTTATAACCACACAAAACTGTCAAGTTTCATTTTTCAAGTTAGGCTGCAGAGAAATGATAGTTGATACTTCAAACTAATATCTTAAAGCACTGAGAAGGACTTGTTTTAAAGTACAGACTAAGTATTCTTCTTAAATACAGCTGTAAAAAGATGTATTTTTTTACCCTCTGACATTAAATAAGACAAAACCATTGCTACTGGAAATAACATCAGTTTCTACATTCTGGAAAAATGTAAGGTTTTTATTGTCCTTCTTCTAATGAAGTTCTTCTGTTGTGTGAGTGCACCAGTCCCTCCTGCAGAAAGCCTTATCATATCTCTGACCCTGAGAGCTTTTGCATCTGTGATCAGACTTTTTATTTGACATTTGGGGAAATTGCTTCTTCCTCTCTGAGTGGTCTTCCAGCCCAAGTTAGTACAAGACTGTTTTTTCTATTACTAGCTCCAACCAGGATAACAACACTCTTTTTTTATTGTGTTGTAGGCTAATGTGAACATTCTGCGTACAAATACGATTATCTCGGACACAGAATACAGGTGGAAATGCATTCAAGTGTAATTTAATATTTGCTTTTCTAATAATCAACTCCATGTTAGACAGATTCTATTTGGTTATTTATTGATTATATGAATTATATTTGTCAGATTGTAAAACATTAAATTGTGGAAGGAAAAAAAAAAAACAGAAGAAACCTTCTATGGAGCAAACACTGAAACAATAAAACCTGATTTTGTGGATCACGTAAAATTCAACAAGAACATTCCACAGAATTATTGGGTGTGATAAATGTACTGTATAATTTTACTTGTTTCTTTCATATGTGTGTGTAAACAAGAAAACAGGCAGGAACAGTAGTCAAATATTTTAGAAATATTTAATATGGCAAGACATTTTCAAATCACAAAAAGTCATTTATTTCAGTGGGGAATTCTATAGTCAGAATCACCAAGAAGAGCTTTACAGCTCAGATTTCCTCTCTTTCAGGTTCATCATAATTCTTTCCAGTTGTGATATTTTATTTTTATAGTCTTTGATTTTTTCAGCCTGATTTTGAAGGGCTTTATGCACAAAACGTTTGGAAGCCAACACCAAATCCTTTACACTCTGGATGCTTTGAGCAATTTCTGGAAATTTGCGCCTCCCATTCTCGAGCATCTTATTGGAACAATCCAGTAGTCGTCTTGACTTCTCAAGAACCAAAGGACTGAAGATATTTCTACCACGTTATCAACCTGAAAAATAACACATGAGTTTGTTGCTGTAGGAATCTAAACGAAGAGATTTACTTTGTGTGTCTTACTCACGCTTCTCCTCATGCTTCTCGTTTCAGCAGCTCAACATTCTCTTCATCTCTCTCTGCAAATCCAAAGTGAATATTGCAAGATTACAAGGAATGCATGCATTTGTTGAAACATATGAAACAAGACAAAGAAAACATGTTACCAGCTGGTCCATGTCTATCCATGAATTTGCAGGGCAGAGCAGACCCAGCAGAGTAAAAATGAAGACCAGTCTCCTGACATGAACCACTTTCCTGTTTCTGAACATGACTGCTGCTCGCATCACACCATACATACTGTTGATATAGATATACAGTATACATATATTATTGTGGCAAATAGAATATAGATATCTTCTCAACACTCAACATTACAGAGTGGATTTCTATGACATACCTTAAGTTGTCGTATGAAGGTGTTGAATAAGAGTACTTGGACTCTAAGATGATTTTAATACTCTTCTTGTCTCCTCCCCCAGCCAGGGCTGCTTGTGTCTGAATTGATTGGAGCACACAGCTCTGCGTCTGGGTCTGACCCAGCCTTTTTCCGATTCTGGAATATACCCAGAATTTTTTTGTGAAACATTGAAGGAAACATCAAATGAAAAAGAAATGTGTCACAATCCTGAAAGCAGAAACAGTGCCAGCTAATTCCTTTATGCAAAAACACAAAATCTTACTCAGTACTTTTGGTGTAGTTTCTAGTGCTACAGTGACATAAAACAAAACTAAAATAAACTAAAGAAACTTTTCAACAAGAAATAGAGTACTAGCTCCTAAAACTAAGCTGGCAGATTGATCGGACAATGCTTAACATGCAACTAAAGCTACAGTCGTTCAGATCAAAACTAAACTTGTTTGATTTTTCATCACACTGTTCTGCCAAGCACAGAAAGTAAAACAATGAACATTTTTGTCATCTGACCTTTGTAAAAAAAATTCCTCTGCAGACCAGAATCAGTTGATCTGTCAGACTGTTGGTGGCCTTGAAACCAGACACCACAAATCTGTTTTCAGACGATGCTGCTGCTGCTACTAACACTGTTTGTGTACAGTACCTTGCCAATGTATGCATCTGTTGACATTTTTTGTTTTTTGCCAACATTGCTGGGATGTTATGTGATTGACCAGGGCAATGTGAATATAGTGGTTGAAGCATCGTGCAGTGTGGATGCTTTTCTTCAGCACAGAAGAAGAAGCCGGTCAGACTTGGTGAATTATTCTGTTACATTCAGAATTTTAAACAAAACGGTTTAGCTTTACTTCCACTTTTGAGTTGTCAGAGAGTCATCAGAGATGATTTAACCACACCTCTACTGGAGAGACGCTTAACTCACATCGAACACAGCTTGTCTCATTTAAAATGTAACCAGCTTGTCTGTAGCAGCAGACTCATTTCCTTAAATAGAAAGATATGAATCTGTGCTGCACTAAGTTTTTCTGAAAAATACAAATATGCAGTCAGGAACAACACAATACTTCACATAAGACCAGTTTGATGGAAACATTTTTTATTAATTGTAGACTCATTAGGAAAATCAACATAATTCATTCAGTAATGAAAGCAAAAGCTTTTATTATTAATAATGTTTGAAAACAAAAAGTTTATCTTATCATTTTAGATATATTACTAAGAATCACCCCAACAATGGGAAAGAATGACTAAACTAAATTTGAAGCTTCTAGGCACAGATAAAAATCACAACAGAGATCAAAACTTTTACAGTCCATCATCAAGTTCTTGTGATCTTAAAACATTCAAAACATAATGCAGATTTTTTGCAGTATCTTTTGCTCCTCCACTAAAAACTTTGTCCTTTAGGTCTAAGTAAGTCATCACTGTTTTTTTAAGGCTTTCAAATGCAAGAAAAGTTTGATAAACTGATGGATCCTGTGACATTTTCATTTGTTGAAGTTCAGGATGAAGTACTTTCATGTTCTCTTCATGGACTTTGCTGAGAATTTCAAGGCTGGACTTTACAAGCGTCTTTGGGAAGAAAAAAAATTACAAACATCAACACAATTTTAAAAAATTGCTTTTGTTCACCACAAATTAAGTTTTGATCTATTTAAGTGGCAAAAGAACTACCTTGTATTCACGAGCTTCATCTGCAGCTTCCTGAAGGTCCTGCAAGAATATTTTCTGAAATTGACCAAATACATACATTAGTATGGCAATGCACAACAAATGACATTAAATCATATAAAAACTAAAAGAAAATATGAAATATGAAAGTACTAAGAAAGAATATATTTGATTCTGCCCAAAAATGTTAATCAAAACATACATACCAATTGTTCCATATTTGTCAAATACTTTGCTTCATCCAAAAGTTTTGACATTGCTTCGATTCTGTCTTGTTTTCTTTCTGAAGGAGAAAATGAAAAAAAAATAATAAATCACAACAAAGTCAAACTTTACACTATTAAAATAACATCCAGAATCTGCCAACAATTAATAAATTATATTCACTTGGCCTTGAACAGCTGACTCTAACATTATTTGAAGGTTGTCCATTGTTTTGACCTGAAATGTACCACAAAGAAAGATTGTTGTAATTACTGCACATAAAAATCATAATGAAAATACAAATGAGTGTATGATTTTGCTTGGAGAACAATGGTTAACCCCAAAAGAGAACTTACCAGACCTCTTTTTAATAACGGTATATCTGCATTGCAAACCAAACACAACAGCGGTAGGATCAGGAACACAGATTTGATGAATGGGAATCCAACCATTCTTTTTTTTATATCTGTAAAAGATAATAATAAATACATTTCCATGGCATATAAAAATAATAATAGTAAATTAAACAATTTAATCTTTGAAAGAAGAAAATATCTTACCTGATTATAGAGTCACTTAACAGAAGGAATGGTAAAAATGATCCTTTATTATTTCCTTTCTCTCCCTGCAAGTTATGTGTAATCAGCCCTTCTACTTCAGCTTATAAAACATATGTGCATACAGCTGGTTATCGTTCCTCTTTTCTCAGTTACTTTCCGTTTCCATATTACATAACATTTCAGCTTAAAGTAAAGCTGAACACTCACAAAAATGCACACAATCAAATACAATCCATTAATAATTTGTAGACACAATCGTCACTTTTACATCAAATCCAGCAAGGTAAAGTTCATTTTGATCCAGTTTATATTAATCCAAAGTAATTAAAATTCAGGCAAATAAAAAAGTAGGTTGCATCTAATCTTAACTTTAATTGCAATTATTCCTTAAAATATCAACCTTTCTTCAGAGAGAGTTTTTAAAATCAGAACAAGGCTGTGGATGATTCAGCTTATAGGACAAGAAAGAGATATACAGGAGATAAATTTAGAAGTAAGAGTGACCTCTGACCTTGACAAATGAATGGTAATTTCGCAACAATGTGTAATAATGTTAACAGATGAAAATATGAACTAAAGGATTTTGGCATCTCCAGTGATATCTGAATAACAGGCAATTTATTACCTGTTATTTCCCACACAAGTCGAAATATTATGCCTGTTTTGAATGGTGGCTTGAGTATTTGGATAGAACCCACTGTGCACAAGAACATGAAAACTCCACACAGAAAAACTGGCTCAGAATTTTTGACACAAAGTTTAAATGTGCAGCCTCTTAACATTCCTGCATTTTTTCCCATGAACACCAAGGGGCAGTATTTTATTAAATTAGAACTTGAACATTTTTGTAACATAGTCAGAAGCAGGGACCACACTCAATATCAACAATGGCATACAGTGGAGAATAAACTGTGTGTTATGATTTAAGTTCATGGGTGTTTTTTTTAAAGGTATAAAATAGAAGCAGAAAATGACTAAATAGCTCATCATAGTGGATACAAAACCTAGCCAATATTTTATCCTCTGAACCTGAAAGGATAAAATATAAGACATTGATGTAAATACACTTCGAAATAAAAAACATCTGGTGTTCAACTTTATTTCAAAAGCACCTTAACTTAAAAGGACAAAATTGCTTTGCAAAATAAACATTATAAATGCCATTTTAAGGACACATATATAATACTAAAACACAAAATACTTTTAAACCAGCCATGAAGTTGAAAAACAAAACAAAACAAAAAAAAAAACAACAACCACATAATACAATTGCTATATGTAGCATGAAAAATGATGACTGCCACAGCACAAGCTCAGGCCTCTCTGAGTTTCCCTTTTATTTCAGTCACAATCAGGAGCATCTGATCAGGGGGCCAGAGTGAGCTGAGGGTTGTATAATGGTGCAGCAGCTCAGACAGGTAAGGTAAGAAGAAACATTAAAAATAACTTGGACAATTATCCTGAAATGTATGGGATGCCAGTGAGTTGAAGCAAAAATGGGAGACAGCTCATATTTGCATGTGCCAGATCAAATACGAATACACTTAAGCAAGTAAGTGTTTGAATGAAGTTGGATTTTTAGCTTACATACAATTGGATAATTCCAAATTAGAAGCTCAGTGACTAGATAAACACATATCAGGAAATGTCTTATTTCCGTCCTATCTCAGCAAAACAGACAAACCGACATACAGGAAGCGAAGGATGCTGAAACAGGTTGACAGCGCTCATTTCCTAAAAATCAATCAGGCGCCATTGGCAGGCTCTTTGTGCCGTTTCACCGGGGGTTCTGATTGCGCAGCCAGCCTCCGTCACCACTGCGTCAGCACTGATGAGCTCAGCGGAATGGGAGGGGCGGAGGGAGGATGCGAGCAGAAGATGGGAGAGAGACCCAGAAAACGAGCAGCCGGAAGGAGAGAGAGCGGGGTGTTGCCGCTCTGAGACGCTCTCACGCATCAAAGAGTAACAGCAGCAGCTGAGCGAACAGAGCATCCTTCTCCCTGGGAAGAAGAAACAAAAACAAGCCTTTGTATTGTTAGACGGAATCAGAACGAGATTTACCCCGAGATCGATCTCGCTGTGAGACAATTAAGGAGGCAACAGACCGGCTTTCAGCACCTTGGACAGCGATAATGGCCCCAATGCTGGAGGACGGAGCGCAGCCCGGTGAGTCTTTACCCTGATGATGGAGTCAGTCTGTCTGTGGTGTGAATTAACAATAGTTAAAATGCACGTTAATCCCTGACTAAAACTTCGTCATTTTTAAACACTGAGAGCTAATTTTATAATCATTAATTGTGTACTGAGATGATTTATTGAGTTAGACTACAATTGAGTATGTACAAATGAATGAAAATTACATTTCTAAAGTCAATCGATGTTAAAAAAAATCTACAAACATATATTTTTTAAATGCTGCCTATTATCCTTGGTAAATTAATAAATACTCGTTATGTTTCCGACGGTATTAATAAAAGTGCATATTTACTTTTTATTTAATGAAAGTAAAAAAAAAAAAAAAATCGACCAATTTCGATTTTATGAATTTAACAGATTTAGAGTGTTCCTAGTAGAAGTACAACCTGAAAATTACAGCTGTTTTATTTATTATTTTTTATGTCCTCATGCATTACAGCCCTCCCAGTGTTTCGTCCATCTGTCTGTCATTACAGCCTCAAAAAACATCCCACACAGGAGTACAGGCCAAATATTAATACAAGTGGTGCGATTTAAATTATCCAGAAGGTCTCTCTTTAGTTTTCTACACACACATATATATATATATATATATATATATATATATATATATATATATATATATGTATATATATATATATATATATATATATATATATATATATATATATATATATATATATATGGCACCGGAGAGTCTATTAATACAGGTGTAATGTAGAATGAAAAGCTGTTTATTGTCATAATTTTGTTTGAGCTGCACTGTCACATTAATATCACATTAACCATGCCATGGCGTCTATTATGTGTGAAAAAAACCTGAATAAATGATCTAACACATTAGCTGTAGGCAGAGGAAAAAGGCAAGCGTCTGAGTGATTGGTCACCACCCCCGCGCCTCAATCTGATCTCTCTTTTTAGATGGGTTAATCTGAGTGCTTTTGCACCGGGTCGCCCTCCTAATTGTGGGAAATGAACTGCATTTTCTCTTTTGAAATCAAGCCATTAAATCTGGCTGCATGAGAGGGCGACGGCCTTGGAGACAGAGCTCAGCCACACAAAACAAAGAAAGCACACAGCGACAAATATCCCTTCAACGTCACCATAGCGATACCATGTGAGACATAAAGGCTTTTGAGAGAAATGACTGTGGTTATAATTGTGGTAATATCTTGCCCTGTAGCATTTTGTCAAAATTACCCCTGCTTTTGAGTGGAAGGAAAATAAATGACTATAATCATTTCCAAATGACATATTGTGAAATCTTCCTTTGCTATTTTAGAAAACCAGCAGCGACTCATTCATTCTGAGAAAGCAATAAAAAGCTGTGCAAAAAAAGTCTAATAAATTTCTCAGGTCAAATGTCAGGCTACTCTGTCTCATACATGAAAATGTCAGCTATGATATGACCAAAAGAACAAAAGTACAAAATGGCAGTGGGGTAAAATAAAATGACCTTCCCAGCTGTTGAAATTCACACATGTCTCTGAGCAACCATTATCTTTATTTTCGTATCTCTGGAGTCACAGGTCATCCATTTATGATTCTGGCAGTTTCTGTTCATGTATTACCAGCAAATCTGGAATACAAAAACAACACTTTGTTGAACAGATTGCATTGTTTTCATCCTCATTTGACTCCAGGCTGCAGGGTGTGTCAGAAGAAGAAGAATTATTCAGCTGCTTTAGTGCAACAGTACAATCATAGTGGCTCGTGTTGCAGATGCTGCTTTGTTTCAAAGTGTGTTTTCTTATTAAATTTTACCCTTTTCTTTTCACTTTCTTCATTTTTTCTTCCTCTGCCTTTCTCCAAACTCCTCCACAGTGGCAGTGCCTGTGGGTGTTGCTGTGGTGAGTGTTTTCGGCCTTGTCTTCACTGCATCAGCCTTCGCCTGGATCTGTTGCCAGCGCAAAAACACCACCAAGTCCCAGAAGACGCCCCCTTACAAGTTTGTGCACATGCTTAAAGGCGTGGACATCTACCCAGAGAGCCTGAGCGGCAAAAAGAAGTTTGCGGCAGCCACAACCTCAACAACTAATGACACCGCCAAAACAGATGTCAATGGAAACTGCCAAACTACGCCAATGAGTCCCAGTACTGGTAAACCCGCCACAACTCCAAATGGTTCCAGATCAGCCCTGCACCTTGATCTTGAGAAGCGGGATCTGAACGGAAACTTTACCACCAAACCTTTTCACCACCACCACCAGACGGTGCGCAGCTCCCCAGACCTGGAGCTCCCCTCCCACAAACAGGCTTCACTCAACCTGGTGCGATGGAACGGCGCGACCTATCTTCCCCATCCAGCGCACCGTCGAGCCAGGCACCCACCTCAGCTGTCGACAGGCCTCAGGCAGACGAAAAGGAGGGTGGTCTAGGGACCCTCCACTTCTCTCTTGAGTACCAGGAAGAGAGGAAGGCATTCATTGTTCACATCAAGGTAACACACATTCATATTTATTTAGGGGAACTTTCTGAGTGTTTTCATGCTAAAATCTTGTCTTAACATCTATACATTTTCTCCAGGAGGCCCATGGTCTGACTCCAACCGATGAGCAGTCACTTACGTCTGACCCCTACATCAAGCTGACCCTGCTGCCGGAGAAGAAGCACAGGGTGAAAACAAGAGTCCTTCGGAAGACTCTGGACCCGGCTTTCGATGAGACCTTCAGCTTCTACGGGATCCCACTGGCTCGAGTGTCCGAGCTGTCCCTTCACTTCATGGTCCTGAGCTTTGATCGGTTCTCTCGCGACGAGGTCATTGGAGAGACCCTCGTACCTTTGTCTGGAATCGACTTGTCGGAGGGGCGTGTCCTGATGAGCAGAGAGATTATCAAGAAGAATGTTAAGGTAAGATGTGGAACAAAAGTGGAAGTACTTTCATACTTTATGTACCCATGTAATCCTTATAGGGTGGGGTGTAGTCAGAGAGCGAGGGGCAGAGGACACCCTGAACTCATCATAAGACAAACAGCTACTCTTCCATACTTTTATTTAAGAAAGGTTTTTATGGCTCTAGTGGCCTTTATTTGACAGTTAATTGACAGGAAAGTGGGTTATGAGAGTAAGGGAAGATATGCAGAAAAGGTCGCAAAGAGAGGAATCAAACTGTGGGTTGTGCTTAACCCCTGTGCCACCACAGCACATCCTAACTCATACATACTTAAGGGATATTTATATTTAACATTAATAGCTTTTGGTTGTGGGAGGGAATGTACGAACTGCAGAAACAGCTCCTGATTTGGATGTTCTTCTTCAGTTCATCTTCTAGTTTTCATCTAACCGAATGTCATGGAGGTTTTCCTCACCCAATTCAAACCGTTCATCGTTTGGTTGTTTGTTGCTGAAAGAGTCTGACAGTCTCTCCAGGATTCACCTCCTCTTCTGCCTGCTGACTGCTGACAGATGCTGCAGGCCAACCCCCACCCAGCCACCTCCCACTCAGGCCTCAGACTTGAACAGCACTAAACCATTTAGGAAAATAGATATGAAGGTCATTGAAGTTGTTTTTTAAAAAAATCATTAGTTAGATAATGCAATCCAAATTTAGCGATTCATCATAAAAATCATTGCAGCAAAGAAGCTTGGTGGAAAATGGCAAAATCAAACCAAATTGATTCCCCTAAAATCATATTTGAAAACTATTTGAGTAACTATTTAAGTTATTTGTCATTTATTAAAATAAAGATTTGCACGGGTGCATATTTTTGGATTAAATGAAATTGTTCTTTGTGCAAATGACCCTATAATGATTCCTCCAAAGCTTTTTTGATGCAAGAGACTGTCAACCTTCATCCTAAATTAGAAACATTCAGCATAAGTGGCATTTTATTTAATTCAGATACTCTGTAGGATTTCCACTGTCAGAGTCTTGTCTTTGGTAACAAAGAGTTAATGTTAAATGAAGTCAGCGGTAAAGGAAGAACAGGAGGCTTATCTCTCCGTAGAGACTAAACAGATCTATTGCAACATCCCAGGTATGGATTTGAAACCTGATACTGCTGCTGAGGGATGTGCTGCATTCAGTTCAGACAAATTAAAATGCCACAGAGTTTTCTTCTTTAGCTTTTTCTGTAGTTTTTTTTCTTCTTTTTGCCCAAATTCACCTGATTTCTCCATTGATTTCTTGAAGTAACACTTTCAAGTGTGTTACTCTATAGACTCATTGCTGCAATTTTCTCCAGAAAATGTCTACATTTGAATACATAGTCATGTGCCTAATTATGCTTATGTCCAAACAGAACAATATAATTAGGACACTAATACTGTCAGAGTGGGAACAAAATAATGTATTCTTCACTTTATTATTTTCCCTGTAATGTATTGAGCTCATTATAAATCTCTGGAGAGCCGACTATTGGATTCTGTTTCTGCCTTTTCCTGGCATCCGAGAGAACTACATTGAAATAACATCTCATTTCCTGTGTATTGAATTTTTCGTATAAAGATATGTCATGAATTTTGCCGAGTTCATTTAAGGAACCGTAGCTCTCCAAAGACTATGACAGGAAATAGGCCTTAGTAAAATACATTTTTGTTCTTATTCATAAGAACAAAAATGTATTTAGATAATAATAATTTACATTTTTGACCAAATATAAGAATGTCTAGTATAACTGTAATCACAACTATATGTTTGGTGCAATTTTTGCACTCTTCCAACAGATTTGATCCATGGTCATTTTAGAATAATTGAATGGATAAATCTACACCCAGAGAAAGGGATTTTTTTTTTAAGGATAATAATATTAATTAAATACAATCCTGAAATCTTGAAAGGGCTGAGAAATATGGGTCAGAATCTTAAGATTGATTTTAATGTCCACCTTCAATTATTTTCACTTCATATTTTTCACCATCAAAAAAATATTAATTAACTTAATCCTTGTTTTCACTGATGTTTCCCATTAGTGTTTCACAAAAGATGTTTATTTTGTGCATATCTTACTGGTCTGTTTCTAAGATGAGAAAAATGAACAATTCTACAAATCTGCTGCACAAAAGATAATACATGCAACTAAACAATTGCATGATTCAGTAGTTTATCATCAAATTTACAAAAAATGGGCATCATAGCAGTTTCTTACATGATGTTTTGTAAGACAGGAGGCATTTCTTTGCTAGGAGGGTGGTGGCTCTTTGTCTGTGGGGCTTATGTGTCCCATTGCCTCATGTGACTGGGCGTGGGTGCACAGCAGTGCAGCCAATCAATGCAGAGTTGCCAAAAGCAGGTTTTTACATCCAGCGATTTTAATCAACATGTTATATAGCTGGTGGAATGCAGCTCTTTGGAGGCAATGTGATGATTCTCATTGTGGGGGAGGTATTTTGTCTTTCTGCTCTGTGTGGGTGGATGGGAGCACACATGAGTGCAATGAGTCAAGACAGCATGCAGTGAGCAGAATCTCCTTTAGAGGATGAAGGTAGACCCGAAACAACAAACGTTTGTTTTAGTAATCCAGATGAAAGCAAACATGTTTGTATTTTGGGATCGAAATTTTATGTCAGGGATAGAAGTTGCCTTTGTTAAATTTTCATTTCCATGGCAACAATGTTCAGGGGTTGGAAATCCAGTTTAGATGTGATGGCAGCAGCTAAGGCGCCCGTCTACTGGGTGTGGATAAAGATGTGTGTGGAGAGGAAGGGAAAGAAACGCCCTGCAAATAAAAAAGATGAGGGATTCATCAGTAAAACATGTTGTTATTGAGATCTGATAATGTATCACATAAAAGAAAATGAATATGTCGTTTACCTCTGATGGGTTGTCTACAGTGAAAACAACAGCACGGGTTTACTTGTCGGTTATTGAATTTGTATAAGTGTGCATTAGCTATAAAGTACCAATATTTACAGTTTCTAGAAAAAAAATCAAAATTTCTAGCAGTAAAATGGATTCCTTCCCACAAACCAGATTACAGTATTTGTTAATGTTTCTGATGTTAAGCTAACTACCAGGAGGACTGTTTAGTCATCAGTATTTCTAGGGAATCAAAACTCACAAACGTAATTATTATATCTTATTTACCAAGTCTACATGTAGGAATGAGTGTGTTTAGTGGAGGTAAGAACGTAACTATAGAACAACGAAGAACAGTAGCTCAAATAGTTCTTATGAACTACAAACAAACTGAATACTCCACACATTAAAAACTAGACAGTCAGCAATTATTTCATACAAATTTACAAGTGGAAAATGGATTTTCTGGATAGTCGTCTACTTGGGCGTGCCTTTAAAAAACAAGCACAAAAAGCACAAGTATATTTTCGATTTGGACAGGTGATGCAACACAGAGTCTGTTCATCATAGGACTCATCAGTGAGTTGGTAATTCTGGTAGAAAGGTTTCAGACTGCATTGCAGTTTGTGGTTCATGGAGACAGCCTCACAGCTCTTTTAATAAATGTCACAACACAACTTCAGGGGTCTGCTTGAGACTATTGGTCGACCTGTAGGATTTTTTTTGGCAGCTAAAGGGAAGCTGACACACTCACACTCACCGGTAGTTATAATGTTATTTTCTATAGAGACATGAATGTCAAGATAAGTGGATTTACTTCCTAATACGAATTAAACTAATTTTCCCTTGTTTTGGTTTTCAAATTGTTGGAAAAGTCTTGCTTGAAAGTGCTAACCAAAACTCTCCTGTCCTTTATCTCCTCTTTTCATTTTCATACCTTCCATCTTTTCCATCACCTTTGATTTTTTTTTTAATCATTCCCAATCCCTACATAAAGAAGTCGTTGGGTCGAGGAGAACTGCTGCTGTCCTTGTGCTACCAATCCACCACCAACACTCTGACTGTGGTAGTCCTGAAAGCTCGGCATCTTCCCAAGACTGAAAACAATGGCCCTACCGGTATGTAGACTTTCTATCTTAGCATCTTAGTATTAAAATGATACCTGTTTGCAGAAACAGATAAGAAAGTTTGCAGGAAGACTTTCTTTGACCAAACTTTTTGTTTGGGGAACAACAGGGCGCTAGTCAGCTGCTGCAAAGATGGATATTTTCCAACGCTGTTCTTGCTTCTTTGCAATTTATCAACAGCTCTTTTGCTCCTTTTTCTCTAGATCCATACGTCAAAGTGAATATGTACCAAGGAAAGAAGCGCATATGCAAGAAGAAGACCCACGTGAAAAAATGCTCTCCCAACCCGGTCTTTAACGAGCTCTTTGTGTTTGATCTGCCCTCCGAAGAGGGCCTGAGGGACACCAGCGTAGAGCTGCTTCTGATGGACTCAGACAATGGCACTTCACGCAACCTCAACACCGTTATTGGCCGTCTGGTGCTGGGCACATCGGCAGCAGGAACGGCCGGTGAGCACTGGAGAGAGATCTGCGACCACCCGCGTCGCCAGATTGCCAAATGGCATACCATGTCAGAGGAATAATACAGCTGAGGTTTTGTTGATTTTGTTACCCATAGCTGGACTGATACAACCTTGAAAGTGATGAATTGAGGACTGGAGGGATGTGGCGTCCCATTGGCCAGTACTGATTGGACATTAACTGGGAATGAAGTGGGTTAGGTGAAGGGTTATTTAAAAAAAAAAGGGAGTGGACTTTTATATAGAGGAAATCACATTTCAACTGATGTCACGTTGCAATCATTCATTAAACCAGTTATCTGTAGTGTTCTGTTGGAAGGTGGGGGATGTTGAAGCTTTAAACAATCCCAAAGACTGCCACTGAGAATCCTGTGTAAACATGCAACATTATCATTATTGCAACAACAACTTTTCACTGTCCAAGGTTGCAGCGCGGAATGTCTCAAATGTTGCTTTTACACTTTTCTTTCTTCTACATCTAGTTCTGCTCATTCTACGTCTCTCTGTAGCTCTTCCTCTTATAAATAGTAACCAATAGACCATCATATGAATATCAGAAAGAACCAAGACTGCTGTACAAAGGTGGACTATTAAAGATCATTTTATAATGCCAATGTTTCGTTTTAAAATATGGTTTTTGTTTATCACACTGATTATTTTTTTCTTGCTGATTTGCAAAACCTCAGTTTAGGTCTAAGTGTTATTTCATATATCATGACTGAGAGAGAAATACGAGCCTAAATTAGGTGGTTTACGAATCGACTGGAACAGACTGAGTGCACTGGGGACAGTGGAGTAGCTGCGGAGGCATTTATGTGTGTGAGCGTGTTTGTATGTGTCTTTTTCCAGAAGAGGATGTATGCAGTGATGTAGCTTTGTGAGTGTGTGGATGGAAGTCACATAATGTTTACTATAGGTGTTTTGTTCCTGTTACTGTGAGCACAAAGAGAGCTGAAATGTAAATGTATGTAACTTAATATAAAATATGGCAAGTTCTGACAAAAAAATCATGAGTCTGACGTTTTTATTTGAACTTTACTCCCTGTAGTGTTAAAAGTGTGCATGCATTTCTGTGTGCAGTCTTGTTTTTCACACACTGTTAGGATCACTATATATGGGGGACGACTGCTTCTTATGGGTCCTAAAGCCTGGGTCCCATAAGAAGAAGAAGTGCTTCTTTGAGATTTAGACATATAGTAGTAATGTTTAGGTTATGGAAAATGTCTGGATTATGCATAAATGCAATTACTAAAAAAAACAAAAACAAAAACAAAAAAACAGAAGACAATGCAAACTCCTAATATGGATAGAAATACAGTTGTGTGAGTTCACATTTATGTAGTTACAGGATTATTTCTCAGGATCTATTGTACTTAACTTCACATCAGGTCTTTTTAAATCCATAATGGATTACACAATCTGTACAGATTTTGTACTTTGTATCAACCTTCATAACAAAGATGACATCACGGGGACCACTTCCAGGTCGATGATGTAATAACCTCTGAGTCTAAGTGCTCCAGGATGAAGTCATTGGGACTGAATTTAATATCAGCTAAGTGGTTCAGTGAAAGTACAGTTGTCTCAGCATCTTTTCTTCCTGTCTTTCTCTCATCCTATCTTTTTTCGTCATCATCATCTTACTCCGACTTTCGTTATTTTTGGACTTGCACAGAGTTGCATCAGATGCTTCATAGCGGACTTTAGAAAATGAGAATGTTCTTTTCCTGTTATTCTCAGAATTTCTCACTCTTTCTGCCTCCACTCTGATTCTTGTTTCCATTTCAGACATCTTTTGATACAATAGCCCGAATGCTCTAAACTGCGAGCAGTAAATTAGTGTGCTCTCTCTAAGGTACTTCCTTCCACACAAACACAGAATTGGCACTAAAAGAAGGTAATTGCCCTGTAAACAACAGAGTCCCAAATGTTTCTTTTATAGTTATTCACTGAATTGTGCAGCTATTTTGCCAGCTGAGGTTTCTGAGTGGCTGACAGGGAGGTTTGACTTTCAGCAATAAAACTATCATCAATAAGGAATTGCATGTTGTAATTTGTTCACTACAAACTGCATAGATTATTACATCATCTATCTTGTGTCCAGCGACGAGAAGAGAAAGTTCTAGTTGGGATTAAAATCTAATATAAGCCATAAATCATCATCATTTCACAGCATTTTTCCTCTGTGTTAAACTCATAAGATTTCAACATTCATTTCATAATGCTAAAAAATATATATTCCTATCTTCCTACCAGACCCTTTCTTTGAGGCGTGGGTCAGTGGCATACTCCGAAAACTCCTCTGGTTCTTTTGAAAGGTTTAAGTCGTTTCACATCAAACCATGACCAAGTGTTATTTTTTCCATTTCCTATTTCAAACCCTGCATTGTGAGTTTATTATACCGTCAAGATGTTTACAGTTTGCTGTTAGTTATGACATATTCACAGTCGGATTGAAAACCACACAGTGGAAATAAAGGGCACTGTGTCTTCTGAACTATTGAGTGGCTTCAATGCCATCTTGGCATCATTTACACGCAAACACTTTGACAACTGTCAGTGAGTCAGGTGTATGTAGAAGCAGTGCTGGTGGAAATGTGGTTGACCAGAAGGCAGTTAGCTGTTGATCCCCTGGGATTAAAGTAAAGAGCATCCTCAGGGATGCAGACACTGAAATAAATCGGACGTATCAACAGACACCCTCTGACTCATTTCAACATGCACATCAATTTGTAAGCAATTATCTAACATCAGGAGCAGAAAGGTAAATTCAACAGGTGTAAGGAAATAATAAAAATGGATGGAGAGATGTTTAAATAGTTGTGTAAGATGTAGATTATTTCTGATTGAGGAACTTTTAGGACAACCATATTACATGGCTGTGTAATGGGACCCAGGCAATTCCTATCTACACCTATCTACATATTGTCACTTCCTGGTCAGTGCAATTTCCTGGCTTTAAAGAGGATATTGTCAAAGTGATCCATCCATCAAGGGTCGTTTACAGATAATGAAAAAAAAAACTACATTTTGCTACTTTGGAAGATTTATTGCCATATTTTGAACAGGACAGTGCTGTTCATTCAATATGAATTGTTTTTGAGATCCAAGAAGAAAGACATTAATATATCAGATTGTTTGACAATGACATATATTTTAGATGTATCTATTATTATTTGACAATTCCAAAAGAAACATAAATTAAAACATTATGTTCCTACCAACTTAGAGGAAACAATTGCATTCCTAGAGTAATATTTTTAGCTAATCCATGTAGATTTTTGTTGTTTTTTTTGGGGAAGGGCAAACAGTTTTAACCTTCTGCTCATTTGATGAACAGCCTGCTTAAATGCTTAAATGCCATTAATTTGATCAGCTCCTCATTTCTTCTTTTTGAATTTTAAAGCTCAGCCAACAACCGAGTTACGACCCAGCAGAGCAAAATGCAAATGTGTGCAACTGCTTTCCGTCGCTTTAATATTAGAACCAGGAATGTATTTCCAGAAAATGTGCCAAAAATAAGCGTTAGCCTCGAAGATCAACTTTGAGGCTAACACTTAAGATTCAGTACTGACTGAGTCACAGCCATGATTGTCCTTCCCTCCAGAGCTGTTGTAATTTTCCAGTGAGCTCCTTTTTAAATTCATCCGTCTCTCTCTGTGTCTGAGATTCATCCCAGTGCATTGTGGGGATGGTGGGGATGAGTCATCATGCAAAAGACTTCCACCCAAGTAGACAATTACTGTCACTGAGTCCTTTACATGTGTTCAGTGTGTGCTGTGTGCTTACTTACGCAAAAATACTAATCTAAAAAAAATATTTTAGGATGTCTTAAAGAACTCTGATCTTTGCTTTTACAATTTCCACAATCATTTTGTATGAATTCATATTCACATTATTTCATAGAGCAGAGCTAATTACCTCATTAGTTTGTCACTGGGGCTGGTTGTGAGTCAGATCCAGGGAGCACAGGGAAACAGATGCCATTACAGGGAAAACGGCTGACAGGGAGAAATCAATGCTACTTTCTGACGGAGTCCTATATGCTTCATGTGTTAAAGAAGATTACATGTGGAAAAAAAGGACTAAATAAAATGTGTTATATTTAATTTCAGAGTATGGTAGAGTTAACAAGTAGAAAATAGCTTAAAAGATGTGAACATAGCATCATTTGGCAGAGGCAGCCAGCTCTATTTAGTGAAAGGCTGAATGTCTGCAAGCTTTCATGCCAAACAGCAGGCAGTCTCAGTGATTAACAGCCCTGCACAGGAGAATTATTCAGCTGCTTCTGTGCTTAGTTAGAATGGAAATTAGCAGATTCTGACACCGCGTATGCTATAATATATAACTTAGTGATTTAAAAATAAAATATCTGTCTTCAAAAATACAGAAGGTGTGAGAAGTAAAACATTGATAACAAAAGGATTATGGTTGAAGTGATTTGGCACCATAAGCTGCAATTGACAAGTCATATTATTATCAGTTTTAGAATAGAAAGGAAATTGTGCTTGAGATACATTTGAAATTTGAGTGACCTCAGATTAAGCTGTTTTCAAAAATGCCATCAATGTCTGCAGCCAATGTATCAGAGATGACAGGTGAGCAAAAGGAATGCAGCTCCAAGCCGGGTCTGCACAGCATGCTACCCACAATGCCAGGAAGTTCATAAATGATGCCTTCGTTTTCCTTAAGATTGAAATCAAGCTGTCTACAGATTCTTACAGTGTTTTTAGAAAAACCACAGGAGCAACACTGATTGGAAATCGTGTGGTTTAAACTGAGCATAACATTAAGTGGATCTAAAAACAGTGGGTGCTAACACTAGTCACATAAGAAAACCGGGAGCTTTTCCTGCCTACTGATTAGTGCTGTGATAAGTCCACCTTAAGCATATTTTGACAAAAAATGACAGAAAATCCATAGAATAAATTAAATATTCATCTTTCACATGAGGATGGATCCTTTCTGCTAATCTATAAGAAAAATCATTACATTAGTTTACAAGATTTTTTCCCTCTCAGTTTTACTTTAATTAATCAAGTATACATATTACTAATTCACACATTGTCATTAAGCCGAATAGGAAAGAAAATATTTAGGAAATAAACCATTTAGCATAAATATGTTTTATTCTCCATAAACAGAGAGTGCAGTGGAGTTGATTTTATTATGTGAAATTCTAATTGCCACTAGCATTAGTATGACGAATCTCAGATCCAAACATTTTTTCACTGAAAGAAAACATTTTCAGTAACCTTCTTGTTCATTACTTCCCATAAGAAAACACTTCAACCCTATCCACACAAAGTCAAAGCGAAATAAACATCCATCTATCCCGTTTACAGCTGTTTGTCTACAAAGCGGCATTGAGATGTAAACCTGTAAGTTTTTTTCACCCTGCAAAAAGTTTCCAACTTCCAACTTTGTCATGATCTTTCTCAGACATCTGACAGTAGAGAAGTTTCCTAATTTGAAGTTGCGTCTTCATGCTTACAAACATAATTGTTACTCTTTTTTTCATTTGGCGTGTTCTTACTTAGTTATTTCGTTTTCTACAAAAACTAAGTCCTCTTGCAGACAGGTCTCTCAGTTTTCACTTCACAGGCAGACATGTGACATGTCTGAAGAGCACCAAGCAGGCTGGGTAAAAAGGTCACAAGAGGGATTTGCAAACAGATTACTGATGACAAAAAATAAGTTTAAGCCCCCAATTATAGTTGAGGATGGTATGTCCTGGGTGAGATGATGGAAAGACACAAAGCTGGTGATCGAATTTAGAGCGAGAGGCAAGTGATACAGGTGGGAAGCAGAGAATGGAGACAGAAACACTCCAGTGGGGAAAATAAAATATTAAAAGGACTAAAACAGGACAAAAATAATGATGCCAAAAACTAAATCAAAGATATTTTATGCCACACAACCAAATAAATATATGTAAATATGACACAATACAATTCATTATAAATGACTGAAGATGACTGCAAATACATCACATTGTTCATACAGTATCTTTTTAATTTGACATGAATATTGTGAACGTCTTCTTTCTAACAGTGGAGAAATGCAGACAGCATTATGGCCTGCACCGCTCCAGCCAATCAAGGCTCAACCTGAGACTTAACAACCAAAGAGCAATCAAGGCGAGTGTGCATGTCTGTTGCCACAGCAACAGCTTGAAGGCCACAGGTGCGTATCCTTGAGAGTGGCAGCAAAAAATAATAGAGACAGCAAGAGTCCGCTGTGTCTGGGTGTGATTTAAATGCACAAACAGAAAGATTTAAAAGCCGACGCCTTTCTCTCCACACGTCTTTGGTTCACCTTCGCTGTCATGACAACGCTGTCCCGTGGTGCTTCCAGTGTAGAGTCTGGAGATTGTTGGAGACGCAGAGCAATAGTGGAGAGGATCAGGAGACTCGCTCTGTAACGCTCGAGAACAGAGGAGGAGCAGAAAGTGTCCACTGTAAAAAATGGTTGGCATTAACTGCACTGGGAAGCTGTTCATTGTCTGACTGTCCTCAGCTCTAAACAAACTGTCTCCAAGCTTCCTAGAGGGATGGGGCAATTAAATTTTGGTGGAAAGAGAAAAAATGTGAATGCACTTGTTACTGTGTAAGCATGCGAAGCCCTTTAGAAAGAAAAAAAAAGGGGAGAAACAAGAGTGAAAAGATGAGGCTGTGCGTGATGACAGCAGGTGGTCTCCTGGGTTCACTTTGCATCCCTGATGCTTTCTGCCTGCAGAGAAAACACCTCAGGAATCAGAGAGAAGCAGAATTGTTTCTGTTGAAGTACAAATAACACAGACTTTCAAGTAAAACAAACTGGATGGATGAAGTAGAAAGCAATACATAGAACAATATACAATATGTCAAATCAATATGATGCCTTTATTGTGTCAAATATGTAAGACAAGTGGAACCATACGGAGATATTTTAGTGTGTAACCGTGCCAGACTGTTGCCATTTAAAATTCTGCATCGTCTACAAATTTCAACTAGTCAGAGAAACTGCATGAATCAGCATCTGTCACCTCAATGTCAGCAGTGCAACATCTCAATATGAATCCATACACACTGTGTCTAGTTCTGCCCACACACTCTAGCCCATTGGAAGGACATTTTGCAGGGCATGGAAAAGACACTTGGAGTTCCTCAGGGAACGAACCTGTTATCCCCAGACACTAAGGTCAGGACAAAATTGCTGATGCTAGCCTGAGTAGACTCTCTCATATCCTCCCTCAAAGAAAAAACCTCAGAATAAAACCTCCAAATAAAACCATGGCACAAAATCTGGATGGAATGCCTTCCTTCCTCTGCATCAAATCTACTGAAGTCATTTGTTCAAGGAACAGTTTATAAAAACTTGCTATCCAGAGCTCTGCTTTAGGTCTCTTCATAGCACGGTCATTTCTGACTGATTTTCCACAAGGTCATCATTTCTCAAAGTTAAATTGTTTTATTTCTTTATCATTCAACTTGTACTGTGTAGAGTTTGCTCTACAATATAATTGAGCAGTCATTTTCATCATTTGGTACTATTGTCACTTTGTTTCTTACACCTGATATTTTTCTGAAAAAAATATTCGAAAAAGCACTGATTTGATTTTAAAAATGGCCCCTTGATTTGACTACAGGTTGTAATATCTAATAATATAAAATCCCTCTTTTAGCAAGACTGGAAAAGAAACACAGTCCACACAATTTGTAAACATATTTTCTGGAAAGAATTAAAATTATATTTGAGAATTTCCAAATTACATTTGATGTTACTATTTTCTGTGATTACAAAGAGAGATAATTTTACATGCAATTATTAAGTACACTGAGAAATAATTTGTCTATGGGGATGAAATGAAGGTGAATAAATCCAGGTAATATAAAGTACAATGTACATTTCCTTGTTTAAAGCTGGTGTTTCTTCTGTTGCTAAAATATCTCTTAATTTTAAACTCTTTTTGATATCATTGAAGAAATTGACATCGAATGACAAAAATATAGACATTTATCTTTGAAAAACAAATTAGTTTCTTTCATGAAATTTTCTAGCCTGACACTTCAATTTCATCACCCTTTCCTTCCACAATCTGTTGTAAAGGCTTGGGGAAAATGTTGTTGATGGTCTGCAGAGAAGGTGGACGAGTTCAATTTTCTGAAGCTGTTAAGATGCATTTTACGGCCTTTGGGAAAACGGTTGAAAACAGGAGGCAGTTTGTTTTGATCTCTCCTTCACACTCTCTACTTTACTTCCTGCTTTACCTTCGCCTTTACATTTTTAACATCATGCATTTCTTCATTTTTATTTATCTCTCTCTGTTAGCCGCTCTGAGTGCACTTCTTGAAAATAGATATCTTTCCTTCCTGCCAGTATCAGTGTTCTACACACACATGCACACACACCCACTTTCCACCTTGTTACAAAACCACAGAGCAGATCAAACCTCTTTCCATCAGTGTCACTCATTCTTTTCATTCTTCTGTCTCTTGTCAGATTTTTCAGCACATTACTGCAACCAGCTTTTTCTGATCCACACATAAAAAACTACAAAGGATTTTGTTCACAAAATATGTCTTGTGAATTCTTACTATGGAGATGCTCACGCAAACAAACATGCAAACACACACAATGCAGTGTTTTTTGTGTGGGAGCTCAAAGGGATCATACATCATGATCAAAACCCAAACGCCCTGCTGGTCTTTGCAAGGACCTGGTTCCCATTAGCAGCGATCATTGGGGGAGGGCCATAACTTCACCGATCCATTATAGGTCAACACAGAGTTACACAGGACAGACAATAAAACACCAAATGGACACAGTTATACAAAAATATGCTCAACATACTAGTGTAAATGATTTTATTTATTAGCTAACCAGGAAAATTTGCAGAAATGTTCACTTGAAATCATTATGTATTAATTAGAAAAACAATATATTTGTAAAATGTTATCCATTGGTTGATCCATTTTTGGATCAACCAATGTTGTGCATGAATTAAATAGGATTCAGAAAAACATGAAACATGGAAGGAGAAAAATGACCAGCTCCCATTGTGGTTTATGAGTTTACTTGATCAAATTTGTTTTTATCTGAATGGCCTATGAATAAATTATTATAAAGGATCTGAAGTTTCTCTAATATTGAGATTACAATCCTTTTTACAGCTGAGTTTTATTTTCCCCTTTGTGCAAAACATCAAAAGTTTTAAACGTACGCTCTGACTTCCTCTGCTTTGCTGCCTCTTTTATGCTAAGACAAATCTTCTGCCATCCATAAAGGAAGCAGCTGATGAGAAATATCTGACCATAATGTTGGCTCCCACAGAGAACAGGCACACATTTGTGCTTGTGTTAAACAGGCTATTAGCTTGCACATTGCTGCGAGTGCCTGCACAACATTTGCATTGAAATGAAAGAATTGGCTTCCAGTTTGATCACCTGGCTTACAGCAGCTCTGCTCTCTCAAGAAATGAACTGTGGAGGAACACTGTTCAGCCTTCTTAGCTTTACAGATATTTATTTTCTATCTTTCTCTTTTTGTTACCAAGCCAATACTCTTAGCCTAAGTGGGAGGAAACTGAGCTGACAAATCGACTCTGGTTGACTGCTTGTATTTCTTTTATGGCTCTTGTAATTTAAAACCTCGGGCTGACACCACTGATCGACTCTCCTCCATGCATTGTTCTCCAGTTAACCTGGATTTTAGAGGATTGGTCTGGGCTGAGAACTCCAGGAGGGAAATTGATAGGCAACTGCTGTGGGGTTTAGTGGGAGAAAACTGCTGCACAAAGAAACCCGAAAGTGCAAAGACTGTATGTTCTTGTTAAAGATAAGTTGATTCACTAATATGGATTTCCCAATCATTTACTATTTCTGACTCTCCTGCATTAGGAGCAAAATACAACTAAATGTGGAAGAGTTCAGAAGGAATGTTCTTAATATGTCTTGGTTATTTCTACAGAAGGTTATCTACTGTAGCTCAAGTTTTTAGTCAAAAGCCACAGCCAATATCATACTTTTATTCTTAAGCAAAAGAAGGTAAAGCCAAAACCTTGCTTTCTTTTTAATCTTTCAATCATTTTCTGCCCTTCTTTATAAAATTATTCACCTAAACTTCTTAAAATATGGAGTCTTTTTGTGGACAGCAAGCCATGTGCTTGGGTAGCATTAGTAGATCCTGATGGTAAACTGAAAAAGTTCCAATATAATACAATATATACAATACATTAGTTGAAATTACTTGATTTTGTAACTTTAAAGTTAAATCTTAGATATTTAAAATCTCTACTTCCTCAGTTAATCAGTGCTTATTAAAAAACATTCCAAGAAATTTTATGGAAATCAGAAGATATTTTGTGAGGTCTCCAGGAAAAAGAAATTAAATCATTTATGTAACTTCAAGCGCTTCTTTGACAAAACCCATTTTAGCTTTACATGTTGCACAAATAATGGTGATATGGAACACATAGCTTTTCCAGAGATCTGATGCTGGAGGTCATGATACTGTCAGAAACACAAGCATCATGTTACTAACAGAGAATATTGTGAGGTGATGAACCCTGAATAATGTCTTTCAGTCAATAAAGCCAGGCTCCCACACACCAAAGGTTTTACTAGATCATAATTTAATTACAAAACTAAGTTGGCTGGATGAACACGTTTCCCCAGTCGTGACTCTTTTTCTGCTCTTCAGCAACTATTCAGGGAAAATTGCTGATGAAAGCAACTCAGAGCTCAACTTTTGACACACTGCCAGCCACTGAATTACTAAATTAGATTGGTCTTTTTACATCTGACGGTGACTTTATTTATTTAGAACCTTATTTACATTATTAAAGGTAGAAACTGCCTATTAATTTTAGAGAGGCTCCTTGGTTGGATCAATTTATTTTCGGACTGAACTTTCCAAAAATAGGGCAACAAAGCTGGCAACATCTTCCAGCAAAAACTAAGAGGTGAAACAAATAGATTTGTATTTTAGGGACATAATCAGGATGATCCCCATTTAAAACATAAGGCTAATTTAAGACATAGCCGACTGTGAAATCAGAGCTCTCTGTTGATAGCAGGGGCCTACAGTAATACATAAAATAATAGGGGCTATTCTTCAGTGCATTAAACATTTATGAATTTCACATAAGGAGGTCCCTTAGAGTGGTTTTATGTTCAAGGGCGTGCTTTAGGAAGCCGTAACTGAATCCACCTTGGGGACACCACAAGGAAGGACTACAATAAAGATTCATTGCTTGCTCTCCTAACAGTCCGAATGCTGGAAATTGTATCAATAGAAGCTGTGCAAAAAAAAAAAAAAAAAAAAAAATCTTAAAGCGAATATCTTGTTACAAACTAGAAATAATTCTTAGTGACATTAATCTGAAATAGTGATTTTACCTAAAGGGACTGAGAAAGTGCAACAAATAAACAAATGAAACTATCCAGTAAGCAATGAATGAATGAATTATAAATTGTGAAATAGATGCTGCTAAGAGGTATTTAAGATGAGAAAAAGCTCTGTTTTGCTAATGCAAGCATTTTATGCTAACTCATTGCAGAGTGAAAAATTGAAAATGATCTGCTGAAATGGCTTTAAGTGATTGAAAGGTGCCAGTTTGGTAAATGTTAAAATTGTTAAAATAGCATCATAATTGTGATTATGAATTGGCAAAAGTTTTTCTTTCTAAGGAATCCCAGCCAATTCCACGAGCTTTTCCTGTAACGAAAGTGGACAGTTGATTTTTTTGAAGTCAGTTACTTTGCAGAAACTTCTCCTGCTCTGAATGGATTTGACAGTGAAAAGGAAAACTCTATCTCAACATAATCTGTGCAGGGCCTGGTGAGACTAAGACTGAGGGTCTTTGTTTGGTGATGTTTCAGCAAGACAATGCTGCAGTTCATAACTCCCATCTGACAAAGGACGTCTTCTCTTCCCATCTCATGAAGTCATTCTTTTGGACCATTTTACTTGTTGCCCTGATTTAAAACTCACTGAAAATGTTTGCTGAAACATGGCAAGGTAGATTTACAATAATTGATGTAAATTGTAAATCTACCTTTTGTGTAGCATCTTCAAAACTTAAAGCAAGTTTTAAAACATCCCCAGGGAAGCACATCCACCCAGTAGGCAGACATTTTTAAAAATCATCTTTAACTTTTGATCGGCTCATAAAAAACAGTTTGAGATAAAATTTCACTTTTGATTAACTGCCTATATTTTTTATATTCTTGACTCTGTTTCTTCATCTGCATATTGAAGATCAAATTGCAACACAGTCAAGATGTAAATCCATAGATTCGAATGAAGCCATACTTTCTTACATCTTTCTCTGCGAACTTATTGTTCAATTTTCTCTTTGTGTTCATTTATGTTGTTATTTTTTCCATGGAAAGAAGCAAGCAGGCCATTGAAAAGTTGTAAAGAATGTCCAATAACCATATGATATAGCAAAGGCTGCTACTGACATGTTTTAATTTTGTGTTCTTGGTATGAAGCTCTTTTTCATCAACTCCAGCAGGATTTTGTACACAAAAAAAGACAACACAGCCAAATTAGACAGTCATCTGCACACCACTCAGCTGCTCTGCATGCTGTGCATCAGGAGCTCATGGTTGAGTCACAAACACTCAGCGATCACTCACCGCCTCCAATGCTGTTTGTTCCCTTTTTACTTCATGACGTAAATTTATTTGATTGGGTTCATATTGGATGTCTTCATTTCTTTCAAAAATTGCCCAAATTGGATGATAATTGTCATGGCTGTAAACAGGGTCAGCGTGTACTGGAGCACCACGTCTCTGTTGTTTGACATGCCATAAAAAGAGAGAATGAACACGCTTCAAAAGAATAAACTCATGTTTTTCTGTGTGAAAAGTGCCAATTAAAACATTAGTTATTCTCTCAGAGGAGGATTAGGTCAACCTTGTTGATTTTCAGTGTTTTTATTGAAGATAAGAATAGATTATCTTTGTACCTTATTCCCAAAAGATGTCTCGCTGAATTATGAACATAAAGGCAGGTAGATTTGAAGTAAATTTCAGACTTAGTATTTATAATTTTTTTTCAAGCAAGAAAAATGTGTCATTTTCCCCAATTATATAGAATAAATACATAATTTCTAATTACATAAAGATCCACATTCCAAGTGAAGCATGGAAGAGCTAAAATGTACTTTCAAAATAACAAATATTTATCTGATTATTTTTCATTTTAAAGGTTGTTTTGCATGGAAGTTTATAATTGGATGACATTCAAATAGAAATGGCAGTTCATTTTAAAACTTGAGAGAAAAGTGAACTATAAACAGAGTCTGCTGGTCACAAAAGAGATATCACAACCTCTACTTACAGTCAAACGTTTGCAAAAATATATGTTCTTTTATTGTCAAATAAATCAACCATCTACTTTCTGTCTTCATGACACCCTGTTATATATATGTTGCACATATTAGTAGCATATATATATAGATCTATATATATATATATATATATATATATATAGATCTATATAGATATATATAGATATATAGATAGATCTATATATATATCTATCTATATATATATATCTATATATCTATATATCTAATATATATATATAGATCTATATATAGATATATATCTATATCTATCTATATATATATATATCTATATAGATCTATAGATAGATCTATATATAGATATATAGATCTATAGATATAGATCTATATAGATATATAGATATATCTATATATAGATATATATATATATATAGATCTATATAGATCTATATATATATATATCTATATATATATATATATATATATATATATATATATATATATATATATATATATATATATAGATCTATATAGATCTATATATATATCTATATCTATATATATAGATCTATATATATATATATATATATATATATATATATATATATATATATATATATATATATATATATATATATATATATATAGCCTCTAAACAGTGTATCTTTGAGCTACATTGAAACTTCAAGGCACATTGTCAAAAGTGCTGGTAGAATCAAAATAAGATTGAGTGAGATTGAATAAAAGGTTGTGTGTATTATTATGCGAATATGCAAATACAGTGAGAAAAATGCCAATTGCCATGGAAACAAGCAGAAATCAGTGCTTGTTTTCCTTGTCTCATCTCTCTTTTCTCATCTTTTTCTAAAAATGCATATTTGTTCTTACTCCTTTCTGTTGATTTTAGTCTTCAGCTTATGTGAGAATTTAGTGGCTCACAGGCTCCACATCCTGATAATGTTGGAAGATTAGAAGATGGTTAGCCTGTTCAGTGATGCCCTCTGGGAACACACAGCAATAAACAGTGTGAAAATTGCATCTCGATGTCCAGATGGGCTGCGATTTCAGCTCCTCGTTTGTGATATTATCTTGGCCTCATGCTTCATTAGGTTTAGAAATTGGATTCTTTGAGCAAAACCTTGGTAATTATATGCCTCAGTGACTTTGGGGAATTTCTGAAAATTGGTACACATGCTAGCATTAGTTTTGCTTGTTATCTCAATGTTGTAATATATTTATGTATTCTAAAACCTGCCTCAAGTTGCTTACAGTATTCAGAGGATCAACTGATACTCTGTCCTTGTACAATTACAACTTTATCATACAGCTAAAGAAATACATATACATGTTATTATTGTGGTTTTTATGTAAGTAAGAGCTTCAGACTTATTTTAAAAGTACATGGCATCAGAGAAAAAAATATTGCTTGTTAATCTATCTTTTGTTTGGCACCTTACATCAGTTCTGCAGGATTATTATGTTCATATAGAAGCCTTTGAAAAGACACATGGACATTGACATTTGTGGCTTCCTGACTGCAAAAATTATCAAAAAAAGTTTGTGTTTTTAAATATTTCTAAGTAGAATGAACCTTTTTTCTACATCAGTGTGTTAGTTGCTTCCCTTCTTCCTCCTAAGTCAATTTGCTGCTCTTAAGCATAAATACAACTGATAATCAGTCAATTTTCTTCCAGCAGGATTAAAGATGTTTGGGTAAGTGTTTCTCATTGGAGATATAAATAAATCAACTAATGTTATTATAATTCACAAGGTGCACATGAGAAAGTTTCTTTAAAAAATATGTAATTGCTCTTGTTTGTGATGTACCACCAAAATTTAAGCATTTAACATTTTTCCTTTATGAGAAGAGACAAACTGTTTAATTTATTTATTTATTTATTTCAGAGTTCGTGTAAAATCTCCTCTTTGGAATCCAGTTGTTTTAAAGCACAACAGTTTATCAGATGAACACTGTGCTGTGTATAGACATTCAATAATCATCAGTAAGAGCCTTTAACTCACCTTACTCAAAAATTAATTACTGAACGTATTGTGGTATTTTCAAATTTGACGTAGATGCGCAAAGACGTGACTTTCTATATAACACGATAAAACCAAGACATTTACACATCTGAGTAGTTGTGCATCCTTTCTCTTCATATAGCTCACTCTGTACCAGTCTGTCACTAGTTTTTGTTACTCCACAGACTCTGAGATGTCTCAGGGAGAATATATAGCCAGAGGGAAGGAGGGCATGTTTACCGAGGCAAATAAAACATAAACGAAACGGGGCAAAACAGAAGAGCGATTAGCTGTCAGAGCATTTTGGAATGTCACAAAGGTTTCCATCAATAAAGACAAGGTTTTTAGATCCTGACTCTGATGGAGGGATTGTACCTGACATGCTGTTATTGTCTTTACTTTCTTCACTTTGGCTTTTCATAGCAGTTCATCTCAGATAAAAATAGTGTGCCCTTTAGCTATTCAATCCCCTGATAGGGACGTGCAAAAAGGCCTAAAATAAATGTACCTTTTTTTGCAAAAGGATTATCTCACAAAGACAAAATAGAAAAATCCAACTTTGTGATCAGCATCACAAAGTATTTCTAAAGAAATTACCTTTTTTAAAGAAATAATTAGTAAGCCAGGTCAAATATCAGAAATTTTCTGATATTTTCTTGTTTTTTTCCTTGAATTTGTTTAGCCTACATCAGGTTGTGAGGCAATCAAGGCAGGATAAGAAGATCCATAAGGCTCATTGTCAGAGAATGTTTTCTCACCATTTGGGTGGAAACACAAACATCTAAACTGCAAGAAGAATTATATATCACTTCACAAAACTCAACTAATCTCAAATGGATTTCTGCAAGATTAGAATTCGCTGTCCAGTGTCCTCAATACTCACCAGATCCCAATCTAAGTCAGCAAACTGGGGGATGTGGTTGAGCAGGGGGTTTGCATCATGGATGTGCAGCTGAAAAACCTGCAGCATCTGCTCAATGCTTTCATGGCAATACAGACTAAAATGTTAGAGGAATGCTCTGAAACCTTGAAAACTACAAAACTATGCTTGTTGACACCAGTTTTGCCTTGTGCTAGCTAGAAAGAAGAAGGTACAAAAAATTCATGCCCGACTCTGTCAGTATTATTTCCGTTTAAGCAGCAAAGATACCCGTGTTAAAGATTAAGACTTCAGCCGCTAATGGGTTTTATGAATGAAAGGAAGACAAACATTCATCAACATGGTGCAATAAAAGGTGGATGAGTAGCTCAAATGGACAAACAGCAGGTGAGGAACTGTCTCTGTGGGCCTGAAGCAGAAGAGAGAGCAAACAGGGTGACTGTGAAATACAACATCAGGGCAGGAACAGGCTTTGGGACTAATGCTACTTTCTGTGATCATGCACACAGCTGACAGTGTTGAACTTTGTTCAACTCTGGCACATGAGGCTGGGTGAATACATCACCCACTGGTTTATAAGTCACTCCTTCGCGGAGAGAGAAGAGGCAGAGGAGGAAGAGAAGCGATGAAGCAGAAGGAAGAAGAGAAAGACAGAGCAGAAGAACAAAAACAGGATGGAGGAGAACATATAGGAGAAGGTTTTCTGGATTAGGAGAACATTTATCTATTGTTTGGAGTTGGGAGGCCCTGCAGCTGTAAAATGTGGATAGAAACCAAAACAGAGGTAGAGGAGGCCAGCAGGAGTCGGGCCAGCTTCAGTCGGCGAGTGCTGGATGGTCTGATGTTGTGCACAGGAGAGATGGAGCACTTGGATAAGTATATCCAGGGTAGGGAAAGAAAAAGCAAATTTGGACTTTTGTGCTACTTTGAAAAACATTATTCACCAAGTTTTAGAATAATGATGAAACTTGTGTGCAAAACTTGAGTAACCTCGGCTAGAAATGCTTACGGTGCTAGTAAAATATGCAGATATAATCACAGCAGAACTCCCACAGCGAGGACGCCTGCACTCTGCGTCTAACACAACATATCATTAAAATCCTTTTCCAGTCACTTTACTTAACATCCTGAACTAACAAGAAAACAACACAACAGAGGAATAAGTTTGTCAGCGGCAGTTTGCCCTTTTTGTTACAACACGTTTGAATATTTGTCTTTTGTTTTCTGACCAGAAAAGTGGTTAGTGCTGCAGCTGGCTGTGTGGGGGCTGAGAGGGGTGGCCAGAGTGATTCTGGCCAACAACCCACTGAGCGGCGCTCTGATCCTGGCTGCCCTGTACTGGGCTTCCCCCTGGCAGGGCCTGCTGGGAACTCTGGGTGTACTGGCCTCAACGCTCACAGCTGTGATCATTGGACAGGACAGGTGGAGTTTACACTGCTATAGCGATCCAAACTCACATGAAAACGGCTTATGGTGATTTGAAAATTATTGCAAGGAATCAGTGGTTCAGGTCAATATGTTTGGTAAAGTTCATTGAATTATGTCTGAATGTAGTTTTAAGTTCATGCTTTTTATCTTAAAGCTGTACTACAATTTATGCCTCCCACTGTGAAATATGCTAATGGCTATCCTTGTTCTCCAGCTTCAAAAACAAACCCTTCTCACCGGGATGTCAAGGTGTTTAGAAATGAGAGGCAGAACACATTTACCTTCACTCTGAAGTTGCTGCTCATTAAAACAGAGAAGTTTGTTTTATGAGGATCCATAAAGAGTTGACCATAATTATGTGTAATGAGTTCCTAAATGATCATTTTTCATTAAGCCACGTTGCACTTGAGCTCCTGTGTTTGTGTGCAGTGACGACGTGGCAGGAGGTCTTCACGGCTTCAACGGCATGTTGGTGGCTCTTCTGATGGGAGTGTTCAGCTCAGCTGGAGACTGGTACTGGTGGCTGCTGCTGCCTGTCTGTCTGGCCTCAGCTACATGGTATGAATCTCATATATGGTGTTTGTGCAGAAGCCCAGAGTGGTAGACGGGGTCGCCCCAAAACGAGCCCCAAAACGATAAAAATCAATAACAATTTAAAGCATAGAGGGTGGGATCTGTCATTTTTGCAAAGACTGAAAAAGCATCAGTGACTGTGTTTTAAATTTATTTATTGTGTTTACTTTTAACTAATCTTCTACGTTTATTAAGTATGATTGTATATATTTGAAACATTCTTTTCGGGCAAAATGTTTTCCATCCAGAGAACACACCCCACTGATATACTTCTTCTTTACTTCAATAAATACAAGTTAGCAGACATTTTCAGCATATTGCTTTTTAAAGTGTTTTTATTCATTTTAAAAGCTTATAGTTCTTTCCATTCTTCTTTCATTTTCCCAGTGTCTTTCTGTTCAGTGGGCTCACAACGTTACTGGACCACTGGGACTTGCCTGCTGCCGTGTTTCCCTTCAACACCATTATCGTCCTTTACCTCCTGTGCACTGGAACGAACAACCCTTATTTTCCTCACAACCCAGTAATACCCCCAGGGGCAGTAGATCCTAATGACACAGCGCTTATAGCAGTCGAGGTGAGGACAAAACCAACCAGTATGGACTGCATGTCCACCCAGTTTACGTTCAAAAATAACAAAAATGTTCAAGACAATCTTTAGAAAGGGGAACATAAAAATACAACCCGACAGCACCACACATTTGTAAAAAGACTAAAGGCATTTGTGAGCAATTAATTTTTTTTTTCTCAATTGATAGTCACGAATATTGAAGTGAAGCACGTTATGTGGTACCTGGTATATATATATATATTTTTTTTGAAAGGCGAGGTCTTCATCAGTTTACAGAAAAAAAAAATGTTTTATGCAACGTAAATGTGCAACAGCAGAGCACGTCTACTGAGCCGCAGTCTTCCAAACTCTGTATCCTTAACAAACACTGACTGAAAGCCAGCATGAACTCAGAGACAAAATATAACCAAAGCTTTGACTCTACTTGGTCAAAAAGATCAGTTTCCCTGGCTTAACACCATGGAAACGCTTTGAATTTAAAAACATAATTTTTATGCTCTAACTTTTAGATTAAGAGCTACCTTTTTGCAAAATTGGCATATTGATCTTTTGACCCTCTTGATTTGTTTGGCCCTCCGTCATCGGATGCAGAACAGAATGAAAATACCTCCTGAAAAGTGTTTTTTATTTGTTAGAGTAACAGCAGTTTGAGCGTTAGTGGTTGTTTTAATAATAATATACTTCTATAATTCATATTTATTTACATATTACAAACACAACACTTGTACTTGTGAATTAAAATTAGAAGATATTACTCAAATTTGTTTGAGTCGTCATCTTCAAGCTTTTCAAGGATTTCTCTAAAGTCACGTGTCTCAATCATAATGTCAGAGAAGTGATCGAACAGTTTTAAACACTTTTTCAAAACGTATTTCTCTGCAACAGCCTCAACGAGTGGAATAGAAATCCTGAGTTAATACGCATTCTTTTATAAAGATGCAAACCTCTGTCAGCTGAAAAGGTCAAAACTGGATTCTGTTTGAACTTTTCATCTTAAGGTGAATGCTTTCCTGGAGCAAGAAGATGTTGAGAAAAAAAAATAAGTGAACTGCCATCATTGATTGTTTTTAATATGAGATATTTTGCTTCGACGTTACAAGTGGTAGAGTAGTTTACCCCAAACAGATCTGAGATGCTCCAGTTTGTCTGAGTGATCTTGTTGTGAGCACAGTTTCAAATTTAAGTTTGTGTTGCAGTGACGCTTCGTCTCAAGCTTTTTTCTTCTTAATTCAGACTCTAATTGACAAGGTTTCTTGCTAAATCAACAACCTTCCAGTAACAGATACCTGTAGGGAAACTCTTATGTTTATGTTCAACAAAGAGAAATTCAACAACTGGAGGCATCAAACAAATCTGGAAACTACTGGGCAATAAACTTTAACCAGGAAGGATGAAGATCAGGTAAATGAAAACCTAGGATGGTTGCATACTATAAGACTTATAAAGAACATGTATTAATGTGTAACTAAAAGTTGTGTCAGGGAATGAATGGAAAGATGGACAGAGGCAGAAAATATAACAATGCCAATGTAACAAGAAAATATGCAAATTTAAACAAAGCCGAACCACAAAACACAAAAAGAAAAAAACAGAGAAACCATAAATCCCAACAAAAAATCCGTCAAATAACAAATACTGACCTGAACAAAACTGAACTGGAACAACACGACTGAACGCCTCCAGACGTGACTGATAAGTAACTGAGGCAGATCTGATTTCTGAACTGCAATCATAACTGAAGCTCTTGGTTCAAAGATATATTCATCATTAACAGTAATATTTAACATGTTGTTTAAATTAGAGTTTTAGTGTGATAACATCCCAGTTTTCAGGTCTATTTACATGTCAAAGTTTTACTTTGTTCAGTTTCAATAGCAAAAATTGGAGATGTAAGGATTATCCCCGACATGACCAAATGGAAAATACAGTTCTAGTGTCAACTTTCAAAAGAAGAGGTTACTTTTGTAATTTATCTATTTAGAGAGTTTCTACCAAAAGTTCCCTCCTTGTTGGTTTGCCCTTGAGAATATAATTAAGCCGATTTGTAAGTAAGCCTTTAAGTATGAAGCTGTTTTGTTTTGGGAGGAGGATGAACTGTTTGTCTCTGAAGGATGATCTCTAAACTGACGCTGAACTTCGATGCTGAAAAAAATCCTCTCAACTCCACTTGGTGTCCTGAATATCGAAATTTAAACGTGATGTTACTAACAAGCATCACACTAAACCACTTTCCACAAGTTTCAGCTCCAACTTCTCAGATTTTCTTATCTCTTTTTTTCCTTAATGAGTTATTATTCATTTAGCCCTTATCTTCACCAAACTCATTTTAATTTGTTTCATTTGCAAGTCTTTGAGGGCAGATGAGGCATTCCTTCCCATTTAAATATTTCTTATTTCTTGTTAAAAACTAAAATCTTTCTCTTACTTCTTTGATTCTGTTGTCTTTTGCAGTGATGCCATTTTGTTTTTCACATCTTTATCCATTTCTTCAAATGATTTCTCCCTCTTTCCTCATAAAGTAGCTTAATTTATGCTGTAAATTCCCAAACACGTTGAAGTCATAGATTTCCTTTATGGCTCTGGTAAAAAAGACCAATATTTCTCATTTTCCTCTGTTCTGTTCCTCTCTTCCATTCGTTTCATTCCAGCCATCTTCCAGCTCTCCTCCGGTTCTCTCTCTCCCGAGATGGGTTTGGGGGGGGGAGGTGACGTCTGTCCTATTTATATTTAATGCTCTCAGATTCAGTCGCTCTGCTGAGGAAAGCGCTCAGCCTGCTCAGACAGAGTATTAAATCTTACAGGCATATAGATGCGTGCACACACATGCAAGCAAAAGCAGTAGTGAGGCTGCCGTGTAATCAAAGACCATTTATGACTTGTAAATATCAGCGACGTGCAGGTGCAGCCTTCGCGTCACCATGGCAACTCTCCAGCGCTGAGTGACTGCTGGGAAGGCGCCATTTATCATTAAAGGTGCTTAAGCAGGAAGAGGTGGAGGGGAGTAAAGACGATTTACAAAAGAAAAGAGCAGCAGCATATTTGTGTGTGTTTTTTTATAAAAGTCTGTTTTAAAGTTTTCTCATAATGCCAGTTTTAGTCCCCATTTCACTGAGTTTTCCCTAAAATCTTTACACCTGCCCAGGTGATTCGTGGCATTCCTCTCGGTGTGGGTCAGATCTACGCTACCGGGGCCCTTGGACCCTCTCTCCTCATCCTCGGGGCCGTTGTTCTCTACTCCCCGCTGCTGGGCGTCCACGCTGTGCTGGGATCAGCAGTGGGAACATTGGCCGGTCAGTCCTGCTTCGTCTTTGTCATCCATCAATACCAGAATAACCAATATTATGCACAAACAGTACAGACATCAAGCATGTGCAGCTCTGGAAAAATTCAAGAAACCACTTAAAACCATCAGTTTCTCTGATTTTATGTTTTATAGGTAAATGTTTGAGTAAAATTAACATTGTTCTTCTATTCTATGAACTATTGACAACATGTCTCCGAAATTCCAAGCAAAAATTTAGTAATTATTTGCAGAAAATGAGAAATGGTCAAAATGACAAAAGATATACAGTGCTTTCAGACTACAAATGATGCAAAGAAAAATAAGTTCATATTCATTCAGAAACAACAATACTAATGTTTGAACTCAAGAAGAGTTCAGAAATCAATGTTTGGTAGAAAAACCAGAAGGTTCTCAAAAGGGTTCAGTGCGGTGGGCCTTTCATTTTTACCAGAGCTATATATCAACTTTAGAGAAGGTAAAATAAAAGAAAACCATGTATGTGTGAGGATTTGGTTTTTCCTCTGTGTTAATTTAGTTCCTGTGTCGCCACCCATCAATCCACATAATTCATAACAGAACATACATTCATTTGTACATAAAGCCAATTATGGAAGGGGAGGATTAGACAGATTGGGACTTTGTTTGGTGTATTGCAGGAGTTACTGTTGTTTGACAATTTGAATAAAAGCTAAACTGAAAAGCTTAAAAGTTTTATAAGTCTGTCTGCATTCTGCATAGTCATTATGACCAAAAGAATTTGATCCTAAATTCAATTTCACATTGAAAGCTCAGATGGTTTTGCTGGGATTAGGAGGTTTTCTGAGAGACTCACTGGGAGGAAACCCCACGGCAGGGCCAGATTTTACTGGAGGAACTGTTTACCCCTTCTGTCAATGAGTTGGAAAGGATGACAGTCCAGAGAAACGTCTGGGTTTCCCTCTTGGATCTGTTGTCCTCATGTGGATGCAGTGTTAACTTAGTGGGGTTGAGTCACATCACACTAAAAGCAGCTAATAAACAGTTTGTTTAGTCTGCCTGGTCTAGATACACTTAATTATTTATGTTAGATTCAGTCAAAAGCTTACATTCTGAGTGTAGTTAAAGTGCAAGTTCCTTTAGCTTTTTAAGTAACTCCCAAATTAGACACAGCTTTTATTGGGATGTTTAGATCAAATTTGAAATATTGCAGTTGGGAGTGTGTGGCTGAAACTGATCAGATTCTTCATCCCATTCCTTTTTATGATTCTCCTTCTCTTTGTTATGCAGCTTCTTAAGGCTTGTTTTAGAAATAGGCTGTTGAGTTTATTTTTGACATCTGAGATGTTCCTAAAATTAAAATAAGGTGATTTCATGACGTTGACTTGAAACACAAGAATCAGCAAACATTGGGTCACAGTTGTGACACGACAGCAAGACACTGAAGTTCTGTAGCTACAGAGTTTTCTGCTTGTGACTGTCTGATGGTATAAGCTAAGCTGAGACTTTTTAAGTTAATTTTATCTTCTGGTTTTGTTGGGATGCCGCTCAGTGTTTGATTGTTTCAGAGAACCTTCTGTTTATGTCCGGTTACTATTTTCTTAGTAAGCACATTTGCAAAGTGAAAGCAATTTCATTGTTGCTGTTTGCTTTAGATCCAAACTGAAACACTTGACTTATTTTTGCCTGTTTTACCTTTATTTCTGACTGAAACTGACCTGTTTGTTCCTCTATAGTTGTCTGAAAATAGTTATTGTACTTGTTCATATTTTGTGTTTTATAGCTGAAACTTTAACCAAGTCATTTTAATTAGTAATGACCACAGCACTAAGCGTTTTATTTTATATTGATTTGCTTTTATTCCCTTCTGTGTCAAACTACTTTTTAAGAAAAGTTCATATTTCTTATTTTATATTAGTGGGAATTATGAGGTAGAACTATTCTTGTGACCGACGGTGCAAACCAAGTATTTACATCCAGATGAGGCTTTAAAATTAAAAAATGCAGTGTAGCTGAATAACTAGCTTGCTCATATTCACTATGTGCTGCTTTGCTAAAACATTTCTCCTTTCAACATAAAATATGAGCACAGCAGAAATCGCCTCGTACAAATCAAACCAAAAAGAAGGCTAAAATTTCCATATTTGATAATGAAAAAATCTCCTGCAGGCATTTTTTTATTGATTAATCAGGACCTTAAACAGATTGTAGGATCAGCTTTCTGCAAGGCATAGAATAGTTTAATAAGATTAAAGTCATCTAGGACTTATGAAACCTTTTGGCAACTACACACATTATCTGTACAGAAATATAATTAAAGCTGCTGTGATATAAGAGGCAGGAAAAGTCTTCGTTGCACTTATATTCTGTATCTACATGCATTTACAAATGTCTACGTTTTTATGCGTTTACATTAAATATTCGTATAAGACATGATAAATGATGTAATTCGAGCCATGTTGCCACTGGCCACTAAAACTTCAGCACTGAGTCCTAAAATACTTTGACAAGCTGTGAGTCATACTGCAAAAAAAATAAAAATTAAAAAATAAAAGGAAAAATACAGAAGAGTGGGAGTGAGTTTGTGCACAAATATGCGATCAGCAAACCTGGGGACATTAGACTTCTAACAGTGGTTCGCATGCAAACACATTTCTGTAATAAGCACCAAGAAAGTCATTAAAGAGATTTGACCCTAATGAGGTTGTGTGGGCATCAGAAAGAAAGTAGATGAAGCAGAGCAGTCTGCCTTATTATGGCAGTTTAATGCATGGCAACTAAATGCCTCTAAAGGTCTCTCTCTTGTTGCACATTATTTCTTCCATGCTTCATTATTTCTGACTTTCTCACAGGTTTGAAGTCTGGTTCCATTTTTCCCCATTGGTGTTCATGTGTTTAGTGGAGGATTAAAGAGCTCAGGTCATTCACAGCATTTATTGATGGACAAAAAGTGAAGTTAAAGTGTTTAAAAGTAAAGATTTAATCAGAGACACATCTTTTACTCACATCTGTGCAGGAAAATTTTGAAATACAATATAAATGACATCAAAACCAACATCTGATGTGTCCATATTAGTGAGTTTTCAGACTCAGTCTTGTGACTTTTTGTAAATTTACTTTTAATCTGACAAAAGACACTCATCATTTGAAATTTCTAATAGTTTTTGACTCAGAAATGATTATGTCCATGAACATGTTAGGTAAACAAACTGCTCCAAACACCAACAAGCCTCTGACACTGAATTTGTCCAAAAATAGCATCTTCTGATTTCATTACTGTGTCTTGTGGAACCTGCTTTTTATTTTGAGAAGCGCATGAACTAATTTTAGTTTGTCCATGAATTATTTCCACTCATTTGATTTTTAACATCTAAGTCAATATGTCAGAAAGAAAAAGTCCTTTTTATGTAAATATGCTGTATTTTCATAATTGGGTTTGAGTCCTACTTATGACAGATTTTTCAATCAGTACTTGAATTAATAAATCAAACTTTTTATGTTCTTTATTAATTGCCTAATTAAGATGATTTTGTTTTGCCTGAAAAAAATACAATAAAATCTTTTATTTTCTCTTTACATTTAGATTTAGATTGTCCTTTTTCTTTCATCTTTTTTCATAGTTCGCAGTGTGACATAGGTCTGCGATCTTACGTTTAAACCCAATTCTACTGCTTGACAGCTCACATGAAAGGAACAGAAAGATTTCACCGTCAGGAGACAGAAACTCATATGTCACAGGCAGATTAATTACAGGTCAAAGGGTTTCAAATATGGGAACAAAAAGATACGGAATAAACCGCAGGCAGGGAGAGATCAGCCGGAGAAAAGACAGCAATGCTTGAGAATTCAGAACGCGGCAGAAGATGAATACACAACACTTGAACAGAGGCGAAAATTTGTTTTTCTGTGCTTTACATCTCACTTCTTTGACACTTCAAAGAATTTTCTCTGTTTTACATTTTTCCTTTTACTTTTAAGTTTCCATCAAGTTTTACCTTTTATTATCCTGTCATCTTAGTGTCCTTGTCACTGACTTTAGTCTGCTGTTGAATAAATTATCTTCCACCAAATACTTGGTGAATGTCTGTCTGTGATTTCCTGAACATTTGATGTGCATCCAAACATGAAGGAATGAAGAGAGTTTATGAAACATCTTCTCCTGTTATGTTTACAAATTATGCGTATGCTATATGATATGCCACTATTTTTTATATTGTGTGTGTCGTTACTTTTTCCACAAAGTTTGGTCTGGATACAATTTGAAAGTCACCACACATCAAATTAATTCAAATCATCATTTGAAAAATATTTTGTGGAATTATGCTCAACAAAAATCCAAAAACTGATAAAAAGAATTCTTTAAGAAGCCAAATATTTGTCACATTGTATATATCGGAATTATTTGGCTTCAAAGTCAGAGGTTGTCATTAAACCTAGGTAGTTGTACAAAGACAATAATAACCACAATTCTCTTGGCAGTGACACCTGGGAGCCAATTAGGCAACTTATATAAGTAGCACTTTTCTAATAAAGGTTTTGTGTAAAAGCAAGAGAGGAAAAAACAGTGTTAGTACCTCTGAGCTCAAAGGAAAGAGACAAGCATTAAACTCAACAGGGACAGAGTTCGAGGCCATATTTAGAGCTGCCACTCAAACACGGTGGTGTATGCTGTTCCCACAAGGGGTTTCCAGAGGACAAGAGCAGGGGCCGAATGTAGGCCATAGCCTGCACCTCACCTGCTACGACCACTTAATAGGAAAACAAGCAACCAAATGTGTTGTGTTGGGACTAGAATCTGAAAGAGGAGAAATGATGAGAGCTGGATTTCAGATTAAGATTTTCTCCATTTCTGGCAAGACATGGGGATGTTCAGCAGCTGCACTGGTAATTAATGGAGGAAAGTCAAATTAATATCATGTTTGAATTATATTAATTTGTTGGTAAGCTGGCACGCTTGTGGACAAAACAAATGTCTTCTATGATGGGCTTTGTGAAATATATTTATTCATTTAATCCTATACTGTTAGGCGTTCCCGCATTCTTTCGTCGCAATAAACAACTTAACAGTTTAAACTTCAACTCAACTGAATGGTACACAAGAATAACGATGTCAAAGTGAAATAAGTAAATAAATATCAAAACAGGTTTTGCATCAGATGTTAAAGCCCTGACCTTAACCCTGTTGAAATTTCTTTGACTCTTCTTTCAAGCAGTTACGTGCCAGGAAACAGAAATAACCAAGATGCATATACAAATATTCACTTTCCAGAAAAGCAATACAAACAACTGAATAAACAAAAAGGGTCAACAGACTGTTTCCTCTCAGCAGCCCTGGATATGTACATCTGTGATTTATTTTAGTTGTTTATTTTGATCCCGTTACACTGTCCTCTAGTCAGTGGATGGAGACAGGTGGAGTGAAAGTGAATAAAAAAGAAAAGAGTAGACATTGGCATTTGATACGATTGAAGCAGTCTGACTCATCCTGTACAACAAACACACAAATACACACCTAATAACAGTCAAAACTGTGAAAATTACAGCATCCTTTGCAGCTCTCTTCCCATATTTCTCCATAATGATGCCATTTTGCTGGTTTGGAATATAAACAAGAGCAAGAATTGAAGGGGTCAAACAGTGAATGGAAAGCAAATGATGAGGATTAAGACAGGACTGCAGAGGAGTCTGGATGTGAAGAAATGAACAAACAGCTGTAGGAGAGCTTATCATGGCAGAGTGGACCTAGCAGACATCACGAGGAGGCAACACGGGGGTGTGGTCTGTCTGCTTCTGAACATGACTGCTAAACTGCAGCTCCTATTACCGCTTAATGAGTAAATCGATCACAGTGCTGGTTGAATGTTGTTTTCTATCACAGGGCAGCTACCAAACTCCATATTTCTCTGAAAAATCCTGCAGCTTCCACACAGGCAGGATGTGAAGTAGTCCCGACTATTTTTCTCCCTTATCTGTCCTCAGCATGCCTGGCTGGGCATTTCAGAGTTGTAATGGCTTTTAAAAGGCTTTTTCATCACACAAGATTTACAACTGGAAACACCAATGAGTATATAATTAAAAAAAGAGAAAGCTACCAACAGAGGAAACATAGTGGTCGGGGTATTAAATGGTCCTTCCTTTAGATAGTCTGACAGTTTGAATTATTTATGATCTCATGGTTACTCAGGAGGTTAAAAATGCAGTTCCTGCAGGCAGCAAGCAGCGGCTAGAGACGTGAGAAGCATGAAGCCAAAATTTAAAATGTTTTTCATTAACTCAAAAAAGAAAGAAAGAAACAAACAAACAAACTAAAAACAGCCAGCATCTTGATAGGCAGATTGTGTCCATTACCTTTTACAATACATTGGTTTTGTCTGGGAGAGCCAACATAAAACCAATCATCAACAACTTCTATCTCAGAACTTTTATGTCCACCATAAAACTAAAACTTAAAGGATTTTTCCCCCCTTCTGTGGCTCAAAGACTCTCAGATCAGCAGCCTCCTTTAAAATCCAGCTAAAAACTTATCTTTTTAAATCTGCTTTTGTTTAAATTTGCTTTGTTGAAGCGCTTCATTTTGATCTATAAACTTAGTTACAAGGATATTCTGAGTCAGCTGGAGTTTAATTTGTAGATGAGCCTCTGTTCTGGTGTTCAGCTGAAATATATCAGTAATAATTGGAGAGGCGGTTAGTGACATTTCTCACATTCATCGTCCTCACTTGATAAATCTTAATGACTGCAGCGTTTGGTTGACATTTCCACGGTGCCGTGATGAGATTCCTGTTTGTTGCTAACAACACTGTGATGGATCGCCATGAAAGTTAGTACTGGCATGTATAACCCCTCAGGATGTGGCCGTTTTATTCACTTTATCACTTTGCAGCCCACATTTGTTGAAAATGCAATTTGTCCTACTATGTGATTAATGGACCATTGCTGATTAGGCAGCTTTTAAACTGAGAGGGTGTAGATTTCAGATTTGTGTTTTTCTATCTTTCAGGATTTGTACTGATTGATCACTTACTTAGGTACCTATTGTTAATCCTGGGTTTTATACAGTTTTGCCTTCACTATTGCCTTAATTATTTGGCAAATAGATTCAATAAGTTGTCAGAAATGTTCCTCTGAGATTTTATCCATGAAGGCTTTGTACAGTTGCAGGAGATTTGTTGTCTGCATATCCAGTGATGTGAATCTCCCAAAGGTGCCAACGTTCTCTACTATAGATTAAGGTTTGATGAGACTAAGCTGCTGGAGTACAGTGAACTCATCATCATCCTTATAAAGAATGTTTGAAAAAATCTGTCCTTCATAGCATTGTGCATTATGCTCCTAAATAGGGCTATTAGAAGATGGGTCATAAACATGGTCATTAAGGGAAACAATATAGCGGTAATACATTGCCACCAAAAAGTATTTGCAAATGCAAAGTATGTTTTGCATTAGCAAAGTATTGACCAATCGGTAATCAAAGTGTGCCAAGAAAACATCTATCACACCGTCAGGCCGCCTCCAACAAACTGAAAAGTTGAGCCTAATGGAAACTTGCTTTGATGCTGCTAAAGCTAAATTTGATCATATCCTCTAAATGTCAAATCTGTAATTAAGATTCCCAAGGACAAAGAAACACTTTTCAACCTGTTTTTATCCAATTTTGGTAAGTCTGTACAATTTGAGTTTTCTGGCCTTGGCACTTGATCTGGTCTTTTGTGTGTTCAGAATTAGTATTCCACAGACTTTGGGTATTGTAAATGGTTTTGTTTCAGCCTAACTATTGCTCTGTTGGATTTAAGAAGATTAACACCCATCAGTATTACAAGAGGACTGTCAATTATTCAGACAGTGCAACAAGAACAACACCAACTTTTGCCTTAGCTGACAGGATAAAACACATAAAAAAGTTGTTACATTTAATCTATTAAAACTGTTAGGGGTGGTAATTCTGTTGTTTTGCAAGCATCAACAAGAAATTGGCAGCAACATTAAGAAAGAGGAACATGAGAAACTAAAAAAACAAACTCCTTAAGGAGAAAATGGAGAATCAGTTGTACCAGGGAGAATCTGTGTAATTGGAGTAAAATTTGGGGGCGTGGCTATAGCAGATTTTGGGAAACGACCTCTGTGGCATCTAGAAGAGTGCAGTCCTAGGAAAAGCTTCAAACCCTCCAGATTCTAGGCCTCACGTTGAGAAACTCAAAATGGAATCGCTTGCATGGATAATTTTACTGCTCTGTTTTTGAAGTTTTTGCCAACCTGATAAGATAATCAAATTATGCAGACATTTATGATTGTTCAGTTTGTCGTTCCAGATTTGATCAGCATGGTGGCTAATCTAAAGGTGAAACATATTAACCTGCGTAGCTGAACTCCGCCGCCCTATTCTTCCTCACGACAGTGTGATTTTATTATCTCCCTCTGTGTGGGGGTGAGAGTAACACTGCAGCTGCTGATGCTGGAGGCCATGGGACAAAATGTCAGAGCATCTGGCTGAGCTGAGATCTACTTGGGCCAGAATGACTCCGGTGTAATCAGTTTATAGTTTGACTGCTGTGGGTATGAGTCATAGGTAAGGTTTACCAGCATCACCAGAAACCTGCAGCAGCCCCCAATCGACTGGGTGATGCAAGCATGACTAAAGTGAAATAACAATGAAATATTTTAATGACTTTCGCTTAAAGAAAAGGCTTTTTTCCCTTTATATGATTAAAAGCTGAATACAGATGACCTAGCTAATTAGCAGCAGTTTTCTAAGTGATTCATCATGTCCTTCTAACACAGCAAAGCAAGGCCAATTAGTTAAACGATGTATTCTGAAGATTTTAGCACTTATAACGTTGGTTCCCATTTTAGGTGTGCTGATACAAAAATGAAAAATTTCCATATTAGGTTACATGCAAATTAAGGGTTGCTCAAAGGGGTAGTAGCACAAAAGTATGTGTTTAGCCCCACCACGTGGACAAGAATGGTACTGCTGTTTCAAGAAGTCCTGATTGTTTATCTGGCTATTTTTATGGGTTTATGTAATCACATTTTGTGTGTGTGTGTGTGTGTGTGTGTGTGTGTGTGTGTGTGTGTGTGTGTGTGTTGATGTGTCACAGGTTTATCCATGGCAGTGCGTCATGACTCACTTTACTCCGGCCTGTTGGGCTTCAACGGTGCTTTGGGCTGCATGGCCGTTGGAGGACTCTTTTTCACCTTCAGCTGGAGGACCCACCTCTTTGCCATCGCTAGTGGTGACAAACATTTACAAAGTTCACGCATACAGATTTAAATTGCTTTTAGAAGTATAATGGTAAACCACTCAGACTGACTACCTTTAACATTTTTTTCAATATGAGCATTTTTTTTATTTTCCAACATTGTAAATTGCATTTCCATTCCTTTACATTATTCATGTGCAGTAATTTTTCTGTCATTAATCCAAAGGTTGTTGTCATTAATCAGTGTAGACTGGAAATCCATTTTACCACTTTAGCCATGTTCGCATCTGAGAGGAAAAGAGCACACTGTAGCAGTCAGACATCACAGACAGTAACACTGACCAGCTTGACATGCAGTTAATTACTCCCCATTATGTAAATTGGCCTTAATTGATGCTTTGACTGCTAACAGGAAAAAGAGCCACCAGCTGCTGCTGTGCACTGAATGTGTGGAGAATATTCTCTATGATCTAATCTTTTCTTGTTTGCAGCGTTTCTCTCTGCGTATTCAGACATCGCCCTGAGCAACTTGCTAGGAACTGTAAGAATGCCCACTGCTCTAGGGCTTTCCTTTCTTAATAAATTAGCTACTTTCTTTCTTGGACAATTAAACCTATGTAAAATGTGGCTTACGCTGCTAAAGGTGCCATTCATACGCCACATCCCTTCCCTCTGCTTAGGTGGGTCTCCCAGCATGCAGTTGGGCAGCTACTCTAACAGCCACACTTATGTTGCTGTTGACTGGAAGCTTAGCAGGATACCGCGTCCCCATTGGTCAAGTCAAAGCCCCCGAATGCAACCTGCGTTTGAGAAGCCAATGGGAAGCTGGAAACACGGAAGAGAGGGAGAGCACGGATGTGTAGCGGAAAGTCACGTGCACTTTACACCAACTGGACCAAACACAAGTAGTTTTATTATTAAAAATGGTTAGCTGTGAGTTTTTATACTGAATTTTATATCGACACATTTTCTTAAACTGCCCATATTATATCGACACATTTTCTTAAACTGCCCATATATTGACAATACAGTGCTGTACAAATGTTTTATACCATATTTACTTTGAGTTTCCAAAGTAAATATGTATTCTTTTTAATATTTCAACGTGGTCTCTGTCTGCAGCTGTTTTTTTTTCATAACATACAAAATAAAATCTTTTTACAGTAGATAAAGGCATGACTGGAACATCATCTTTTTAAGAAAAGGGGGAGGGAAAAACTGACTCAAAATCTGGATTCATCATTCATAGGTTGGTGAATGCAAAGCAGTGCTTTAGAAATAATCTGTCTGGGTTAAAAGTATTTGTTTTGGTCTGTGAAATTAGTTAACCTTTGGCATTCATTAATTTACTTTCAGAAATGGGAAGAATGGTGACAGGCTGCTGTTAACAAAGTTGTCTTTTTTTTCTCATAGATGCCAGCAACTTAAAAATACTTTTTGGGGATCTAAATTTGAAGAAGTTAAACCCTTTTTGTGAAACATAAGCATGTGCATTGCTTATGATTCTCTTGATCTACACTTAATGAGTGAATGGTCATGGTAATTTTTACTGAGTGACTTTAAGTGCTCAAAAAATTATTAGCTGAATTATTCCAAAAAATAGGTCCAACTAACCTGCTGTTGAAGTTCCTACATTAAGTTTATGTGAGTCAATTTTCATCTATGAGTGCATCAAACAGAATGACAATAAGTAAGATTGTTGTTGGGCTAATAAAAAACTCTAGTACAAACTTGGGAGCAATGATGCACACTATGTGACTTACTAATCTCATAGAATGATTAAAAACTGTAAAACAAATAATGTGCATAGTTGTAAGATTGTTGCTGGAATGGTATTTATTCAAAGTAGAGTATGTCAATTTAACACACAAGAAACTTAGGAACAGTATGATGGGACTCGTAGGATGCAGGATACAATATATTCTGTATGTTGTTTTGCGGACTGTTTGGTTGTCTCTTCTTTTGACTCTGTAGGTTTTACGGCGTAATATTTTCCTCATCTTGAGGTAAAGAAGAGGCGTCACAAGTCAGAAGGAAAAATTCATTTAATAAACATGAAAACAAGTTGCATCATTTTTGTTTAAAATGAAACGTCTTGAATGCTTTCAATAAAAACCCAAACTGAAATTCGCAGTAATATTTTTTCAATGTTTTTTTTAACCTGCATAGATGTGCTACACAGCACTCCACTAAAAATGTATTGTAAACACAAAGTTTATGTGTAATGTAACTCTATGCAGACAGTTTGTAGCAGTTTGAAATTTGAAATGATTTAATGAAACGGACAATGCTTAAGCCTGATGTTGAAAGGCAACCGTTATTTTAAATATTCAGACAGACATGATTGTTGTTAGGATTGCATTAAATCAAGTTGTGGTTAATTCTTTTTTTCACAGTGCTTCATGTTGACTGAAACATTTGTTCACATCTGTTGACATATTGCGTTTTCTAGAACTTTCCTAACTTTACACACACATTTTTAAATGACTCTCACAGTAAAGAAAAGAACTGTCCCACCTCCTTACAGGTGCGATTAAAAATCTCGCAACAGACACAACCATCTATTATTTTGTTTTTTTTTGCTTTACATCATGCAATTCGATTTTGGTGCTTTATTTTTGTCTATGCAATCACCACCTTCTTCCATTTATTATTACAAAGCACCTCACGAGAGACTTTTAAGGAAAATTGTACAAAAGTATCTAAGTCTACTGATTGAACATAATTGTAAATAAAAAAAGTTGAAATATAAATGCTTGCACAAGTAGTCGTGTATGTTCACATCTAAATAAAAAAACATTCATTGTTCTACACACTTTCAGTTGAACTGAGTGCGTTTGTGCTTCTTTTTGTGTGATTGCGTGTGTGTCGGGGTGTGAACGATGCGTTTATGCCTCCTTGGGGTTTATAATGAAGGACGGATGACACAGCTGTCGCAGTTTAATTATTCACATGCCCACTCTTGCATCCGCTTCAAGTGAATGTCACTTTTCACTGAGTGGCTATGTTTAAGCATCAGCCACTCATGCTTAAACATAGTGGCTGATGAGGTCTTTATTATTAGACATCATTATTAGTGATGTCTAATAATGGAAGATATCTGTAAAAAAATTAATAAATGTATATATGTCTGTTTTTAGCTTTTATTTTCTGTTTTTCTAATGAGCTTTAGCATGCACACATTTAACATTTCCTCCTATCTTACTACATTTTTACAGCTGCAATGCCCAGTAGAACATCTTTGTTTGTGTTAATGCAGGTGAGCGCCAGCCATTGCAATTCTTTTTGCATGTTTTTGTGTTTTTAGATCTATAACCCTGCTTGGTAGAAAAGCAACACAAGGTTATGTTTTTCATGCATGTAAACATTCATCTTATCTAGAAAAATAGTAAACAAAAGACTTGAGCTTGTCAGATAATTTCAATGGGATTAATATATGTATAAAAACTACTGAAGTAAAAATGATAAAATGAGGAAAAACAGCCATCATTTACAAATCAGAGCACAAAATGAAATGGATAAATTAGCTAAATCCTGCCTTTAGGAATTGTTTGACATGAACTGTGTGGCTGCTGCTACAATTTGCTGAGCATGGACATAAACCAGAAAAACAAATAACCTTTACCTGTACAAAGTGTTAAAACTTGCCTATAGTGTCTTCATTTGCAAATTAACAGCTTAAATATAATTTATTAGATGTAATGACACCAGATGTCCCACATAACTACTAAGATGTTAACAGTCAAGAATAAAACTACAAGGCTTCTTTTTGTTAGAATTTGTCAAAAATAAACATATCACTGATGAAGTGAAACTTGGAATTTCCTAGTTCAAACCATCTCAGACCTCTATTTCCTGTGTAAATAACTATTGGGTTATTTAAAAGTCTGTAATTTTAACAGTACATATACTGTTAAAAGTACATTAAATAGCTTTCTCATTTTTGGGGGCTTATTCTAAGATGGTGGAAGTTTGTTTTACTCTTATGTGGAGTAGCCTTGTAGCTACTCAGTCTGTGGGATCAACGAAGGTGAAGTTTATGTAAATTAGGTGGCTGAAATTACTTTTGAATGTCCAAAACTATTTCTTCAAAGAAATATCAGACACAGGCTTATCCAAATCAGATCAAAAGCAATAATCAAAAGAAAAATGTTCTCGAAAGTCGATTTATTACCGGCACTGTATTTCTGCCGGTTGGTGCTAAGCAGGTTTTAAACAAGCAGGTTTCTCTTTTTTTGGAAAATGTTGTGCTCACTTTCTTTTCAATGAAACCGAGGAAAGCAGTTATGCTCATCCAGGCAGAAAAAGAGGTTGAAACTGCACAGAGTTGAGAAATGCTACAACACATCTGCACCTCAACCTTTCAAAAAATATTATTGGTTTGGTGCTGCATTTCAAAGAATAAACTTACTTTTTATCTAATAAAAATACCTTTAATAAAATTCCTTACATTTTGAGCTATGCCTCCATTTAAAACATTTGTTGCTTTCCCTCATTTAAAGTATTAATCAGCAGCTCTTTAAAGGATTTAAACCCTAACATACATTTCATAGTTGTTAAATGCTGAAGAATCTTGTGGTTCATGCCTGTTTGATCTCTTCATTAAGGTTTTCATTAAGATTTTCTATAATATTTTCACCAGTTTGTGCATTACGTGTGTAAGTCTGTTGTTTTTAATGACACATATATAAAGAATACACCTTCACAACATGCAATGCATTCCATTAATCTGAAGGCAACCAAAAGGCTCCTAAATCCCCTTTCATGCTTCAGTTAAATTGATCATTTTGAGATAAGAAAAAAAAATGAGACAATTACTGGAAATGCAAGCTGTAGTTGGTACCAATAAGTAAAAACACGTCTAAAGTATCTAAAGATCTAATTAGGCTGAAGTAAGGCTGCCTATGTGGCATTTTTCTCTGTGACCTTACAGATTCTAACCTTTTTTGAATTAAATAAAGTCCATCTTATTTTCTTGCATCAGTTTTATGGTGGAACATCTTATTTATGTTGGCAGATTTTAAACCAAAGAACTTAAATAAAATAAAATGTTGACAGTTTGCAAAATATTTCTGAATGGGGCTTCTTACATGAAACATGTCCTAGTCAAAGTAAGAGAACAACGTTTTTGAACAAGCACAATAACAGAATCGTAGGAAACCTTCTCTTTACATTATCATTCAAAATGTTTATATGTTTAGGAGGGTGATGCTTCAAGCTGATGACATTTATGGCAAAATTTTGTTAAAAACAAGCATCAGGACTCACTACAACTCCTGATGAAAAAAATAACCTTTGTCATAACTAACCATGCACTTTGATAAATTGATGAACTAATTAATGTTGATGTTTCTCAAAGGAGTTGAAATGCGTGACCAGGTGATGGCTAGTGTGAGTGTTTGTCGTGTTTTTCAGAGCAGTCGCCCGAGCACCACGCCCTCTCTGCTCCTGGCTTCTCCTCTGAGGATCTCCAGGAAGCCCAGTTTGGTTAAGAACTCCAGCCTCTGATGATCTGTGGGCTGCACCTCACAGAAGACACCCTGAGAACCTGGACGCAAACACACAGGAAGCATCCATCAGCCTTTTCTCTGCACATAAAATTAACTGCATTATAGACAAAAAAAAAAAAAAAAAAACACCACAGTGAAACATTCTTCTGAATATGTTTGTCAAACAAAACTGAATGCAATCTGTAATGCACTGGAGACATATTCACATTGTACAAGCTGTTTCATGTTCTGCAATGTTACAATAAATTTTTTAAAATATATTATTACTAGAATTTTAAGTGATGCACAACACCAATTGGTGGAAAAGAATAAACACTTGTTAATATTGCAAGAAAAGTATGAAAAGTGAGGTGTTTGTGCCAAAATTGGTGCCAGTGAACCAATTTTGATACCTGGACGTGCAAAGTTGATTGAAACATATGGAAATGCATCTGTATTTGTTGGTGGCTCAACAAAGCATCTTGACTCGGGTGGATTGAACAAAAATTCACACTACAGTTCACAATTATGCTATTCTTTGCTTTAGTCTATTGCAGTAAGCTACAGCAAAATACAGTAAAGTCTGTATTTGTCGATAACTTTGACTTCTATGAATGCTTTTGCAATGCGCTGTTACTTAAAACTTTAAAAGAAGTGAATAGATTTAAAGAGGTTTGCATTTTTGCGTTTTACCAAACATCAGAGAGGAACTGGATGTGACTGTTATCGTACCGTTGGCCTTGAGCGCAGTGAGCAGGGCGGTGAGCAGGGTTCGGCTGACGCTGACGTCCACCAGCTCGGGCAGCGCGTCCAGTCGCAGCTGAGAGGGGAAGTGGAAGAGGAGCGAGTCCGGGTACTCACCCTGGTCCTCCTCCATCAATCTCACCAAGTCCTGCACAGAAGACAGCAGACACACAGATTAGCTTTTATTCTAAATGATGGAAATATGTTGAGCAGTCACAACATCTGTTGAAGAGGATAAGGACCACTGAAAAAGTTATTCTTAATTTTTTCTTCAGAATTTTGACTCTCATCAGAATATCTGAGACGAGATTAAAATCAAAATTCATCAGTAAACATCTTACAAAAGTAAAACAGCTTTGTTAGTTGAATTTCATTTGGTCATTGTCTTTCTGCTTTACAAATCTGTGAAACACTTCATTTTGAAATTCATCCAGTTTGTGGATTCCCCCCCTTTTCCTGTTTCTGTTCACATGCAGCACTGAACCTAAACAGGCGGAAGTAAAAACAGTTTGGAAGCTGTTACCGCTGACTTACACTGGAATGCAATAAAACAGGTTATAAGAGCCTTTCCAACTCCTTCTGACACCTAACAATAAATCATTAGGCAGACGAAAAACTTGTTCTGTCTTCAAACATGAGTAAGCTGTAAAAATGGCAGTCGTCCAAAAGTTTGACTGTTGGCAAGCAGAAAAAAAAAAAAAAAAAAAAATCAACCACAGATTGTCTCGGTCTGACTGTGTCTGTTGCTCACCAGAGTCGTGGTTTGATTCGTTGCCAGAGATTGTTTGTTTTCTGTTGTTGTAACTTTGTGTTAAGCAACAACTTTCAACAAATATACCTTCTAAAAGGTGCTTTGCTTTACCATATTGACAGATGACTGTCCTGCTCTGCTAAAACTTGCATTCTGCTCCCCAGTGTGAGCAGCATGGCCAGCTTATGCTTGAACATGCTAATATGAGGCATCACAAATGCCAAAAATGAATGTGTTTTTGTGAATCTTCATAGTGAGTAATTAATCTTTGACAGGATGGGTCCAGATGGTGCAACAGCAGGTACCAATAACAAACCATTTGTGTGCATGAATCTGCAGGTTATGTGTTCTGTTTGTTAAAATGAAACAAACAAGTAGCTCCTCTGCCCAGTTTTAACATATTCACCTGTGTGTTTGAGTGTGTGCTGCTCCCTTTGGGTGGGTATTTATCTCTCATGGCAGGAATCCAGCTGGCCTGGCATCGCTTCGCGAAGGAGCGGACGTCTAGGATGCCCAGCACGCAGCCACAGATGCCGAGCTCATCTTCCAGGATGAAGCTGTACTCGGGGCTCAGCGCCAGACATGGGCCAAGACATCTAGGAAGTGATAAAAGGTATTTTTTATAAAAATGCATTAACTCTCTTTATGCTGCACACCAGTTCAGTTCAAGACATTTAATAGGCTTTAAATGTGGACCAAAAAAAAAGAGAAAAACATGAAAATGCTTTGTTATTTTCTAGAGATCAGAGTGGAATGGGTAAAAAGACAACTGCAGTGCACTAGTTACAACCAAGATACACAGAATAGAATCTGTATATCGCACAACACAGAAAATCTGGGTACTTAAAGTAAATGTAAACAAGTAAAGAAAGGTAAACTAAAAAAGGAGAATAATAAACTTTAAGATTCATAACAGGCTGACAAACCTGTCTCCAATGACGTCTGGATGAGCCATGGTGGACTCCTGGCCCCCCTGAGTCCTCAGGTGAAGCTGGCGGACCATTCGGTACAGCTCCACCTACGGGCACATATCCCTCAAAATATAATCACAACGCTTTTCTTTGCAACCTGGTAAATGTTTCAAAGAGCACTGAAAGAGCTGGAGTATGCAAGTCTGTTCACATGCTTTTTTTTGTGTATTTCCAACAAAGTAGAAATAAGTTGAGAAGTCTGCAAATAATTTTGTAATGTGTTAAATTTCCTCTGTTTTAAGCCTATTGCTCTTGTTTTCACAAAAAAAATATTTACAAATCACTTTGTTTGTTTCAGTCATCGTGTCTTTGGGTAAGACATTTCACCTGCCAAGGTCCTGCAACTTTTAGATGCATCTCTGCTTCAACACACCTGAGTTTAAAAAAACAGGTCATTAGCAGAACATGACTGTGAACTAAGGAAGTATGTAAGTAATTTTAATCAGGTGTTCTGGACCAGAGACACATCTAAAAGTTGCAAAACCAAAGTTAAGTTTCAAAAACATATTTATTACATTAATCGAGTTTTACTTTCTTAGTAGTAAAAACAATAACTCATCACCTACCTTGTCTTTGCCGTGATAGGGCCTGACGTTGTAGAGACGAGAGGTAGGAAAGAGAGGAGGGGGGTGAGCGAAAAGTTCACTGCTGCTGCCTATCGGGAGGAGCATCTGTTCACACGACGACACGACGACACAGGAAGATGCAATTTTATAATTTGTAGATTTGTTCTAAAGAAGTATGTTTTTTCAGTTGGAAGGGTTTAGGACTGAACTTGAAAAAGATGAATCCTGAATGAGTAAGAAATAAGAAGTTGAATAAGACATTAGACAAAAATCAATAAAGCTACCTGCACCTCCCCAGACACCCCCCCTTTGAACACCCATGGCTCTGAGTCCACTCCCTGCAGCTCTGCTCCTGTGGATTTCCCACACCCTGGAAAAAACAAGAGAAAAACGATCCTCATTCAACAGAACAGGTTAGGGCTCTGAAATACATCAAGGTTTGTCAGTAAGTGCTGCAGTCATTGGAAAACGTAAATAAACATTATGATTTAACAGATTGTTTTAGCATTAGTGAGAGTCATCTTTTGAATGACTTTGTGACTCGTTTTATTATTTTGACTCGGTTTGATCTGGAATTGAATTTACTGGCTTATCCTTTCCTGTCCTAAGTGTTTCACATTTCTTCTCCAACATTTGCTTCTCAAAGGTCGTTGCTAATATCTTCACACCTTGACATATTGAAACCACCAAATTGGAATCCATATTTCTGAAAATTTTAAAGCAAACGTGATGTATTGGTTCTCAGTGAGCCATAATCTGCACATATCCATCTGTGTTTTTTGGAAGAATGACTGCTGACTGTCTAACTTGCACCAGCTGCACAGTGAGAGAGAAACATTTCTGCCTACTCACAGTGAAAACAGTTCCTCCAGGAGGCGAGGTTTGAGCCGTCATTCAGCACTCGCCCATCTGAGGGAAACAAAAAGAAAATGTCATTCAGGTATGACTATAACTCTGTGTGGAGTGAAAGAATGCTGTCAGTTTACAGAAGGTGTTTTAGCTTGTAAAATGCAAGCTGCACAATGGCTTTACAAAAGAGCACGACAGGCATAGTAATCTGGTACTGTGTGGTAATAGCTCAATGACAAGTCATTGTGTTTTAAATTATTACTGTGAACATTCACATAGCTATAGACGGGCAAAGATGAGCCTAAAGTTTTAGCGGAATTTACAATACAGTAATAAAATCATTATTAAATGCATAATTAATGCAGGATAAATATAGCACAAAATCTATAAAATGGAAAGCCTTTCTGAGTTTATTTTAATTGTGCATTTATTTGTTTATTTAGCAGATCAGTCCTACATATCAGCATGAGAGAGAGCAGAGCTAACGGTGCATAACTCATGGTGACGAGAAGCAGTAACAGTTCAACCTCTGCTATAATATATGAATTACTTCTATTACTACTGAAATAGTGTAATAGAAGAGAAACTTTCATTTTTCAATCTGAAACAACTTACAAAAATATGTAATTTATTTATTTTAGTTAAACTCATAATAATCAATGGTTTTATACATAAAGAATATTATGTGGCATATTTTTATTGAATAGAGGTAAATTTGGTGTAAGAATAAAAAAAAAATCATCAAGGAATGTAGTTTGAGGCTTCATGATTGCATGACGGTGGTAACTACACGCAATGTCTGCTGCTCTGTTTTATTAGTTTTATTATTATAACTAATTTTCCCATCGTAAGATGAAAAGCATTATCCTTTTCATTTCTCTCCTGTTCTAAGCTTGTATTTATATCCCTCCAGGTGAACTCACCCAGCCAGCATATGAAGGCTTTTGCCACCAGAGCTGTGTTCCTCAGGTCCCACACATAAGGGTAAAGGTCATAGAGCACAGCCCTGTTAGCCCCGCCCACTACGCTGCAGTGGAGCTGAGCTATGTCTTCGCACAGAGACAGGAATCTGGAGGCCCGCCCACGCCACTCATCAACCTGAGGACAAAATAAAGCATTCAGATGTTTAACTGTGATGACCTCCATGTCGGAAATCATTTTTGACGAAAGGAAGAAAAACCTTCTGGGGCTGCGTCTTCTTGCTGTTTGCGCCGACCAGGTGGCAGTTTGATTTTAGCCAGGTTAGGTCCTGCAGCAGCTTCTGCGCCGAGGGGCCGTGCTCATGGGGGAGGTAATGGAGACCAACGAGCAGCCGCACCTGGGCCTCGCTCAGTAAGCCCTTCCCACCACACAGCCCGCGACCCGGCGCCCGCTGTGCCCGGCCCCCACTAGGGGGCGCTGCCGACCTCGATCCTGGAAGTTGATGACTTGATTGGTGTGACCTCTTTTTTTCCCCTTCTTGCCCCTCTCTCTCCGCTTTCCCCATAGGAGGGGATGAGGGTGGAGAGCTGGAATTGAGTGGGAAGACTGGGAGTTTGGCCACAGCATGTGTGGCTCTGAAGGTGGAGGGACAGTCGGACCTGTCAGAGGTTTTGGTACGCGATGATGAGACAGAGGCCCGTTGTTCTGCTCTTGCGCTCTGCCGACCTGAAATATTGGTTCAAACTACAGCGTGAGAACTTTCAGAGTTCAGATTTGGTAAAATGTGAAAGCATTACTAGAGTGGTGCATAAGCATCAGCAGGTGCTTTGGTTTATATAATCTTTACCTGCTTGCAGAGGCTGATTAAGTTCTTCCATCCAGTCATGAAGTGCAGCAGTTAAAGCTCTGTCTGGACAGTATTCACACTCCTCGTCTGAAATATAGAATATAACTTTTCTCTTATGTTTATAATTTGTTGACTTCAATAGTCTTAATGTCACATTCTTTAACACATTGAGTTACAAATGTATGCTATTAACTGAATGAACAAAGTTAACTTGAGCTTGCTTTAACATTGTGTGCATAGTCACCTTTATTTATGGAATACATTGTGCTGGGAGCAGCCAAACTCTAAAACTTACAGCCATAGATTATCAGCGAACCTTCATGTAAGAATTTCATTTTCATTTAGTATTACGACTCAAGGTGTTTATCATTTTCATACCTTTTAAAGGAATTGATTGCACCGGAATCCACCTTATTTTCTCCACACAAAGGGACCTTACTCTCTCCTCATTTTTTCTCATTATCATGCTGCACAGCTACCCTGCACCGCCTCCACACACCCCGCAGAGAGCAGAACTTCACACACTTCAGTGCTTCTCGGCTGCCTTTGTTTTTTTATGATTCCTGCTGTTCCCTTTCTCACTTCCTAGCTTTTTTATTGTCAATTTAAATTGTGTAATAAAACTTCACAGTTGCAGTAGGATTCTGAATAACAAATTATACTAAATAGACTTACCGCCATCTCATATCTCGAAACCTTATTTTCGTTTAAACATTTCAATGAAATCGAAGAAGATAAAAACTCAAATATAGATATAGAGAGAGTGCTGCGATGTCATTGTTTAAAAAAAGACTCGGCTTGCGTGGCCATTATTAAATTTGGTTTAAAAAATAATCATTTCTGGTTTCTCAGGATGCAGAATGCATGAAGATACAGAGTCTAAATGACTAAACTCTCCTGCAGTTACACCTAACATTATGCCCATATGCAAATGACCCCAGGAATATTAGAATATTAGACAATTAGACATTTCCACAAGAAGTGACTGTTTATTAATGCGGTCTTAATATTGACTTATGAACAAAATGAAATCTGCCCTCACCTTTTACATAATCTTTTTCAGCTCTGTGCCAGCTTCCCAGAGTGTGCAGTGGGATGTAATTGGCTTCAAATTCGCAGTTAGGATTGAGCAGCAGACCCCTCAGGTGGTTTCTTAGCTGAGGGTCACGACCCTTGAAAGGCCCCAGGAAGAGACGTCGGGTATCATAGTCGTTGGCATGCAGGTTGTCCCAGATCAGCGGGGACCGCTGCAGGACAGACTCCAACTCGGCAAGGGACTCTAAGGACAGTTTCCTGGAAATAACTTTGCTGCCTGTGGGACACAGTGATGGAGGAAAACATCTGAGGAATAAACATTTGATTAATTTATTTCTCTAAATCAATGTTAAGAGAGTCCTGTTAAAATTGTGAATTTTTAGATAAACAGATAAAAAACATCTGAACACAAAAAGACCTCAGCTGGTTCACTTATAGACACAACAGAAGTTAGTGATGTTGGTGCAGAAGTTGATCTATTTAGCAAATGTTCAGTCAAAAATTAACCCAGTTTGCTGGGTTACTTGCATACCTAAAAGGTGAGACTCACTGGAGTGCTTTAGCTTTAGAAAATTTTGAGAGAAAGCTTATTTACTTAAAACAACGAGAGTTCAGCTGCAAAGTACCTGCTGCAAGTTGTGCTATTAGTGTTCAACATTCACATTTTCTCTAAAATATTAGTCAAGTTAATTGAGATATGTGACATTTTATGCACACATACTATGTAAGAATTTTGTTATTCAAATCCAAATGTGAAAATATTTAATTTAAACAAAAACATCATTTATTTGACCATATATAGGCTAAGGGGAGATTTTTCATTATCACTCTGGAGGAAAATTATGTATTTTTGTCATTTTTGTTGCTATACACACATCTTTGAAAGGCTCATTAATACATGTTATATCTCCTATTATTTTTATGCTGGCAAACAGCTTTGAGGCTCTTTCCAGAACACTAATTTTGTTAAACTGTCTGAATTACTTGAGGGACTAAAATAAAATACAAGCTGGTTAAAAATATCTCTCTTCAACTGATCTCTGACCAGACAAAGTGTCTCGTCTTTCCCCCGGAGTCGACGGTTTCATCTGATTGGGCAATAAATTGGACATTTGAACTCCACTGTAACCCAATATGCTGAGTTAAACCCATAATCAACTCGGGGTTGTATCTGTCCATAAATGACTCTGGACTGGGTCACAAGAAAAACCTAAATTAGGTTATTCTTTGTGTTTTAGGAGACTGATTTGCCAAAATGTTTCTTGAATAAATCTGTTGTGGGATAAAAGCCGTTTCCTCAAGGGAAACCGGAGGTAATTGCTTGTTCACAAAACAGCAACTTTGCATATTTTCTTCAACAGCTCTGATGTCAGCTGGGTGTCTTTTAGCTGAAAGTCCTCCACGAAGCATTTCTCTTCCATTACAGCTGTAGTTCACAGCCTCTGCTAATTTTCAAGAGTTTAAAATCAAAAGAGTTTACAGATTCTAATGAACGATATCATGATAAACAATACTAGATCTGTTTAACAGTTAGAGAGGGAGCACCTTTATCCTTGAAGTTGCATGACATAACTTCCTCATGCCTTTGGCAACGATTGAACAATTCAAACAAACGTCAATCAGAAGACACGCCTGAATACATAGCAGTTTTATCAGCAACATGCCTGTAGACTCAGTAAACAAATCAAGTCAGGTGTTTTCTTGAACATAAATAATAGTGATAATACAATAACAATGTGATATTTTAGCAGTCCTTTTTAGCTCCTGATGTTGAAACACAGAGAGAAACACCAAAACTGAAGAAGTGATGTAGAAGCGAGTGGGCAATCGATCCTTTGCTTCTATTGTACTTTCATATGAGCGTGGGAGGATGTGCACCTAAACGGTTTTCATGGTTTGTGGAGGAGGCTGAGTGGGTTTGTGCAAAATCTAATTTGCATGCATGTGTGCTGAGATGTGCTTTTATTAGCACATTTATTAGGCAAGATGCATTTCGAATAAAGAACACATATCCCTGATATTTCTAAATCAGGGACGCCCAAACCTTTTCAGACCAAGATCTACTTTTTCTCTCACCAGCCGGCTGAGATCTACCTCATGACACGAAGACATAAAAATTGTAAATTACACTCTATTGACTTATTTTATATGTGAATATACGTATATCACTTATAGCAGAAATATTAAGGTAATAGAAAACCTGATGCAGTTTCTTCCTCAGTGAGGTTCTGACACTGGGAGCAGGTTACTGGTTTCTCAGGCAGAAGCTGGTTGCAAACCTGAGGCCAGCAGGTGTCAGTCAGTTCTGGTAGATCTGAACTTTGGTTTGATGACTTCAATATGAGAAAGTACAGACTGATAAGAGGAACCAAAGAGCTCTCCAGAGGTGAAGGCAAATCTTCTGAATTTGGGATATAATTAATTATATTTTACAAAATTATCACAGTAGAAGCCATTTGTTTGTTAAAACTTAATCAAATATATTTGTCCCATTTACTGTTTGTTGTGAGTGACGTATATTCACAAACAAACGAGGTAATCAGTCCAAGTTTGTCGTTTGTTGAACGTTCAGTGGCTGTAAAGCGTCACAGCAACGGTAAGCAAAGGTAAAACAACCCGAACTCAAAACCACTCCGACCTTTTTACTCTCCTCTCTCCTTGACGTTAAGCACACCCGTTGCTGTGGCAGCCGCCTGCGCCCCGCAAGCCGAGCAGAGATTATGTTAAAAACATAACATTCAGTCAGTTACAACATCAGGTTTCCAGGCTTGATATTTATTTCTCGATTATTAACAAGCCTCTCATGAACACAGCGGTGGTTGATTAGCTAATTTAAACTCCTGCTGTGCCAGTCAGTCGGTCTTTGAGTCGCCTTTCTTTTGTTAATGGAAAAGAAACGCACTGAGTTGCGCAACGCCTTGTTGAAACAATAATTACTAATTTGTTGATATTTAAAAAACATATTTTTCTTGATTGAAGCTACAAACTTTTAGGATCTTAGTAAATATTTTTGATAAGCCTGTCAGAAGAGAAAGTGCTGATCGCAGCGTCCTGGAGGCCTTCGGTTTATCACCTACTGTCGAGATCGACTCAGAACCTTCCCGCGATCGATGTATTGAGCACCCGTTCTAAATTCTAGAAGGTAGACAGATTATACAGCTTTTAAGAGCTTTTTTATTGATTTTTGTCTTACCTGTCCATATCACTGTTATGTTAGGTAGTAGGTCCTCTCCAACTGTTTGCAGGTAGGGAGATTTTGACACACTCGGGGAGCACAGCGAACCGCAATACTCTAAGTATAAAAGAAAGAGAAAATAATGGTTCGTTCAATAAAACATAGAGTTTCATGCAGACTTCAGTTTTACCTGTAGGGCAGAAAAGGAAGACAGGTGGCTCCCCCAAGAAGCGATAAATCTCATTCGTTATCGTGACCTGAGCGTGGGCAAATGAAGTGAAGGCCTCGCTGTCGGCCTGGCACATGGAGTGATCGATGTCGTCAAAGAGGATGGCAAACGCCTGGCACCCCAGGTCTGATACCTGGCAGAGAGAAACAAAGGAGGATCAGTAAGGGGGACGCAACACGCAGGTGTGCTTCTGACATATTTCAGAGAGCGCAACGTGCCTGTTTCAGCTTCCGTTTGAGCAGCGCCAAGTCACAGGAAGAAGAGAAGACGATATCCTGACCAGGGGAGAGAGCGTAAACAAACCTCAGACCCCTGGACTGAGCTTCCACTATAAGAGTACGCAGCTGAGCTGTGAAAAGAAGAGGAACAAGTTATAAGTACGATGGCCTCAATTTATCAGGATAAATTGGTAGAGAAGGAACTATGTGTGATTAGTCTTAAAAATAATTAACTGTAAAGTAACTATTATATGAGCACCATCATGGAAGGATACAGTGAATGTACAAACCTTCCTCTTCGGGAGAATAGACTTCCCTCCACAGCAATCTGTGCTTCAGATCATCTTTGGGGCCGTACAGGTAGGTGTTCAACCCCCACAGCTGCATCCTGAGGGAGATGGAGGAAGGTGAAATATGTTTCTCAGTGATGCACAAAAGAAAGACAAAAGAGAAGACATATCAATCATTTTAAGAGGTTGACAAATATCAGTCGTTTACAAAGACGCACCGACGAGGATTTTATTTCTGGTTATGCCCTGAAATGAACAAAAGACTCAATGTTTGGAACTGAGAAGGAGGACAGTAGGAGCAGAAAAAGACAGAACTGCAAAAATTGTAATAAAAACAGATTAACTGTCTCTGTTGTGAGATCCCAAGACTGCATCATTTATAGGAAACAAGCTCCTAAATTATAAATAGAGAATAGTACTAGAAATAAAACTGAATCTGCATCAGTGCCCATTCATACACTTTGACATGTTTGTGATCCTGCTCATTCATGGAAGGGAAGTGATCTCATCCTTCACTTCCTGGACAGATGGCACGTACAGTAAGTCGCCTCCACAAAGTGCCAACCTACATACCAACATGCAATGGGACTAACACGCATATTGGGTATAAATCTGCAGCACGACTCTGCCAAAGCTATGAACTACAAAGCAACTCTTTCTGCACCCACATGAGAACCCCAAATAAAAAGTCTCTATTAATAAAATTTGGAACCCACACACTCAGCTGTTGGTGTAGCATCTTCATAACAAAGTGACTGTTTAGCAAGGTTGTGCAAACTACAGACACATTTTAATTTTAAAATCTGTCAGGCAGAATTCTCAAGACTTAATCCCAGCTGCTTGCTGTGTGCTATAAGGACAAAACTGCAAACAGAATCAAACAATGGACTAATTATTTTTGCTTAGGAAAGCAGAGGTACCCTCTCCAGGCTATTATTAGATTCTGAGCTATAAAACTGTGTCCAAGCTTTCAGTAAGGATTTAAGATTTAATCTTAAAGGTAGGACCAGTGAGGCATGAAGAATTAATTGGTTCCCTTCAAACTACACAGAATACACGAGAGAGCATGAAAACCCCTCATCTTTAATTAGTGCATAGATTCACAGCATCTTTGAGGCACTTCTCTCCTCGTTGTTTACTTATGTGGTTGTTTCTCCTTACATGAATAGATTACCGATGCTTTTTTTCTAAATAACACTTTGCGTTTGTGTTGCGTAGGGAGCTGAGTCATGCACCGCTTCGTTCTCTTTGTGAGGAAACTGCTAACGAAAAAATTTTTTGCAACTCAATAGGGAGTGCAGTTACTTTCTTTGGCTGTGACTCAAATTAAATTGAAGGGCTAAACCTGTCTGGTTCCCCATTGTGTGTCGGACGAGGGACGTAGCAAAAAATAGCAGCCATTTAGTGCTGGAGTTCGACCCTTGTGGTTTGGAGCAAAATGTATTATTAGCATGGCCCAGTCAAAGTCCAAACTGAAATTCGTACATGAACACAGTACAGACAAATAGGTCATGATCTGGATTAAATACATGCTGTCACACAGAGGGTTGAAACGCAGCAGTTTGAAATGTCTTGAGAAAATATTCAACAGGCCACAAGTAGACTGAGGAATGTTCTTACCACTGGAAGAGAACTTTCCTCTGATCCATAGACCAGGGTCGACCATAGAAACCTAAAGAAAAACAAATATATAATGAGTACAGACACACAAAAACCATTGCTGTGTTTACCTGCTCATTGTTAACATTAGAAATTAGTTATGTTAGCCCATGTTTTCTATTGGAAACTAACTCATTTTGCTGGGTGAACCAACCATGTTGCATTAACTTAACCCAGGCCTGCATTGCTCCATATTTGACTAAGTACTGGGTGACCACAATAACTAAAATCGGCTCAAATCGGGTTGTTTTTAATCCACTGTTTCATTTTCATATTTTACAGCGTTGTCATCCGCAATTGACTGATTCCACCATTGACATGAACTGAAGATCACTCAGAAATGAGGACATTATATAAGTTAGACATAAAAAGCCCAATTACAATTTGGCACATAAGAACAAAAGTCTTAATTTGTGGATCTCTAGTGACCAGAAAGTAAAACTGAAGTGTCTGGCCATATTGTCCAAGATTAGGCAGAATCTTTCAAGCCTGATAACTCCATCAAAATATCCAAACTTTTGCTGCCATCATATACTCTAGGGAAATTTTGAAATAAGATCTACCAGTCTTAGGTATAAATGGGTGTTCCAAAAGTACAGTCACCTTAAGTAGACAGCAAGTTGAATATACAAATTCAACTTAAGAACAAGATCAATGTTCTGCAGTGACCATCACAAAGTCCTGATCTCAGTATTAAGAAAAATATGCAGGCAGGGTTAAAAAGGTTAATGAAATCTAGGCGGCCTATAAATTTAACTCACAAGTTCTCTCAGACAGAATGGGCCACAATTTTAGGAAACCAAAGTCATCTCCTAAATTTCCCAAATAAACAAAGAGCAGCTCAGTTTTTTTAATACTCGCTACTGGCTGCTACAATGCAAAGCGTAAAGTAAGGCAAACGATCTGAGATCTTCCAGCGCCCGCTTGGCCGTATCCCCACTGCATTTGGATTAGGCCTAATTTATCTACATGCACACACTCCATCACATTTTCTATTAATAGAAATGGGAGCATCCCCAGTGTCCCTACCAGTCTTGTATGTTATTGAATAAGTCTGCAATGTGTGTATGAGGGCAAGTACAGTAAGTGGGTCAGAGTGACAAGTGAATAAAATGCAGTCCAGACCATTTCCTTCTGCAAGCCATTTTGGAATTTCTTCATTATTGCTTTGGTGTGCGTATGTGTGATCTTTGATATTTCTAGACGTAAGTGGAGTCTTCGCTTCAAAGCCAGACCAATAACAACCTCATGAGAAACCTTCTAGACAGTTTGGGGAAATCTAGGAAGTAAAGAATAAAGAATAAAGCTGCTGGACTGCAGTGGAACGAATAAGATTTAAGAAGATGTCTGTTGTGAATACTGAACTCGATGGATAAAATGATACAGTTTGTAGCTGGAATGATAGATACTTAAAAGTAAAAGAAAAACTTAACTATTTAATAAACAGAATACTAAAAAGATTTAGTTACTCACTGATGATTTTATTTGGTGTCCTGCATATCACATTAAAATTTAGATAATTTTTTTTACTACTCATGCAGAACAATAAATAGGATTTAAATGAGCTGTTGTGCAAAGTTGAATTACTTTTGGTTTACCCTTTCATTGTTTCTCTTGTTTAATGTTTTGTGTTTTGTTTACAACATGTAACTTTCAAACACAATGTTTACTGTATCAGTGGGACATTGTAGTTAAAAATGGCAGAAATGTTGCAATAATTTTACTCAAGCTCATGCAACACAGTTCAAACACTTTGTTTGAACAAAGTGTTTAATGAAAACTTTAATGAAAAGTTTAATGAAAACTCACTCACCTTAACATACTAGATGCCTAAAACAACATTTTTGGTTAATCTTGCTCCTCATTTCCTGAGCAGTTACTCAAGCCATTGTGTTTTTTTAAAGTTATCTCCTCTTATCCGTCCAGACGTAGCTGAACGCTGTGAATCCCCTGCCGTCTCTCAGTTTGCTTATATCTTATATACCTGGATTATTCAAATATTTTTGCTTTAGCACCTCAAATAAGTCAAAACAGTACAAAGCTTTCTATTTGTCTCTAAAAATGGAGGAAATGTGCAACATCATAATTAACCAGAATTTATTTGTAAATGACTCTACATGCTGCTGTTTTGCGATAATTGCAATCTGTGGCACAACAAACAAGAATAATTGTAATTACTTTTTTTTTCTGAATTATTATCACAATTCTCCTCTTCATTAAAACTGTACTCAACAGATTTAAGAAATCTGTTGAGTCGTGTGTCCTCTTCACCTTCTTTGTTATCATCATTATCATCATCCTCATCATGATAATTAACTGCCCACCATAACAGCAGCCTTCCTCCTCCTATCTCCCCCACAACATCTCTGTCATCATCTGTTATTGTCGTGTCATTCAAACTTCATCTCATTCTCTTATCACCAGTCTATTCATTTCCAGCTTCATCACATCATTTGCATTCCTCCCATCATTTCTGTTCCATTTATCAGCATTTCTGTCTTTATTTCCAGCACAGTTCAAACAGATCTGATGCTTTCCGCTGCCTGCCTTTTTGATCTCCACTTCACTTGGCTGATGGCACCATCATTTGCCACAGACCTTTTCATCCAAGCTTATTCTTCCTTCATAAATATATTTATCAACACTCCCACGCCCATTTTACAGTAGCTGCAAACGATCGTTAGTTTTTTTTTTAACTGTAGTCCAGGTCACACTATTCTCTATTCAGAATCAATACGCTCAGCACAGGAGTAACATAAAAATCACATTATTTATAGGAGGTCACAGATGAAGTCGGCCGCTCTCACCTTCCACCACCCCACAAAGGAACTGCTTCTCCTCCTCCATCCTGGCCGCGCCGTTGTCTCCCTCCGCTTCCTGTCGGCCTCTTAACGAGCGACGGAAGATGTTTTCCCCGTCGATCAGCTCAGAGTCCGGGAATATTCTTCATGCTTACCATCGATATGCTTCCTCTTCTTCCTGTCGCTCTCCTTCCTCTCTTCCTCCCTCCTCCTCCTCCTCCTACACCGCCGGATGCTCCCGCGCTGCGTTCAGGTGCACACGGGAAGCGGCAGCTCTAACTCTCTGACGCGCCAGTGGGTTCCTTTTTGACCCGGTGAGGTCATCTCTTTTGCAAAATCTTTGTCATGAAAAGTTTTCATCACTTCATATTCCAGGTATTCCTCAAAAAAATAAAACAAAATGTTACTGATATTATACAATTCAACAATTTTAATTAACCTTTTATAGATTTTAAGGAATAGCATCAGAAGAGGTCTTGAGCAAAATTCTGTTCCCCCCTGTGTCGGGACGCGCACTGCTGATATAAAGGTATGGGACCTAGCTGGCTGACAGCAGGGCACAAAAATTAAGACTTCCTGCAAAGATGTGAGCGTAGACTTTGTGGTAAACCCCCTTCTAATTTAAAACATGACAGATTACTGGATTAAGCAAATTTCTAGTATATGACATGCTATCACACATAACAAGTTTTGAGCATTTGGAAAAAGTTGCTCCTTATTTCCCAAAATGATGGGGGGAGGAGAGGAGAGAATGGATAGTTCAGGTGCCTGAAATAATCTGTTCCCCCTCCATAAAATGGGGACAAATTAATTTACGTGCAGCTCTTTAACTGTGTTTATTCCTCTCATCATAAACAATAAATCATGTAAGTTTGAAAACATTTGCTATTTATTTGACAAAGTTTTGAATTGGGAACCATATATTGTAGCTGCCTGAAATAACATTTTGTAACATACATAAGCTGCAAGGTACATATAAATAAAGTATTGAGATGCTCTGCATGATTAAATGTATGGCAGGTGGGTGTGGCATTCATGGAGGAGTTACTTTTTGCCAGCTGTCAGCACACCTGACAGTACAAGAATGAGGATGAGCATAATTTTAAAATGAAAGCCATCACGTAACAAAGCAGAGAAGTTTTGTTAAGTGAACTTCTAGAGTTCGTAGAAGTTCACTTTGCTTTTTTAAGGCTGTTTTGATCAACATTCTGTTGTCAGCATTGTAGCTTGTGAGACTGATAGCCCTGCTAAGGACTCGCAACATTCAGAATAGCGAGGTTATGCCCTCTGGTGGCTAAAACTGATAACTACAAGAACGATAAAGATGGAAAAATGTAGGAACACGGTTCCTGTGATGTCTTTCATAATTAAAAACCAGAAAGTAGCCTATAGTTTTTTTTTTCTTGGAGCGGCTTAACTACAAAGCATGGAGGAAAAACAATATCTTCAGTCTGACTAATGCAAAAAATAAATTGCTGCCTTAATTAGAATTTATTATTTATTGTGCCTTTAGACTTATGTTGATGTTTCTATCTCTACTTGTGTTAGTTTTATGATTTTTCTCATTGTTTGATTACGTTTTCAGCTCGGCTTCCTCCTCAGCTCAGGTGTTTTCCATTTACTCATCTGTCCTTTGCTTGTGGTTTTCCTCCAGCTGTTCCTCATTCTTTTGATTACGCCAATGCAGAGTAATCCTTTTGTTCTTTTTGTCAGATTTCCATTCAAGTTACCAATGTGTTCGCTGTAATTTGTTAATCTCTTTTAAGGAGTTTTGGCTTTGTCCAACATGTACACAATGCCTAATAAGAAAGCCAATTCAGAAATTCACACAAAAAACAAACAAACCAAACACCCTTCAGTAAAGGTTTATTGAGAATCGCTAAGTGAGATTTCACATTTTATTGGGACTGTAGGTTTGAGCTGGAGTGTCAGGAGACCTTTCTACTGTTTATGAATTTATTATAATTGTTTACTTAAAAAATGGATCTATAGACATAAGTCTACCTTGTAAATGTGCTAGATTTATCCTTTAACCTGGTGTAATAAAATTTATCTTCAAATGAATATGATTTCTGAGCATTTTTTAAGATATTGATCCACTGATTGTCAAATTCATCATTGGTTTTGTTAGCATATTAACAAGAAGCTTTGCAGCTTGGAATACAACTGAACTTTATTCAGTTGTGTAAATGATAGTACAATGTGCCTGAAGTGACAACAAGGATAACAATTTAAATTTTCACAAGAGTTGAGTTCAAACACATCCTCATTCCTGCCTATGACTGCAGAACGAGGAACAATCTTTACAAAAAGTTCCTAGGATCCACAAAACTAATCAGACGTGTTTCTTTGTTACTCGGCTCTCTAACAGTTGTAAAAACGCAGTGCGCCTGAAGTTTGTGTTCATGAGTGTCTTTGGTTCATTGCAGCACACGTCTCCTCATTGTTTGGGTGTGTAGCATTTTCTGTTGGGACAATTTTAGTAGCAAAAAAGTTAATACTTTTTAAAATGAACAAGATTCATTTAAAAATCTTAATGTTGAGTATCTAGATTTTTTTAATTCTTTTTTTTTTTTGCTGGCTTGACTGAGATGTGAAACGACTTCATAAGATGAATTCAGTGGCTGACCATTAAAAAAAACTCAACTTGATTATTGGTCTTTTTAAACGTTTGACCCATGGATTTGAGCTTGATCTACCTGGGACTCACAGGTTTGTACCTTTTTGTTTTCATTTTCTGCTTTATGCTGTATTTTGTTGCATTTTCATTTGAAATCATCAGCATTCCTACAAATAGGGAGATTGTACAAGGAAAGCATAAAAATAAATAAAACCAAAATTTTCTCTTCTAAATACTTTCTGTAAGAAACTCAAAATAAAGGATTGTTCATGAAAAAGTAAATGTAAAAAAAAACTTTACTTATTTTTAAGTGGTATACTCAGAGTTGATCAAATTCTCAGAGCTAATTAGTTTTTTGTAAAATTTCAATCATTTGTAAAACCACAACTAATGACAAGAATTTAATTGTACATTGAAAAGTAAAGTATGATTGAGAAAATAAGTGCAGTAAATCATCTCAGGATGTAAAACTAGCTCCCTAGTTTTCTTTATTTCTATTGGTGGTTTCAGTGATCTGAAAACAACAACAACAAAAAACTGTGATAACTATTGTAACTCTTCAGAGTACCCAAAGTTTAAAGCAGATATTTTTCTAGGATGGAACATATTCATACTAATCCATACAGTTCACAATCTGTCAGCTAACTCAATCAGTAGCTTTTCTTTACCAAATTTACCTAAATGCATTGCCTTGCTGCCACGTAATTGGCTGAATCACTGTTTGTGTTAAGTGCATTGAATAAAATGGCCAGTGAATGCATTCATATATCAGCTATGCATTACTCAATATGTTTTATTTTAGGTGCACTCCTCAGCATTGCCTTTGCCCAAACTCGTCAGTACTACTTTGTAGGCTCTGCACAAACCTGGACAAATGCCCAGAGTGTCTGCAGACAGGACTACACCGATCTGGCCACCATTGAAAACTTGGCCGACGTTGATGCTGTTCTTAGGACAAATACTGGCTATTCAGGTAGATTCTTAACACTCACTGCAGACTTAAACATTTCAGACACAGACCTTATCCTGGATATGTATATAAATAAATAAAATTCTCCTTCAGATGAATCTTCACAGCTGCTCACTGACAACTTGAAACTTTGTTCTTCAACAGGCAATGCTTGGATAGGTCTCTATGATGAGTTGTACAACAGCTGGAAATGGTCCCTGAATGACAGCAGCTTCTATGGAGCTGGAGAGTATACATTTAGGAACTGGATATCTGGCTCACCCAATGACTTGGGGGGACAGCAGCACTGTGTTAGGTTTTTAAGTGACAGCGTGCATTTGGGTGGATGGGATGACCGTCAGTGCTCGGACCTAAGGCGTTTTTTGTGTTACACCGGTAAGATTTTCTTTCAGTTTACACTATATTTTGTGATATAAAAGGTCCTGAACACTGAAATGTTGGTCATGGGGAAAAGGAGGAAATATTGTTTCTATCTTTGCTCATTTAATTCTGGTTAAAGCCACGTGATGGCATTAGTTTCTCTTTATTCCCTTACTGCTAACTTGACTGGTAAATTTCAAGCATTCCTAATCATCAGTCTGTTTTATTTGCAGGTATAGTCGGTGGCTCGCCGTCTTATTTTGTCAGTACCCAATCACTGAATTGGACCGAAGCTCAGCGATTCTGCAGAGAGAATTATATTGACCTAGCCAGGTAATAAAAGCAAAATATATATCTAAAAAAATAAATATGTACTACTTAGCACTATGAGTTTTCTTTTCCCACTTTTTTTTCTGTAATTTTCTTCACAGTATACGAAATCAAGCAGAAAATAATAACATCAGAACACTACTAGGTGGCATTGAAGTGTGGATTGGGCTTTATCGGGAAAAGCTGTGGTCAGATAGCAGCCCCTCCCTGTTTCAACACTGGGCGACCGGTCAGCCAGACAATGACTACAGTCAGTGTGTTGCTGCTTCATTCAGCGACATGGGAAAATGGTTGGATGAAGACTGCACCCAGAGTTTTCCATTCATCTGTTACAAACCAAGTAACTCTTACTATATATTTGTCTTTAGCATAAGAAGCAAATGTGTTGACTGCTCATATACTAAAACTGTAAACTCATGCTTTACATTCTCTTTGAAACTTTTGGAATTTTTTCTATTTATTTATTTTTTTTTATTTGACGTCAGCACAGGTTGTCTCATTGAGATGCAAGATTGCATTTACAAAACATAAACAAAAACACTAAATTAGACATTGAAATAAATGTAAATTTTAAAAACAGCAGAGACAAATATTTCTGTGTTGTCCATGGAATAAAAAAAATCCACAAAAAAATTATACAGACAAAATATTAAGAGCTTCAGGTAAAGGTGTTTTCAATTTCAAATAAACATGTTTTTAGAGTCTCATAATGATTTTTTTTTATATATATGAAGGGAAAAATAAAGATCTTTGATACAGCTGCAGTTTTCATTCTGCAGAAAAGTCCAATTCTAAGGCATAAAATATATAAGTGAAGTTTGACTTACGTTTCTTTATTTTTTTATTTCATGTAGTCTCTAAGTAAAGATAAACTTTCTCTCTCAGTCCCAGCCAAAGCAGAAGGCTTCAGGTCATCAAGTCAAAATGAGACCAGCATCACTCTGCAGTGGAATAAAATCAACAACAACATCAGCTTTGTTCTCCAGTTTGATGGATCAGAGACAAACATCAGTGCACCAGATAGAGATGGACCAGTGAACCATACAGTCACATCTCTGACTGCTGGAACCAAATATACATTCATTCTCTTCTCTGTGTTGGATAATGTCAGAAGTAGTGGAGTCAGCATTGCAGCAGTTACCAGTAAGAGAAATAAGTTTAATTATTTTTCAAAAGCTGCACCTGTTGTTCTGAGACCTTTATGTTTTACAGTGAAACTAACAGATGTTTTCAGTATACTTTTTCTTTCTTTTTTTTAATATATCTTATGTTCCTTGTCAGATGTACTGTTGTGACATGATGGAGTCACTTGTGATCTTTTCTTTGTTTTTTGTTTTTTTCCAAAGAGCCTCGAAATGCAGAAGGTTTCAGGTCATCCATTCAAGATGAGAGCAGCATCACTCTGCAGTGGAATAAAATCAACAACAACACCAGCTTTGTTCTCCTGTTTAATGGATCAGAGACATTCATCACAGCACCACATGGAGATGGACCAGTGAACCACACAGTCTCGTCTCTCACTGCTGGAACTAAATACACATTCACTCTCTTCTCTGTGTTTGAAAACGTCAGAAGCAGTGGAGTACAACTTACTGCTGTCACTGGTATGATTCTTAACTTAATTTCCACATGGTTTTAATTGAATATTTGTGCAGTTTTGTTTGTTTTCAAATTCCATGTAATATAGCAATATCTTAACTATAGAGAGAGAGTGTATATGTTTTTAGGTTTTAGTGTGAAACTAAGAGAGCAACATCCTAGTTTAAACAAACTTTTCTTTTGCAACAATTTTCAAAGTAGTGAAATTTGCTTAAAAACAACAAAGCAGCCAGAAAATGGGCAACAGGTTTCAACATGTAAACTTCACATCCTTGAATGTGACGTCTACTTAAGACTGCATGCACTAAATTATGTAGATCACTGGTAAGTTATTTTTCATAAAAGTTATATAAATTAAATGAGAAGTTTGTCAATTGTAATTATGATTTTTTTCCCCTGCTCAGAAGAATTTGATCATAAGTTTGCCAATAAATGGCTACAAGAATTAACTATAATAATTATTAAAACTTGTCCAGTGCTTGGTAGCCTATCAACACTATTGATACATTTCCCATAGCTACACATTATGACCAACAGGACCAATTGGAAAATAAAGATGTAATTATCTTTATTTTTGATAATATTTTTGTTTCTAAGTGGTTAAGTGTTTATGTTTATATATTTATACTTATGTAAAGGCAAGGGCATAATGAAGGAACTCTGACGGTAGACAGTAAATTTTTACATGTAATCTTGATTCTTTGCTGACAGAGAGCAACAAAAGTTCTGAACTGCAGTATATTGTACCACGTTGCTAGTTGTTCAACAGGAAGTTAAAAATACTCGTAGAAATACAAGTTCTTCAGAATGCATTGCACGCAAACTTTTCCATCATTAAGTTTCTCCACCCATCGAAAGCTTGAACTGCACTTCCCTGTTCTTCTGTGTCTGTAATGGTTTTGATACGGTGCTCTATCCAAATTCATGATTGCTCTGAGGAGAAAGCTTAAATAAAGGTTTATGAAAGACAATAATAATGAATATGATGAGAACTGGATTAAAAAATTCTGGGCATTATTACATGGTGGTTCAGTTCTGTGGATAAGCGTGAAGGACTTTCACAGAAGAATATGAGAATGACTCTCATGGAGCTGAGGAAAATAAGCAATTTCAAGATGTAAAAATAATGTATCCCTCTAGGAATCTAAAAGTCCCAAAGTTTCCACAATGTAATTGCCTCGTTATATTAGCTCCATGACAAAGTTTAAAACAAAAACCTGAGCAGTTATTCATCATTTTCCACTCTTCAACTGACTGTAGATGGCAAACTGCCAGCAGTTTCCTTAGAGTGCCAAAGTTTATCTGATGTTAAAGCAAAACTAAAACACACCTCGAATAACTTTTATTAGTGAAATAGCTTTTGATGTATGGACATAATCAGTTATTGATTACTGTGTTTTGCCTCTTGGATTATGCCTTTGCTTCTACACAAATAATAGTCACATCATCTAAGAGTATCGACAATAATCTCTTTAAAATAATTTATTTTCTATCCTAACAAAAACAACAACTTTATACTGTTTTATAAAGAAATGGCTGGTATTCATTTCAGTAAAAGAAGCTCTGGTTATTTGTTTATAATTAATGTGGTTTGTCAGAAATCTAAATTGTTTAATGAATTCAGATTTATGATGAGATCGTCTATGCACAGATATAGTCTGTCAACTTCAATTTGTGCACTAATTTAAAATACTACATTAGAATAATTTAAAGCTTTAAGTGGTTATTTAAAGCTTAATTGGAACATTTATCTCACTGTGTCTATTTTCACCTACCAACACCTACTGCTTTTTTGTTTTGCATTTTTGAGAGCTTTATTATGCAACAACAAATACTAGTGCATTAAGTTATACATACTGGATTTGCAGAGGTGATTCCTTGTTAAGAGAATTATCCTCTTCATATGTTTGTTTCAATAATGAAATTTGCTGTTCAAAGTTAATTATTTGGTTTCACTAGCTATAAAGACACATTTTGTTTTGTTGCCTTGCTTGTTTTTGTTAAATTATTAATATGTTTTATAGATTTTCTAGGGCTCTAAATGTGTTTCCCCCCCCCAATTCCTCCAGTGTCTCTTCCTTTATGTTAAAAGTTTTCCAACCATTTCATTATGACAAATAGTGAAAGAGGTTCACCAAACAAAATTACCTTTAAACTTTATTAAAGCAAAGGATATTAATGAGCATAAATTAGGTAATTTGTTTCAATAAATATTGTTGATAGAATGATTTATCATATTTATATTATAAAAATGGTATTCTGGCTTTGTACTGACAGATGTGACTTAAGATCTGAACCTTTGAGAAAGTGTTACATGGAATAATTGTATAAAAAGCAGAAAGTTCAAGACGGGTTTTGTGTCATGTTGATGACATTCATGTCAGTCCTATTCACAATTAGTCAAATAAAGTGTTACCGTATTATTTCTTCTATACAAGGTCAGTGACTATATGTTGAAACATTGCTAAATCTCATCGTCGTTCTCAGACCAACATCCAATGAACTGAAGACATAATTTATCTCGTATTCATTTCTTGCAGCTCCCCAAAACGCACAAGGCTTCACATCACAGACACAGGATAAGACTAGCATCACTCTGCAGTGGGAAATTGTCAATAACAATGTCAGCTTCATCCTCCTACATAATGAAACACAGTTGACTATAGCAGCACCTGCTGGACAACAACCATTACTACTGACAGTTTCATCTCTCACTGCTGGAACTAGATACACATTCACTCTCTTCTCTGTGTTTGAGAACATCAGAAGCAGCGGATTCAGCATTGCTGCAGTGACTGGTGAGATTTATTTTTATCCAAATTTTAAACAAACCCTTTAGTAACTGATGGTAGAGAAATGAACCTTAAACCTTGGAGAAACAATTAATCAAATAACTTCAGATGTTAAAACAGTAATATTATTTCTGTAGACACAATCAGTGACTTTATGATGAATCATTTCTAAATCTCACTGTTTTTCTCAGCTCCTGAAAATGCTGAGGGCTTCAGAGCATCAGAACAAAATGAGACCAGCATCACTCTGCAGTGGAATAAAGGCAACAACAACACCAGCTTTGTTCTCCAGTTTAATGGATCAGAGACAAACATCACAGCACCAGATGGAGATGGACCAGTGAACTACACTGTATCGTCTCTCGCTGCTGGAACTAGATACACATTTACTCTCTTCTCTGTGTTTGAGAACGTCAGAAGCAGTGGAGTACAAGTTCAAGCTGCTTCTGGTAAGGACAAAAACAAACTGTTAAAAATGTTTACTTCATTTCATGGCCGCTTTAAATTTTGAAGGACAAAATATTACCAACAAATCTTTTGAGAAATTGCTGAACTTGCTCCATCCGATGTAATTAGAGCAAACAGTGATCAAGCAAAACATTGAATAAGCAGGGTTTAAATATTATTCATATGCAAGAAGTCACTGGTTTCCGAATAAATTTGTATTTCTCTACATCCCAAGACAACAACTACATCTAGATGAAGAGATACCTAAAAATGCATTTATGTAAACATAATATTTGTTGTTTGAGAGGAATCATTAAGTTCAATTTTAGAAAATTCTTTGTTATAATTGTGTTTACATCATCTTGAAGATGACACTGAAAAATTAAAAATATCTCTATTCATTCAGACAACAAACATCAACATAAACTCCTCTCTCAACTTTATCTTATGGTTCAGTTATTGAACAAAACAGAATGGTTTTTATTCTACATTTGTTTTATTATGTAAAATTTTGATAAAATATAGTTTTTTTATTTTTAAAAGTTAGAATCACATATTTATATTGTGGGATACATTGTACCATTATCACAATATTTTTCATAGATGCTATCATTTGGAGGATAAAGCTTGTGAAGAAATTTGACTTTTTTTCCCCTGATATTTATTTTTCAGCTCCTATAAATGCAAAAAGTTTGAGAGCATCAGGACAAAATGAGACCAGCATCACTCTGCAGTGGAATAAAATCAACAACAGCACCAACTTTGTTCTCCAGTTTAATGGATCAGAGACAAACATCACAGCACCAGATGGAGATGGACCAGTGAACCACACAGTCTCTTTTCTCACTGCTGGAACTAAATACACATTCACTCTCTTCTCTGTGTTTGAGAACGTCAGAAGCAGTGGAGTACAACTTACAGCTGTCACTGGTATGATTTAAATACATTAATTCATTCACAACTAAGGTCAACAATTTTTCTATGTCATGACATTGTTCATGACATCAATTAACGATGATTTTGAGAAAGTCATTCCACTAACGAAGTGCAATGAACTGAAGACATAATTTATCTCGTATTCATTTCTTGCAGCTCCCCAAAACGCACAAGGCTTCACACCACTGACACAGGATGAGACCAGCATCACTCTCCAGTGGGAAATTGTCAATAACAATGTCAGCTTCATCCTCCTACATAATGAAACACAGTTGACTATAGCAGCACCTGCTGGACAACAACCAGTACTACTGACAGTTTCATCTCTCACTGCTGGAACTAGATATACATTCACTCTCTTCTCTGTGTTTGAGAACATCAGAAGCAGTGGAGTCAGCATTGCTGCAGTGACTGGTGAGATTTACTTTTATCCAAATTTTAAACAAACCCTTTAGTAACTGATGGTAGAGAAATTAATCTTAAACCTTGGAGAAACAATTAATCAAATAACTTCAGATGTTAAAACAGTAATTTTATTTCTGTAGACACAATCAGTGACTTTATGATGAATCATTTCTAAATCTCACTGTTTTTCTCAGCTCCTGAAAATGCTGAGGGCTTCAGAGCATCAGAACAAAATGAGACCAGCATCACTCTGCAGTGGAATAAAGGCAACAACAACACCAGCTTTGTTCTCCAGTTTAATGGATCAGAGACAAACATCACAGCACCAGATGGAGATGGACCAGTGAACTACACTGTATCGTCTCTCGCTGCTGGAACTAGATACACATTTACTCTCTTCTCTGTGTTTGAGAACGTCAGAAGCAGTGGAGTACAAGTTCAAGCTGCTTCTGGTAAGGACAAAAACAAACTGTTAAAAATGTTTACTTCATTTCATGGCCGCTTTAAATTTTTGAAGGACAAAATATTACCAACAAATCTTTTGAGAAATTGCTGAACTTGCTCCATCCGATGTAATTAGAGCAAACAGTGATCAAGCAAAACATTGAATAAGCAGGGTTTAAATATTATTCATATGCAAGAAGTCACTGGTTTCCGAATAAATTTGTATTTCTCTACATCCCAAGACAACAACTACATCTAGATGAAGAGATACCTAAAAATGCATTTATGTAAACATAATATTTGTTGTTTGAGAGGAATCATTAAGTTCAATTTTAGAAAATTCTTTGTTATAATTGTGTTTACATCATCTTGAAGATGACACTGAAAAATTAAAAATATCTCTATTCATTCAGACAACAAACATCAACATAAACTCCTCTCTCAACTTTATCTTATGGTTCAGTTATTGAACAAAACAGAATGGTTTTTATTCTACATTTGTTTTATTATGTAAAATTTTGATAAAATATAGTTTTTTTATTTTTAAAAGTTAGAATCACATATTTATATTGTGGGATACATTGTACCATTATCACAATATTTTTCATAGATGCTATCATTTGGAGGATAAAGCTTGTGAAGAAATTTGACTTTTTTTCCCCTGATATTTATTTTTCAGCTCCTATAAATGCAAAAAGTTTGAGAGCATCAGGACAAAATGAGACCAGCATCACTCTGCAGTGGAATAAAATCAACAACAGCACCAACTTTGTTCTCCAGTTTAATGGATCAGAGACAAACATCACAGCACCAGATGGAGATGGACCAGTGAACCACACAGTCTCTTTTCTCACTGCTGGAACTAAATACACATTCACTCTCTTCTCTGTGTTTGAGAACGTCAGAAGCAGTGGAGTACAACTTACAGCTGTCACTGGTATGATTTAAATACATTAATTCATTCACAACTAAGGTCAACAATTTTTCTATGTCATGACATTTTTCATGACATCAATTAACGATGATTTTGAGAAAGTCATTCCACTAACGAAGTGCAATGAACTGAAGACATAATTTATCTCGTATTCATTTCTTGCAGCTCCCCAAAACGCACAAGGCTTCACACCACTGACACAGGATGAGACCAGCATCACTCTCCAGTGGGAAATTGTCAATAACAATGTCAGCTTCATCCTCCTACATAATGAAACACAGTTGACTATAGCAGCACCTGCTGGACAACAACCAGTACTACTGACAGTTTCATCTCTCACTGCTGGAACTAGATATACATTCACTCTCTTCTCTGTGTTTGAGAACATCAGAAGCAGTGGAGTCAGCATTGCTGCAGTGACTGGTGAGATTTACTTTTATCCAAATTTTAAACAAACCCTTTAGTAACTGATGGTAGAGAAATTAATCTTAAACCTTGGAGAAACAATTAATCAAATAACTTCAGATGTTAAAACAGTAATTTTATTTCTGTAGACACAATCAGTGACTTTATGATGAATCATTTCTAAATCTCACTGTTTTTCTCAGCTCCTGAAAATGCTGAGGGCTTCAGAGCATCAGAACAAAATGAGACCAGCATCACTCTGCAGTGGAATAAAGGCGACAACAACACCAGCTTTGTTCTCCAGTTTAATGGATCAGAGACATTCATCACAGCACCAGATGGAGATGGACCAGTGAACCATACAGTCACATCTCTGACTGCTGGAACCACATATACATTCATACTCTACCGTGTGTTTATGAATGTTAGAAGCAGTGCTGTAAACATCACTGTTGCTACTGGTAAGATAACTGTTAGCTTAACATTTAACAAATGTTTGTTCTACATCTACTTTCTTATACTTCAAGAAATTGATGTAAAAATAACCCTTCAGCTTATCAAATAGTTATAGAATTGACATGAGGTACATTTTTATGTTTTTGTCACAGCTCCTATAAATGTTGGAGTCTTTAGAGCATCAGAACAAAATGAGACCAGCATCACTCTGCAGTGGAATAAAATCAACAACAGCACCAGCTACGTTCTCCAGTTTAATGGATCAGAGACATTCATCACAGCACCAGATGGAGATGGACCAGTGAACCACACAGTCTCTTTTCTCACTGCTGGAACTAAATACACATTCACTCTCTTCTTTGTGTTTGAGAACGTCAGAAGCAGTGGAGTACAACTTACAGCTGTCACTGGTATGATTTAAAAACATTAATTCATTCACAACTAAGGTCAACAATTTTTCAATGTCATGACATTTTTCATTACATCAATTACCGATGATTTTGAGAAAGTCATTCCACTAACAAAGTACAATGAATTGAAGACATAATTTATCTCGTATTCATTTCTTGCAGCTCCCCAAAACGCACAAGGCTTCACATCACTGAGACAGGATGAGACCAGCATCACTCTCCAGTGGGAAATTGTCAATAACAATGTTAGCTTCATCCTCCTACATAATGAAACACAGTTGACTATAGCAGCACCTGCTGGACAACAACCAGTACTACTGACAGTTTCATCTCTCACTGCTGGATCTAGATATACATTCACTCTCTTCTCTGTGTTTGAGAACATCAGAAGCAGTGGAGTCAGCATTGCTGCAGTGACTGGTGAGATTTATTTTTATCCAAATTTTAAACAAACCCTTTAGTAACTGATGGTAGAGAAATTAACCTTAAACCTTGGAGAAACAATTAATCAAATAACTTCAGATGTTAAAACAGTAATTTTATTTCTGTAGACACAATCAGTGACTTTATGATGAATCATTTCTAAATCTCACTGTTTTTCTCAGCTCCTGAAAATGCTGAGGGCTTCAGAGCATCAGAACAAAATGAGACCAGCATCACTCTGCAGTGGAATAAAGGCGACAACAACACCAGCTTTGTTCTCCAGTTTAATGGATCAGAGACAAACATCACAGCACCAGATGGAGATGGCCCAGTGAACCACACAGTCACATCTCTGACTGCTGGAACCACATATACATTCATACTCTACCGTGTGTTTATGAATGTTAGAAGCAGTGCTGTAAACATCACTGTTGCTACTGGTAAGATAACTGTTAGCTTAACATTTAACAAATGTTTGTTCTACATCTACTTTCTTATACTTCAAGAAATTGATGTAAAAATAACCCTTTAGCTTATCAAATAGTTATAGAATTGACATGAGGTACATTTTTATGTTTTTGTCACAGCTCCTATAAATGTTGGAGTCTTTAGAGCATCAGAACAAAATGAGACCAGCATCACTCTGCAGTGGAATAAAATCAACAACAGCACCAGCTACGTTCTCCAGTTTAATGGATCAGAGACATTCATCACAGCACCAGATGGAGATGGACCAGTGAACCACACAGTCTCTTTTCTCACTCCTGGAACTAAATACACATTCACTCTCTTCTCTGTGTTTGAGAACGTCAGAAGCAGTGGAGTACAACTTACAGCTGTCACTGGTATGATTTAAATACATTAATTCATTCACAACTAAGGTCAACAATTTTTCTATGTCATGACATTTTTCATGACATCAATTAAAGATTTTGAGAAAGTCATTCCACTACCAAAGTACAATGAACTGAAGACATAATTTATCTCGTATTCATTTCTTGCAGCTCCCCAAAACGCACAAGGCTTCACATCACTGAGACAGGATGAGACCAGCATCACTCTCCAGTGGGAAATTGTCAATAACAATGTCAGCTTCATCCTCCTACATAATGAAACACAGTTGACTATAGCAGCACCTGCTGGACAACAACCAGTACTACTGACAGTTTCATCTCTCACTGCTGGAACTAGATATACATTCACTCTCTTCTCTGTGTTTGAGAACATCAGAAGCAGTGGAGTCAGCATTGCTGCAGTGACTGGTGAGATTTATTTTTATCCAAATTTTAAACAAACCCTTTAGTAACTGATGGTAGAGAAATGAACCTTAAACCTTGGAGAAACAATTAATCAAATAACTTCAGATGTTAAAACAGTAATTTTATTTCTGTAGGCACAATCAGTGACTTTATGATGAAACATTTCTAAATCTCACTGTTTTTCTCAGCTCCTGAAAATGCTGAGGGCTTCAGAGCATCAGAACAAAATGAGACCAGCATCACTCTGCAGTGGAATAAAGGCGACAACAACACCAGCTTTGTTCTCCAGTTTAATGGATCAGAGACAAACATCACAGCACCAGATGGAGATGGACCAGTGAACCATACAGTCACATCTCTGACTGCTGGAACCAGATATACATTCATACTCTACCGTGTGTTTATGAATGTTAGAAGCAGTGCTGTAAACATCACTGTTGCTACTGGTAAGATAACTGTTAGCTTAACATTTAACAAATGTTTGTTCTACATCTACTTTCTTATACTTCAAGAAATTGATGTAAAAATAACCCTTCAGCTTATCAAATAGTTATAGAATTGACATGAGGTACATTTTTATGTTTTTGTCACAGCTCCTATAAATGTTGGAGGCTTTAGAGCATCAGGACAAAATGAGACCAGCATCACTCTGCAGTGGAATAAAATCAACAACAGCACCAGCTACGTTCTCCAGTTTAATGGATCAGAGACATTCATCACAGCACCAGATGGAGATGGACCAGTGAACCACACAGTCTCTTTTCTCACTCCTGGAACTAAATACACATTCACTCTCTTCTCTGTGTTTGAGAACGTCAGAAGCAGTGGAGTACAACTTACAGCTGTCACTGGTATGATTTAAATACATTAATTCATTCACAACTAAGGTCAACAATTTTTCTATGTCATGACATTTTTCATGACATCAATTAAAAATGATTTTGAGAAAGTCATTCCACTACCAAAGTACAATGAACTGAAGACATAATTTATCTCATATTCATTTCTTGCAGCTCCCCAAAACGCACAAGGCTTCACATCACTGAGACAGGATGAGACCAGCATCACTCTCCAGTGGGAAATTGTCAATAACAATGTCAGCTTCATCCTCCTACATAATGAAACACAGTTGACTATAGCAGCACCTGCTGGACAACAACCACTACTACTGACAGTTTCATCTCTCACTGCTGGAACTAGATACACATTCACTCTCTTCTCTGTGTTTGAGAACATCAGAAGCAGTGGAGTCAGCATTGCTGCAGTGACTGGTGAGATTTATTTTTATCCAAATTTTAAACAAACCCTTTAGTAACTGATGGTAGAGAAATGAACCTTAAACCTTGGAGAAACAATTAATCAAATAACTTCAGATATTAAAACAGTAATTTTATTTCTGTAGACACAATCAGTGACTTTATGATGAATGATTTCTAAATCTCACTGTTTTTCTCAGCTCCTGAAAATGCTGAGGGCTTCAGAGCATCAGAACAAAATGAGACCAGCATCACTCTGCAGTGGAATAAAGGCGACAACAACACCAGCTTTGTTCTCCAGTTTAATGGATCAGAGACAAACATCAGTGCACCAGATGGAGATGGACCAGTGAACCATACAGTCACATCTCTGACTGCTGGAACCAGATATACATTCATACTCTACCGTGTGTTTATGAATGTTAGAAGCAGTGCTGTAAACATCACTGTTGCTACTGGTAAGATAACTGTTAGCTTAACATTTAACAAATGTTTGTTCTACATCTACTTTCTTATACTTCAAGAAATTGATGTAAAAATAACCCTTCAGCTTATCAAATAGTTATAGAATTGACATGAGGTACATTTTTATGTTTTTGTCACAGCTCCTATAAATGTTGGAGTCTTTAGAGCATCAGGACAAAATGAGACCAGCATCACTCTGCAGTGGAATAAAATCAACAACAGCACCAGCTACGTTCTCCAGTTTAATGGATCAGAGACATTCATCACAGCATCAGATGGAGATGGACCAGTGAACCACACAGTCTCTTTTCTCACTGCTGGAACTAAATACACATTCACTCTCTTCTCTGTGTTTGAGAACGTCAGAAGCAGTGGAGTACAACTTACAGCTGTCACTGGTATGATTTAAATACATTAATTCATTCACAACCAAGGTCAACAATTTTTCTATATCATGACATTTTTCATGACATCAATTACCGATGATTTTGAGAAAGTCATTCCACTAACAAAGTACAATGAATTGAAGACATAATTTATCTCGTATTCATTTCTTGCAGCTCCCCAAAACGCACAAGGCTTCACATCACTGAGACAGGATGAGACCAGCATCACTCTCCAGTGGGAAATTGTCAATAACAATGTCAGCTTCATCCTCCTACATAATGAAACACAGTTGACTATAGCAGCACCTGCTGGACAACAACCAGTACTACTGACAGTTTCATCTCTCACTGCTGGAACTAGATATACATTCACTCTCTTCTCTGTGTTTGAGAACATCAGAAGCAGTGGAGTCAGCATTGCTGCAGTGACTGGTGAGATTTATTTTTATCCAAATTTTAAACAAACCCTTTAGTAACTGATGGTAGAGAAATGAACCTTAAACCTTGGAGAAACAATTAATCAAATAACTTCAGATGTTAAAACAGTAATTTTATTTCTGTAGGCACAATCAGTGGACTTTATGAATCATTTCTAAATCTCACTGTTTTTCTCAGCTCCTGAAAATGCTGAGGGCTTCAGAGCATCAGAACAAAATGAGACCAGCATCACTTCTGCAGTGGAATAAAGGCGACAACAACACCAGCTTTGTTCTCCAGTTTAATGATCAGAGACAAACATCACAGCACCAGATGGAGATGGACCAGTGAACCATACAGTCACATCTCTGACTGCGGGAACCACATATATTCATCCTCTACCGTGTGTTTATGAATGTGAAGCAGTGCTGTAAACATCACTGTTGCTACTGGTAAGATAACTGTTAGTCTTAACATTTAACAAATGTTTGTTCTCATCTACTTTCTTATACTTCAAGAAATTGATGTAAAATAACCCTTCCGCTTATCAAATAGTTTATGGAATTGACATGAGGTACATTTTTATGTTTTTTGTCACAGCTCCCTATAAATGTTGGAGTCTTTGAGCATCAAACAAAATGAGACCAGCATCACTCTGCAGTGGAATAAAATCAACAACAGCACCAGCTACGTTCTCCAGTTTTAATGGATCAGAGACATTCATCACAGCACCAGATGGAGATGGACCAGTGAACCACACAGTCTCTTTTCTCACTGCTGGAACTAAATACACATTCACTCTCTTCTCTGTGTTTGAGAACGTCAGAAGCAGTGGAGTACAACTTACAGCTGTCACTGGTATGATTTAAATACATTAATTCATTCACAACTAAGGTCAACAATTTTTCTATGTCATGACATTTTTTCATGACATCAATTAACGCATGATTTGAGAAAGTCATTACACTACCAAAGTACAAGAACTGAAGACATAATTTATCTCGTATTCATTTCTTGCAGCTCCCCAAAACGCACAAGGCTTCACATCACTGAGACAGATGAGACCAGCATCACTCTCCAGTGGGAAATTGTCAATACAATGTCAGCTTCATCCTCCTACATAATGAAACACAGTTGACTATAGCAGCACCTGCTGGACAACAACCATTACTACTGACAGTTTCATCTCTCACTGCTGGAACTAGATATACATTCACTCTCTTCTCTGTGTTTGAGAACATCAGAAGCCAGTGGAGTCAGCATTGCTGCAGTGACTGGTGAGATTATTTATCCCAAATTTTAAACAAACCCTTTAGTAACTGATGGTAGAGAAATGAACCTTAAACCTTGGAGAAACAATTAATCAAATAACTTCAGATGTTAAAACAGTAATTTTATTTCTGTAGACACAATCAGTGACTTTATGATGAATCATTTCTAAATCTCACTGTTTTTCTCCGCTCCTGAAAATGCTGAGGGCTCAGAGCATCAGAACAAAATGAGACCAGCATCACTCTGCCAGTGGAATAAGGCGACAACAACACCAGCTTTGTTCTCCAGTTTAATGGATCAGAGACAAACATCACAGCACCAGATGGAGATGGACCAGTGAACCATACAGTCACATCTCTGACTGCCTGGAACCAGATATACATTCATACTCTATACGTGTGTTTATGAATGTTAGAAGCAGTGCTGTAAACATCACTGTTGCTACTGGTAAGATAACTGTTAGTTAACATTTAACAAATGTTTGTTCTACATCTACTTTCTTATGACTTCAAGAAATGATGTAAAATAACCTTTAGCTTATCAAATAGTTATAGATTGACATGAGGTACATTTTTATGTTTTTGTCACAGCTCCTATAAATGTTGGAGTCTTTAGAGCATCCAGAACAAAATGAGACCAGCATCACTCTGCAGTGGAATAAAATCAACAACAGCACCAGCTACGTTCTCCAGTTTAATGGATCAGAGACATTCATCACAGCACCCAGATGGAGATGGACGCAGTGAACCACACAGTCTCTTTTCTCACTGCTGAACTAAATACACATTCACTCTCTTCTCTGTGTTTGAGAACGTCAGAAGCAGTGGAGTACAACTTACAGCTGTCACTGTCATGATTTAAATACATTATTCATTCACAACTAAGGTCAACAATTTTTCTATGTCATGACATTTTTCATGACATAATTACAGATGATTTTGAGAAAGTCATTACACTACCAAAGTACAATGAACTGAAGACATAATTTATCTCGTATTCATTTCTTGCAGCTCCCCAAAACGCACAAGGCTTCACATCACTGAGACAGGATGAGACCAGCATCACTCTCCAGTGGGAATTGTCAATAACAATGTCAGCTTCATCCTCCTACATAATGAAACACAGTTGACTATAGCAGCACTGCTGGACAACAACCATTACTACTGACAGTTTCATCTCCACTGCTGGAACTAGATACATTCACTCTCTTCTCTGTGTTTGAGAACATCAGAAGCAGTGGAGTCAGCATTGCTGCAGTGACTGGTGAGATTTATTTTATCCAAATTTTAAACAAACCCTTTAGTAACTGATGTAGAGAAATGAACCTTAAACCTTGGAGAAACAATTAATCAAATAACTTCAGATGTTAAAACAGTAATTTTATTTCTGTAGACAATCAGTGACTTTATGATGAATCATTTCTAAATCTCACTGTTTTCTCTAGCTCCTGAAAATGCTGAGGGCTTCAGAGCATCAGAACAAAATGAGACCAGCATCACTCTGCAGTGGAATAAGGCGACAACAACAACCAGCTTTGTTCTCCAGTTTAATGGATCAGAGACAAACATCACAGCACCAGATGGAGATGGACCAGTGGAAACCATACAGTCACATCTCTGACTGCTGGAACCACATATACATTCATACTCTACCGTGTGTTTAATGAATGTTAGAAAGCAGTGCTGTAAACATCACTGTTGCTACTGGTAAGATAACTGTTAGCTTAACATTTAACAATGTTTGTTCTACATCTACTTTCTTATACTTCAAGAAATTGATGTAAAAATAACCTTTAAGCTTATCAAATAGTTATAGAATTGACATGAGTACATTTTTATGTTTTTGTCACAGCTCCTATAATGTTGAGTCTTTAGAGCATCAGAACAAAATGAGACCAGCATCACTCTGCAGTGGAATAAAATCAACAACAGCACCAGCTACGTTCTCCAGTTTAATGGATCAGAGACATTCATCACAGCTCCAGATGGAGATGGACAGTGAACCACACAGTCTCTTTCTCACTGCTGCAACTAAATACACATTCACTCTCTTCTCTGTGTTTGAGAACGTCAGAAGCAGTGGAGTACAACTTACAGCTGTCACTGTATGATTTAAATACATTAATTCATTCACAACTAGGTCAACAATTTTTTCTATGTCATGACATTTTCATGACATCAATTAAAGATGATTTGAGAAAGTCATTACACTACCAAATACAATGAACTGAAGACATAATTTATCTCGTATTCATTTCTTGCAGCTCCCCAAAACGCACAAGGCTTCACATCACTGAGACAGGATGAGACCAGCATCACTCTCCATGGGAAATTGTCAATAACAATGTCAGCTTCATCCTCCTACATAATGAAACACAGTTGACTATAGCAGCACCTGCTGGACAACAACCATTACTACTGACAGTTTCATCTCTCACTGCTGGAACTAGATATCATTCACTCTCTTCTCTGTGTTGAGAACATCAGAAGCAGTGGAGTCAGCATTGCTGCAGTGACTGGTGAGATTTATTTTTATCCAAATTTTCAAACAAACCCTTTAGTACTGATGGCAGAGAAATGAACCTTAAACCTTGGAGAAACAATTAATCAAATAACTTCAGATGTTAAAACAGTAATTTTATTTCTGTAGACACAATCAGTGACTTTATGATGAATCATTTCTAAATCTCACTGTTTTTCTCAGCTCCTGAAAATGCTGAAGGGCTTCAGAGCATCAGAACAAATGAGACCAGCATCACTCTGCAGTGGAATAAAGGCGACAACAAACCAGCTTTGTTCTCCAGTTTAATGGATCAGAGACAAACATCACAGCACCAGATGGAGATGGACCAGTGAACCATACAGTCACATCTCTGACTGCTGGAACCAGATATACATTCATACTCTACCGTGTGTTTATGAATGTTAGAAGCAGTGCTGTAAACATCACTGCTTGCTACTGTAAGATAACTGTTAGCTTAACATTTAACAAATGTTTGTTCTACATCTACTTTCTTATACTTCAAGAAATTGATGTAAAAATAACCCTTTAGCTTATCAAATAGTTATAGAATTGACATGAGGTACATTTTTATGTTTTTGTCACAGCTCCTATAAATGTTGAGTCTTTAGAGCATCAGACAAAAATGAGACCAGCATCACTCTGCAGTGGAATAAAATCAACAACAGCACAGCTACATTCTCCAGTTTAATGGATCAGAGACATTCATCACAGCACCAGATGCAGATGGACCAGTGAACCACACAGTCTCTTTTCTCACTGCTGGAACTAAATACACATTCACTCTCTTCTCTGTGTTGAGAACGTCAGAAGCAGTGGAGTACAACTTACAGCTGTCACTGGTATGATTTAAATACATTAATTCATTCACAACCAAGGTCAACAATTTTTCTATGTCATGACATTTTCATGACATCAATTAAAGATGATTTTGAGAAAGTCATTCCACTACCAAAGTACAATGAACTGAAGACATAATTTATCTCATATTCATTTCTTGCAGCTCCCCAAAACGCACAAGGCTTCACATCACTGAGACAGGATGAGACCAGCATCACTCTGCAGTGGGAAATTGTCAATAACATGTCAGCTTCATCCTCCTACATAATGAAACACAGTTGACTATAGCAGCACCTGCTGGACAACAACCGTTACTACTGACAGTTTCATCTCTCACTGCTGGAACTAGATATACTTCACTCTCTTCTCTGTGTTTGAGAACGTCAGAAGCAGTGGAGTCAGCATTGCTGCAGTGACTGGTGAGATTTATTTTTATCCAAATTTTAAACAAACCCTTTAGTAACTGATGGTAGAGAAATGACCTTAAACCTTGGAGAAACAATTAATCAAATAACTTCAGATGTTAAAACAGTAATTTTATTTCTGTAGACACAATCAGTGACTTTATGATGAATCATTTCTAAATCTCACTGTTTTTCTCAGCTCCTGAAAATGCTGAGGGCTTCAGAGCATCAGAACAAAATGAGACCAGCATCACTCTGCAGTGGAATAAAGGCGACAACAACACCAGCTTTGTTCTCCAGTTTAATGGATCAGAGACAAACATCACAGCACCAGATGGAGATGGACCAGTGAACCATACAGTCACATCTCTGACTGCTGGAACCAGATATACATTCATACTCTACCGTGTGTTTATGAATGTTAGAAGCAGTGCTGTAAACTCACTGTTGCTACTGGTAAGATAACTGTTAGCTTAACATTTAACAAATGTTTGTTCTACATCTACTTTCTTACTTCAAGATATTGATGTAAAATAACCCTTTAGCTTATCAAATAGTTATGGAATTGACATGAGGTACATTTTTATGTTTTTGTCACAGCTCCTATAAATGTTGGAGTCTTAGAGCATCAGAACAAAATGAGACCAGCATCACTCTGCAGTGGAATAAAATCAACAACAGCACCAGCTACGTTCTCCAGTTTAATGGATCAGAGACATTCATCACAGCATCAGATGGAGATGGACCAGTGAACCACACAGTCTCTTTTCTCACTGCTGGAACTAAATACACATTCACTCTCTTCTCTGTGTTGAGAACGTCAGAAGCAGTGGAGTACAACTTACAGCTGTCACTGGTATGATTTAAATACATTAATTCATTCACAACTAAGGTCAGCAATTTTTCTATGTCATGACATTTTTCATGACATCAATTACAGATGATTTTGAGAAAGTCATTACACTACCAAAGTACAATGAACTGAAATCATAATTTATCTCGTATTCATTTCTTGCAGCTCCCCAAAACGCACAAGCTTCACATCACTGAGACAGGATGAGACCAGCATCACTCTCCAGTGGAAATTGTCAATAACAATGTCAGCTTCATCCTCCTACATAATGAAACACAGTTGACTATAGCACACCTGCTGGACAACAACCATACTACTGACAGTTTCATCTCTCACTGCTGGAACTAGATACACATTCACTCTCTTCTCTGTGTTTGAGAACATCAGAAGCAGTGGAGTCAGCATTGCTGCAGTGACTGGTGAGATTTATTTTTATCCAAATTTAAACAAACCCTTTAGTAACTGATGGTAGAGAAAAACCTTAACCTTGGAGAAACAATTAATCAAATAACTTCAGATGTTAAAACAGTAATTTTATTTCTGTAGACACAATCAGTGACTTTATGATGAATCATTTCTAAATCTCACTGTTTTTCTCAGCTCCTGAAAATGCTGAGGGCTTCAGAGCATCAGAACAAAATGAGACCAGCATCACTCTGCAGTGGAATAAAGGCGACAACAACACCAGCTTTGTTCTCCAGTTTAATGGATCAGAGACAAACATCACAGCACCAGATGGAGATGGACCAGTGAACCATACAGTCACATCTCTGACTGCGGGAACCACATATACATTCATACTCTACCGTGTGTTTATGAATGTTAGAAGCAGTGCTGTAAACATCACTGTTGCTACTGGTAAGATAACTGTTAGCTTAACATTTAACAAATGTTTTGTTCTACATCTACTTTCTTATACTTCAAGAAATTGATGTAAAAATAACCCTTTAGCTTATCAAATAGTTATAGAATTGACATGAGGTACATTTTTATGTTTTTGTCACAGCTCCTATAAATGTTGGAGCTTGAGAGCATCAGAACAAAATGAGACCAGCATCACTCTGCAGTGGAATAAAATCAACAACAGCACCAGCTACGTTCTCCAGTTTAATGGATCAGAGACATTCATCACAGCACCAGATGGAGATGGACCAGTGAACCACACAGTCTCTTTTCTCACTGCTGGAACTAAATACACATTCACTCTCTTCTCTGTGTTTGAGAACGTCAGAAGCAGTGGAGTACAACTTACAGCTGTCACTGGTATGATTTAAATACATTAATTCATTCACAACCAAGGTCAACAATTTTCTATGTCATGACATTTTTCATGACATCAATTACGATGATTTTGAGAAAGTCATTACACTACCAAAGTACAATGAACTGAGACATAATTTATCTCGTATTCATTTCTTGCAGCTCCCCAAAACGCACAAGGCTTCACATCACTGAGACAGGATGAGACCAGCATCACTCTCCAGTGGAAATTGTCAATAACATGTCAGCTTCATCCTCCTACATAATGAAACACAGTTGACTATAGCAGCACCTGCTGGACAACAACCATACTACTGACAGTTTCATCTCTCACTGCTGGAACTAGATATACATTCACTCTCTTCTCTGTTTTGAGAACATCAGAAGCAGTGGAGTCAGCATGCTGCAGTGACTGGTGAGATTTATTTTTATCCAAATTTTAAACAAACCCTTTAGTAACTGATGGTAGAGAAATGAACCTTAAACCTTGGAGAAACAATTAATCAAATAACTTCAGATGTTAAAACAGTAATTTTATTTCTGTAGACACAATCAGTGACTTTATGATGAATCATTTCTAAATCTCACTGTTTTTCTCAGCTCCTGAAAATGCTGAGGGCTTCAGAGCATCAGAACAAAATGAGACCAGCATCACTCTGCAGTGGAATAAAGGCGACAACAACACCAGCTTTGTTCTCCAGTTTAATGGATCAGAGACAAACATCACAGCACCAGATGGAGATGGACCAGTGAACCATACAGTCACATCTCTGACTGCTGGAACCACATATACATTCATACTCTACCGTGTGTTTATGAATGTTAGAAGCAGTGCTGTAAACATCACTGTTGCTACTGGTAAGATAACTGTTAGCTTAACATTTAACAAATGTTTGTTCTACATCTACTTTCTTATACTTCAAGAAATTGATGTAAAAATAACCCTTCAGCTTATCAAATAGTTATGGAATTGACATGAGGTACATTTTTATGTTTTTGTCACAGCTCCTATAAATGTTGGAGTCTTTAGAGCATCAGAACAAAATGAGACCAGCATCACTCTGCAGTGGAATAAAATCAACAACAGCACCAGCTACGTTCTCCAGTTTAATGGATCAGAGACATTCATCACAGCACCAGATGGAGATGGACCAGTGAACCACACAGTCTCTTTTCTCACTGCTGGAACTAAATACACATTCACTCTCTTCTCTGTGTTTGAGAACGTCAGAAGCAGTGGAGTACAACTTACAGCTGTCACTGGTATGATTTAAATACATTAATTCATTCACAACTAAGGTCAACAATTTTTCTATGTCATGACATTTTTCATGACATCAATTAAAGATGATTTTGAGAAAGTCATTCCACTACCAAAGTACAATGAACTGAAGACATAATTTATCTCGTATTCATTTCTTGCAGCTCCCCAAAACGCACAAGGCTTCACATCACTGAGACAGGATGAGACCAGCATCACTCTCCAGTGGGAAATTGTCAATAACAATGTCAGGTTCATCCTCCTACATAATGAAACACAGTTGACTATAGCAGCACCTGCTGGACAACAACCATTACTACTGACAGTTTCATCTCTCACTGCTGGAACTAGATATACATTCACTCTCTTCTCTGTGTTTGAGAACATCAGAAGCAGTGAGTCAGCATTGCTGCAGTGACTGGTGAGATTTATTTTTATCCAAATTTTAAACAAACCCTTTAGTAACTGATGAAAGAGAAATGAACCTTAAACCTTGGAGAAACAATTAATCAAATAACTTCAGATGTTAAAACAGTAATTTTATTTCTGTAGACACAATCAGTGACTTTATGATGAATCATTTCTAAATCTCACTGTTTTTCTCAGCTCCTGAAATGCTGAGGGCTTCAGAGCATCAGAACAAAATGAGACCAGCATCACTCTGCAGTGGAATAAAGGCGACAACAACACCAGCTTTGTTCTCCAGTTTAATGGATCAGAGACAAACATCACAGCACCAGATGGAGATGGACCAGTGAACCATACAGTCACATCTCTGACTGCTGGAACCAGATATACATTCATACTCTACCGTGTGTTTATGAATGTTAGAAGCAGTGCTGTAAACATCACTGTTGCTACTGGTAAGATAACTGTTAGCTTAACATTTAACAAATGTTTGTTCTACATCTACTTTCTTATACTTCAAGAAATTGATGTAAAAATAACCCTTTAGCTTATCAAATAGTTATAGAATTGACATGAGGTACATTTTTATGTTTTTGTCACAGCTCCTATAAATGTTGGAGGCTTGAGAGCATCAGAACAAAATGAGACCAGCATCACTCTGCAGTGGAATAAAATCAACAACAGCACCAGCTACGTTCTCCAGTTTAATGGATCAGAGACATTCATCACAGCTCCAGATGGAGATGGACCAGTGAACCACACAGTCTCTTTTCTCACTGCTGGAACTAAATACACATTCACTCTCTTCTCTGTGTTTGAGAACGTCAGAAGCAGTGGAGTACAACTTACAGCTGTCACTGGTATGATTTAAATACATTAATTCATTCACAACTAAGGTCAACAATTTTTCTATGTCATGACATTTTTCATGACATCAATTAAAGATGATTTTGAGAAAGTCATTCCACTACCAAAGTACAATGAACTGAAGACATAATTTATCTCATATTCATTTCTTGCAGCTCCCCAAAACGCACAAGGCTTCACATCACTGAGACAGGATGAGACCAGCATCACTCTGCAGTGGGAAATTGTCAATAACAATGTCAGCTTCATCCTCCTACATAATGAAACACAGTTGACTATAGCAGCGCCTGCTGGACAACAACCGTTACTACTGACAGTTTCATCTCTCACTGCTGGAACTAAATACACATTCACTCTCTTCTCTGTGTTTGAGAACGTCAGAAGCAGTGGAGTCAGCATTGCTGCAGTGACTGGTGAGATTATTTTTATCCAAATTTTAAACAAACCCTTTAGTAACTGATGGTAGAGAAATGAACCTTAAACCTTGGAGAAACAATTAATCAAATAACTTCAGATGTTAAAACAGTAATTTTATTTCTGTAGACACAATCAGTGACTTTATGATGAATCATTTCTAAATCTCACTGTTTTTCTCAGCTCCTGAAAATGCTGAGGGCTTCAGAGCATCAGAACAAAATGAGACCAGCATCACTCTGCAGTGGAATAAAGGCGACAACAACACCAGCTTTGTTCTCCAGTTTAATGGATCAGAGACAAACATCACAGCACCAGATGGAGATGGACCAGTGAACCATACAGTCACATCTCTGACTGCTGGAACCAGATATACATTCATACTCTACCGTGTGTTTATGAATGTTAGAAGCAGTGCTGTAAACATCACTGTTGCTACTGGTAAGATAACTGTTAGCTTAACATTTAACAAATGTTTGTTCTACATCTACTTTCTTATACTTCAAGAAATTGATGTAAAAATAACCCTTTAGCTTATCAAATAGTTATAGAATTGACATGAGGTACATTTTATGTTTTTGTCACAGCTCCTATAAATGTTGGAGGCTTGAGAGCATCAGAACAAAATGAGACCAGCATCACTCTGCAGTGGAATAAAATCAACAACAGCACCAGCTACGTTCTCCAGTTTAATGGATCAGAGACATTCATCACAGCACCAGATGGAGATGGACCAGTGAACCACACAGTCTCTTTTCTCACTGCTGGAACTAAATACACATTCACTCTCTTCTCTGTGTTTGAGAACGTCAGAAGCAGTGGAGTACAACTTACAGCTGTCACTGGTATGATTTAAATACATTAATTCATTCACAACTAAGGTCAACAATTTTTCTATGTCATGACATTTTCATGACATCAATTAATGATGATTTTGAGAAAGTCATTACACTACCAAAGTACAATGAACTGAAGACATAATTTATCTCGTATTCATTTCTTGCAGCTCCCCAAAACGCACAAGGCTTCACATCACTGAGACAGGATGAGACCAGCATCACTCTCCAGTGGGAAATTGTCAATAACAATGTCAGCTTCATCCTCCTACATAATGAAACACAGTTGACTATAGCAGCACCTGCTGGACAACCAGTACTACTGACAGTTTCATCTCTCACTGCTGGAACTAGATACACATTCACTCTTCTCTGTGTTTGAGAACATCAGAAGCAGTGGAGTCAGCATTGCTGCAGTGACTGGTGAGATTTATTTTTATCCAAATTTTAAACAAACCCTTTAGTACTGATGGTAGAGAAATGAACCTTAAACCTTGGAGAAACAATTAATCAAATAACTTCAGATGTTAAAACAGTAATTTTATTTCTGTAGACACAATCAGTGACTTTATGATGAATCATTTCTAAATCTCACTGTTTTTCTCAGCTCCTGAAAATGCTGAGGGCTTCAGAGCATCAGAACAAAATGAGACCAGCATCACTCTGCAGTGGAATAAAGGCGACAACAACACCAGCTTTGTTCTCCAGTTTAATGGATCAGAGACAAACATCACAGCACCAGATGGAGATGGACCAGTGAACCATACAGTCACATCTCTGACTGCTGGAACCACATATACATTCATACTCTACCGTGTGTTTATGAATGTTAGAAGCAGTGCTGTAAACATCACTGTTGCTACTGGTAAGATAACTGTTAGCTTAACATTTAACAAATGTTTGTTCTACATCTACTTTCTTATACTTCAAGAAATTGATGTAAAAATAACCCTTCAGCTTATCAAATAGTTATGGAATTGACATGAGGTACATTTTTATGTTTTTTGTCACAGCTCCTATAAATGTTGGAGTCTTTAGAGCATCAGAACAAAATGAGACCAGCATCACTCTGCAGTGGAATAAAATCAACAACAGCACCAGCTACGTTCTCCAGTTTAATGGATCAGAGACATTCATCACAGCACCAGATGGAGATGGACCAGTGAACCACACAGTCTCTTTTCTCACTGCTGGAACTAAATACACATTCACTCTCTTCTCTGTGTTTGAGAACGTCAGAAGCAGTGGAGTACAACTTACAGCTGTCACTGGTATGATTTAAATACATTAATTCATTCAACAACTAAGGTCAACAATTTTTCTATGTCATGACATTTTTCATGACATCAATTAAAGATGATTTTGAGAAAGTCATTACACTACCAAAGTACAATAAACTGAAGACATAATTTATCTCGTATTCATTTCTTGCAGCTCCCCAAAACGCACAAGGCTTCACATCACTGAGACAGGATGAGACCAGCATCACTCTCCAGTGGGAAATTGTCAATAACAATGTCAGCTTCATCCTCCTACATAATGAAACACAGTTGACTATAGCAGCACCTGCTGGACAACAACCATTACTACTGACAGTTTCATCTCTCACTGCTGGAACTAGATATACATTCACTCTCTTCTCTGTGTTTGAGAACATCAGAAGCAGTGGAGTCAGCATTGCTGCAGTGACTGGTGAGATTTATTTTTATCCAAATTTTAAACAAACCCTTTAGTAACTGATGAAAGAGAAATGAACCTTAAACCTTGGAGAAACAATTAATCAAATAACTTCAGATGTTAAAACAGTAATTTTATTTCTGTAGACACAATCAGTGACTTTATGATGAATCATTTCTAAATCTCACTGTTTTTCTCAGCTCCTGAAAATGCTGAGGGCTTCAGAGCATCAGAACAAAATGAGACCAGCATCACTCTGCAGTGGAATAAAGGCGACAACAACACCAGCTTTGTTCTCCAGTTTAATGGATCAGAGACAAACATCACAGCACCAGATGGAGATGGACCAGTGAACCATACAGTCACATCTCTGACTGCTGGAACCAGATATACATTCATACTCTACCGTGTGTTTATGAATGTTAGAAGCAGTGCTGTAAACATCACTGTTGCTACTGGTAAGATAACTGTTAGCTTAACATTTAACAAATGTTTGTTCTACATCTACTTTCTTATACTTCAAGAAATTGATGTAAAAATAACCCTTTAGCTTATCAAATAGTTATAGAATTGACATGAGGTACATTTTTATGTTTTTGTCACAGCTCCTATAAATGTTGGAGTCTTTAGAGCATCAGAACAAAATGAGACCAGCATCACTCTGCAGTGGAATAAAATCAACAACAGCACCAGCTACGTTCTCCAGTTTAATGGATCAGAGACATTCATCACAGCACCAGATGGAGATGGACCAGTGAACCACACAGTCTCTTTTCTCACTGCTGTAACTAAATACACATTCACTCTCTTCTCTGTGTTTGAGAACGTCAGAAGCAGTGGAGTACAACTTACAGCTGTCACTGGTATGATTTAAATACATTAATTCATTCACAACTAAGGTCAACAATTTTTCTATGTCATGACATTTTTCATGACATGAATTAAAGATGATTTTGAGAAAGTCATTCCACTACCAAAGTACAATAAACTGAAGACATAATTTATCTCGTATTCATTTCTTGCAGCTCCCCAAAACGCACAAGGCTTCACATCACTGAGACAGGATGAGACCAGCATCACTCTCCAGTGGGAAATTGTCAATAACAATGTCAGCTTCATCCTCCTACATAATGAAACACAGTTAACTATAGCAGCACCTGCTGGACAACAACCAGTACTACTGACAGTTTCATCTCTCACTGCTGGAACTAGATATACATTCACTCTCTTCTCTGTGTTTGAGAACATCAGAAGCAGGGAGTCAGCATTGCTGCAGTGACTGGTGAGATTTATTTTCATCCAAATTTTAAACAAACCCTTTAGTAACTGATGAAAGAGAAATGAACCTTAAACCTTGGAGAAACAATTAATCAAATAACTTCAGATGTTAAAACAGTAATTTTATTTCTGTAGACACAATCAGTGACTTTATGATGAATCATTTCTAAATATCACTGTTTTTCTCAGCTCCTGAAAATGCTGAGGGCTTCAGAGCATCAGAACAAAATGAGACCAGCATCACTCTGCAGTGGAATAAAGGCGACAACAACACCAGCTTTGTTCTCCAGTTTAATGGATCAGAGACAAACATCACAGCACCAGATGGAGATGGACCAGTGAACCATACAGTCACATCTCTGACTGCTGGAACCACATATACATTCATACTCTACCGTGTGTTTATGAATGTTAGAAGCAGTGCTGTAAACATCACTTTGCTACTGGTAAGATAACTGTTAGCTTAACATTTAACAATTGTTTGTTCTACATCTACTTTCTTACACTTCAATAAATTGATGTAAAAATAACCCTTCAGCTTATCAAATAGTTATAGAATTGACATGAGGTACATTTTTATGTTTTTGTCACAGCTCCTATAAATGTTGGAGTCTTTAGAGCATCAGAACAAAATGAGACCAGCATCACTCTGCAGTGGAATAAAATCAACAACAGCACCAGCTACGTTCTCCAGTTTAATGGATCAGAGACATTCATCACAGCACCAGATGGAGATGGACAGTGAACCACACAGTCTCTTTTCTCACTGCTGTAACTAAATACACATTCACTCTCTTCTCTGTGTTTGAGAACGTCAGAAGCAGTGGAGTACAACTTACAGCTGTCACTGGTATGATTTAAATACATTAATTCATTCACAACTAAGGTCAACAATTTTTCTATGTCATGACATTTTTCATGACATCAATTAAAAATGATTTTGAGAAAGTCATTACACTACCAAAGTACAATGAACTGAAGACATAATTTATCTCGTATTCATTTCTTGCAGCTCCCCAAAACGCACAAGGCTTCACATCACTGAGACAGGATGAGACCAGCATCACTCTCCAGTGGGAAATTGTCAATAACAATGTCAGCTTCATCCTCCTACATATGAAACACAGTTGACTATAGCAGCACCTGCTGGACAACAACCGTTACTACTGACAGTTTCATCTCTCACTGCTGGAACTAGATACACATTCACTCTCTTCTCTGTGTTTGAGAACGTCAGAAGCAGTGGAGTACAACTTACAGCTGTCACTGGTATGATTTAAATACATTAATTCATTCACAACTAAGGTCAACAATTTTTCTATGTCATGACATTTTTCATGACATCAATTAAAGATGATTTTGAGAAAGTCATTACACTACCAAAGTACAATGAACTGAAGACATAATTTATCTCGTATTCATTTCTTGCAGCTCCCCAAAACGCACAAGGCTTCACATCACTGAGACAGGATGAGACCAGCATCACTCTCCAGTGGGAAATTGTCAATAACAATGTTAGCTTCATCCTCCTACATAATGAAACACAGTTGACTATAGCAGCACCTGCTGGACAACAACCGTTACTACTGACAGTTTCATCTCTCACTGCTGGAACTAGATATACATTCACTCTCTTCTCTGTGTTTGAGAACATCAGAAGCAGTGGAGTCAGCATTGCTGCAGTGACTGGTGAGATTTATTTTCATCAAAGGTTCAAACAAGAGTTTATTTAGTAACTGATGTTGGAGAAATGTTACATAATTCTTGGTGAGACAGTTTATCAGAAAAACGTCAGCTGTAAAAACAGCAATATTATTTGTCACTATCAGTGACTTTATGATGAATCATTTCTAAATATCACTGTTTTTCTCAGCTCCTGAAAATGCTGAGGGCTTCAGAGCATCAGAACAAAATGAGACCAGCATCACTCTGCAGTGGAATAAAGGCAACAACAACAACACCAGCTTTGTTCTCCAGTTTAAAGGCACAGAGACAAACATCACAGCACCAGATGGAGATGGACCAGTGAACCATACAGTCACATCTCTGACTGCGGGAACCACATATACATTCATACTCTACCGTGTGTTTATGAATGTTAGAAGCAGTGCTGTAAACATCACTGTTGCTACTGGTAAGATAACTGTTAGCTTAACATTTAACAAATTTTTGTTCTACATCTACTTTCTTATACTTCAATAAATTGATGTAAAAATAACCCTTTAGCTTATCAAATGGTTATGAATTGACATGAGGTACATTTTTATGTTTTTGTCACAGCTCCTATAAATATTGGAGGCTTGAGAGCATCAGAACAAGATGAGACCAGCATCACTCTGCAGTGGAATAAAATCAACAACAGCACCAGCTACGTTCTCCAGTTTAATGGATCAGAGACATTCATCACAGCACCAGATGGAGATGGACCAGTGAACTACAAAGTCTCTTTTCTCAATTCTAGGACCAAATATACATTCACTCTCTTCTCTTTGTTTGAGAACGTCAGAAGCAGTGGAGTACAATTTCAAACTGTTACTGGTAAAGATTTTAATATGATCCTTATGTAAATTTTATGAAGTATTTCGGTAAAGATCTGCAAATGGTGTCGTAAATTTTATAAAATATTTGAATTTGTTTTTAACTAAATTATTTCCTGTTTAACATTTTAGTTTATGTTATTTTGTCATTGTTTTAAAATGCCATCTTTTGCGGGATTAAATTGTGTTAAAAATTAATTGATCTCTTTTGTCTCAGCACCTAAAAATGCAGAAGGCTTCAGGTCATCAGATCAAGATGAGAGCAGCATCACTCTGCAGTGGAATAAAATCAACAACAGCACCAACTTTCTTGTCCAGGTTAACAGCATACAGACATTCATCACAGCACCAGATGGAGATGGACCAGTGAACCACACAGTCTCTTTTCTCACTGCTGGAACCAAATATACATTCACTCTTTTCTCTGTGTTTGAGAACATCAGAAGCAGTGGAGTACAACTTACAGCTTTCACTGGTATGAATATAATGTTCATTCATTTATTAACAACCAAGACAAGCATTTTTTCCTCCAAAATCCTGAAAATCCAATTGAACAATTAAGGATTCAAACCTCCTAACATCACACTGAACAATAAATTCAAATCTCAATTTAGTGGGAGAAAAATATTTCTTCTATATTGGAATACGTTGTCTAATGCCACATGCAATGAGGAAGCTGTGATGCATAACAAAAGTTTTTATAAGGGTAGAAAATAAATTAATAGAATTGGAATTTTTTAAATTTCAAATAAATTGTGAGAGCAAAAAGGCATCAAGCAGAATGTTGATTGACAAGGGTTTTAATTCATTTAATGTGAAGGAACTCAATGTTCAATATAAATATACAAGTAACAGCAAATCATTGAGACAGTCATCACTCAATTTGAAAAGACAAGCAAGTCTTGTATGGAAACATATAATTTGGCCAGTTGAACCAGTCTTTATTCTGAGTATGTATTTATATCATTTTTCAAACAGGAAGATATACTTCAATCTGTTGCACATTTAATGGTCCAAAAAAAACTTTCTTCCTTCAAACAGTAAACCTTAAAATCAACTAATCCATAAATTTTATTTTATGCCTTTGCATTTGAACATAAATGTTTGTTTTACTAGATTAGAATTTTCATATTAAAATTCGATCGAATATTATTACTTGCCTTGGAAATATTCGTAATAGAATTATCATTTGCCTTATGACTGTGGAACTCTAATCATCATCATCACCATAATATTATTTATGAAAGTAAACTTTTGGAGGGTAAAGGTTTTGAATAAATTATTTGAGTTTTATCCTTTCTTTGTTTTAGCACCTAAAAATGCAAAAGGCTTCAGAGCATCAGAGCAAGATGAGACCAGCATCACCCTGCGGTGGAATAAAGTTGGTAACAACACCAGCTTTGTTCTCCAGTTTAACGGCACAGAGACAAACATCAGTGCACCAGATGGAGATGGACCAGTGAACCATACAGTCACATCTCTGACTGCTCGTACAAACTACACATTCACTCTTTTCTCCGTGTTTGAAAATGTCAGAAGCAGTGGAGTCAGCATTCTTGCATCTACTGGTAAGATACTCTTATCTGTTTTTCACATCAATTCAAATTTTTTAATACTTACATTTCACTGTAGAACTTTTTGAATGATTAGTAAATCTAGAAGAGAAAGTCTTATTTTGTAACACCTGCAATTATAATGTTTTTATCTTGTTCTTTTCTTGAAGTCACAAGAAAATTAAATCACTCCTATATGTTTTTCTTTTCATGTCAACAAAACCAACTTGAAACTCCATCGACTGACAAACAGGTCCAAGTGAGTAAATAAACATTTTTTTATTATCTCCCATCCCCTTATTTGGACATTTTTTGTCATATAAAAATATTGAAGTTTGAATTTTTCTCAAAAACAAGTATCACATTATTTTTTTATCAATCTGCAATTTAATAGATTTCTGTTATGTTAGTGAGTTCTAAATATCTAATTTTTGTTATCAACAGGCTATGTTTTGAGATTGAGTCTGAGGTTGAAGCTTTTCAGACCAATGACAGAGACAGAAAGGGAAGATGCTTTGATAGAGGTAAACTAATATCTATTTCCATTTTTTTTTTTTGTCTATTTGTGTCTTTTTTAACCTTTGACTCATATATCTGTTTTTCCGTCCAGATCCTCAGAGAATACAATCTGCCACCAAAGTTTACTCTGAAAATAATTTCTTCCAAACCATGAAAGCACCGGGGGATCAAATTCTGGATAATTCATCTGAAACTTTGTTTGCTTTCTCTAAAATAACATGTTGTATTGTATTTACTAATTCTGGAATGTTGTCATTTCGCAGATTTCTTTTGCTTGATGTTTTAACATGTTTTTGTTCACCAAGAATTTGATTTAGAATTGTTTTTATTTTCATAAATTATTTGTGTACATTTCTTCTCTGATTTTGTTGTCTTTAAATATAGTTTATAAATGAACTGGTTACTTGTTATTGAAAAAAATGGTCTTGAACAAAATACTGAGAGTTGCATGCACAAAAACACCCAGTTATGTGATTGTATGCACAAATCCCAAGTCATTAATGAAAACAAAGTAAAAGTATAAAGAAGTAAAACTTCGATTAGTGTGACAGTCCTTAGTTATGTAGATAATTTTTGCTATTTCAAGTCAGTTACTTAGGTTGCTGTTTTTTGTTATTTCCTCTGTTACCTTGAGTTGCAGGCAGCAGCAACTATGAGCTGACATTTGAGTTTAGTTTCTGTTTGTCTTTGTTCTGCAGCATTGTTTCCTTTCTACAGCGACAAGACAGGACCTGAAAAAACTCACAGAACAATAGGAGGAAACGCACAATGAACATAAGAGCACTAGCAAACATCAAGATAATATATACTAAATATTTCTAACATTGGATCTCTATGGGGTTTCATCTGCTTAAATACAGAAAATACATAAAATATTTACTTGAGTATATGAATTAACTGGATGTACCGTCACAAAGTCCCACAGTCCAAAGTTGTGGTTTAGAAACATAGCAGAGCTTTGCTCTATGAAAATGTAAAATTTCAATGTCATTTTAAACATAAAGATGACATACAAACAACACAAATTTAAAATACTAGTAACTTCATTCCTTAGAATACTACTTAATAAAGATTGTTTTATGTAATTGTTTTATGAGGGTGAAAAAAAAGTATTTTAAAGAGGAGGTTGTGGATATTTGCAGCACTTGTGAATATTATTTTCATGCTTAGCCTACTTAAGTGGGCTAAGTAGACACCCACTTAGCACATTCTCTATGCTGCAGATCTGACACAGTAAATTCTCATTCTCTTATCACTCATTATCTTTGTATGAATTACAGATTGAGATTTTTTATTAGGACTAGTAAAGTAAACTACGTGATCAAAAAAACCTAAACAAACAAATAAAACCAGCATTTGTTTATCACATCTCTAATATGAAAGTGTCAAAATAAATCAGTCATTAATTAGTCAGTATTTTAGCGTATATTTTAATGTAAAAATAAAGCTTTCATACAAACTGAGTGAAGTTAAACAGATTTTCCCATTGAGCGATTCTGTAAACTGCTACAACTAGATTTATTAACTCAAAAGTAAATGTTTATTGTGAAGACAATACAGCAAAACTACTTCTGTTCATTAGTCATTTATTTCCTGCTGCATTTTCTCTCAACTTGATGAGTTCACTGCACATCTATAAAACTGCACACAACAGCCTAAAGAAAGAGCTTCAGTCATATTGCAAAGGTTTTATACAACGAATGATGTGAAAACAAAGTTACATGAACAAAAAGATTAGAGAAATATCTGGTTTAGATTCAGATCCTGTCATGAAGATCTTCCTCATTCCATCTCTCTTTGCGTGAGCTTTTTGTTATTTTTACTGACACGTAAACATCAATTATTGTTTGATTTTCTGGCTCTTAGATTACTTGTGACTCTGTGCAAATAGTATTCACATGTGCAAAAAAAAAAACAAATTCCTCTTTAAAGTACTTTTTTTCCCCCTAATGAAACAAACCTGTGTTTGTTTAAATGAAGAATGTAGTTTGTCAGGAAGATCAAAGTGGAAAACGAGGAAATGCTGGATAAACTCAGATCTATGAGATAATCTGCACAGATTTGAGTGCGACTATGTCAGCTTGTTTGTTGACTTAACCAATGATGATTTAAAGCTTAATTTAAAAATATCCTTTTTCGTCTGTTTCCTGTTTCACCAAGTTGTCCCATTTTTCTTTCATTTTTTAAGAATATATTTCAGAGATCTTTATCATGTCAAAACAAATACCAAAACATATTTATGCTCCAACATTCTCAAGGCTGCAACTCTCGCTCTGCACAGATGAGCCCATGATAATATTGTTGCCAATCCAGACTGTAATCTAGATTAATACCAAGATATTTGCATTTTCTCTCTTTCTCCTACAGTTTAGAATCACCTAATTTATTTTGGTTACCTTCAAAATGATACAATTGTTCCGAGACCATAAATTTCAGCATTCTGCCAATTTTGCTCAAAGTTTCATTTTTATGTCTCATTCAGCTGTTTAAACTGCAGCATAATCTGAATATAACTACAGATGACTGGAGTCTGACTCTTCTGACATCTTCAGAGAAAGTAAAACAGAGTATGACCTCCTGTGCTGCAGACCACCTGCTTAGACACATGACCTTTTAGTCTCTCAAATTATTATATTGGCAATTGACTTTTAATAAAACAGCCTGAATGCAAAGTGAATTCCTATTAACTCTGGTAGTGTTAAATACTAATGCATCAAGTGACACGTCTATGCTGCGTTGTGTGGCATTTTTGTTTCATAACTATGTTCATCTTCATTCTTGTAATGCCAGGTGCCCTGGTGGCTTGTTAAAAGCAACTTCTGTTAATGGAACACCCACCTGAAACACCTTTAAACATGCAGAGCATCTCGAGATTTTGTTAACATGTGCCTTGCAGCTTGTAGGGTGCTAGTTTGTACAATTTGTGAAATACACTGATAGTGTTTGGATTTAGAAGATATTGTCTGGATACTTCTATTTTTCTCAAGTTTTCACTGATGGCGAACAGGCTGATCCTGTTTGGGCTCACAGGTTTGTGTCTGTTTTCTTATTCTTGCTTCTAATAATCTTTTTTCTTTCAGTCATTTTCACACAATGGGAAACTGAGACAGAGAGGCAAAGTAAGAAAAAGGATTAAATCAAATTCTGTATTGACAATGAGCATGCACTTTTATTCTGGCTTCTAATATTTTAACTTTTTTTAGTCATTTTTTACACAGTGGGAAACAGACAGAGGAAAAGCAAAACAAAACATAAAACTAAGTTGTATGTTTTATGTATGTATGTGAGCGACTGTGGCTCTATGGCAGAGTTGTCGTCTTGCAATTGGTTGTGTGTTCGATTCCAGCTTCCTCCTGCCACATGTTGCTGTGCCTCTGGGCAAGGCACTTAACCCCAAATTGCCTTCCAGTTTGCGTATCGGTGTATAAATGTGTATGCGTTTGTGTGTGAATGGGTGACTCTAGTCTAAAGCGCTTTGAGTGGTCAAAATGACTGGAAAAGTACTATGTAAGTTCAGTCCATTTACCATTTTACCATATGTTGAAAATATTCAGGTAAAATCTGAATATATAATTAGCTCTTTCACCTGAACACAAGGAATCCAAGCTTTAAACTCCAGCAGGAAGCTGCTCACATGTTTTGTCTTTTTTCTTAAACAGCCTTAATGGAGAAGATTAACCCAGGATTAACTCAACCAAAACCAGATATAAACAAGAACAATCAATTGGGCTTTTTTCCCTTAATGTTTGACCCTAAATGTGACTCAACATATCCTAAACTTTTTAATCCATTAAAATTACCAATATTGTTTTTAAACTCTGATTATATTCAAAAGTTTGCATGTATTTCCATACCATTATTTAAGAGTTGCTCTTTCAACAACACAACTATGACAAACCCATTTTAAGACAAGTTTAATTAATTCAATACAACAGTGAGTTGTATTGAATTATTGCTGGAATATTTCCCACTAAACTTCTTCACAATGCGACTTTGTGAAGTGCACTGCTCCCTCTGGTCGTAAAACAAACAAACTGGTGTTCTGAGATTTTTAAGCTTCTGCCTATTCATCCAAAAATAACAGGAGACATAATGGAAACACTTCAGTTATCACTAAAGATGAAGATATTTGTTCCTGTGCATTTTAAGATGGTAATCTGGCTTTTTTTATTATTATTATTATTATTTTTTATCCAGTGTTAAGGAACTCTTTTCACTGAGGAAAGTCCAAAGCAGATTTATTCAAAATCTTTTTAAGGTCTTTAGCTTTTTTTCTGAAACCAATATCCAATTTTTTTTTTAGCAAATCGTGTTTTACTCTGTGGATGTGTAAAATACATCCACAGAGTAAAACACGATTTTTATGGAGTATACCTCCAAAGTCCATACTCTAACATTGTTTCACAAATGTTAGTTCTTATCGTCCTCCACTGGGCTTTCTCTGATATTTTTGCATCACAGTAATCTTAGTTAGCAAAAGAAATAGAAGAAAACTATTTCGCTCTCCTTGCTCAGCATGTGGAAAATAGATTTTTAATACATTTTATGTAAATATCCAGTTTTAATTGTATACCTACTTTTGTTTTAAATTAACATTTTTTAATGATTTTTGCATATATTGACTGTTTTGTTACTAGTTTTGCTCTGAAACACATTTATAGGGATTATGATGTATGATGACGTCCAGGGAAGCTGATCTGCAAAAATATTAATATCTATGGTAATTGCCAGGGGTATCTGGTGACTGCCAGAACACTGGCTCCATAGGTCTGGAGATGAAAATACCAGCTATGAAGGTTATTATGTGGTTCCTGTTTATATTCATTGATCCAATAGGATCAATGAATATAAATCCTATTAAACTACACAGATCATGGATATTGCATTAAAACAAATTCTAGACAAGTGTAGGATAAACAAATTGTAGACCTGAATGTCAACATTGACAGTGAGTCTCGCTGAAGAAAACTTAACTCCCCACATCTTGTCATTTGAAAAGAATAATAATAATTGATTGTTTTTAATCACTATTTTTGTTGAAATTTTCCTTTGTAGTTCAATGCTGTTAAAGTTTAATCGGTTTTATTTCAGGCGCCCTGCTCAGTGTTGCCTGCGCCCAAAGCCGTCAGTACTACTTTGTGAACAATTTGCTCACATGGAGAGACGCTCAGAGCGTCTGCAGACAGAACTACACTGATCTGGCCACCATTGAAAGCACAGCTGATGTTAATGGTTTTCTAAATACCATCTCCAGTTATACAGGTGGGTTTTTAATTTGAAAAAAGGAAGACAACACAGGTATAAACACAAACCCTGACATTGTTTTATGGGTATTGCTGAAAGTCTTATAATATGTAACAGTTAACATGTTTCACTGAATCTTCTAAATGTATTAAACATGTTTATTTTATTATTTAGGAAAGGCATGGATAGGTCTCTACGACGATATAATAAACAGCTGGAAATGGTCCCTAAATGACAGCAGCTTCTATGGACCTGGAGAATATTCATTTAGGAACTGGTTTCCGGGCGAGCCCAACAACGCTTTTGGAGAGCAGCATTGTGTCCGCTTTTATGGTTCTAGTGTTGCCCCTCTAGGCAAATGGGATGACATTCAGTGCTCAGAAACCTTGCAGTTTGTGTGCTATAATGGTAAGTTATATATATATATATATATATATATATATATATATAATATATATATATATATATATATATATATATATTATATATATATATATAAGAAATAAAATACATAATTAAAGTCTATTTTCTTTCAGTTTTCTTTCTCTATGTCTTGTCTATATATTTACAGGTATAGTAGGTGGATCACCATCCTATGTTTTGAGTAGCATTTTACTAAACTGGACAGAAGCTCAGAAATTCTGCCGTGCGAATTATGTTGATCTGGCCAGGTAAATAAGATGGTATCTTACAGCAAGTACTGCATTAATCTCTAGTAATCTATAGAGAGAGGGATTATAGTTCTCATAAATTCCAGATGTTTCCTTCTGGGCTTTTTGTGCTTTAAGACTGTGATGTTATTCTTTCTCTTTATAGACACTTGGTCCTGGTTCTGACAACTATTTTCCATTTACTTCCTGTAACTCCTGTTGCTGAGTTATCTAAGCTGTATTCCTGCATTTCTGGTAACTTGAGTATCTGTCATACTTTGCTTTCGCTTTGTGTTTATCAATCATTCCCGTACATATTTTTTTTCTATCTGTTTTTTCTACAACTGCTTCCTGTTTATTGAACTGATTAATTTTAATTAGAAATTAGTTCAATAATTTCTAATTAAATTATTGAACTAATTTCAATAATTCCTATGGTAGAAATGACACATTTTTCACTTTTCTCATGCCTGATGTCATTTTCACCAGTGTTTTTTTATTTTCCACTGTTAAATTCCTCACGACCTGTAATATTTCAGTTTAGGTTCTCTGGTGGTTCCAGGTGAAGTGAGAAAGTGAACTGCTCATTTAAAAAGACTATAATACGTGAAGCAGCTGCTCAAAATTTGAATCCTGATCTCGGGAACTCTGTTTCTTGTGTTCCCACTTTCTCCCATTTACTGTTGGATCACTTTGAAAGAAGGTTAATGCTTGAAACTATTTTACACCCTGGCATTTTAAATAACTTCATTCTGTCTGGATCAATAAAGCACAGAAAAGCTAAGAACAAACAATCAACGTTGCTTCTTCTGTGGGGTGCAAATTTAGGGTCAGAATGGAAAGATTCCAGGCCCCCTTGATCTCTGTTGAACTTTTTATGAGACTTCAAGTAAACAAAATTGTCTATATATTACAGCAAAGCACTTAAGATTATAATGTTTTATAATGTCCCTTACAGTCGTCATCTTTTCTAATGTCTGTTATTTCTGGTACTGTTACATAAAAACAACATTTTTAGTTGTTCTGAAATGGAAAAGCCAAAGAAAACCATGCACCTTGATTTTCTTTGTATACAGTGTTTAATTTGTTTATTTTTTTATTTTTTTCCTTGCCAGTGTACGAAATCAGACAGAAAATGAAATCATCAGAACCCTAATAGGTGCCAACACTGTTTGGATTGGACTGTATCGGGAAAAGCTCTGGTCTGATGGAAGCACCTCTCTGTTTCGACACTGGGCGGCTGGCGAGCCCAACGAGCCCTCTGGTGCTCAGTGTGTTGCAGGATCTTTTAGTGACGCGGGAAGATGGTCGGATGAAAACTGCGGCCTGAGCTTACCATATGTCTGCTACAAACCAAGTAATGTATCTAATTTCTGTTGCTTAAGCAGTTCTAAATAATCCTTAATTTTACATCAGGAAAAATAATGGTGGTCATCTTAAGAGGAACAATGATGTTATGGAACACAGAACAAAAAACAAACTTTCATGAAAGTTTTTGCTTTTGTTAATAAGTAAATGAGATTACAAAAAACCCAAACATGAAAATACTTGTTGAAACTGATTAATATCCCTGTTACTATTTATATTGTTTTTATCTTAGTTCCACCAAATGCAGGCGGCTTTACAGCTTCAGCACAAGATGATATCAGCATCACTCTGCAGTGGAATAAAATCAACAACAGCACCAGCTTTGTTCTCCTGTTTAATGGTGTGGAGACATTCATCAGTGCATCAGTTGCAGATGGACCAGTGACCTACACCGTCTCATCTCTCACTCCTGGAACAAGCTACACATTCACTCTGTTCTCTGTTCTTGACAACGTCAGGAGCAGTGGAGTCAGTATTACAGCAGCTACTGGTAAGAGTTTACATTTCATTAAATAAGGTAGACTATTTAACACTAAAATAATAGTCTGCAGTCCATTGGATGGTCATTGAACAAGACTCTTCTGCTATATAAAAATTAAACGTCTCAATAGCGCAAGGGGAAAGCACAACCTTCACAGGTTCAAGTCCTGGTCTGGTCACCATTGCTACATGTCTTCTCTCTCCCATAACATAGTTTTCTGTTTGATGATGTTATGGAACATCACTATTGGACTGTTTTTGAGTAATTTCTTAAAGACTTAAGAAATTACTCAAAAATCAGTAATGTAGCAACTAATTAAAAAATCTCACTTGAAGGTCAACAAAGTAAAGAAACATGTTTAGTGGTCATCAAGTTTCCTAATCATATCAACATTTTCAAACATAAATGGAGTGTGAGATGTTTCTGTTCTTTGTCCTGAAAAGGATTATTTAGTCCATAGAGAAAGAGCGACTGTAAATGGAAAGAAGCTGTCAGGCTGTCACGGGTAGATTTACTGATGAAGCGGTTTTTGAAGATATTATTTTATTTATTAGTTGCACCATGCCTACTAAAAATCTGCTAAAACCAAGAGTTAGAGATAATGTTTACTGAACTCATAGTGATGTGTGATTTTTTTTTTTATCATTTACTCTGACTGTACTTTTAGTGATATTCTCATTAAATAGGATGTCAGATTAACTCAAAATCTTACTGTAAGTCGAAATAAAAACAAAAGTATTTTGTGTCTTTACACTTATAATGTTTTTCCTCTGTTTTATTCCACATATTCTATTTGAAGATCCTTGTACCAGCTGTCAATGTTGTGCTTTGGGCACCGAGTGCATCACCACCAATGGAGTTGTTGAATGTCTTGACCCCTGTGTGAACTCACTGTGGTGAATGATGCATGGCGTTCAACAGAGAATACAGACAATTCAATCTTACACTGTGACCAAAACATTGTCTGGAGTGGTTGGTATCGCTTTTATTTGGGGCAAAGCAGCGCTCAGATACCAGAGAAATGTGTAGCAGAACAAAGATGTGGAACTCATGCTCCTTTGTGGATAAATGGGACTCATCCAGTCCAGCTTAATGAAACTGTAACTCGAACTGTGTGTAGCGCTTGGTCGGGTTCCTGCTGCCTTTTTCCCACACACACCATCCAGATCAAACTTTGTTATGGATTCTACGTCTACAAACTTCAACAGCCGTCTGCATGTTGGCTGGCATATTGTGCAGGTAATATTGTACATTTCAATTACCTGAGAAGAATTAAGAAATATTCTGGATTTATATTTCTAATGCGAGGTGTATTTATGTGTGTTTAGAACCTCAACCCTTCAGAGTATTGACACAAAGTGAGACCAGCATCACTCTGCAGTGGAATAAAATCAACAACAACACCAGCTTTGTTCTCCAGTTTAACGGCACAGAGACAAACATCAGTGCACCAGATGGAGATGGACCAGTGTACTACACGGTCACATCTCTGACTGCTGGAACCACATATACATTCATACTCTACCGTGTGTTTATGAATGTTAGAAGCAGTGCTGTAAACATCACTGTTGCTACTGGTAAGATAACTGTTAGCTTAACATTTAAAATTTTTTGATTGACATCTACTTTCTTATACTTCAAGTGTTTCGTGTGACAATAAGCTTTTAGTTTATGGAGTATTTTATAGAATTGACTTGAGATAAATATTTATGCTCTGGTCACAGCTCCTATAAATGTTGGAGGCTTGAGAGCGTCAGATCAAAATGAGACCAGCATCACTCTGCAGTGGAATAAAATCAACAACAGCACCAGCTTTATTCTCCAGTTTAATGGATCAGAGACATTCATCACAGCACCAGATGGAGATGGACCAGTGAACTACAAAGTCTCTTTACTCACTGCTGGGACCAAATATACATTCACTCTTTTCTCTGTGTTTGAGAACGTCAGAAGCAGTGGAATACAACTTATTGCTGTCACTGGTATGAACATAAAGTACATTAATTTATTAACAACCAAGACAAAGACATTTTCATTCATGTGGCATTTTTCATTACATTAATTACTGATGATTTTGAAAAAGTCACTTCACCACCAACTTCCAATGAACTGAAGACAGTATTTGGCTCATATTCATTTCTTGCAGCTCCACAAAACGCACAAGGCTTCACATCACTGAGACAGGATGAGACCAGCATCACTCTCCAGTGGGAAATTGTCAATAACAATGTCAGCTTCATCCTCCTACATAATGAAACACAGTTGACTATAGCAGCACCTGCTGGACAACAACCATTACTACTGACAGTTTCATCTCTCACTGCTGGAACTAGATACACATTCACTCTCTTCTCTGTGTTTGAGAACATCAGAAGCAGTGGAGTCAGCATTGCTGCAGTGACTGGTGAGATTTATTTTTATCCAAGTTTTAAACAAAACATTTAGTAACTGATGTTGGAGAAATGTTGCTTAAACCTGGGAGAAACAGTTAACCGAATAACTTCAGATGTTAAAATAGCAATATTATTTCTGTAGACACAATCGATGACTCTTTGATAAAACATTTCTAAATCTTATTTGTGTTCCCAGCTCCTGAAAATGCTGTAAAAACAGCAATATTATTTGTCACAGTCAGTAACTTTATGATGAAACATTTCTAAATATCACTGTTTTTCTCAGCTCCTGAAAATGTTGAGGGCTTCAGAGCATCAGAACAAAATGAGACCAGCATCACTCTGCAGTGGAATAAAGGCGACAACAACACCAGCTTTGTTCTCCAGTTTAACGGCACAGAGACAAACATCAGTGCACCAGATGGAGATGGACCAGTGTACTACACGGTCTCATCTCTGACTGCTGGAACCAAATATACATTCATACTCTACCGTGTGTTTATGAATGTTAGCAGTGCTGTAAACATCACTGTTGCTACTGGTAAGATAACTGTTAGCTTAACATTTAACAAATGTTTGTTTGACATCTCCTTTCTTATACTTCAAGAAATTGATGTAAAAATAACCCTTCAGCTTATCAAATAATTATAGAATTGACATGAGGTACATTTTTATGTTTTTGTCACAGCTCCTATAAATGTTGGAGTCTTTAGAGCATCAGAACAAAATGAGACCAGCATCACTCTGCAGTGGAATAAAATCAACAACATCACCAGCTTTGTTCTCCTTTTTAATGGATCAGAGACATTCATCACAGCATCAAATGGAGATGGACCAGTGAACTACAAAGTCTCTTTACTCACTGCTGGGACCAAATATACATTCACTCTTTTCTCTGTGTTTGAAAACGTCAGAAGCAGTGGAATACAATTTGAAGCTGTGACTGGTAAAGATTTTATTATGATCCTTACATAAATTTAATTAAGTATTTCGGTAAAGATCTGCAAATGGTGTCGTGCATGTTTAAAAATGGTTCATGTCAATGAAGAGGATGCAGAATGATTATAATGGATGAAGGATTAAGTATTCAACAAACATGAAATTGGTTAATTTTACAAAAAGAAAAGATTTGTCACAGCAATTGAAAAGACCAAGAAGTATTGATATATTACCAAAGCTGCTCAAGATTGAAGACTATGCATCTTCAAATGAGCAATTAAATCATCAGGTAAACAAAAGTTGTCAGCTTACTAATGAATTATTGCTCTATTTCAGCTCCTACAAACACAGAAAATGTGAGAGCATCACATCAAAATGAGAGCAGCATCACTCTGCAGTGGAATAAAATCAACAACAGCACCAGCTTTGTTCTCCAGTTTAATGGATCAGAGACATTCATCACAGCACCAGATGGAGATGGACCAGTGAACCACACAATCTCTTTTCTCACTGCTGGAACTAAATACACATTCACTCTCTTCTCTGTGTTTGAGAACGTCAGAAGCAGTGGAATACAACTTACTGCTGTCACTGGTATGAACATAAAGTACATTAATTTATTAACAACCAAGACAAAGAAATTTTCATTCATGTGGCATTTTTCATTACATTAGTTACTGATGATTTTGAAAAAGTCACTTCACCTCCAACATCCAATGAACTGAAGACATGATTTGGCTCATATTCATTTCTTGCAGCTCCCCAAAATGCACAAGGCTTCACATCACTGAGACAGGATGAGACCAGCATCACTCTCCAGTGGGAAATTGTCAATAACAATGTCAGCTTCATCCTCCTACATAATGAAACACAGTTGACTATAGCAGCACCTGCTGGACAACAACCATTACTACTGACAGTTTCATCTCTCACTGCTGGAACTAGATATACATTCACTCTCTTCTCTGTGTTTGAGAACATCAGAAGCAGTGGAGTCAGCATTGCTGCAGTGACTGGTGAGATTTATTTTTATCCAAATTTTAAACAAAACATTTAGTAACTAATGTTGGAGAAATGTTGCTTAAACTTTGGAGAAACAATTAATCAAATAACTTCAGATGTTAAAATAGCAATATTATATCTGTAGACATAATCAGTGACTCTATGATGAATAATTTCTAAATCTTATTTTTATTCCCAGCTCCTGAAAATGCAGAGGGCTTCAGAGCATCAGAACAAAATGAGACCAGCATCACTCTGCAGTGGAATAAAGGCGACAACAACACCAGCTTTGTTCTCCAGTTTAATGGATCAGAGACATTCATCACAGCACCAGATGGAGATGGACCAGTTAACTACAAAGTCTCTTTTCTCAATGCTGGGACCAAATATACATTCATTCTCTACTCTGTGTTTGAGAACGTCAGAAGCAGTGGAATACAATTTGAAGCTGTGACTGGTAAAGATTTTAATATAATCCTTACATGAATTTAATGAAGTATTTCGGTAAAGATCTGCAAATGGTGTCGTGCATGTTTAAAAATGGTTCATGTCATTGAAGAGGATGCAGAATGATTATAATGGATGAAGGATTAAGTATTCAACAAACATGAAATTGGTTAATTTTACAAAAAGAAAAGATTTGTCACAGCAATTGAAAAGACCAAGAAGTATTGATATATTACCAAAGCTGCTCAATAGGTGTTAGATTGAAGACTATACGTCTTCAAATGAGCAATTAAATCATCAGGTAAACAAAAATTGTCAGCTTACTAATGAATTATTGCTCTATTTCAGCTCCTACAAACACAGAAAATGTGAGAGCATCACATCAAAATGAGAGCAGCATCACTCTGCAGTGGAATAAAATCAACAACAGCACCAACTTTATTCTCCAGTTCAATGGATCAGAGACATTCATCACAGCACCAGATGGAGATGGACCAGTGAACCACACAGTCTCTTTACTCACTGCTGGGACCAAATATACATTCACTCTCTACTCTGTGTTTGAAAACGTCAGAAGCAGTGGAATACAATATCAAGCTGTGACTGGTAAAGATTTTAATATGATCCTTATGTGAATGTAATGAAGTATGTTGGAAAAGATCTGCAAATGGTGTTGTATATCTTTAAAAATGTTTGAGTTCTATGAAGTGGTTGTAGAATGAATATAATGGATGAAGGATTGTTCATCAAGTACTAATACAACAAACATGAAATTGGTTAATTTTACTGAAACAAAAGATCTTTCACATCACTTGAAAAGACCAAGAAGAATTGATCTATTACCAAAACTGTTAGATTGAAGACTATACATCTTCAAATTAGCAATAATATTATCAGGTAAACCAAAGTTGTTAGCTTATTAATGATTTATTGCTCTATTTCAGCTCCTACAAACACAAAATCTGTGAGAGCATCAGATCAAGATGAGACCAGCATCACTCTGCATTGGAATAAAATCAACAACAGCACCAGCTTTGTTCTCCTTTTTAATGGATCAGAGACATTCATCACAGCACCGGATGGAGATGGACCAGTGAAATACAAAGTCTCTTTTCTCACTGCTGGAACTAAATACACATTTACTCTCTACTCTGTGTTTGAGAATGTCAGAAGCAGTGGAATACAACTTACTGCTGTCACTGGTATGAACATAAAGTACATTAATTTATTAACAACCAAGACAAAGAAATTTTCATTCATGTGGCATTTTTCATTACATTAATTAATGATGATTTTGAAAAAGTCACTTCACCACCACCTTCCAATGAACTGAAGACAGTATTTGGCTCATATTCATTTCTTGCAGCTCCCCAAAACGCACAAGGCTTCACATCACTGAGACAGGATGAGACCAGCATCACTCTCCAGTGGGAAATTGTCAATAACAATGTCAGCTTCATCCTCCTACATAATGAAACACAGTTGACTATAGCAGCACCTGCTGGACAACAACCAGTACTACTGACAGTTTCATCTCTCTCACTGCTGGAAATAGATACACATTCACTCTCTTCTCTGTGTTTGAGAACATCAGAAGCAGTGGAGTCAGCATTGCTGCAGTGACTGGTGAGATTTATTTTTATCCAAGTTTTAAACAAAACATTCAGTAACTGATGTTGGAGAAATGTTGCTTAAACTTTGGAGAGACAGTTAACCGAATAACTTCAGATGTTAAAATAGCAATATTATATCTGTAGACATAATCAGTGACTCTATGATGAACCATTTCTAAATCTCATTGTTGTATTCAGCTCCTCAAAATGCAGAGGGCTTCAGAGCATCAGAACAAAATGAGACCAGCATCACTCTGCAGTGGAATAAAGGCGACAACAACACCAGCTTTGTTCTCCAGTTTAATGGATCAGAGACAAACATCACAGCACCAGATAGAGATGGACCAGTGAACCACACAGTCACATCTCTGACTGCTGGAACCAGATATACATTCATACTCTACCGTGTGTTTATGAATGTTAGAAGCAGTGCTGTAAACATCACTGTTGCTACTGGTAAGATAACTGTTAGCTTAACATTTAACACATTTTTTTCTACATCTCCTTTCTTATACTGCAATCAATTCATGTAAAAACAACCTTTTAGCTCATCAAATATTTTATGGAATTGACCTGAGGTACATATTTATATTTTTATCACAGCTCCTATAAATGTTGGAGTCTTTAGAGCATCAGAACAAAATGAGACCAGCATCACTCTGCAGTGGAATAAAATCAACAACATCACCAGCTTTGTTCTCCAGTTTAATGGATCAGAGACATTCATCACAGCACCAGATGGAGATGGACCAGTGAACCACACAGTCTCTTTACTCACTGCTGGGACCAAATATACATTCACTCTCTTCTCTGTGTTTGAGAACGTCAGAAGCAGTGGAATACAATTTGAAGCTGTGACTGGTATAGATTTTAATATGATCCTTACATGAATTTAATGAAGTATTTCGGTAAAGATCTGCAAATGGTGTCGTGCATGTTTAAAAATGGTTCATGTCATTGAAGAGGATGCAGAATGAGTATAATGGATGGAGGATTAAGTATTCAACAAACATGAAATTGGTTAATTTTACAAAAAGAAAAGATTTGTCACAGCAATTGAAAAGACCAAGAAGTATTGTTATATTACCAAAGCTGCTCAATGGGTGTTAGATTGAAGACTATAGATCTTCAAATTAGCAATAATATCATCAGGTAAACCAAAGTTGTTAGCTAATCAATGATTTATTGCTCTATTTCAGCTCCTACAAACACAAAATCTGTGAGAGCATCAGATCAAGATGAGACCAGCATCACTCTGCAGTGGAATAAAATCAACAACATCACCAGCTTTGTTCTCCTTTTTAATGGATCAGAGACATTCATCACAGCATCAAATGGAGATGGACCAGTGAAATACAAAGTCTCTTTTCTCAATGCTGGAACTAGATACACATTCACTCTCTACTCTGTGTTTGAGAACGTCAGAAGCAGTGGAATACAATTTACTGCTGTCACTGGTATGATTTAAATACATTAATTTATTAACAACCTAGACAAAGAAATTTTCATTCATGTGGCATTTTTCATTACAGTAATTACTGATGATTTTAAGAAGGTCACTTCAACACCAACATCCAATGAACTGAAGACATAATTTATCTCGTATTCATTTCTTGCAGCTCCCCAAAACGCACAAGGCTTCACATTACTGAGAGAGGCTGAGACCAGCATCACTCTCCAGTGGGAAATTGTCAATAACAATGTCAGCTTCATCCTCCAATATAATGAAACACAGTTGACTATAGCAGCACCTGCTGGACAACAACCAGTACTGCTGACAGTTTCATCTCTCACTGCTGGAACTAGATACACATTCACTCTCTTCTCTGTGTTTGAGAACGTCAGAAGCAGTGGAGTCAGCATTGCTGCAGTGACTGGTGAGATTTATTTTAAACCAAATTTTAAACAAAACATTCAGTAACTGATGTTGGAGAAATGTTGCTTAAACATTGGAGAGACAGTTAACCGAATAACTTCAGATGTTAAAATAGCAATATAATATCTGTAGACATAATCAGTGACTCTATGATTGATCATTTCTAAATCTCATTGTTTTTCTCAGCTCCTGAAAATGCTGAGGGCTTCAGAGCATCAGAACAAAATGAGACCAGCATCACTCTGCAGTGGAATAAAGGCGACAACAACACCAGCTTTGTTCTCCAGTTTAACGGCACAGAGACAAACATCACAGCACCAGATGGAGATGGACCAGTGAACCATACAGTCACATCTCTGACTGCTGGAACCAGATATACATTCATACTCTACCGTGTGTTTATGAATGTTAGAAGCAGTGCTGTAAACATCACTGTTGCTACTGGTAAGATAACTGTTAGCTTAACATTTAACAAATGTTTGTTCTACATCTACTTTCTTATACTTCAAGCATTTCATGTGACAATAAGCCTTTAGCTTATGGAATATTTTATAGAATTGACATGAGGTAAATATTTATGTTTTTGTCACAGCTCCTATAAATGTTGGAGGCTTGAGAGCGTCAGATCAAAATGAGACCAGCATCACTCTGCAGTGGAATAAAATCAACAACAGCACCAGCTACGTTCTCCAGTTTAATGGATCAGAGACATTCATCACAGCACCAGTTGCAGATGGACGAGTGAACTACAAAGTCTCTTATCTCAATGCTGGAACTAGATATACATTCATTCTCTTCTCTGTGTTTGAGAACGTCAGAAGCAGTGGAGTCAGCATTGCTGCAGTAACTGGTGATTCCTTTTTATCCAAGTTTCAAACAAAACATCTAGTAACTGATGTTAGGGAAATGTTGCTTAAACCTTGGATAGACAGTTAAACGAATAACTTCAGATGTTAAAACAGCAATATTATTTCTGTAGACACAATCAATGACTCTTTGATAACACATTTCTAAATCTTATTTTTGTTCTCAGCTCCTGAAAATGCTGAGGTCTTCAGAGCATCAGAACAAAATGAGACCAGCATCACTCTGCAGTGGAATAAAATCAACAACAACACCAGCTTTGTTCTCCAGTTTAATGGATCAGAGACATTCATCACAGCACCAGATGGAGATGGACCAGTGAACCATAAAGTCACATCTCTGACTGCTGGAACCACATATACATTCATACTCTACCGTGTGTTTATGAATGTTAGAAGCAGTGCTGTAAACATCACTGTTGCTACTGGTAAGATAACTGTTAGCTTAACATTTAACAAATGTTTGTTCTACATCTACTTTCTTATACTTCAAGAAATTGATGTAAAAATAACCCTTTAGCTTATCAAATAGTTATGGAATTGACATGAGGTACATTTTTATGTTTTTGTCACAGCTCCTATAAATGTTGGAGTCTTTAGAGCATCAGAACAAAATGAGACCAGCATCACTCTGCAGTGGAATAAAATCAACAACAGCACCAACTTCGTTCTCCAGTTTAATGGATCAGAGACATTCATCACAGCACCAGATGGAGATGGACCAGTGAAATACAAAGTCTCTTTTCTCACTGCTGTGACCAAATATACATTCACTCTCTTCTCTGTGTTTGAGAACGTCAGAAGCAGTGGAATACAACTTTCTGCTGTCACTGGTATGAACATAAAGTACATTAATTTATTAACAACCAAGACAAAGAAATTTTCATTCATGTGGCATTTTTCATTACATTAATTACTGATGATTTTGAAAAGGTCACTTCACCACCAACATTCAATGAACTGAAGACAGTATTTGGCTCATATTCATTTCTTGCAGCTCCCCAAAACGCACAAGGCTTCACATCACTGAGACAGGATGAGACCAGCATCACTCTCCAGTGGGAAATTGTCAATAACAATGTCAGCTTCATCCTCCTACATAATGAAACACAGTTGACTATAGCAGCACCTGCTGGACAACAACCATTACTACTGACAGTTTCATCTCTCACTGCTGGAACTAGATACACATTCACTCTCTTCTCTGTGTTTGAGAACATCAGAAGCAGTGGAGTCAGCATTGCTGCAGTGACTGGTGAGATTTATTTTAAACCAAATTTTAAACAAAACATTCAGTAACTGATGTTGGAGAAATGTTGCTTAAACTTTGGAGAGACAGTTAACCGAATAACTTCAGATGTTAAAATAGCAATATAATATCTGTAGACACAATCAGTGACTTTATGATGAATCATTTCTAAATCTCACTGTTTTTCTCAGCTCCTGAAAATGCTGAGGGCTTCAGAGCATCAGAACAAAATGAGACCAGCATCACTCTGCAGTGGAATAAAGGCGACAACAACACCAGCTTTGTTCTCCAGTTTAATGGATCAGAGACAAACATCACAGCACCAGATGGAGATGGACCAGTGAACCATACAGTCACATCTCTGACTGCTGGAACCACATATACATTCATACTCTACCGTGTGTTTATGAATGTTAGAAGCAGTGCTGTAAACATCAATGTTGCTACTGGTAAGATAACTGTTAGCTTAACATTTAACACATTTTTTTCTACATCTCCTTTCTTATACTTCAAGAAATATTTATGTTCACAGCTCCCATAAATGTTGGAGGCTTGAGAGCATCATATCAAAATGAGAGCAGCATCACTCTGCAGTGGAATAAAATCAACAACAGCACCAGCTTTGTTCTCCAGTTTAATGGATCAGAGACATTCATCAGAGCACCAGATGGAGATGGACCAGTGAACCACACAGTCTCTTTTCTCACTGCTGGGACCAAATATACATTCACTCTCTTCTCTGTCTTTGAGAACGTCAGAAGCAGTGGAATACAACATCAAGCTGTGACTGGTAAAGATTTTAATATAATCCTTACATGAATTTAATGAAGTATTTCGGTAAAGATCTGCAAATGGTGTCGTGCATGTTTAAAAATGGTTCATGTCAATGAAGAGGATGCAGAATTATTATATACTGGTAAGATAACTGTTAGCTTACCATTTAACAAATGTTTGTTTGACATCTACTTTCTTATACTTCAAGCATTTCCATAAGCTAAAAGCTTATTCCATAAGGTTTTAGCTTATGGAATATTTTATAGAATTGACTTGAGGTAAATATTTATGCTCTGGTCACAGCTCCTATGAATATTGGAGGCTTGAGAGCATCAGATCAAAATGAGACCAGCATCACTCTGCAGTGGAATAAAATCAGCAACAGCACCAACTTTGTTCTCCAGTTTAATGGATCAGAGACATTCATCACAGCACCAGATGCAGATGGACGAGTGAACTACAAAGTCTCTTTTCTCAATGCTGGGACCAAATATACATTCACTCTCTACTCTGTGTTTGAGAACATCAGAAGCAGTGCAGTACAATTTGAAGCAGCATCTGGTAAGAAAATAGTTCATTTATATGTGATGAGCGATAACTTGTTGAACAAGCACAGTTTTAAAGTTGTCTAATATGATGAAATTTATTATTTCTTTCATTTATTTTTAGAATACAACATTTAAGAACCATGGCTAAAGTACAAAAAAGTACAAGTAGGACTTCTGTGCAAACATGTTATTTTACCTTTTTTGCAAAATAATTCAGTTTGGTTATGGAGAAGACTTGAATAAATATCATGATGGAAGCAACCCTGGTGTTGGAAAATCAAAATTTTTAATTAAATAGCAAAACTCAAAATTAACTGGTCTATGACCTTAATTTTATGCATTAGCATTTGAACGTAGCCATATGTTTTACTTCACCATATTTGTTTTCTTGTTTTATTGGAACATTATAAAAGATTGTTACTTGATTTGAAATCATTTTTCACTAAATTATTTCCTGGTTGAACATTTTAGTACCTGTTATTTCATCATCGTTTCAAAATGTCATCTTTTGCGGGATAAAACTGTATAAAAAATTAATTGACCTTTTTTTCCCCCTCTTTTGTCTCAGCACCTAAAAGTGCAGAAGGCTTCTGGTCACCAGATCAAGATGAGAGCAGCATCACTCTGCAGTGGAATAAAATCAACAACAGCACCAACTTTATTCTCCAAGTTAACAGCATACAGATATTCATCAGAGCACCAGATGGAGATGGACCAGTAACTCACAAAGTCTCTTTTCTCACTGCTGGAACCAAATATACATTCACTCTCTTCTCTGTGTTTGAGAACGTCAGAAGCAGTGGAGTACAACTTACTGCTGTGACTGGTATGAATATGGAGTTCATTCATTTTCTAACAACAAAGGCAAACAATTTATCTTCCAAAATCTTCAAAATTGTGCCCTCAAACTTGCTAAAGTCACATTTAAGAATAAATCCAAAATGCAATGTAATGGGAAAAAATACTTTACCCTGAGATAATTATCATCTTTGGACTGCTAATCATGTACATTTGACAACTGTGGCAAAACATAACCTCAAACAGTTTTTTAATGGTCTTCTGTTAATAATGAAGAATATCCTGTTTTTCATCAGTGAAATGACTTTTTTTGCAACACGAGGAAAAATATAAGGATTAAGTCCAATGTTTGTAGATGTATAGGATGACATTTTCCCTCCAAATTCCAAGAGTTGTGCTTTAAAATATGCATTAAATTATAGAACCAAGCTCTTGTGAATAAATGCCTTATTTTTTATGGGCACAAGGTCAAAAGTATGAAATCATTAGTTGGGGGTCTTCTTCTTTATGGGAATACTATCTAATGCCACATGCAATGAGGAAGTAACACTATCAGCCAGAACATAAGGTTTTATAAGGGTAGAAAAGAAATCAAAAGAATTTGAATTTTTCAATTTTGAAATATGTTGCAAGAGCAAAAAGCCATCAAGCAGAATAACAAGGGTTTTAATTCATTTACTGTAAAGGAACTCAATGTTTAATATCAATGTAAAAGTTGCAACAAATCTTTGAAACACTCATGGCTCAAATATGAAAAGACTAGCAAATCTCATAAATCCGGTCCAATCAAATTTCTTTATTAAAATAGTAAACCTTAAAATCAACTGATCCACGAACTTTATTATATGCCTTTGCATTTGAACATAACCGTTTTACTTTACCAGATTTGATTTTTTTGTATTAGAATTTGTTCAATATTATTACTTGAGTTAACCGAATATAACATAATCATTATTTCTCTTAAGATTGTGGGACTTTTATCATCATCGTGACAATATTGTTTAAAAATGATAACTTTTGCAGATTTTGAAGATATTGCTTTTTTTGTTTTTCTTTTAGCACCTAAAAATGCAGGGGGCTTCAGAGCATCAAAACAAGATGAGACCAGCATCACCCTGCGATGGAATAAAGTCGGCAACAACATCAGCTTTGTTCTGCAATTTAACGGCACAGAGACAAACATCAGTGCACCAGACAGAGATGGACCAGTGAACCATACAGTCACATCTCTGACTGCTCGTACAAACTACACATTCACTCTTTTCTCTGTGTTTGAAAATGTCAGAAGCAGTGGAGTCAGCATTCTTGCATTTACTGGTAAGATATGTGTATCTGTTGGACACTTAATCCATTAGCTATGATCAAATAAGTTAACTCCAACAAATTTACCTTATTTTTCACATGAATTCAAATGTGCAGTGGTTTTATTTCCTTTAATTTCACCGTAGAATTTTAAAAATATTGTCAAACTCTTGTTTTGTAACACCTGCAATTATTATGTCTTTCTGTTGTTGTTCTTTCCTGATTAATATTAGGTGTGTTGTGGACAAGTTAATTTTGGAATTACAAAAAAAATACAACAATATGAAATCACCACAATATGTTTTTCTTTTCTCTTTTCATGTCTCTATTCTTGGTTAAAACTTGAAACTTCATTGACCAACAAACAGGTCCAAGTGAGTAAATAACGTTTTGCCATATAAAAATATTGAAGTTAGAATTTTATTCAAAAACAAGATTATAGAAATAGATTTCTATTATGTTAGCAAATTATAAATGTCAATCTTTTGTTATCAACAGACTATGTTTTGGGATTGAATCTGAGATTGAACCTTCCCAGCACAATGACAGAATCAGAGATAGAAGATGCTTTGATAGAGGTGAGCTAATATCTATTTTTATTTTTTATTTTTATTTTTCTATGTCTGTTTGTGTCTTTATTAACCTTTGACTCATTTATGTGTTTTTCAATCCAGTTCCTCAGAAAATATAATCTGCCGCCACAGCTCACTCTGAAAATTGTTACTTCCAAACCATGAAATCACCAGGACATCAAATTCTGGATAATATATCTGCAATGTTGTTTCTTTTTCCTAAAATAACACAAGGTTTAATTCATGTACCAATTTACACATTTTGGAATGTTGTCATTTTACAGATTTTATTTTCTTTTGTGAGATATTTTAATCTATTTAAGTTGACCAAGAATTCAATTAAGTATTTTTTGTATTTTCATTAATCATTATCGTACTTTTCTTCTATGATTGCGTTGCCTCTAAATACAGTTTTAGGGATCAATGAATTGGTTACTTTTTATTGAAAAAACAATGTAAGCCAAAATACTGAAAGCTAGATGCAGAAGCTTGAACAAACAATAAAAAAACTTTGGTATGTGGTGATATGCACAAAGTAAAAGTGTGAAGAAGCAAACTAAAGTTAGTGTGACTCCATTTTGCTCCACTGGCCATTGTGTGAATATGTTAGTCTGATCTCCCACCACCAGGTGGCGGTGTAGGTATTTATCACAAGTTCCAGCGACACCAAGTTCAGTTTTGGTTCTGACAGTGACAACCAAAAATTGGATCTCAATATATGTGACAGCCAGGTTCTTTAAAACTATTTGACATGCATGCTGGAGCTATTCTCAGAAACCGTTTTTAAAACAAATATTTCCTGTAACTCATCCCTTTCCTCTGGTTCTTAGAAGTAATGCGTCACAAACAGTTTATCAGAAATCTTAACTGATGACAGATTTAGAAACAGCATAACCAAATGTGCAAAATGTGTTTATCTTTGTGTTTCTGTGCCTTATTAGATTCAGATCTTGTCGTGAAGATCTGCCTCATTCCATGCTTAGCTTTGCCAGAGACTTTTATTAAAGCGACAGACACATAAATATGATCAAGTATTGATTGATTATCTGCCTTTTAGATTATGCCTGTGCCTCTATGGGCTTTTTTCCACATGATTTTTTTAGTCTCACAAATTATAATATTGGCAATAGATGTTTGATAAGTTAAAAGCCTTAATGCAAAATGAATTTCGTTGATTTCTGGTGTTGTTAAATACTGATGTATCAAATGTGATAAGACAATGTGTTGGTAAGTTGATTATTGAATATGTCTCTTAAACTGAAAGAATAAACTGAATATGTGATTCAGGCATCTGGAAATTTTACCAGATGAACCAGGTTTGTTTATTCTGTGATTCTGATTCCATTTTTCCAGGATGTGATTAAGTAAGTAGAATGCTTAAAATACATCCACTGGTTTACCTCCTCATAACTCTAACATTAGTTTACAAATGTTAAAGTCATAAAGCACCCTCATCTGGTTTCTCTAATAGTTTAATATTACAGTAATCTTAGATAACTTGAAGACAACTACAAAACACGTTGTTCTAGCATTAAAGAAAAAATAATTTGAATACATTGTATTTAAGTATCTAGTTAAAATTGTATACCTTTTTAACTTTGTTTCAAATAATTTTAAAAAATATGCTTTCATGTTTTTTGCACATTTTGAATTTTTAGTAGTTTTGCACCAAAACAATTTTATGGGTGAAATCCTATATGGACTATGACGTATGTCCTCCAGGGAGGCTGATCTGCAAAAATATTAATAATGAATAGCCAGTGGTACTTGCTGAGGAGGTCATTAAGCGTTTCATTCAGGTGTATTAGTGCTACAGCTCTGGCCCTGTGGGTCTGGAGACGGACAAACCAATAGTGTTGTAGTACTAGAGACCACTTTTTGATGACCTCTTAGATTACACCTGTGCCTTTACGGAAATTTTTTTTCACAGGTGAAAAATATTTTGTTTGTTTATGTGAAGAATGTAGTTTGTCTCAAAGTCCAATGCAAAAAACAAGAATATGCTGGCTAAACTCAGATCTCTGTTGAGATAATCTGACCAGATTTGACTCTGACTATGCCAGCTTGCTTGTTCATAAAATTGATGATGATTTAAAGCTTAATATATATATTTTTGTCTTTAAAATATCTGTTTTCTGTATAGTTTTCTTTCTTTTACATTTTACAGAGTTTATTGAGGAAAAGCAATTCTTGGATTTTCAGAGATACATCATTAAGACAATACTCATCTGATTCTTTCTATGTTTAAATCATTATTAAATTTGCTGTTCCACATTGATTATCTGGTTACATTAGACTTAATTGTTTAGTGCATGTTAGTGTTATTACTTTTCTCTATTATTTTATACTAATTTTCTATAGATTTTCTGAGCTTCTAAATAGCTTCTTTAGCTTTCTGTTTGAATCTTTCAACGATTTCACTGGAACAAATGAAACAGCTTCACCAGACATTATTTTGGCAAATTATATCTTGTGACAAAAAGAGGTCTGTGGATTTATTTCAAGAGATGTTCTTATTATCATATTTGTCTTTGAAGCATATTTCTGCTCCAACATGCTCAAGATTGGCACACTTGCTTTGTAGTGGCAGATGAGCCCACCAATATAGCCTCTAATCCAGTTTGACACCAAGATATTTACATTTTTCTCATGATAAAAATGTTTGACCTTTTTTTGTCTTTTCTACAATTTATAATGGCCCAATTTATTTTTTCTTCAAGATTGTTCTCACACCACGGATTTAAGTATTTTACCAATTTTGCACTAGGTTTCTTGTTCACCTCTGATACTCCCAGAAAGCTGCAAAATAATCTGAGTATTTCTAGATGATTGGACTCTGACATTTACCAGACGTTTGACATTGAGTGAAAACACTCAGAGTACAATCTCCTTTGTCTCCTCTGTCTACCTGCTTATATGACTTTTTAGTCTCACATATTATAATATTGCCAATAGACCTTTGATTAAAAAAAAGCCTTCATGCAAAATGAAGTTCCAAGAACTCTGGTGTTAAGCACTGGTGCATCAAATGACACTTCCCTGCTTTGTTGCCTGACAACTGTCGTTTTAAAACCATGCTTGTCCACATTCCAGTACCATAAGATGCTGGGAATTGATTGCCTCACTCACCTCAAATACCTATAAACATGCAGCACTTATCAAGATTTTATTAACGTGTGCTTTGCAGCTTGTAGGTTGTTAGCTTCTATAAGTTGTGAAATGCATTCATAGTGTTTGTATTTAGAAGAAATTATCTGGATACTTCATTTTTTCTCAAGCTTTTACTGATGGATTTCAGGCTCATGCTGTTTGGGCTCACAGGTTTGTGTCTGGTATCTTCTGGCTTCTAATAATCTTTTATCTTTTAGTTTTTTTTTACAATGGGAAACTGAGACAGAGAGAAAATGTAAGACAAAAGTTAAAATCAAGTTCTGTGTTAAAAATGTGCAGGTGCACTGAAGAAACTTTTATGAGCTTCTTCAGAGACCTGATTCACTCAATTTTTTTGCAGTTATGATTTATGTTAAGTGTGATAAGACAATGTGTTTGTAAGTTGATTATGAAATGTGTCTGTTAAATTGAGTGAATAAACTGAAGATGTGATTAGAAATTTCAGGTATCTGGAAATTTTACCAAATGAACCAGATTTGTTTATTCTGTTCCTCTGATTTTGATCGACTTGTTTCCATTTTTCCAGGATGTCACTTAATTAAGTAGAGTTTAAAATACATCCACTGGTTTTCCTTCTTATAACACTAACATTGGTTTACAAATGTTGAAGTTGTAACGCGTCCTCAGCTGGGCTTTCTATAATAGTTTAACATTACAGTAATCTTAGATAACTTGAAGACAACTAAAAAAACTATTTCTCTTTCATTGTTCTGGCATTAAAAAAATATTTTTAATACATTGTATGTAAATGTCTATTTCTAATTGTATACCTACCTTTGTTTTAAAAATACAAAAAAATGATTTAATGACTTTTGCACATTTTGACTGTTTTGCTCCAAAACAATTTTATGGGTGAAATCCTATATGGACTATGACGTATGTCCTCCAGGGAGGCTGATCTGCAAAAATATTAATAATGAATAGCCAGTGGTACTTGCTGAGGAGGTCATTAAGCGTTTCATTCAGGTGTATTAGTGCTACAGCTCTGGTCCTGTGGGTCTGGAGATGGACAAACCAATAGTGTTGTAGTACTAGAGACCACTTTTTGATGACCTCTTAGATTACACCTGTGCCTTTACGGAAATTTTTTTCACAGGCGAAAAATATTTTGTTTGTTTATGTGAAGAATGTAGTTTGTCTCAAAGTCCAATGTGAAAAACAAGGATATGCTGGCTAAACTCAGATCTATGTTGAGATAATCTGACCAGATTTGACAGCTTGCTTGTTCATAAAATTGATGATGATTTATAGCTTAATATAAAAATTTTATGTTTTGTTTGTCAATGTGTCTGTTTTCTGTTTCACTATAGTTTTCTTTCTTTTACATTTAACAGAGCTTTATTGTGGAAAAACTATAATTTATTTGGATTTTAAGAAATACTTTAGTGTTAAGACAATATTCATCTAATTCTTTCTATGTTTAAATCATTATTAAATTTGCTTTTCCAAGTTGATTACCTTATTACATTAGACTTAATTGTTCAATGCATGTTAGCGTCATTACCTTTCTCTGTTATTTTATACTAATTTTAACTATATACTTTGTAACTTTGTAACTCTTTTTAACTATTTTCTAAGCTTCTAAATAACATGATTGAAAAAAAGCCTTAAACTATGAACTCTGATTCATAGCAATTCACTTTGATTGACAACTGTTGTTTTAAAACCATGCTTGTCCACATTCCAGTACCATCAGATGCTGGGAATTGATTGCCTCACTCACCTCAAATACCTATAAACATGCAGTACTTATCAAGATTTTATTAACGTGTGCTTTGCAGCTTGTAGGTTGTTAGCTTCTATAAGTTGTGAAATGCATTCATAGTGTTTGTATTTAGAAGAAATTATCTGGATACTTCATTTTTTCTCAAGCTTTTACTGATGGATTTCAGGCTCATGCTGTTTGGGCTCACAGGTTTGTGTCTGGTATCTTCTGGCTTCTAATAATCTTTTGTCTTTTAGTTATTTTTTTACAATGGGAAACTGAGACAGAGAGGAACTTACTATGGAGCTCCATATGTGTAGATGTTGTTGGTCTGTGTCATTGCTATGTGTCTTTGGTTGATGTCTACGGTCTTAGTGCTTTATGAATATGTTGATGTTGGTTATAGATGTTGCATATTTAGGTGATGCATTTGTTAGTTGTTGCATATTTACATGTTGCATATCTTAAGTCTAGCTTTGTCATGGTTATTATTCACTGTCATCTTGTCAATTCATCTTCAGTAAAGCAGTGAACCCTTTGCAGTTGTTCTTTGATGCCACTGACCCCCGTTGTTGGTTGATGTAGTTGTCTGAATGTCTTTAACTTCTCTGATTGGTTCATCCTGTTAGTCCATTCATTGGTCTTTGTCATTGATCAGTGTTGCTGATGCCTGTTCTCTTTGACATTAATAAGTGTTGAAGTAGGTCATGTCTGATCAAAGTGTTTATTAGATATTACACAAATATTGGCCTTTTAATACTAATGTCTTCAAAATGCTTATATTTCTTCCTTGTATTTTCTTCAGGCATTAATTTGCTGCTCTCTCCTCAAGCGCTCAGAGGTTCACTTAGGGAACCGAACACTCCTGACAAACAAGTTTAAATAAATGTAATGCTTTGTGACAAACTGACACTATTCTCTATTGAATCTTTAAGTCATATTCAATATTTTAAATTATTTCATGTTTTCTTCAATAGCTTCCAAGTTATGTGCCCTTGTGGTTTCTTCATGTTTACTAAGTTCAATAAATATAAATCATTTCAAACTACACAAATATGGATATTGCATTAGAACAAATTCTAGAAAGTTTTCAGGACAAACAAATTGTAGACGTGAATGTCAACAATGACAGTGACTCTCGCTGAACTCTCCACATCTTGTCATTTGGATAGACTAACAATAATCAAATGCTTTTAATCACTATTTTTGCTCACATTTTCCACAGAAAGAACGCTTGGAATAAATAAATAAGATGAATGCAATTCCTGTCATGCAATGCTGTTAAAGTTTAAATGTTTTATTTCAGGCGCCCTGCTCAGTGTTGCCTGCGCCCAAAGCCGTCAGTACTACTTTGTGAACACTTCGCTCACATGGACAGAAGCTCAGAGCGTCTGCAGACGGAACTACACTGATCTGGCCACTATTGAAAGCACAGCTAATGTTGATGGTTTTCTAAATACCACCTTCAGTTATACAGGTGGGTTTTTGATTTGAAAATGGGTGAACAACACAAGACAGTCACAAACACCACATTTCTAGCACTTTGAATTATCTTGTTGCTGAAAATGTGCTATAAAACTACCTTCTCTTATGTTTTCATTTTGGTGAAAGTTTTATCATATGAATATAACCATGCTTCACTGAAGCTTTTTAATGTAATAAACTTTATTTTATTTATTTAGGCAAGGCATGGATCGGTCTTTATGATGACACATTAAACAGCTGGAAATGGTCCCTAAATGACAGCAGCTTCTACGGACCTGGAGAATATTCATTTAGGAACTGGCAACCCACCCAACCCGATGATTATTTTGGACAACAGCATTGTGTTAGAATTTACGGTTCCAGTGATTCCTCTCTTGGCCAATGGGATGACATTGGGTGCACAGAAACAATGCAATTTGTGTGCTATATGGTAAGAGTTTTATATATATATATATCTATATCTACATCTATCTATCTAATATATATATATATATATATATATATATATATATATATATATATATATATATATATATATATATATATATATATATAAAGATTATTATTATTATTTTCTTTTAGTTTTATTATTCTAATTTTTGTCTACATGTTTACAGGTACAGTGGGTGGATCATCATCCTTTGTTTTGAGTAACATTTCACTAAACTGGACAGAAGCTCAGAGATTCTGCCGTGCGAATTATGTTGATCTGGCCAGGTAAATAACTAGATGGTATCTTAAAGCAAGTACTGAATTAATGCATAATAATATATAGAGAGGGATTGTAGTTCATGATCCAGTCTTTTTCCTCTGGGTTTTTGTCTTGTACTTTAAGAAGTTAATTTTATTCTTTCTCTTTGTAGACACTTGGTCCTGGTTTATTTTGGCACTAAGAACAATCCACTGTTTCTTTCTGTCAATTATTTTCCATTTTCTTCCTGTTGTTGAGTAGTTGTTGGTAAATCTTTTGTCATACTTTGCTCCCTCTTTTTGTTTTTCAGTCATTCTTATAAATATATTTTTTTCCACTAGTTTTTTCTACAGCCTGTTTATTAAACTAATCTGGTTTTAATTTAATGAACACATCCTCCTATAGAAAACAACCAACCGGTCACTTTTCTAATCCCTGAAGTTATTTTCATTTGTGCTTTTCTGTTGAAAAAGGACAAATGAAAGCATCACTGTTGAATTCCTCACTACTTGTAAATTTTCAATATTATATTTCAGTTTAGGCTGTGTGGTATTGCATGGTGTAGTTGGAAAGAGGGCTGCCCATTTACATATGCATATTGATTTCCTTGAAGTCAATGATTTGAATCACAACCTCAGGATTTCTGATTGTTGTATTCCGGCCTTGTCACATTTACTGTCTGATCAGTTTTACTGAGGGCTAATGCCTTCAACTAGTTTATTCCTTTAAACTCTGCCTGCCTCCTATGACTTTCATCTCCATGGAGGTGTGAGTTCTTTTGAAGTTTTTTATCTTTCACCCTATTGCTAATCTTTGTAAGGGACATATGTGGTGCGCCAGTTCAATGCTATGAAGCTTACCGGAAATTGCCTCTGTTGTAAACAGCCATCATGCATTGTGAAGAGACAAGAGTCTAGCAAAACAAGATGGCTGTTCATGTTCATTCAGTATTAGGAAGTGTGACCAACACGGAATGAACAGCTTCGTTCACTTTCTACGCTGTCATTGCTAAAATTACAGACAGATGACAATTTTAAAACAGTGTAGATAATCAACATCATCGTTCACATTTTCTTCTGTTGGCTAATTTGGCCCAGTATAAATTCTACCAAAAGGAATCCAAGTGAACATGAGGAAGCCCAGATTGTATTATTATAACGAAAAACTAATTAACAATAAATGCTGCTTCTTGTGTGAGTTTATGTGTTAGACAGTGGATTCCAGTCCCCCTTGATCACCTTTGAACTGTTTGAAGAGAGTCGACGCATCTGTTCATGAGCTCATCAGCCTAATATGATTAAATTTGATATAACATCCCAAGAAACCAGCTAATATTGTGTCTTCTTTTATTTTCTATTTTACATATTTATGAATAACTGCATATTTTAGTTTAGATTTAATAGCTGAAGCAAAAACCAAACACTGTGGATTTAAACTTTTCAATTTTAAGGTTTTTCTGTTTGTTTGTTTGTTTTTGTCATTTAGGTACTAAAAACTAAAAAAGACAAACAAACAAAAAACACAATAATTGTTTTTGGTTTTGAAACAGAAAAATCAAAGGAAACCCAAGACAGATTATTTTTTCTTGTGTACTGTATTTAATGTGATTGTTTATTAACATTGTTTTTCCTTGCCAGTGTACGAAATCAGACAGAAAATGAAATCATCAGAACCCTAATAGGTGCCAACACTGTTTGGATTGGACTGTATCGGGAAAAGCTGTGGTCCGATGGAAGCACCTCTCTGTTTCGACACTGGGCGGCTGGCGAGCCCAACGAGCCCTCTGGTGATCAGTGTGTTGCAGGATCATTTAGTGACGCGGGAAGATGGTCAGATGAAAACTGCAGCCTGAGCTTACCATTTGTCTGCTACAAACCAAGTAATGTATCTCATTTTTGCTTTTTCAACAGCCATAAATAATCCATCATTTTACACAACAGTAAAATGATGTGGTGTAGTCATTTCCCTCAAATACAGTATCTAAGCACACTGCATCACCTGCATTTTCATCAGCTAGCTTGTCAGGAGTTGTTCATTATAATGAGATATTTCTAGCATTTCTTAAATCTGGGAAAATGATCTATTTCTTCTTAAGGGGAAAATCTACATTATGCAACACAAAACTAATAAATATTTTTGAAGGCTATGCTTTTATTTAACAAATAAAAATATAACCCCTCTGTCCCCCCACAATACTTTATTCCTGTTTAATATCCCTGTTACTATTTATATTGCTTTTACCTTAGTTCCACCAAATGCAGCCGGCTTTACAGCTTCAGCACAACATGAGACCAGCATCACTCTGCAGTGGAATAAAGTCAACATCAACACCAGCTTTGTTCTCCTGTTTAATGGTGTGGAGACATTCATCAGTGCACCAGTTGCAGATGGACCAGTGAACCACACTGTCTCATCTCTCACTCCTGAAACAAACTACACATTCACTCTGTTCTCTGTTCTTGACAACGTCAGGAGCAGTGGAGTCAGTATTACAGCAGCTACTGGTAAGAGTTTACATTTTATTAAGAAAGGTAGACTTTTTAACACCAAAATAATAGTCTGCAGTCCATTGGTTAATCATAAACAAGACCCTTCTGCTATATAAAAATTTAAAAGACTCAATAGTGCAGGGATAAAGCACAACCTTCACAGGTTCAAGTCCTGGTCTGGTCACCATTGCCACATGTCTTCTCTCTCCCATAACATAGTTTTCTGTTTGATGATGTTATGGAACATCACTATTGGACTGTTTTTGAGTAATTTCTTAAAGACTTAAGAAATTACTCAAAAATCAGTAATGTAGCAACTAATTAAAGAGTCTCACTTGAAAGTCATTAAATTTCCTAATTGGATCAACATTTTCAAACATAAATGGAGTGTGAGATGTTTCTGTTCTTTGTCCTGAATAGGATTTGTTTAGTCCATGAGAAAGAGCGACTGTAAATGGAAAGAAGCTGTCAGGTTGTCATGGATAGATTTACTGATGAAAAGAATTTAAAACATATTATTTTATTTATTAGTTGTACCATGCCTCAGACTCAGAGATAATGTTTATTGAACTCATAGTGAGTGTGATTTTTTTAAAAATGATTTTCTCTGACTGTACTTTTAGTGATATTCTCATTAAATAGGATGTCAGATTAACTCAAAATCTTACTGTAAGTCGAAATAAAAACAAAAGTATTTTGTGTCTTTACACTTATAATGCTTTTCCTCTGTTTTATTCCACATATTCTACTTGAAGGTCCTTGTACCGGCTGTCGATGTTGTGCTTTGGGCACAGAGTGCATCACCACCAGTGGAGTTGTTGAATGTCTTGATGCCTGTGAGAACTACACTGTGCTGAACGATACATGGCGTTCAACAGAGAATACAGACAATTCAATCTTACACTGTGACCGATACATTGCCTGGAGTGGTTGGTATCGCTTTTATTTGGGGCAAAGCAGCGCTCAGATACCAGAGAAATGTGTGGCAGAAAACAGATGTGGGACCAATGCTCCTTTGTGGATAAATGGGACTCATCCAGTCCAGCTTAATGAAACTGTAACTCGAACTGTGTGTAGTGCTTCGTCGGGTTCCTGCTGCCTTTCTCCCACACACCATCCAGATCAAACTTTGTTATGGATTCTACGTCTACAAACTTCAACAGCCATCTACATGCCACCTGGCATATTGTACAGGTACTGTTTTATTGTAATAATTCATAAAGAATTCAGAATGATCAATTTTCCTTTTACAACAAGGCAATTTTAATATGTATATGCAAGATGGACACACACAAACTGCAATTAAGTCATTTTTATAAATTGTAGTTATATTCTTAACCTAACCCAATTTGAAACTAAAGTTTTATGTTTAGTAAAATTTATTCTTTTTACTGGAATATATATTGTGTCTGTGTGTGTTAGAACCTCAACCCTTCAGAGTATTGACACAGAGTGAGACCAGCATCACTCTGCAGTGGAATAAAATCAACAACAACATCAGCTTTGTTCTCCAGTTTAACGGCACAGAGACAAACATCAGTGCACCAGATGGAGATGGACCAGTGAACTACACGGTCTCATCTCTGACTGCTGGAACCAAATATACATTCACTCTGTTTTCTGTGTTTGGAAATGTGAGAAACACTGTAGACCAACTGACAGCTGTCACTGGTGAGATATTTCACTGCACAAAGTAACTTTTCAAACTATCATCTCCTTTGGTATTTTAAGAAAAATAAACTTATCATCTCTGAAAGGCTACAAACTGTAAAACAACTGATTGATTTCTCCTCCTTTTAGTGCTTTTTGTGTATGTACTTCATACTGAGACAAAACTTATAGATTCCAAACTATGACCAACTTCTCCGTTACTCATCAGTTCCACTAGAAACCCAGGAGCAAATGCTTATGATTGCTTATGAGAAGTTCACATTGTTTCATCAGTACCCTGAACAATCAGAGTATTCTAGTTTTCAATTAGTAGTAAAAACCCCTCAACACTCACCCTCTAGAAAATGCAACAGAAATCAGGCGTTCAGCTGCTTGTTAAGGAGTTTATCATAAATATTTAGTCTTTCTATGGTTTGACCAGTGCTTGTGAAATATAAACTATCACTACAACAACGAGATCCCAGTATTAACAATGTAATCACACTTTCTTCTCTTCAGATGACTAAGCTCACCTTTAGACACAGGAAAGTCTAAAGCAGTGAGTTTACGGGGTTCAAATTCTGATTATTATGATTCCGGTGCCACTATGTTTATTTGATTTTGATTATGTCAATATCTGGACACATTGTATAGATGGTTTGAAGCAACATAATGTGGTTTTGAAAGTGAAAAGCAATGGAAGGATCAATCATGTTTAAAAAGTACATGACACTGATCTAGCCTATATTCCTTTTGTTCTTTGCTTGAGTAATTGACCCAGACATGTTTTTCTTTTTGGAAGCTACAATTAAGATACTGGCTACTCACAGATATACATGAAATCCCAACTGCAAAAACCTTTACTGAACATATCCTTTTTTAAAAAACAGCTCCTCGAAATGCAGAAGGATTTACAAAGTCAGGACAAGATGATATCAGCATCACTCTGCAGTGGAATAAAATCAACAACAGCACCAGCTTTGTTCTCCTGTTTAATGGTGTGGAGACATTCATCAGTGCACCAGTTGCAGATGGACCAGTGACCTACACTGTCTCATCTCTCACTCCTGGAACAAGCTACACATTCACTCTGTTCTCTGTTCTTGACAACGTCAGGAGCAGTGGAGTCAGTATTACAGCAGCTACTGGTAAGAGTTTACATTTTATTAAAAAAGGTAGACTATTTAACACTAAAATAATAGTCTGCAGTCCGTTGGTTGGTCATTGAACAAGACCCTTCTGCTATATAAAAATTTAAAAGACTCAATAGTGCAGGGATAAAGCACAACCTTCACAGGTTCAAGTCCTGGTCTGGTCACCATTGCTACATGTCTTCTCTCTCCCATAACATAGTTTTCTGTTTGAAGACTGTTAAAGACTTAAGAAATTACTCAAAAATCAGTAATGTAGCAACTAATTAAAAAATCTCACTTGAAGGTCAACAAAGTAAAGAAACATGTTTAGTGGTCATTAAATTTCCTAATTGGATCAACATTTTCAAACATAAATGGAGTGTGAGATGTTTCTGTTCTTTGTCCTGAATAGGATTTGTTTAGTCCATAGAGAGAGAGCGACTGTAAATGGAAAGAAGCTGTCAGGCTGTCACGGGTAGATTTACTGATGAAAAGAATTTAAAACATATTATTTTATTTATTAGTTGTACCATGCCTACTAAAAATCTGCTAAAACCAAGACTCAGAGATAATGTTAATTGAACTCATAGTGAGGTGTGATTTTTAAAAAAATGATTTTCTCTGCACTTTTAGTGATATTCTCATTAAATAGGATGTCAGATTAACTCAAAATCTTACTGTAAGTCTAAATAAAAACAAAAGTATTTTGTGTCTTTACACTTATAATGCTTTTCCTTTGTTTTATTCCACATATTCTACTTGAAGGTCCTTGTACCGGCTGTCGATGTTGTGCTTTGGGCACAGAGTGCATCACCACCAATGGAGTTGTTGAATGTCTTGACCCCTGTGTGAACTACACTGTACTGAACGATGCATGGCGTTCAACAGAGAATACAGACAATTCAGTCTTACACTGTGACCGATTCATTGCCTGGAGTGGTTGGTATCGCTTTTATTTGGGGCAAAGCAGCGCTCAGATACCAGAGAAATGTGTAGCAGAACAAAGATGTGGAACTCATGCTCCTTTGTGGATAAATGGGGCTCATCCAGTCCAGCTTAATGAAACTGTAACTCGAACTGTGTGTAACGCTTGGTCGAGTTCCTGCTGCCGTTTTCCCACACACACCATCCAGATCAAACTTTGTTATGGATACTACATCTACAAACTTCAACAGCCGTCTACATGTTGGCTGGCATATTGTGCAGGTAATATTATACATTTCAATTACCTGAGAGGAATTTAGAAATATTCTGGATTTATATTTCTAATGCATGGTGTATTTATGTGTGTTAGAACCTCAACCCTTCAGAGTATTGACACAAAGTGAGACCAGCATCACTCTGCAGTGGAATAAAATCAACAACAACATCAGCTTTGTTCTCCAGTTTAACGGCACAGAGACAAACATCAGTGCACCAGATGGAGATGGACCAGTGAACTACATGGTCTCATCTCTGACTGCTGGAACCAAATATACATTCACTCTGTTTTTTGTGTTTGGAAATGTGAGAAACAGTGTACAGCAACTGACAGCTGTCACTGGTGAGATATTTCACTGCACAAAGTAACTTTTCAAACTATCATCTCCTTTGGTATTTTAAGAAAAATAAACTTATCATCTCTGAAAAGCTACAGACTGTAAAAAATAATTGATTTCTCCTCCTTTTAGTGCTTTTTGTGTATGTACATGTACTGAGACAAAACTTATAGATTCCAAACTATGACCATCTTCTCCGTTAATCATCAGTTTCAACAGAAACCCAGGAGCAAATGCTTAGAGAAGTTCACATTGTTTCATCAGTACCCTGAACAATCAGAGTAATCTTGTTTTCAATTAGTAGTAAAAACAAAAGAAGCAATAAAATGATCAATAATGTTTGAAAAGTACATGACACTGATCCATCCCATGTTTCTTTTGTTCTTTGCTTGAATAATTGACCCAGATATGCTTTTTTTGTAAGCTACAATTAAGATACTGGCTACTCACAGACATACATATAAACTGCAAAACCTGAACTGAACATCTCCTTTTTAAAAAAAAAAAAAATCAGCTCCTCGAAATGCAGAAGGATTTACGAAGTCAGGGCACAATGAGACCAGCATCACTCTGCAGTGGAATAAAATCAACAACAGCACCAGCTACGTTCTCCAGTTTAATGGATCAGAGACATTCATCACAGCACCAGATGGAGATGGACCAGTGACCTACACAGTGTCATCTCTCACTGGTGGAACCACATACACATTCACTCTCTACTCTGTGTTTGAGAACGTCAGAAGCAGTGGAGTACAACTTACTGCTGTCACTGGTAAGATATTGGATTCTATTATATAAAGCTTCAACTTTCAATTTTTCATCTCTTGCACCTTAATGTTTGTGTTGAGATACGAGGAATTCTACCAATAATCTGGTATTTAAATAGTTGCAGGCAGTTTGGTAAAATCACTTAGTAAAAACAGAGCGAGAATCGATATATCAAAATATTCTCCTGGCTGATTCTTGTTGAGATCATATTCTTTCACCATTTTAAATCAAGAAACAAAGATCAAATATAAATCATATTTTGTGTGAATATCAGAACATTTTTCAAGTGTTAGAGAAATTCTGTTCAAAGCACAAAAATCTTATATCACATATGAAGAAGATAAATATGTCACTAAATTAATCACCCATTTTTAATCTTTCATATTTAAGTTTATTGCACTTTTAATTATGTCATGGCCCAGTTCTAAGTATGCAACAACACAGCTGTTTGAAAATAAAAATCTAAGTGAATTATGAATTTAAATTCTTCCCTCTGGTTAGTTTTAAGTGAGAGTTTAAATATTTGATGAGAGAACAGAGCAAAGGGACTATGAAACATCTTCTCTTGAGTGGACAAGCAAGTATCTGGGGTTTTAATTTATACAGTTTATAAATAGTTAGGACAATTTTTTACTGTAATAACTTCTTATTTTAATAAGTTAATTTAGATATTATATTAGAAGTTATGAAACAGATATTTTCTTTTATCAATTCACTGCTGTTTTCATTCTCCCAGCTCCTTCAAATGCACAAAGTTTCATACCATTGTCACAAGATGAGACCAGCATCACTCTGCAGTGGAATAAAATCAACGACTACACCAGCTTTGTTCTCCAGTTTAACGGCACAGAGACTAACATCACAGCACCATATGGATATGGACCAGTAACTCACACTGTCTCATCTCTGACTGCTGGAACCAGATATACATTCACTCTAATTTCGGTGCTTGAAAATTTGACCAGCAGTGGAATCAGCATTGCAGCAGCTACTGGTAAGATAAATGAAACACTTGATTACTAGGAATTTTTTTTTTCCAAATGAACCTTTTTTTAAACATGCTAGATCTGAGATTTAAAGGTGCACATTGGGTTTGTTACATCATCCCAATACTGTTTTTAAATGCTACCTTTTTCAGTATAAATGTTTTGAAGTAATTAATTGACCTTTTTAACTCATCAGCACCTAAAAATGCAAAGGGCTTGAGAGCATCAGAACAAAATGAGAGAAGCATCACTCTGCTGTGGAGTAAAGTCAACAACAGCACCAACTTTATTCTCCAAATTAACGGCTTTGAGTCGTTCATCAGATCACCAGATGGAGATGGACCAGTAAACTACACCGTCTCATCTCTCGCCGCTGGAACCAAATATACATTCACTCTTTTCTCTGTGTTTGAGAACGTCAGAAGCAGTGGAGTACAACTTACTGCTGTCACTGGTATGAATATAAAGTACATTAATATATTAACCACAAGGCAAACAATTTTTCCTCAAAATTTTCAAAATCAGATTGAACCATCAATGATCCAACCTGCAAGCGTCACACTTAAAAATAAACCCAAACCTCAAATTTATGGGAAACATGCTTTACCCTGAGATAAATGAAATGTTTGGACTATTTCTATAGCTACAAGATTTATCCAGAGTCAGTGTTAACTGGAAGTATTAATGGTGTAAGTTTGTCAGCTGTACTGAAACAAAACCTCAGACAATTTTTATTGTCTTCCATTAATGATGAAAGGTAAGATGTTTTTGATTTGCGAGACAACAAAAGTAATCTATTTTTTCATATTATGTAGGATGTTTGTAGATGTGTAGAATGACATTTTCTCTCCACATCCTAAGAGTTGTGTTTTAAAATATGCAACTTTAAATTAAATCCTGGAACCAAGATGCTGTGACTAAATAGCTTATCTTATGGGCACAAGGTCTAAGGAATGAAAACACTAGTGGGGGTCTTCTTTTTTATACATTGTCTAATCTATGCCACATGCAATGAGAAAATAACACTATGAGCCAGAACATCAATTTGTGCAAGGTTTAAAAGTACATTTTAACCCTTTTCAAATTAAGAATGGATGAACCTTCGCTGCATGTTTTCCTCTTCTCTCGTTACCCGCTTTCCTGTCTAATCATTTTTGAAATAAAGGTCGGTAGAACCAATAAAACCTTAAATACTCTTCATGCAGACATCAAATCAGCCGCTCTCTAACCTTTAACTAACCCTAACCTTTTGGTTTACTTCACCAGATTTGGCTTCTTATATTAGAAATTGATCAAATATTGTTGCTTGATTTGGATTTGTTCCTAGTAGAATTATTTGCTGTAAGAGATTGTGGGACACATATGTCACAGTCTTGTTTTTTTTGTTTGTTTGTTTCAGTGCCAGAAAATGCAAAAGGCTTCAGAGCATCAAAACAAGATGAGACCAGCATCACCCTGCGGTGGAATAAAGTCGGCAACAACATCAACTTTGCTCTGCAGTTTAACGGCACAGAGACAAACATCAGTGCACCAGACGGAGATGGACCAGTGAAACATACAGTCACATCTCTGACGGCTCGGACAAACTACACATTCACTCTTTTCTCTGTGTTTGAAAACACCAGAAGCAGTGGAGTCAGCATTCTTGCATCTACTGGTAAAATACTCAAATCTGTTGCATACTTCACGGTGTGCATTAAGTTACATTATTTTTCCCATAGACTCAAAGGTTCAGTTGTTTAATGGCTTGAATTTAACCATAGTGCTTTGTGAATTATCTTTAAAGATATAAAATTTGACCCAAGTCACCTTTATTTATTATGTTAATTACAAAAAATGAATGATAGAAAATAAAATCAACCCAATGTTTTTTTTCTTTTCATGTCAACAAAACTTCATTGACCAACAAACAGGTCCAAGTGAGTAAATACAATTCTTTAGTTTTTCTTTTTTTCTATTAGGATCATTACTTTTGTATCAGATAAAAATGTAGATGCTTCAAATGTTCATACTTAATTTGAAAACAGTTATTGCATTATTCTTTAATAATCTGAAATTTAATAGTTTTATTATTTTTGTGAATTATACATGTCTAATTTTTTTGGTCAACAGAATATGTTTTAGGTTTGACTTTGAACTTGGAGTCTCTCAGAGCATTGACAGAATCAGAGATGGAAGACGCTTTGATAGAGGTAAACTAATATCTATATTTTATGTGTATTTGTGTCGTTTTTAACCTTTGACTCATATATGTATTTTTCAATCCAGATCCTCAGAGAATATAATCTGCCGCCACAGTTTACACTGAAAATCATTTCTTCCAAACCATGAAATGACCGGGGGAATCAAATTCTGGATAATTCATCTGTAATGTTGTTTCCTTTCCTTCCCAGGATGTTTTATTTTATGTACTAATTGCATTTGTAATGTTGCTTTACAGAAATTACTTTCCTTTGGGTAATATTTTAATTTCTTTTATATTGATTAAGAACTGAGTTAAGTATTTTTTTGTATTTTCATAAATCATTTGTGCATTCTTCTATTTTTTGCCTTTAAATACGGTTTTGGGGATCTATAAATTGTTTACTTGTATTGAAAAAAAAATCTTTCAGGGGAAACATTGAAATCTACATGCAAAAGCTGGAAAAAACACGAAAAACAATCCTTGGTGTGTGATGGTATGAACACATTTAGGCGTGTGACTCCATGTTGCTTCCCTGGTTATGAAACATTTAAATAGAGCTTTATAATCATGCAAATGCAACAAATAGTCATGGTAATTGGGAGAAGCAAATGTTGTAAATAGGTATTGGGAAGAATTTACTTTAATATATGAATCAACTGAACTTATTTAGATGAAAATAGGAAAAAAAAAGTTCCTCTCTTCAACCTTTTGAAATGCATCCTATCGATTGGGGCTCATATAAACTGTCCCTATTACCTAAAATCAACATTATCAAAACAAGAATCTTTTGATTTGTTATTTGTTTGTATTTCTTTCTAATCAATGTAAAGCACTTTGAGTTGAGTTGTTGCTGAAAATGTGCTGTATAAATAAATTACCTTACCTTACCCACCTCGCAAAGTTGAATGTTTGACATTTAAACATTTGAATGTTGAATTTTAATGTTGTTTGAACATTCAATCCAAACAAAACATTGTGGTGGTTAATATCTTTTTACAAAAACTAGTTTTGTTTTGTTTTTTTATAAAAAGAAGACAACACTTACAAAACTTCAATACCACACTAAGACACAAGAGGGATCTTCACCAGCCAAACCTTATTCTCTCTGTTCAGAAATAAATCAACAACAGTACCAGCTTTGTTCTCCGGTTTAATGGCATAGAGAAATTCACTGATGGATCAGTAACTTACACAGCTTCACCCCTGAATCCTGGCACTAAATTCACATAAATTCTCTTGATTGAGAATGTCAGAAGCAGTGGAGCAAGACTTACAGCTGACTCTGGTGAGTTGCTTTATTTTGTGTCTTTATTCTGGAGCCGAGCGTTCTGATGGAAACTGTACAATTCAAGTATCAAGTTCTGTATTTGTCTGATGCAAACAGAGTACCGTACTGACAGTACTTGGCTTCATGTGGTGTAAGTTTGAATTTACATCATGAAAAATTTCAGCTGCAGCATCATAGATACCAGAGGAAACCACCAAGCTGCAATAAAACCACACTGGCTGTAAAGTTTGACTTCTTTGAATTAATTTGATTATTGGAAACAGAGTTTGGCTGTGTCTCCAGCTCTATTAAAAAAACAACTGTTGAATCAAACCAACACTCACATAAAGTCCTTCAAAAGTAGCTATTAACTAATAACTTTATGCATTAGGTCAGGGATCTCCAACCCGAGTCCTTCAGAGTTACTCTCCTTGTTGCTCAAACAACTGAAACAAATGGATTTCTCGTTACCAGGCCTTTACTAAACTTGATGGCCTGCCAAAGATTATCTTTCATATCACACTGTGAGGACATAGTGACAGTTTTATCAAATATGTATGAAACGTGTTTTAGAAAAGTTACATACACCAGCTCTAATAGTATAAAGTACTGATAATGAAAAATTAAATGAAAAGGAAAAATGAGTTTCCTCTAAATGTTACTCTGAGTTATTGAGGAGAGATGGATGTTTTCACTGAGAATGAGAAAAGCATGCAGACATGCCCAGGACTGCTAAAGTAAACTGATCAAATCACAGCTGCATTATGTGACAATAAACACACTGGAGAAATGAAATAAATTAACACGTGGATATGTCGAAATAGATCAAACATTAAAGAATCATTTTATGGTATAACATATAAATAAAGTTTGTCATAGTTTTCCATGAAAGTCTGCGTCGTTAAACCATAAGCGATGAAGAAAATCAACGATGACATCTTGGATCGGCCCAGTTTCTATGTAGAAATATTTACTTCTGTTTGTTCTCTTAAATTGTATATATTGTTTCCTGCAGCATTTATTTAACTTAGACATTATTTTCTAAGAGATTATCCAAATAATCTGATATCATTTGTGAATCTATTTTTCTCTCTAGTGGTTTAGGTGTCTGACTTTTTGTTTACCAGACTCAGTTCAATTTACCAGGATTGCTGTAATGATTTTCTTATACATCCTTCCCCTCGCTGAAGTTCATCAGACTTGCTGATAATTTTGCCTTTTGTTGGACGTCATTCCTCATAGCTCTGCCTTTCTATCTTTCAATTATATTTTATGTTTTTGTTTATTTTTCCTCTTTATTGGGGCAACATTTCATTTCCTGATTCTTTAACCTCGAGTAAAAGTGAGGAGGGAGGAGTAACAATATAATGGAAGTACCGGTGACAGTGTGTGAATAATTGACAAAAAAAATTTAAAAATGAAATCCACAGAAAATTCAAAATGAGAACCCTAAAAGTAAAAAGTTAATTCATTGTTTTCCTCACGTTTCTTGCATTTTTGTTTTCAGTTTACTTTTGATGTATTTAAAATATAGTACACCTTCACCACCATAACAAGTAGAAATGGTAACCATATGCGCACTTTGCTTCAAGAGTGCAACTACCACCCATCACTCACCTTAAGCCAGTGTTTCTCAAAGCCGGTCCTCAGGTGTTTCCCTTCTGCCAAACACCTGTCTTGAATAAATGCACTTATTGTAACACGATAGCATGCAGAGGAGGTAGTCATTTGAATCAGATAACAGAGACACAAATGAAACATGCTGGTCATTCATTGGCCCCAGAGGGCCGGTGTCATACGATCCGACCAGTTTCAGATCTGTTTGTGTCGTTAAATTGTCGTTTTGTGCAGCTTTGGTTAATGAAATATTAATTTATTTATTTTTTAGGTATTCCAGAGTTCATTTACGGACTGTCAACAAATTTCCAAACACTCCTGAGAAATGAATGTAACTAGATGTCTTGCCTTGTGACCGATACAAAATTCCTGCTGATACACAAGACGCACCATTCTCTAGTGATTTTTAAGTCCTACTCAATATTTTTAATAATTGTAATATTAAAAAGAATATTCTAAAATGGGGAAGCTATTGAAGAACAAAAGTAGTAATATGGAATATTATACACACCATAGATGTGCCTGATCTTTGGTATTTTGACTTTGAAGCTATTGAAGATAAAAAATCTTCTTTAGTTTGTTTTGGAGCAAAATGGAGGGATGGTGAACTCTGGATGACCTAAAATAATTTTTGAAATCTCAGAAACTAAAGCTACACAAACGAAAATTTTAACGACACAAACCTGCACAAATGGAGGACAAACCACTCGGAGTATTTCCTGGATCCACTTCAAAAACATTCTTGATTCCTCTGTGTTAACTTATATTACTCAGAATTATCAGTTAAAACCAGAGAAAGGAGAAACAACCACAAATCAGTCACCAACAAGCCCAACAGGGGGCGACAAAGACAAAAACTGTAGCGTTTTAAAAAACAAAAAAAATTATTCAGGGATTTTATCCATCTGTTGTTGCAGGTTTTGATCTAGATTTCATATTTTGCTCTAGTGGTTAAAGATCAAGTAAAGAAAGGATAAATACATAAACTGCTATCCTCTGATCCGCCGTCGCCCCTGCATGGCAGAAACGACTTTCCATGTGAAAAACAAAAACATTCTCAGAAACATCTTGTTTCTATATTATGTTCCAGACTGCAGCACTGTTTTTGCTCTTTCACAAGATGCTTCATTCACACTTTCTGCTTTGCATTGCAAAGATTTTTATCTTCTTTGCACAGAAATTTGTAAATGTCCAACGCTTACATATACAAAGGCAAATGGAACTACGCACACCCTGGATTATTCTTGTTTGCTCTTATACCATCTACACAGTGTAAGGTGATTCTTTACTTTCATTTTCCCAAGTTATCTATGGCAGATCCAGTTCTCAGGAAAAGTGTTATCTATAGCATCAGTTACAGTTGTGATGTGAAATAGACTCCATACTTAAAGCTTGGTTTCTATAGGTTCTCTAGAACTTGATGGTTCTAGACGGTTGTTCTGTTCTGTACTTAAAGAGATCTCAGATGTTGGTGGTGGAACCTGATCAAGTCTCTCTCTTTGGTTTTGAGGTGGCAGTCTCAGCTGCACGGCTAAAGCCTCGACATTCCAAAACTTTGCAGTTTCCTCATTGAGCCCTAAGCATTTTTTTAAAATTGTTGTGTCTTTTTTATGTTGCTGTTGCTTCAGATTCCTACATTAATCACTGCTGCCACAGTTTCCAGTTGGCTGCCCATCTTTTCTCTTTATTTAGAAAGCTTGATCTGGAAATCCCACAGGATGTTAGTGCTATTATCAACTTCTCTTATTGTATCCCCAATTTTTAAAGTGAGACTTGCAACCGAAACTCAAATGTTCCTATAACCTATTCCATTTGATAATAATGTTTCATATGCTTTAGTTGGCAACATTTTATACCAAAATCGTCCATGCTAAATTCTAGTAGGTACATCTTTGCATATATTACATTTGGGTCCAGTCTGATGTAATACGATGTGATGTGATGAGCTCAGCCCAACTGAAGGAACTCCTCTGTAGCTCTACCAAAACAGAAAAAAACAACATTAAAAAGATGCTTCACAGAATTAAATATACAGAAGTTAACTGTATATTGTGTGCACTAGACTTGGAACTAATGTTTTCTTAAATTTTGTCAAACTAATGAAAATATAAACAAAGAAGACATACCTTTTGTGCTGCAGTAGATGTAATATGATTATGAAAACTTAAAGTGAAAAAGTGTTGGTGTGGCGGGGTCACTGACTGCGTGGCCATCACACCAGTTTTAGTCTAGAAATGTTGAGCTCTAGTAATTCAAATGACACTGGTCTGCTTTATTATTCTTTTGCTGGCACACATCCTGGAATGTGAAAGTATATGCATATGTGGCTTTCATGGAAGAGATGCATCTCTACCATGAATGCCACACCCATCTGTAGCACCTTTAAACATGCAGGGCATGTCAAGACTTTGTCCAAGTGTACCTTGAAGCCGTCATCTGCTTGTACAACATATTGTCTTGATACTTTATTTAATTTCAAGCTTTCACTGATGGATTACAGGCTCATCCTGTTTGGGCTCTCAGGTTTGTGTTTGTTGTTTTTCTTATTCTAACTTCTTAAGGTCTTTTTTTCTTTTAGTTTTTTCTACAGTGGGAAACTGAGGAAGAGCTGCAACACAAGGAAAAGGTTCAAATCAAAGTAATGTGTTGAAAATGTACATGTGCACTATGTACACTTTCATACAGCACATATACACTATGAAAATGTACATGTGCATCTTTGTAGCGCACATGAAAATGCACCTCACCTCAATGCAATGAAGTTGTGAGTCCAAACCTTTTCTCAACTTTTAGGAACATTAGAATTACAAATATTATTTATAATTTTTGTAGCATAACATTAACTTTGCAGTCCTTTATTGTTCATCTAAAAAAATTACTATTGTCATTTTCCATTCAGTAGACCAGTTTGTTTTTGAGCTATAACTTTCTTCAATTGATGCTGGAATATGTTTATAAAATTTCACCTTTTTTCTCCCGATATAACAATATATTTAAAAAAAAAAACACTTCAGTTATCACTAAAAATTTTATTTTTAAATTTTTTATTTGTTTCTGAGTTCATTTTCAAACTATAGTCTGGCTGTTTTATGTCAGCTTCCTCGCTAAATGTTTTTTTTTAGCCAATATTGGAAAATGAGACTACTTCAGCATCTTTACAAAGTTCATGGTCAAACCAGATTTGTTTGCACTGTTTATGATAGCCTGACTGATTTGTTTAAACTTTTACATGATTTAAGCGGTGTGTTTACAATACAGGTTCGCCTGGATTTAACTATGATCTTGTCTAACAAATCAGTGAAGTCCCACTGAGATTTCTCTAACAGATTTGACTCACTTAAAGTTACATAAAAATGTTTTCTCTCCTATTATTTGTACATTAAGCAAATTGTTTTTAATATATTATATGTAGATGTCTAATTTAAAATGTATTGATCAGCTGTTTTCATATTTTGCTTCTGTTCTGATGGCAGTTTTTCTCCAAACAAATTCACTGGTCTCTGCAGCTGCTGGTAAGACTTTACAGTTTATTAAAAAACTTTATTCACACCAAAAATCTGTTAGTTGTATCTGCAGTCTGTTGGTTATTTATTGAAGAAGGCCTATCAGCTATAGAATAACTTAAAAAACATTTAAAAGGCTCGTAAACAAAGGTTGAGAAACAATTTGTTGAATGATTTTCTCAGTAAGTTTACTCTAAAACCTGCTGTTTAACAATTCAACATGAGTCTCCTTTGAATGACATCAAAGGGAAATTGGTAATAAAATTTCTTAAAATGAGTTTTACTTGCACTGTAGTTTCTTAAGCCTAACAGGAGCAACAGTTTCAAAATGAAATATAGTGAGAACTTTCATATCTTAATATCAGTCTTATCAAGTCTCTGCAGAAAAATGGTCTGCAACTGGATTTAACATGTACTTGTCAGACTATGGAATTGCATTTAGTGATAATAAATTATGGAAGATATTATGATTTTACTTAGCCCCTAATCTGTTTTTGGGTGCAGGAAAACCCCTTTGCTCATATTCTCTCAAAATAAAATAAATTAAAAACAAAAATATTTGGTATCTTTAAACTTATAATGTTTATGTTTATTTTTTCCCACATGTCGTACTTGATGATGACCAAGCCTCTTGTACTGGCTGTGAGTGTTGTGCTTCGGGCACAGAGTGCATCACCACCAGTGGAGTTGTTGAATGTCTTGATCCCTGTGCCACCTACACTGTGGTGAACGATGCATGGCGTTCAACAGAGAATACAGACAATTCAATCTTACACTGTGACCAAAACATTGTCTGGAGTGGTTGGTATCGCTTTTTTTTGGGGCAGACCAGCGCTCAGATTCCAGAGAAATGTGTAGCAGAACAAAGATGTGGAACTCATGTTCCCTTATGGATAACTGAGGCTCATCCAGTCCAGCTTAATCAAATTGTAACTCGCACTGTGTGTAATGCTTGGTCGGGTTCCTGCTGCCTTTTTACCTCACACACCATCCAGATCAAACTTTGTCAAGGATACTATGTCTACAAACTTCGACAGCCAACTGCATGCCACCTGGCATATTGTGCAGGTAATATTGTACATTTCAATGTAAGGAATTACATATATATAGCAATACATAAAACAATGTATTGCTATTGTAACAATCTGTCTTAGAACCTCAACCTTTTAGGGTATTGGCACAAAATGAGACCAGCATCACTCTGCAGTGGAATAAAATCAACAAAAGCACCAGCTTTGTTCTCCAGTTTATTGGATCAGAGACAAACATCAGAGCACCAGACAGAGATGGACCAGTGAACCACACAGTCCCTTTTCTCACTGCTGGAACTAAATATACATTCACTCTCTACTCTGTGGTTGAGAACGTCAGAAGCAGTGGAGTACAACTGATAGCTGTCACAGGTATGATATTTCACTGCATCCTTGTAACTTTTCACGTAATTTCTTCCTTAGGTGTCATTTTGATGGGAAAGCTTGATTTACCTTGTCATTATTTTTTAAAACACACAGACTATTATAAAATTGTTTTATATACACTGTTTTTGGTTCTAAATGTATGTAGGTTTCTGCTGTTCTCAAAAGAGCTTTCTCTTTAGGTGACTAAGCTAACTTTCAGAGATAAAATAAACTCTTTCGAAGCTGAATCACTTTTTTCTGTATCAAAAATCGTGCTGCCTGTAACAAGTTTTCCAGTTTCTTTTTGGAGAAAATTCAAAAAATCAGAGGATTAATCTGCACATCAGCTCTAAAGCCAGAACCATTGCTGTACCCAAACAAAACAAATACTGAAAAAATGACCCATTTTCAACTACTTCATTATAAAACCCTAGAAGAAATGATAAGTCAATTAAGTTCAAGCTCCTGCTGTCTGGATGTCCTACCCACACATTTCTTTAAGAAAGTCCTGCCTGTTATTGCTACTGATCTGATCCAAATAGTAAACTCATCGCTCACATCAAGTGTTTTTCCCCAGGCCTTGAAAACAGCAGTCATCAAACCACTGTTAAAAAAGAACAATCTGGACAAATCACTATTGCAGAATTACAGGCCGACCTCTGACCTCCCATTCATCAGCAAAGTTATAGAAAAAACTGTGTAAACAATTAAATAGTTTCCTCATGCTTTGACTCTTTCCAGTCTGGTTTTCGTGCTCACCACAGCACGGAGACTGCCCTCGTAAAAGTATTCAATGATATCCATATAAATACAGACTGTGGGAGAACCACGGTGCTGGTTCTGTTGGATCTCAGTGCAGCTTTTGACACTGTCGACCATGACATATTACTGAATCGACTGAAAGTTGGGTTGGACTCTCCGGTTGGTGCTCGACTGGTTTGAATCTTACATAAAGAACAGGGATTTCTTTGTTTCAATTGGAAACTTCTCATCAAAGAAGTCAAAGGTCACATGTGGGGTACCCCAAGGTTCAATCCTAGGACCCCTCTTATTTAATATTTATATTCTCCCACTAGCTCAGGTTATAACAGGAAATAATATTAGCTACCATAACTATGTAGATGATACTCAGCTGTACATTACGATGTCACCAGGTGACCTTTGACCCCATCCAATCACTGAATAAATGCTTAGAACAGATAAATGTGTGGATGTGCCAAAACTTTCTCCAGCTGAACAAAAACAAAACTGAAGTCATTATTTTTGGACCTAAAGAGGAACGATCTAGAGTCAATGCACAGCTTCAGTTATTACAACTAAAAACTAGCGATCAGGCCCGAAACCTGGGAGTATGATGGACTCGGACTTGAACCTTGCGAGCCACATAAAGACGATTACAAAGTCGGCCTTCTATCACCTGAAGAACATCTCCAGGATTAGAGGACTAATGTCTCAGCCAGATCTAGAGAAACTCATCCATGCGTTTATCTTTAGTCGCATTGATTATTGCAACAGCGTCTTCACAGGTCTGTCCAATAAATCAATCAGACAGCTGCAGCTGATCCAGAAGCTGCTGCTGATGTTCTCACTAGAACCAGGAAGATAGAGACATAACACCAGTTTTAAACTCCCTCCACTGGCTTCCAGAAAACTGTAAAACAGCAGAAACCCTGACTTCCTTTAAATCTCAACTAAAAACACACCTGTTTAGAATTGTATTTGAAATGTAATATGTAACAATGTATTGTTTAATCTATGTTGCATGACTTTGTGTTTTTGTGTTTATGATGTAAAGCACTTTGAAATGCCTTGTAGCTGAAATGTGCTATACAAATAAAATTTGATTTGATTTGATTTGATCAGCTTTTGATGTACTATGTTTGAATCATTTGAATGAGGTACAAATGGGAGAAAACCCAAGGATTATTTAAATGGTTGGAAACATAAAGCAACTTCATGCAATTTTGTAAGGTGAAAAGATTAATAATCTGTTTAAAACTTCAGAAGAAAACCATAATAAATGTCCTTTGCTCTATAGATCTGTTTGATTGAACTGGGCATTTTTTCTGTAAGCAACAATTAAGATACTGGCAACTCAAAGATATTGCAAGAAAACCCAAATGCAAAGATCTAAGCTGTGCCATTTCTGAACGTCTCATTTTTCTCTATCAGCTCCTCAAAATGCAGAAGGATTTACAAAGTCGGGACAATATAAGAGCAGCATCACCCTGCAGTGGAATAAGATCAACAACAACACCAGCTTTGTTCTCCAGTTTAACGGCACCGAGACAAACATCAGAGCACCAGATGGAAATGGACCAGTGACCCATACAGTCTCATCTCTGACTGCTGGAACCAAATATACATTCACTCTGTTCTCTGTGTTTGAGAACGTCAGAAGCAGTGGAGTACAACTCGTAGCTTCCCTTGGTGAGATAATTTACTTCTTTACAATGTATAAAGGGTACAAATTGAGTATTGATGACCATACATTCAAGAGTCAAAAGACCAGATATCAAAACTATAAACCAAAATTATTATGACACACCTGGCAAGTTTAGATTTCAAATGATTGTTATTGTACCAAGATGTTGTTTTTTGACTGAATATAATATAAAAGTTTAATCAATTTTGTTTAATAAACAATTTAGATGTGTTTTTTTTCTATTTAGATGTTATTTATAAATGGTATGTTGGATTTCTATTTTCTCCTCAATAGTCAATGGATCAGTCGTCTTTACAAAAATGTTCTCCAGCTGCTAAAAGGCAGATTTTCACAGGGAGTGATTTTCACTTAAAAACTGTTGATTATAACTAAATTCTCTAATAAAATGTACATCAACAAATTTATTTTGTTTTATTTAACTCAAATAAGTATGTTTCACGCCAAACAATTTTTTTCAGATTTAAATAAATAATTTCCACCAAGTTAAATGGTTAATTATATTTTATGTAACATAGTAAAAATCTTCTTGGTCCCAGAAATGTTTTTACAGTGTAGTTTAAATAATTGGATGCTTGATGTTAATTCATCCACATATATTTTCATTTTCATGTTGCCAACCACTGTCATGCTGGAAACTGCTCAACTTTCAACTAAAGAATCACGTAAGTAAATCCATTTGTAAGATACCTGGTATTTATTTTTTCCCCTTTCATAAGTAACCCTATTTATGAAATCTGTTTTTACTTTTTGTTGCATTTTGATAAAGTCCTGTATTATGAAAGCAAGCAAATATCAATATAATCCGACTTCCTTAGACAAGAAAAGATTTGCTGCGTTCCTGTCGGTTGTGCAGGAGGTTGTATTTTTGCTTTTCAAAGATGTACGGTTGTATAATTGAGAATCTGTTTGCAGCTGTTTTCATATGTGTGTGCAAAAGTGAAGTTGGGGGCGTGGTTACTTTTTCTTAACATAATTTAATGCTAACCTTTTTATCATTTGTTTCTGGGCCAACAGGTTATGTCTCTAGAATAAAAGTACAATTAACTTCTCAAGAAAAACTGTCAGAATCAGAGATGGAAGAGATTATAGCAAAGGTGAGGCTAATCTTTGAAAAAGTTTATATTTTTGTGGGTTTTACTTATTGTTTAATATGAATTTAAATAGCCTTAACATTAGTTAGTGGTAAAATGGTTTGTTTTGTTTTCCAGTACCTCAAAGCACAGGGTTTGTCCCAGTTTTCCATGAAAGTCTGCGTCGTTAAACCATAAGCGATGAAGAAAATCAACGATGACGTCTTGGATCGGCCCAGTTTCTATGTAGAAATATTTACTTCTGTTTGTTCTCTTAAATTGTATAAATTGTTTCCTGCAACATTTATTTAACTTAGCAACTTTATCTAAGCAATTATCCAAATAATCTTAAATCATTCGTGAATCTGTTTTTCTCTCTAGTGGTTTAAGTGTCTGACTTTTTGTTTACCAGATTCAGTTCAATTTATCAGGATTGCTGTAATGATGTTCTTATATATATTGTGTTGGATTGTTATTGAACTTAATAGTGGTAGTAATCTTTTGTCTTTGAAGACAATGTCATAACTGAAAACAGCATGTAGTTCATAAAGCAGGAAATTGTAATCATAATGAAAAGAAGTGAAATAAAAGTGTCTTTACTTTTAAACAAGCATTAACTTAAGTTATTTAATCAACTTTTGTCAATTTCTCATTGCAATTACAACAAATAATTGCTATCTTGTTTAGGTCACCCAGACGTTCGGCTGCTCAGACAGAACAATCTTCTGCCTTCATGCACATATCGCTGCTCCCCCTTAAATCTCTTATTATTTTCCCAACATATACTTCCTGGTTGCATCAGTACTTTTTTAGAACATTCTGCTAAACCCAACGTTGCTACTTCCCCTCACCGTAGTTCATCAAACTTGCTGAAAATTTTGCCTTTTGTTGGACTTCATTCCTCATAGCTCTGCCTTTCTATTTTTCATTTATATTTTATGTTGGCATTTTTCCTCTTTTTTGGGGCAACATTTAATTTCCTGATTCTTTAACCACAAGTAAAAGTGAGGAGAGAGGAGCAACAATATAAAGGAAGTACCGGTGACAGTTTGTGAATAATTGACAACAACAACAAAAAAAAGAACTCCACAGAAAATACAAAATGAGAGCCCTAAAAGTAAAAAGTTACTCCATTGCAAAACTGCAAAGAACGTGTTTACCTCACGTTCTTTGCATTTTTGTTTTCAGTTTACTTTTGATGTATTTGAAATATAGTACACCTTCACCACCATAACAAGTAGAAATGGTAACCATATGCGCACTTTGCTTCAAGAGTGCAACTACCACCCATCACTCACCTTAAGCCAGTGTTTCTCAAAGCCGGTCCTCAGGTGTTTCCCTTCTGCCAAACACCTGACTTGAATAAATGCACTTATTGTAACACGATAGCATGCAGAGGAGGCAGTCATTTGAATCAGATAACAGAGACACAAATGAAACATGCTGGTCATTCATTGGCCCCAGAGGGCCGGTGTCATACGATCCGACCAGTTTCAGATTCGTTTGTGTCGTTAAAATTGTCGTTTGTGCAGCTTTGGTTAATGAAATATTAATTTATTTATTTTTTAGGTATTCCAGAGTTCATTTACGGACTGTCAACAAATTTCCAAACCAAACACTCCTGAGAAATGAACGTAACTAGATGTCTTGCCTTGTGACCGATACAAAATTCCTGCTGATACACAAGACGCACCATTCTCTAGTGATTTTTAAGTCCTACTCAATATTTTTAATAATTGTAATATTAAAAAGAATATTCTAAAATGGGGAAGCTATCGAAGAACAAAAGTAGTAATATGGAATATTATACACACCATAGATGTGCCTGATCTTTGGTATTTTGACTTTGAAGCTATTGAAGATAAAAAATCTTCTTTAGTTTGTTTTGGAGCAAAATGGAGGGATGGTGAACTCTGGATGACCTAAAAATAATTTTTGAAATCTCAGAAACTAAAGCTACACAAACGAAAATTTTAACGACACAAACCTGCACAAATGGAGGACAAACCACTCGGAGTATTTCCTGGATCCACTTCAAAAACATTCTTGATTCCTCTGTGTTAACTTATATTACTCAGAATTATCAGTTAAAACCAGAGAAAGGAGAAACAACCACAAATCAGTCACCAACAAGCCCAACAGGGGGCGACAAAGACAAAAACTGTAGCGTTTTAAAAATCAGGGATTTTATCCATCTGTTGTTGCAGGTTTTGATCTAGATTTCATATTTTGCTCTAGTGGTTAAAGATCAAGTAAAGAAAGGATAAATACATAAACTGCTATCCTCTGATCCGCCGTCGCCCCTGCATGGCAGAAACGACTTTCCATGTGAAAAACAAAAACATTCTCAGAAACATCTTGTTTCTATATTATGTTCCAGACTGCAGCACTGTTTTTGCTCTTTCACAAGATGCTTCATTCACACTTTCTGCTTTGCATTGCAAAGATTTTTATCTTCTTTGCACAGAAATTTGTAAATGTCCAACGCTATATATACAAAGGCAAATGGAACTACGCACACCCTGGATTATTCTTGTTTGCTCTTATACCATCTACACAGTGTAAGGTGATTCTTTACTTTCATTTTCCCAAGTTATCTATGGCAGATCCATTTCTCAGGAAAAGTGTTATCTATAGCATCAGTTACAGTTGTGATACCAAATAGACTCCATACTTAAAGCTTGGTTTCTATAGGTTCTCTAGAACTTGATGGTTCTAGATGGTTGTTCTGTTCTGTACTTAAAGAGATCTCAGATGTTGGTGGTGGAACCTGATCAAGTCTCTCTCTTTGGTTTTGAGGTGGCAGTCTCAGCTGCACGGCTAAAGCCTCGACATTCCAAAACTTTGCAGTTTCCTCATTGAGCCCTAAGCATTTTTAAAATTTTCTTGTGTCTTTTTTATGTTGCTGTTGCTTCAGATTCCTACATTAATCACTGCTGCCACAGTTTCCAGTTGGCTGCCCATCTTTTCTCTTTATTTAGAAAGCTTGATCTGGAAATCCCACAGGATGTTAGTGCTATTATCAACTTCTCTTATTGTATCCCCAATTTTTAAAGTGAGACTTGCAACCGAAACTCAAATGTTTCGGTTTGATAATAATGTTTCATATGCTTTAGTTGGTGCCATTTTATACCAAAATCATCCATGCTAAATTCTAGTAGGTACATCTTTGCATATATTACATTTGGGTCCAGTCTGATGTAATACGATGTGATGTGATGAGCTCAGCCCAACTGAAGGAACTCCTCTGTAGCTCTACCAAAACAGAAAAAAACAACATTAAAAAGATGCTTCACAGAATTAAATATACAGACGTTAACTGATTGTGTGCACTAGACTTAGAACTAATGTTTTCTTAAAGTTTGTCAAACTAATGAAAATATAAACAAAGAAGACATACCTTTTGGTGTGGCCATCACACCAGTTTTAGGTCTATATGTGGAAATTTCAAAGACAATACAAAAAAGTCAGCAATTGCCAGTTTTAGAGAGAACATGTGGTCAGACAAACACTGTAGGATTTAGGTCACATTCAGCTGCTGTGTGAATGCAGAAATCTGTCCCATTAAATCCCTAAATAAACCTACAATGGCACAAAGTCCTGACAGTAACTTTAACTGGTAACTTTATGCTAACAGGTCTTCCATCATAGTTCTCAAGAGCTACTGTCCTCCTGGTTTTAGATGCATCCTTGCTAAAGTACACCTGAAATGAATTAATTTCTTATTACCAGACCTTTGATAAACTTAGTTGGATGCTGAAGAGATAATTCAATCATTTGATTGAACTGTGTTTTAGCAGTGATGCCTCCAGTCTTTACTTGAAATCTGACATGTTTGGGTGAGAAGACATGATCAGAGTACAGTCTCCTAAACTGTTGACCACCTGGTCAGACACCCAACTTTTAGTGTCTGACTCACAATGTTGGTGATAAAATACGCTGAATAATGCAAATGAACTCTATAAATGTTGAGCTCTAGTAATTCAAATGACACTGATCTGCTTTATTATTCTTTTGCTGGCACACATCCTGGAATGTGAAAGTATATGCATATGTGGCTTTCATGGAAGAGATGCATCTCTACCATGAATGCCACGCCCATCTGTAGCACCTTTAAACATGCAGGGCATCTCAAGACTTTGTCTATGTGTGCCTTGAAGCCGTCATCTGCTTGTCTGTGTTGTGAAACACATTTTTAGTGTTTGGATGTAGAACATATTGTCTTGATATTTTATTTAATTTCAAGCTTTCACTGATGGATTACAGGCTCATCCTGTTTGGGCTCTCAGGTTTGTGTTTGTTGTTTTTCTTATTCTAACTTCTTAAGGTCTTTTTTTTCTTTTAGAGTTTCTTCCACAGTGGGAAACTGAGGAAGAGCTGCAACACAAGGAAAAAGTTCAAATCAAAGTAATGTGTTGAAAATGTACATGTGCACTATGTACACTTTCATACTGCACATATACACTATGAAAATGTACATGTGCATCTTTGTAGCGCACATGAAAATGCACCTGAGGTGTGATTGGCACTTTCACCTCAATGCAAGGAAGCTGTGGGTCCAAACCTTTTCTCAACTTTTAGGAACATTAGAATTACAAATATTATTTATAATTTTTTATAGAGTAACTTATATTTACAGTTTGAACAAATTATTTCTATTGGGCTTACAGCAGGGTTTTGTGATGGCTATTCCAAAACATTAACTTTGCAGTCCTTTATTGTTCATCTAAAAAAATTACTATTATCGTTTTCCATTCAGTAGACCAGTTTGTTTTTGAGCTATAACTTTCTTCAATTGATGCTGGAATATGTTTATACAATTTCACCTTTTTTCTCCCAATTTAACAATATATTAACAAAAAAAAACACTTCAGTTATCACTAAAAATTTTATTTTTAAATTTTTTATTTGTTTCTGATTTCATTTTCAAACTATAGTCTGGCTGTTTTATGTCAGCTTCCTCACTAAATGTTTTTTTTTAGCCAATATTGGAAAATGAGACTACTTCAGCATCTTTACAAAGTTCATAGGTCAAACCAGATTTGTTTGTAGTGTTTATGATAGCCTGACTGATTTGTTTAAACTTTTACATGATTTAAGCGGTGTGTTTACAATACAGGTTCGCCTGGATTTAACTATGATCTTGTCTAACAAATCAGTGAAGTCCCACTGAGGTTTCTCTAACAGATTTGACTCACTTAAAGTTACATAAAAATGTTTTCTCTCCTATTTTTTGTACATTAAGCAAATTGTTTTTAATATATTATATGTAGATGTCTAATTTCGGATGAATTGATCTGCTGTTTTTATATTTTGCTTCTGTTCTGATGGCAGTTTTTCTCCAAACAACTTCATTGGTCTCTGTAGCTGCTGGTAAGATTTTACAGTTTATTAAGAAAGAAAAACGTTTTTCACACCAAAAATCTGTTAGTTGTATCTGCAATCTGTGGTTATTCATTGAAGAAGGCCTATCAGCTATAGAATAACTTAAAAAACATTTAAAAGGCTCGTAAACAAAGGTTGAGAAACAATTTGGTGAATAATTTTCTCATTAAGCTTATTCTAAAACCTGCTGTTTAACAATTAAACATGAGTCTCCTTTGAATGACATCAAAGGGAAATTGGTAATAAAATTTCTTAAAATGAGTTTTACTTGCACTGTGGTTTCTTAAACCTAACAGGAGCAACAGTTTCAAAATGAAATATAGTGAGAACTTTCATATCTTAATATCAGTCTTATCAAGTCTCTGCAGAAAAATGGTCTGCAACTGGATTTAACATGTACTTGTCAGACTGCGAAATTGCATTTAGTGATAAGAAATTATGGAAGATATTATGATTTTACTCAGCCACTAATCTATTCTTGGTTGCAGGAAAACCCCTTCGCTCATATTCTCTCAAAATAAAATAATTCAAAAACAAAGATATTTGGTATCTTTAAACTTATAATGTTTATGTTTTTTTTCCCATATGTCGTACTTGATGATGACCAAGCCTCTTGTACTGGCTGTGAGTGTTGTGCTTCGGGCACAGAGTGCATCACCACCAATGGAGTCGTTGAATGTCTTGACCCCTGTGCCACCTACACTGTGGTGAAAGATGCATGGCGTTCAACAGAGAATACAGACAGAACAGTCATATACTGTGACCGAAACATTGTCTGGAGTGGTTGGTATCGCTTTTATTTGGGGCAAACCAGCGCTCAGATTCCAGAGAAATGTACAGCAGAAAACAGATGTGGGACCCATGCTACGTTATGGATAAATGGGACTCATCCAGTCCAGATTAATGAAATTGTAACTCGCAATGTGTTTGGTTCCTGGTCGGGATCCTGCTTCGCTTTTGCCTCCATGACCATTCAGGTCAAAGTTTGTTCTGGATACTACGTCTACAAAGTTCAACTGCCAGTTTCATGTTCACTGGCATATTGTACAGGTAATATATTTATGTTAATAATTTTCAAATAATAAAAAATTATCTGTTTTTCTTTTGATTATTATTTCAATGTCCACACACACAAACGTCCATATACACACTAACCCTAATCAAAGCATCGTTAAAGTTTCAGAAGTTTCAGTTGTTTTCTTGACTGAATCAAATGTGTAGAAAAATCTTTATGTTTGGTAAAAGCAAAATAATGATTTATATTGTAATTCATATTGTAATTATCTGTGTTAGAAATTGTGCCTTTCAAGGTACTGACACAAAGTGAGACCAGCATCACTCTATACTGGGGAGCAACCACCAGCAGCTTTGTTCTCCAGCATGACGGCAAAGAGACAAACATCAATGCCGCAGATGGAGCTGCAGCAGTGACTCACACAGTCTCATCTCTCACTGCTGGAACTAGATACACATTCACCCTCTACACTGTGACTGGAAATGTGAGAAATAGTGGGGAGAAACTGACAGCTGTCACAGGTAAGATCTTTTAATGACAGTTAGATTTGGTGGCTTCAACCACTATGTTTGGATCACTTAGGAGAAAAACCTGGAAATGAGTCAAAGATGTCTAAAAGAATTATACAGATGTCTGAAAACATAAAACAACATGTAAAGTGAAAAACCCAATGGAAAGATCAATAATGTGTTTACAACATATATGGCAAAAACCAAACATATCTTCCCTTCGCTCTATATAATTGTTTGAGTGATAAGGACATGTTTGTTTGTTTGTTTTTTGTCTGAGCTACAAGATACTAAAAGAAAACCCAACTGCAAAAATCTAAACGTGCCATTTCTGAACATTTCATTTATCTGCATCAGCTCCTCAAACTGCAGAAGGATTTACGAAGTCAGGACAAGATGAGACCAGCATCACCCTGCAGTGGAATAAAATCAACAACAACACCAGCTTTGTTCTCCAGTGTGATGGCACAGAGACAAACATCAATGCACCAGATGGAGATGGACCAGTGAACCATACAGTCTCATCTCTGACTGCTGGGACCAGATACACATTCACCCTCTTCTCTGTGTTTGAGAACGTCAGAAGCAGTGGACAGCAACTGATAGCTGTCACAAGTAAGATATTTCAGACACCAGAAAGTTGCTGCTTCTCTGCATCAAGAGCAGTCAGCTTTGGTAGCATGGATCACTGTGTTTGGATCATTTGGATGAGGTACAAATGGGAGAAAACCCTGGAAAAGACTTATAGATATCTAGATGCAAATTCCATACCAAAGCTGCGCTCTGTAGCAATTTTAGAAAGAAAATAAATGCTGTGCTTGTACATTTTAATATCAGATATTTACACATAAACACATTATGAGAATTTTTTTAAACTTTTAATTTGATCCATATGGCAACATAAACAAAAACGTACCTAAATGCTGTTTTTTGAACACTCCCTGTGACACAGCTACCTTTAAATATATGTAAGGATCAGTAACACAAATTACGGTGCTTATGCCTTTTTACTAAACAGTGCACAAAAAACATTCTAATATATCCTCTTGTGGGATCTTGTCACTCACTTAATAACAACCTTGTTGTTATTAACAGCCTGCGTGACAGACAGGTCAAAGGTCAGCGGTACTTCATCCATATTTATGATATCACGAGCCCGATGGAAGTTTCCGCTATCTTTGTTTGAGGGAATGTGCTTTTTAGTTATTGCACCTCATTGAACCTCTGTGAGCTAATCATCGATTTGATTGGTCTACTGTTCCTGAAAGATGTTTTTGGCAGGATGAAAAAAAAAGCATGCATCAGCAGCATCTTAGTGTAGGCCGCAAAAGGGAAAAGAATGAGGGTAAAAAAATAGCAGCTTATAGTCTGGAATTTACAGTAAAAGGATTATATAGATGGCTGCAAACATAAAACAGCCTGTTACAGTTTTGTAACGTGAAAAGATACGATGAAAAGATCAATAATATGTACAACATACACGACAAAAAGCTATCGCATATTCGCTCTGCTCTACATAATTGTTTGATTGACCTGGACATGTTTTATGTCTGAGCTACAATTAAGATACTGAAACCTTATCGATATACGAGAAAATCCAATTGCAAAAATATAAACTGTACCATTTCTGAACATCTCCTCTTTCTATATCAGCTCCTCAGAAAGCAGGAGGATTTACAAAGTCAGGACAAAATGAGAGCAGCATCACTCTGCAGTGGAATAAAATCAACAACAATGTCAGCTTTGTTCTTCAGTATGATGGCATAGAGACAAACATCAGAGCACCAGATGCAGATGGACCAGTGATCCACACAGTCTCTTTTCTCACTGCTGGAACCAGATACACATTCACTCTCTTCTCTGTGTTTGAGAACGTCAGAAGCAGTGGAATACAACTTACTGCTGTCACTGGTAAGATATTTCAGAAACTGGAGAGTCGTTGCTTCTCTGCATCGAAAGCAGTCAGCAGTTAGTGTGAATCACTTGGATGAACATCTCTGAACATCTCACTTTTCTATATCAGCTCCTCAAAATGCAGAAGGATTTAAAAAATCAGGACAATATAAAAGCAGCATCACTCTGCAGTGGAATAAAATCAACAACAACACCAGCTTTGTCCTCCAGTGTGATGGGACAGAGACAAACATCAATGCATCAGATGGAGATGGACCAGTGACTCACACAGTTTCATCTCTGACTGCTAGAACCATATACACTTTCACTCTCTTCTCCGTGTTTGAGAACGTCAGAAGCAGTGGAGTACAACTTGTCGCATTCCTTGGTGAGATAATTTCCATCTTTATAACATATAAATGGTTAGAAATTGAGCATCGGCAACCACACTTTTACAATTCACCTGCAGCAGGAAAGGTGGACTTTCACAGGAAGTGCTTTGCACTTAAAAACTGCCTCATATTAACTTGACTGACAAAAATATACATAATCAAAACTTTTTAATTTTGTTTAACTTAAAGAAGTAGGTTTTGCTCCAAATGATTTTATTTCATATTTAAAGAAGTAACTGCCACAAATTGAATATAGTGATTACATTAATATTTCACTGAACATATTAGTTAAAATCTTCTTGGCCCAGAATTGGTTGATGTTCATTAATCCAATATATTCTTATTTTTATGTTGACCACCATCATTGTGCTGGAATCTGCATGACCTTCAACTAAAGAACCAAGTAAGTAAATCCATCTGTAAGTTGCTTTGTTATTTTTCCCTTTAATAAACTGGCATACTCACCAAGTTTGATTTAAGTTTTTAAGATTTATAATCAACTGTCAATGCCAGCAGTCAATGAGATCCCTGAAAGTAAAGCTTCAAGTTAGCTCAATTTCCTCTCTCTTACTGAAAACTAGATGCTAATAGCTCTGTTATAGAGTTTACCATATAATTAAACCATTGAAAATGCTCCAGATTACCAAACAAATTGTTAAACTTTAACATAATAATTGAATTATGTCTTTTTGTGTCGACAGGCTATGTTATTAGAATGAAACTGCAATTAAATTCTCAGACGCAACTATCAGATTCAGAGATGGAAGATGTTTTAGTGGAGGTGAGACCAGCCTATGTTGAAGTTTACATCTTTCTCGGTTTAATTATCATTCAGCATGAATTTCAATGACTTTCAGAAGTTTAAAATGTGATTTGTTTTTTCAGTTCTTCAAAGTACACGGTTTGTCACAATTTTCCCTGAAAGTTCGCATCATGAAACCATGAAGAAGTCAAAGGATGGAATCGTGGACCGGTCCAGTTTCTCTAAAGAATATTTACTTCTGTCTTTATCCTCTTCAATTTAATATATTGTTATCATCCACATGTACTTAGAAAAAAAAAGATCATTGCCTAATTAATATTCTATCATGCATGACTCTTTTGTCTAACTAGTGGTTCAGATGTTTTTTGGGTTTTATTACTTTTTGTTTATTTTAAGTTGAATTTATTAGGATTGCTGTAATTATCTTTTTATGTATATATTGTATTGGGTTTCTGTTCATTTTAATATTGGCCATAATCTTTGTTTATTTGAATTGTTATAGCTATAAAATAAAAATAAAACGAAATCTCAAATTTAGATTATGAAGTGAAAAATTTTAATCAGTAAAAGAAGAAATGAAACTAAATTCACTTCTTATGAAATTCAGCTTAGTTATTTCATTAAATATTTTTAGGTAAGGCAAGGTAAGGTCATTTTATTTATTCTTTTCTGATATTATTTTCTCTACCTATACATCCTAGTTGGATCAATACTTTTGCTGCACCCTCCTTTGATTCTTCCTCTCACCATAGTTGACCAGATTTACTCATAATCTTGCTCTTTGTTGGACTTTATACTTGATGGACTCTACCTTTCCATTGTATTTAGTTTTCCAGCTACATTTTCTTTTTGCATTGTGCTTTTTTGCCAACATGGCATTTGATGATCCTTCAATCGCAATCAACAACGAAAGAGAAGTCATAGGTAGGAAGCACCTATGAGAGTGTGTGAGTAATTAACAAAAAATAAAAATAAAAAAATTAATAGAAAATACAAAAGCAGAGCCGCAAGGACCACAAGTTACTACATTGCATTTCTCAGATTATTCTTTTTCTTTTCTTTTAACTCTGTGAGATTAGAATTTAATCAACATTATTTGTTTCCAAATTTGAATAATGTTCGTATTTGTAACATTATCATTATTCGTATTGCTTTATATGACCTACACTTTATTGCAGTTTGATGTGATTTATAACCCCAACCAGTCCAGATCCAAGTTGGCAACATCTGCTTGGGTTCAGCTCTACACCAGCTATTTGAGGCCATATCTTTTGGACAAATAAAATTATGTAAGGAGGGTTTCCTTCACACTTTCAATCAGCTTAATAAGCAGAAACAAGTTGAACAGGACACACATTTTACTAAATAAAATATTGCCGTACGATTAGTATCATATCAAATTATACAAATATTTTTCCATGCATACTTTCATGTTTCAGTCTTAAAAATACTAATTTTCTTATTATTAATTAAAGTGACACTTTTATTAAGATGTGAGGATAAAAACATCCGACTCCGATCTCAGAAATATGTTAATTGAACAACCATGTCTAATCCTGTGATCATTTTACTAAATAGAAAGTATTTAATTACCCCTGTGGGGTTTTTCTCTCTCTTTCCCTCCTTGTTCAGGTGTTTGTTCATGTGTGCACCGATCCTTTAGCTGCTCACAAGGCTACAACAAAACATCTGTCTCAATTCAAAACATGCAGCTGCCCACAGTTAAAAGCTCTTTCAGTTTATTTCTGAATTTTGAGGTAGCTCAGTTCTATGCTTTTGTCGCCCCCTGGTGGGTTCCTTGGGGTAGCTGAGTTGTGGTTGGGTTGTTTTTCACTTCTCTTGCTTTAACTATGTATTTGCTAATATTTGAGAAGAGTATTTAACATCAGACAGAATAAAGATATTCACTCTTATAACTTGGTGACTTTGAAAGTTTGTGTAAGTGATTAAATAGTAAACAAAGGATGACTTATATAAGTAAATAAAAACGTATTTTAAAATACTTCGTGCTCCTCAATGGCACTGATGGCATAACTGAATGCCTCATTAGATCCAACCAGGACGTAGTTTAAGTCCGGGCTTCAGTTTAGTGTCAGCACATCCTCATTCTTGTTCAAGTACAAGGAAAACATTTAAAGAAAATTGTTTCCATTTTGCATGAACTTCCTGACTGTATTTGTCAAAACTACCCCAATCTGCATCAACTCATCAAAAAGACTTTCCTGTGTATTCTGCAGCTCACATCGCCCGGCACGATCAGGCTTAAAGGAAAGTCCTGCATTTTAGACACTCAGTATTTAAGCATTGGGAATGTTATGATAACTTAGTAGTCGAGACTAATATAAAATAAAATTGGCACACGTTTTTTTAAACTTTTAATATTTTCAGAAATACAAATCATGGACAAAAGACTGCTTTTCATCTTCATCACAGGTTTGTACCTTTTTGTTTTACTGATAAATCAGTTTTAATTGTAGAATAAAATATTGTTTGAGCTCTTTCTAGATTTTTAGTGCAGTATTAAAGGATGGTAAATCTACTTGGGTCATTCTCCTAAAATAACTTTATTATTGACTATAAAGCAGAAACCGAGGGTAAACTTTTCAGGTGATCTATCAAGTATTTTAATTTAAAGTCATTATTGCTTACACAATAACATATTTAAACTTTTTATCTCTTGGCTGAAACTTTCTAAGTTAAACATTATTATTAAACTTACTTGAAAATGTTTCGCCACGTCAAATTTCTTGATTTTAATCCGTTTCGGTTCTCCGAACATGCTGTTCCTCAGCCTGATTATTTTCTGTTTCAGGAGCTCAGTTCAGCATCGCCTTTGCCCAAACTCGCCAGTATTACTTTGTAAACGTGTCTCTGGATTGGACCAGCGCTCAAAGTGCCTGCAGACGTGATTACACGGACTTGGCCACCATAGAAACCACAGCTGATGTTGATGCTGTTCTCAATACCATGTCAAACTACACAGGTTGGTTCCTAATTCTGTTTATATTTAAATAAATTTTAAAAAAAAAAGTGTTTCCAAAGCTGGAAAGCTCCAAGTAAAATCAATTATTTTTGGGTTTACTTCTTTTATAAGTAGTGAACCTGTTTTTTTTTGTTTGTTTGTTTTAACAGGCAAAGCTTGGATAGGTCTCTATGATGAGCTGTACAACAGCTGGAAATGGTCACTGGATGACAGCACTTTCTATGGCGATGGAGAGTATACATTCAGAAACTGGTTTCCAGGCTCACCCAATGACCTCAATGGACCGCAGCTCTGCGTCAGACTTTTCTCGGTGAATTCTGACTCTCTGAGCAGATGGGACGACCGTCAGTGTTCGGATGTGCGGATGTTCGTGTGCTATAATGGTAGGTTGAGCAAATGCTTCCTTCATCTGTCCAATTTTTGTGTTCGCTCCTCAAACGACAGTCTTTTCAATTCATGCAGTAAAGTTATGGAACAAGTTAAATGAGAAGTTAAAACAAAGTCAATATTTAATACAATTTAAAAGGAAATATTAAGAAGTCATTTTCACAAGATATAGAAAAAAGGGTTAGAGTTAGCATTAATGTGTTTATGTAAATTGAGGCTAATGCATATGAGTGTGTGAGTATGGATGTATATAATTAATTACCCTGTTTATTTTTATATTTAATTGAATTTATCAAATATTAAAATATTGTATGAGTTTAGGGGGTAGGAGTTCATAAGTTTCTTACTTATTCCTACTAGTTTTCGAGCATGTTAAGATTACCGTGGTACAAAAATGTCTTTTGCATTCCTTGTTCTTGTTCATGCTTTATTTATTTTTTGATACTCCTACTTTTGAGTATGCAGGAAAAAATGAATAATTCCTATCTATGCATTACAGGAACAGTAAACGGCACACTGTCTTTTGTTTTGAGTAACGTCTCACTGAACTGGACTGAAGCCCAGATGTTCTGCAGGAAGAATTATGTTGATCTCGCCAGGTAAGGTTGCCATTAATCACTGGGTTACGTAACAACCTGCAGAAGCTTGTGTACCTGCTGACAGATTTAGTAATCATAAAAATCTACTTCCCTGAATGCAGGTGTTTGTTAAATAGTTTCATCATTGTTAAGACTCAAGAAATAACATTTAAATACATTGTTGCTTCTTGTTTTAGCTTTAGCAGTAGCAACTTCAAGCCATATTGGTTAAAAAAAGTTTAGTAAGCTTTGTTTTTGTCATTTGTTTTTTGTTTCGTCTATTTCTCCATAAGGAAGCTCTGAGATTCTTTGTCTAACTTTCCAGGGAAGGCTGAATGTTTGGGGGGTTTTTATGACAAATTTTAATGTGTTTTATTTTGAATGCCAGTATCCTTTTCAATTTCCTTCACAGCATAAGGAATCAGACAGAAAATGATCTAATCAGCGCCCTAATAAGCACTGGGGACGTTTGGATTGGTCTGTATCGGGACAAACTGTGGTCTGACGGCAGCCTGTCTCTGTTTCGGCACTGGGCCGAGGGTCAACCCAGTTCTGCATCTGGTGTCCAGTGTGCTGCCACTGAGTTTGGCTCTGGAAGATGGTACGACGAAGGCTGCAGCCAGAGTTTGCCATTCGTCTGTTATAAAAAAAGTAATGTATCTGTTTTCAACAAAGAGATTTATATGTTTAAAAGAGAAATATGTTTAAAAACTGGTGCATTACACTTATTGAAAACAATAGAAATCCTTGATGGTTTACACATGAGTAATTTTGATCAGTTCTGCAAAGAGCAATTTATTGCATGTTGTCACATACAATCTGTTTCATTAGACCCAGACTGAAAACGGGACTTTTTAAACCTGTTTCTCCTGTTCAAATTTAGCCCAAACAATGTAGAAAGTCAGGCTTGATAAGGAAGTTAGTTCGACCATTAAATCTTTTCAACTACTGTTGAACTTCAAAAGGTGTTGTTTTTATTTTTCCATAACTACTCAAAGTTTCCATCAGTTTCCATGGTCACAACAACATGTTTTGCTTTAAGGTGATATCTTTGACATGAAGCCAAATGTTTTAAGAAAAGATTATAATTTTTATGTTACTTAGAAATGTTTCACTTACACTGCAGATTTGACTCGTCACTCCAGGCAATCTCAGTGTCTTAATGAACTTCAGTTGCATTTTCGTCGCTGACCAGGCCGGAATGAGTCTGCATAGGTGTAACGAGTTTGCTGAAAATTACAAAACATAGCAAAATGTGATTAAGTGGTTGTTTTTGTATGAATTGAAATCAATAGCTTCAAGTACAAGCCTCAATTTTAATTTTTCAAATATAGTTCAGACTAAGGATGTTTTTTATATTTTCAACACCATTTTGTTCAGGTGGTTGTTAATTTGATGGTTTGAACCATTTTAGGTGTGTGATAAAAAATACAACTGTTCTTTGTGATCTTTGGGTTTGAAAACAATATAATCAAGAAATATCTCCTGGAACTCCATTAATGCCAAAATTGCCACTGTGTGGGAGATTATATTGTTGTAATCTGTCAGCATAACATATTACCTATAATATTATGTTTTGTTGTATTCAGTCATTTATTTGCTCTGTATTCCAGTTCCTCCCAATGCAAAAGGTTTCAGGGCATCAGAACAAAATGAGACCAGCATCACTCTGCAGTGGAATAAAATCAACAACAGCACCAGCTACGTTCTCCACTTTAACGGCACAGAGACAAACATCACAGCACCAGATGGAGATGGACCAGTGAACCATACAGTCACATCTCTGACTGCTGGAACTAGATATACATTCACTCTCTTCTCTGTGTTTGAGAACGTCAGAAGCAGTGGAGTCAGCATTGCTGCAGCAACTGGTAAGGAGTTTTCTCTGAGACGTTTGATGATAGAGTTGGATTTATTAGCAAAACTGTAAAATAAGGAAAAAGCAAGTTTTCTCTTGTTCTTCACTAAAAGCAGCTGCTTTCTGTTACATTTTCTTTAAAGTTCAGTGCTTGAATTTGTATTCTGTAAAAATGGTTATTCATTCATTTATTGCTAACTGCTACATGTCACTTCATTCTAACACATTTTCTTTCTCACATCACCAAACATCAATTTGCTGAAACCTGCAACCAAAGGACCAAGTAAGTGAATGCCAAAACACACAGCATGTTTGCTTTAAATTTGTCTTTGTGCTTTTTCACTTTTCTTGCCTGTATTTACTTTTCTTAATTGTTCTAATATGAATTATGAAGATTTTGCGTTTGTTGTTTATGGCAGTATGTGTTGTGTCTGTGCCAACAGATTATGTGGTTGCAATAAACATGCAGCTGGATTCTCTGACTGAACTCTCAGAATCGGAGATAAATGACGCTTTGGCAGAGGTAAAGTTTCAGTTTCAGTTGAAGTTTTTGTTACAGTAACTGAGTACTTTAATATTAACTTTATTCTTAACTTTCATGTAGTTCTTCAAAAGTCAAGGAATACAACCGCAGTTCAATCTGAAGGTTCGTTTGGCTGCACCATAAGAAGAGAAAATCCAAGAAGTGAAGGACAATGAGTTAGCAACATGTTTTTCTAATTGTTATGTTCTCTATTTAAATAAAAGGAAATGTTTTCTGTACATATTTTTCTACACTTTGGTTTTGTTTGCACTGATGTATCACTGAGGCCCTTGACACTTTTTAACTTTCCTCCTGGAGCCTCAAACATTTTTATATTGAGATACTGAATATTCATGCATGTGTTTATCAATGCAGAAATCCATTTATTTGAGACGTAGTCATGATGATGGAAAATCTCTGAATGATCCAGAAAGCTGCTTTTGATCAATAACAACCGGGCAACATCATAAACTGTAATATGTTTTTTAATCCTTGCTTTGTTTTTCCTTAGTTTGTCACTTCAATGTTGCTTTTTTGTTTTTTATTTTAATCAGATAAAGTAATTTCAGACAGACAGATTTTAGGCTTTTTCAGTTGTTTCTTGCTGTATTAACTGAAGCTCTGTGTCGACAGCAGCAAAAAAAATAGAAGTAGTTAAGGAATGTGGATAGTCTGGGAATTTCTTACCTAACTCAAGGGAGCATCTTTTATCTAATAAACGTATAAACGGGTTTTCTGATTTGTTTTCTTACGTTCAAAACTAAAACACAGGAAGAATTCACCTGTTTGGATTTTTTTTATTCTGATTGTCATTCAACTGTTTCACAATCACTTTTTGGAAACATTTACTGTTCGTCTTTTAGGTAATGAGTAAAACCAACATAAAAAAAACTATGGTCAACATTGAATTCCTTTAAATCTAGACTGAAGATCAGCTGTTCAGAGCTGCTTTTGAAGCATAATTTAATCATTAATCTGATGTGTCATGATGGCAAAATGTAATGTTGAATGTTTGTTCTGACTTTGTGTTTTTATGATGTAAAGTACTTTAAAATGCCTTGTTGCTGAAAGATGCTATTCAAACAAAATTTAATTGACTGATTGCACGAGTTGCACAAAGGAATATCCAAAACAGCAGGAATTGCAAATGTGTTACTTTTCAACAAACCTCAAGTTTTTAAAATGTGGGATACAACTTTCTAACTGAAAGATTTGCTTATTCCCGGGTGTGCCTTCATTTTTGCTGCAGCCCTCAAAATGTAAGCATAAGGCACTACAGGCTGCAGCATATGAGTCAACTTCACAATAAAGTAATTGAACACTTGTTTTTTTGTTATAAATAATTTACCATTTTTGACAACCTTTTTATCTTTTTATTTTCTGAGTGGTGTCGGAGATCAGTCCACTGACCTGCAGCCGTTCTAATCTAGAGATTGCTTGTTTAGGGGGAATACTGGTAACTATTTCTGGCTCCAGATGTCGTGAGAAGCGCAAACAAAACAGACTGGGTTTCAGGATTTCCTCATTCTTTTAAATCTGGTTTCCCAAATAGAAAAACCCCTTTTTGTTAGATTTTCTTCCTTGTTCCTTTTTTGCCTGCCTCACACATTTTAACAAGCCGGAGACCAACAAACACATATTTTGGTTGCTCAGGACTGTGGAAGAAATTGCACTTAAAGTAAGGTGAAACTTTTTATGGTAAAAGTATTACATGTTGATAATGTCCCCATTTCAGCATAAGACAAAATTCAGCTATATTGTAATCCAATTTATAAAAAGTATTTGCTCAAACTAACGTCATGCTTGTTTTCAAAGGTTTAAGCTATGGACTACAGACTGCTTCTCTTAGTGTTTACAGGTGAGTGACTTTTGATTCATGATTCTTACTTTTTACTAATGATAGTACCTGAACACTCTCAATTGTTCAATTAAAATGTACATCTGATGTCGTTGTCTCCTTTGTGATTAATCTGTATTTGATTATTGCAATGTTCTGTAGTTGGGGTGCTCTATCCATTAACTCTTAGAAATAGCTAAAGAATTCAAATGAAAACATTAAAAACAAAAGGACATTACTGATATTTATTAACATGTCAGATCGTTTTTTATTCAGTCAAACCAATGTGAGACACTGTACTTTATGACCTATATTTCTTAAAATATTCCTTAAATTTTAATTGTAGTAAATGAGGAGAAAGCTATCGTTTCTGTCGTTTATTAATCTGGCAGTTAACACCACAAAAAAGCAAATCCATTATATTAATCCATGTTATATCGAAACTGACATGGTTTTAAAGCTATTTCAAAATACCTGGAAGAAAAGGGAAGCATCAATGAACCTGATCACTTGAATCATACATGCTAATGCAGGCAAACATTTAAAACCAGGAGAAACACTGATGTAACATAACACAAGTTGTAATGAAAGCTGCATATGTTTTGTTTCAGGAACGCTGTTCCGGGTTTCTCTTGCCCAAACTCGTCAGTACTACTTTGTGAACACAACGCTGAACTGGACTGATGCTCAGAGTCTCTGCAGACGGGACTATACTGACCTGGCCACCATAGAAAGCACAGCAGACGTTGAGGCAGTCGATAGAACCACAGAAGATTACACAGGTGAGTACCAAACAATGCACACATCTTTAAAACATGCATGCTCTATATATCTAAATATGTGTTTGTTGTTTGACCAGGTTTGGCATGGATAGGTCTGTATGATGAGCTTGTAAACTCCTGGAAATGGTCCCTCAATGACAGCAGCTTCTACGGTGATGAAGAGGAAACATTTAGAAACTGGTTCTCTGGTCAGCCAAATAATCTGAATGGAAAACAGCATTGTGTCATACTGTTGAGTGGGAGCCCATATTCTGGAAAATGGGATGACCAAGAATGTGAGGAAGCTCGCGAGTTTGTTTGTTATAATGGTGAGTAAGATCAGAGGATCCATTTTAAATGATGTGGTATATGGAGGTGGCTGGATGTTAAAGCAGACAACTTTCTGTGTCTCCCTCTTATTGACTGTCCTCTCCAAGCCAAAAAGATAAAAATTAGAAAAATACAGATTTACATTCCATTTCAAAGTCTCAACAAACTTCACACCTTAGAGGATTTATTTGTGAAGAATTTTGTACTGTTGGTGTTATTTTGTGTTTTTTTTTTTCCTATTCATTTCCAGGCACTGCGAATGGTTCACCAGTTTACATTTTAATTAATGAATCGCTGAGCTGGACTTCTGCTCAGGCATTCTGCAAGGAGAACTACGTTGATCTTGCCAGGTACACTCACTGAAGGCATGCATATTAGATTCAACAGAAACAGCCATTACACAGTATTGTTTATAAAACCTGAATTTAACATGACATATTTTGCTCCTTTTTAAAAACGTGCTTAAATTTTTCTGTGTTGCTTTTCCAACTTGAATATTTATTCAAGTTATTCAAGCCTCATACATAAGTTTCAAAATTTTTACTCTTATATTTTACTGTTCAGCAAACTTGCATGATTCCTCATCTTTTCTGCTAACGTTAATAAATGTTTATTTCTATGACAGTACAACAAGAAAAGTTACTGAAGTAGTATGTCTGTGTAGGGTTGCAATCGAAAAAAAAATCAAACAAAGTCCAGAAGTTATAGAGCTCTTATTCGTTTTATCTTTTTTTTTCCAAAAACATTTCCATCCAGTTACATCATGACAGGTTCACACACAAGAGGGAGAGAGCCTTCTGATCTAACACACCTGCCTTTTAAAGCATTGGCTCTTCCTTGACTAATTAAGGGGTGGAGTCAACACTTACAAGTGAAAACAACATTTGTACTACACTATATTCCTAGAAAGAAATTTACATTTCAACTAACAATCTTCAAACTAAAACAAAAACAATCTGGGCCCCAAATTAAATCCAAAAAAACATCTCCCCTCTCTCTCAAACAATAGATTCTGAGGTTGATTGAAAACACCAGGTCCTTGTCAGCACTGCTCATGGGCGCGCTTCCATGGCAACACCTGACCAGGTGACCTCAAAGAGAAGAAAAATGATTAAAACAAAAACACCAAACAAAGCAAGTTGCTTCCTCCAAACAAAATACAGTTAATAAATAAATCGGAATATAGAAGCACAAAGACATCACCTTTTAGGGAGGGGTAAATCCCTCACACTTCCCTCCTCTTCAGGAGGCTCGCTGTGATTCCAGCGAGACAAAAAGTCTGCAACTGTGTTCTCTTTTCCTGGAATGTAGCCCATCTTAAATCGGTAAGGTTGAAGAGACAGGAACCATCGTGTTATGCGACTGTTTGTGTCTTTCATGGCTTCCAACCATTTCAGTGCCCGATGGTCAGTCTCCAGGGTGAACTCTCTCCCCAGCAGATAATATCTCAGAGAGTCAATAGTCCATTTAATAGCCAGACACTCCAGTTCCACCGCCGAATATCTGGTCTCTCGTGGAAACAGCTTCCTACTGATGTAGGCGACTGGTTTCTTCTCCACTTCCCCCTGCAAAAGAACCCCACCAATCCCCCTGGCAGATGCATCAGTCTGTACAGTGAAGGGTAAGGTGAAGTTTGGGCTCTGAAGTACAGGTTCTTGACACAGTGCCTGCTTCAAATCCTGGAAAGCCCTCTCCTGCGCTTCTCCCCACACAATTTTTGCTTTTGATGTTGCAGTAAGGTCAGAAAGAGGAGCTGCCCTAGCAGAAAAGTTTCTGATAAAACGCCGATACCAACCTACCAGGCCCAAAAAGGACCTGACTTGTCTCTTAGTTGTTGGTCTTTCTGCTGCTTTAATTGCCTCCACCTTGTCTTTCACTGGCTTTATGACTCCTCCACCCAATGTGGCCTAAATATTGAAGCTCCTTCTTTGCCAATGAACATTTCTTGGGATGAATAGTCAAGCCAGCTTGCTTGATGGTTTGTAGCACTCGCCTCAGATGAATCAGATGTTCTTGCCACGAGTTGCTGTAAATGACAATATCGTCAAGGTAAGCTGCAGTAAATGACTCCAGACCAGACAATACCTTATTCATCAGTCTTTGAAAAGTGGCGGGTGCGCCATGAAGTCCAAAAGGCATCTTGGTAAACTGCCATAATCCTTGTGGGGTCCTGAAGGCAGTGAGAGGCTTAGCAGCATCTGTTAGGGGAACCTGCCAGTATCCCTTGCAAAGATCTAAAGTACTTATATATTTAGCCTGGCCAACACATTCAATGAGGTCATCCAACCTTGGTAATGGGTATGCATCAAAGTCTGATTGAGCATTTACCTTTCTAAAGTCAATGCAAAAACGGATGCTTCCATCCTTCTTGATTACCAAAACCACCGGGTTGCTCCATTCACTGGTGGATGGTTCAATCACGCCAAGCTTCAACATGACCTCAATTTCCTCCTTCAACACCGGAGACATCTTCTCTGGGATGCGATACATTCGTTGCCGGATGGGGACACTGGACTTCAGACGAATATCATGTTTCACCAAATCTGTTGAACCTGGTTGTTCTTTGAAGAGATCTGATGGAATAATGGCCTCTAACTCCTGTTGCTGGCTGAGGGTGAGATGAGACAGGTCAAGTGAGTTAACAGAGTCTTTTACAGATGGCAACTCACCCTCATAATCATCTTCCTCTTCCACAGCACGCACAAAGCAATGCTGGGCAAGGGGTGGAGCCCGGGATTTCCACTCCTTAAGCAGATTGATATGAAAAGTTTGCTTTGTGTTCCTTCTCTCAGGCATCTCAATCTCATAGGTGGTAGCACTTAGCTTCTTTAGAACAGTGAATGGCCCCTGCCATTTTGCCAACAGTTTATTCTCAGATGTTGGAAGTAATAAAAGAACCTTCTGACCTGGTTTGAAGGATCTGCATCTGGCCGTTTTATCATACCAGGTCTGTTGGTGCCGTTGCGCCTTCTCCAGGCGCCTTCTGACGAGCTTGGTTGTCTCCTCCATCTTCTGTCTCATCTTTAGAATGTAGCTGATGACATTGGTTGACTGCCCCTTCTCGCCAACCCAGGACTCTTGAAGCACATCCAGAGGACCCCTCAGCTGTCTGCCATAAAGAAGTTCAAATGGCGAAAAGCCAGTGGACGCCTGCGGAACTTCACGATAAGCAAACAGTAGATAGGGTAACCACTTATCCCAGTCTTTGCCATTGACAGAGACAAACTTCTTCAACATGCTCTTTAATGTCCTGTTGTATCGCTCCACCAACCCATCAGTCTGTGGGTGGTAGGGGGTGGTCCGAATACCCTTTATGCCCAACAACCTATAGACCTGCTTAAGATTGTTTGACAAAAAGTTAGTACCTTGATCAGTAAGTACTTCTGATGGAATACCCACCCTAGAAAACAACTGGAGTAAAGCATAGGCTATCTGTTTAGCAGTTATGTCTCTCAGAGGAAAAGCCTCTGGATACCGAGTGCTATAATCACATACAACCAGAATAAACCGATTTCCTGCTTGGGTCCGTTCAAGTGGCCCCACAATGTCCATACCTATCCTGCTGAAAGGAACATCCATAATGGGTAAAGGCTGCAATGGATATTTTGAGACATTCTTGCCTCCCGACAGCTGACACACTGGACACGATTGGCAGAACTCTTTTACTTGATAATAAAGACCTGGCCAATAAAACCTGGCATAAATCCTGTCATAGGTCTTTTTAAAACCCAGATGTCCTGCCCAAGGAACACTATGACCCAAATTTAACACTTGTTCCCTTAGACTTTGTGGAACCACCAGCTTGTCAGAACCTGTCTTCCCCCTTTGAAAGTAGAGCAACCCATCTCTAAGGATATAATCTCCCCCCTCAGGGTGTTTATCATCGGTGAAAGGAATTGCTTGATCAAAAACCCTTCAGTGATTCATCAGACTGTTGTAATGTCTTGAAGTCAACTTGTGAACCCAAAATGTCCCCGTCAAGATCTGGCAACCCCAATGAGGTTTGCCTAACCGTGCCTGCCATTTTATGAAGCCTTCTTTGTTGTTTGCTTTTCCTCCCTTTAACCACACTCTCAGAAGGAATATCAAAATTAAAGAAGGGCAGTTCTTTCATAGGGTTCAGCTCATCAGTAGTTTCAGAGTTGATTTGCTGGCCTGTTTCAACACCCTCCGGTGTAGCTGCAGATTCCTCCTCCCCAGCTAGTTTAGTTTGTGTTTGTGATCTGGTTACCACATACACCGGCTTACAGGCCTGAATCAGTTCTGGTAAAACTGGAATATCCTGACCCAAAATGACTTTGTAAGCAAGACCTTCCACTACACCAACACTTAAAAGATAAGTTTGGTTTGCCACTTCTAGAAAAACTACAGCAGTGGGGTAAGTTTTGTGATCTCCATGCACACAGGAAATATCAAGGCCAGGCCCCCCTAGATAGCATTGATTTTTCAGAATAGACGGGTGGACTAAGGTCTGTACACTTCCTGTATCTAAAAGAGCAATGGCTGGCTTTCCATTTATTCTAACCTCCATGACTTGTTTCTTACCCTGAAATTGGTCTTCTACAAACCCTGGCCTCGGAACAGTGCAAAAATATGCTGATTTAGCTTTTATCAACGGGCAGTCAGGTTTTATATGACCCTCTTGACCACAAAAATAGCAGACAATAGGTTTTGTTTCTGATTTGGGCTTAGATGAGAATGTTTTCCCCCTTTGTTTCGCTACAGCTGTCATCTGACTTGGACCACCACCCAAACCGAACCCCACAGACTTACCCTGCATTGAGCTGGTCTTATGCTGAAGGTTATATCGAAAGGTTTTTGGTCCCCGCCTTGCAGCTAGGAAGTTTTCAACAAGTTCTGCCGCTTCTTGTGCCGATGCAGGGTTCCTCTCTTTAACCCACACTTTCAGCTCTGGTGACAGAGAACTGTAGAACTGTTCCAGAATGAGGATCTCCCCTATCTCATCTTTTCTTCTCTTCTGAGGCTGCATCCACTTCAGGTAAAGGTCTTTCAAACGATTGTAAAACTCTCGAGGGGTTTCATTCACACGGACCTCAGGCTCTCTAAATCTTTGTCGATACACTTCTTCATTAATCTCATATTTAGTCAAGATGGCTGCTTTTACTTCGTCATAATCACAGGAATCCTCTACAGCCATGGCCACATATGCTGCTCGGGCCCTGCCGGTGAGATGAGGTACCAATCTTATTGCCCAGTCCCTCTCAGGCCACTGGTACGCCGTTGCCAACCTTTCAAAGGTTGTTAGGTATTGTTCAATGTCATCTCCCTCCTCAACCTTTGGAATATCAGATTGAGTCCATGCTTTTTGTACTGGCTCACCTCTAGATTGATGCCGGGGAGTTGGCTCCACATCTGCTTCTGAAGAGGGGCCTGATTGAGCCTCAGCTTCAGTTTCAGTTTTCTGCTGCTTCTCCAGCTCTTCTCTCAAATTGGTCATTTCATCCTGAATCTGGTGCCATCTCTTTTCTTGCTTACATTCCTCTTTGTCCCATCTATCAACAAAGTCACTCTGGAACTGGAGACATCTTTCCAGCATGGCAGCAATGTTGTTCATGTCCACAGATGTTTCATCACTGGAGTGCAAAGTTGACTGACCTGTAGCTCCCTCCTGCTCTGCCTCCTCCACCGGAGCGGCTTCTGCCACTTTGAGGCTTTTCGTCTGCTGCTTTGGACCCATGATTAGCTCTTTTCTGGACCTCAGCGTCGCATCCCACTTCTGACACCAAAATGTAGGGTTGCAATCGAAAAAAAAATCAAACAAAGTCCAGAAGTTATAGAGCTCTTATTCGTTTTATCTTTTTTTTCCCAAAAGCATTTCCATCCAGTTACATCATGACAGGTTCACACACAAGAGGGAGAGCGACTTCTGATCTAACACACCTGCCTTTTAAAGCATTGGCTCTTCCTTGACTAATTAAGGGGTGGAGTCAACACTTACAAGTGAAAACAACATTTGTACTACACTATATTCCTAGAAAGAAATTTACATTTCAACTAACAATCTTCAAACTAAAACAAAAACAATCTGGGCCCCAAATTAAATCCAAAAAAACATCTCCCCTCTCTCTCAAACAATAGATTCTGAGGTTGATTGAAAACACCAGGTCCTTGTCAGCACTGCTCATGGGCGCTTCCATGGCAACACCTGACCAGGTGACCTCAAAGAGAAGAAAAATGATTAAAACAAAAACACCAAACAAAGCAAGTTGCTTCCTCCAAACAAAATACAGTTAATAAATAAATCGGAATGTAGAAGCACAAAGACATCACCTTTTAGGGAGGGGTAAATCCCTCACACTCTGGTTAGAAAAACTTAAACAAGAAAGATTCACTTGTTGAAAAAAGGCAGCATAACAAGTTTCCCTGGCCTCGGAAACATGGAAAAGCATCCAAGTGCATGAGAGAATGTGTTTGTGTTTGCTTAACATTATTGTAAACGTACTTTCAAATATTGCAGTGTTCGCAATCAGAGCGAGAATGACATCATCTCAAACCTTGGACGTGGATCATTCCTGTGGATCGGCCTGTATCGAGAAAAACTCTGGTCTGACGGCAGCACCTCTTTATTTCAAAACTGGGCGCTTGGTCAGCCAAACCACGGCGGTGAAGAATGTATAGCAACATACTTTAATGAATCTGGAAAATGGCACGATCAAGACTGCTCCCTGAGTTACCCGTTCATCTGTTACAAACCAAGTAACGTATCCAGTCTGGGTTGAAAATCAAGTTTTGTCTGGGAAAGTTTTTTATAGCTCAGTTGCAGTTATTTTTGAACCTGCTAGATGTCACTAAAGTCTAAATGTGAACATGAAACTGAAGAATTAGACATTTATAAGAGAAAATTATCTCTCCTTCATACACAAAATGAGATTGATTTACTGTATTTGGTTGGGTTTTTTTTTTCTTCAGTTCCACCCAATCCAGGAGGTTTCAGAGCATCAACACAAGATGAGAGCAGCATCACTCTGCAGTGGAATAAAATCAACAACAACACCAGCTTTATTCTCCAGTTTAACGGCACAGAGACAAACATCAGTGCACCAGATGGAGATGGACCAGTGAACTACACTGTATCTTCTCTCACTGCTGGAACCAAATACACATTCACTCTGTTCTCTGTACTTGACGGCGTCAGAAGCAGTGGAGTAGAGCTTACAACAGCCACTGGTGAGATGTTTTGGTTTTGCTTTACGGTTCATCTTTTGTGGATGTGGCCAAACTGAGAATTGCTTGTTAGAGCTTCTCTTAAATAACTAGCAACAGCAACATCTTTTCATGAATCATTTGAGAATTACTGAGCTCATACTGATCTATTTCTGCAGTGAACACTTTGAATTTGCATATCAGACAAACATGAGTTGTACCAAACAGAATACATTTGACTTTTATGGAAAGAATATGATAATAATGTCCAGTCTATCCTGTCTGACTGCTTCTGACTGAGCGCTTTTTTGAAACACAAAGTCCTTCATTCATCACCTTCCATTTTAGCCCTGCACCCGTTCCCACCTTCAACTTGTGAAGAAGTGTTGTCTCTGTAAAAACTAAAAAACTGAAATAGGTCTACCTACCAACTGCCTAATTAGATAAAAGACATTCAAATCTAAAGGATAAATATGTCTCTCTAATTGTACTCTACAAATAGAGGCTAAAATGTTGTTTGACTCATTATTGTCAAAGATTAGATTGGAGTGTATTGGTCTCAGAAGCCAATGAAAAATGTTTTGTGCCCTAAATTTAACTTAACTTTCATCTAAATAAAAAGAGAGATGCATGAATGACATTTTGTAACCACCAGGATCCATTCAGCACCCGAACCGTCACATAAAAGCTCATCTTTAGCTCATTTATAGAAGTGATCTGACTTCACCACAGGGAGATAGACTGACAAGAACAATCTTTTGTACATTACAGTTTTGTAATGTTTTTGTCTTTCTTAGTGCCGCAAAATGCTGAAGACTTGAGACTAACTGCACAATTTGAGACCAATATTACTCTGCAGTGGAAGAAAGTAAACAACAACACCAACTTCATCCTCCAGTTTAATGGCATAGAGAAATTCATCAGTGCTCCTGGTGAAGATGGATCAGTAACTTACACAGTCTCACCCCTGAACCCTGGCACTAGATTCACTTTCACTCTCTTCTCCGTGATTGAAAACATCAGAAGCAGTGGAGCACGACTTTCAGCTGCCACTGGTAAGATGCATTACTTTGTCTCCTCTTTATTCTGGAGGAATGCATGCTGGCTGGAATTACACAACAAAAGTGTGCTTGACCAGTATTTATGTGATGCAAAACAGAGCATCATGATGACAGAGTCTGAGTTCATGTGGCATAAGCTTGAATTTGCATCATGACAAATATCAGCTGCAGTGTCAGAGATACCGTGAAAAACCACAAGCTGCTGTACAGCCACACTGGCAGTGCAGTCTGACTTCTTCCAACTAGCATGGTTAGCATTCCTCAGACATGTTTTGTGATGGAAACACTTTCGCTAAGAGAAGCTACTTATTGGCTAATTGTTGTAGGACTAATGTGGTCCTCAGGGACCGCTGCCCTGCGTGCATTAGTGTTTCTCTTCTGTGAATTGAATAAGTGAGCAAATAAGAGGTTTCTACAGCAATCGGTGGCATTCAGAGGAGGTCATGATATCACTTGAATCAGGTGTTCTGGAATGGAGATGCATCGTAAATATGCAGAACATTTTTGCCTGATGACCAAACGGGAGAGACACTGATTTAGCGCCTTACAATTCAACAATAAGGTTTTAAAATATATTTTCTAAATGAACAGGAAACATGCTGATACTTTTAAACTTGTCAGAAGATGAGCTGTAGTTGTGTGGACCAACTGCAGTCATGCAAGGCAAGCCTTAAATCCCTTTAATGCAATTCACAAATGTGCTTTTTCTTTTAAAATCAGACACTAATAATCATTTATAAAACTAACGAAAATAAATCAATTGGTTTGTCATGGATCCTTTCCCCAAAGGTGAAAGGTACATTACCAGACCTCTGTTACACTTGATGACACACTGAGAAGGAGATTTGATTGCATATCTCAGTTGTAAACAAAATGGTTGATTATGATTGGGGATCCCAGGAAAACACCTGGGAGAAATTACAAACGTAATTTAGATTTTTCTTTAACATAGTTTTTTAAATCCTATAAACTTTATCCTGTGCACATTTTGTGAATTCACTGTTCTTTAGTGAATTAGTCTATTTAAGCTGTAGTAACATGCTGACCCATGACTCTATAACGTTTAACTAAAAATGAGTTTATTCGCCACAGACTCAGTTCAAGTAGCAATAAGTTCTGAACTTAAGTCATACCTTTGTCGTTGGCGTTCTGTCACCACATTCAAACTTTTTAAAGATTCAGAATATTGCTTTGCTTGTTTTCCTATCACTCATCCCTAATAATATATCTGAAGTGCTTGTTGTACATCTCTGTCTTAGTGCCTGAACATCCAAGCAACTTCAGAATATCGCTGCTGTATGACACCAACATCACTCTGCAGTGGGATAAAGGCGACAACAACACTAGCTTTGTTCTCCAGATCAACGGCTCAGAGACAAACATCAGTGCACCAGATGGAGTTGGACCAGTATTTTACACAGCTTTGTCTCTCACTGCTGCAACTAGATACACATTCACCCTCTTCTCTGTGTTTGAAAACCTCAGATCCAGGGGAATTAGCATCACTCAAGTTACTGGTAAGAAGACGAGCTATTCTTAAGCCAGAATAATAAACATTTAAGCAAAAATAATATTAACTTTTCAGATTGCATAACAATCTGGAAAGTTATGCAAGATCATGGATCCCAATAAGTCATCCTGTACTGCAGTCATGTTCCTGAATTTTCAGAAGTTTATTTTTTCTTTCAGTATATGGGTGTTAAATACAAACACATGTAACCTACAATGCAATTATTGCAACCACTTACTTCATGCTTTTTAAATTAAATTTAACTTGTCTCAATTTCAGCTCCTGAAAGACCCACAGGATTCACAGTATCAGCACAAAATGAGACCAGCATCACTCTGCAGTGGGATAAAGACAATGACAACATCACCTTTGTTCTTGAGGTTAACGGCAGATTCACGGCCATCAGTGCACCAGGTGGAAATAGTCTAGTAACTCACACAATCCCATCGCTCACTGCTGGAACCAGATACACATTCACTCTCTTCTCTTGGCTTGAGAACACGAGAAGCACTGCAGTACAACTTACAGCTGTCACTGGTATGTTTTGTTTCTGTTTTAGTTTGTCCTACTAATAAAATCTTGTTTGAAAACCTGTTGTGTATTTTAATTGTTAGAAGTTATTATTGTTGCTCACTGGGATGACAAAATCTCTTGTTATTCAAGTGACAGATACGTGGATGTATTTTTGCAGTTCAGTTACTGTGAACCTACAGTTGTTTGCAGCAGCTGAGTGTTGTTCATCAGGTTGGTGAGTGGTTTCAGCTCTCACCTACCTGATGGCTATTGACTTGCATCCTCAAAAGGACAGTGTGAACTTGTCTTTCAGTAGATGCATTTATTTTTTTGTTTTTCTGGCTCAGCTCCTCAAAATCCAGGCAACTTTAGACCATCAACCCAAGATGAGACCAGCATCACTTTGCAGTGGGATAAAATCAGCGACTTTGTCAGCTTCATTCTCCAGTTTAACGGCACAGAGACAAACATTGGTGCACCAAGTGGAAATGGATCAGTATCTCACACAGTCTCATTTCTGACGGCTGGAAGTAGATACAAATTCACTCTCTTTTCTGTGTTCGACAACGTCAGAAGCAGTGGAGTCAATATCACAGCATCTACTGGTAAGATCATTTGTTTTTTTTGATACGTTGTTAAACAGTCCTCATAAATGTGACAATCATTAGCACTTAAGATAATTTATTCCCTTTTCTCTTTTTCCCTTGGTCCACACATCTGTCCATAGGGCCAAGTAAGTAAATGCAGCTTCATGTTTTCATCAATGTTTGTTTTTTCCAGTTCAGAATGTTGTTTCTAGCTGCACTGATAAATCTAACTTTGCTAAGACAATAACTTTGCTTATTATGTTAAAAAAAGCTAAGACTAGTGTTTGTCCTAGTTAATACTAACAAGAACTAGTTCTAAAGTCAGCCCAAGCAGCTCATAATGAATTGACTAATGTTCAAAGTTCACCACTGATACATTTTAAAACAAGAAAGCTTTGCATTGAATTTATCATAATTAGTCTGCAATAGAGTGTAAATACATGGAGTAATGACAGCAGTCACTTTCAGTCCTCTCATTACTGTCAGGTCACTTGAGTTGTGGTTTCTTTCACCTCCAAACTGCATTATTACCATTTTTGCATTTTTCTTTTTACTAGATTACATTGTTGCTTTAAACATGAACTTCAAGTCCTATGGTGCATTGTCAGAATCAGAAATCCAGGCTTTTGTGACAGAGGTAAGATCATTTGATTATTCAATAGATTGATGAAACCTTATTTTTCCTGACGTGACATCTTCTTGTTTTTACAGTTCTTTCTTAAACATGGTATCCTGCCGCAGTTTTCCATGAGGGTTAAATCTGTCGAGCCATAAGATGAGCAGAGGAACATTTTTCCTGGAGGGAAAGAAAATATATAATCACAAGAAAATATTTTGTCAAATTTTTAAATGTACAGAAAATGAGTTTCAAACGCATCACAATTTTTCAGAATAAAAAAAATTATAAAAATCTAAAGGTGCTATTTACATAAACATTTCACCAGTGGTGGATAACAGCTCATTTAATCCATGCAAAGAAAGAAACCAAAACAAATAAGTTCAGAAATTAAATCATTTGTAATAATGTAAAATGACACAGTTATTCTCTTCCTTAAGTTTTATTTGATAATGTTTTATTATTTGGTAAGAAGGGAGAAGCTAGGTATCGTTTGCATATATTAAGAAAAAATCTTTGCTGCATGCCATCTGGACAACTCTAACATATACTGACAGAATATAGTTTGGTCAAATGAGAACAAAATTGATGAAAGCTCATATTCAAGCATGATCTGAATGTTAAATAATCACTGATATCCTCTATTTCACACTTGCTATAATTTTGACCTTATTTGGACGGAACAGGACCGAAACGCAGACATGAAGCAGGGTGACGCCTTCATGCCTGACACCTTTGTGCTTCGCTGAAATTAACAAGTGGTCACTGAAACATAACAACATGCCTTCTGGTGAATGTTTTTACAGTCAGACAAGATAAGAATGTAGCTACTATTTAGCCACATTGGCATCAATATAGAGGAGTCAAGGCTTCTAAATCAAACTCACTGCACCAAACGGTTTGGCATGGTGCTGTGGGGCTACTTTGGAGGAATAGGTACAGGTACATTGGACAAATTGTGACACAACAAAGATCCATAATGTATACTGACGATACTGGTCCTCCATGTGCTGTTGATTACTACATAGTTCACTTGTAATCCCGGAGCATGTAAAGTCCAGATGAAAAATTTTTGGGTGAATTTTTCAGTGGAAAATTTATTTCCATATTGTTGTTCAGTCCGGTACAGTTGGATATATTTAGACAAATCCAGGAAATATTTTACAAATCAAATAAATTTCTGCTCCTGGTGTGGACTTTGCCCCTCCCACTATAGAGCAACATGAAAAGATTTTTCCCACAGGGAGTGGTAACGCTAAATGGGAAGGACTTTGGCTTGACAGCCACAATGCCCAGTGTTTGCCTTTTACTCCAGGCGAGGTCATCTTTCACATTCAGGGAATAAAAGGTAGGATAAAGACTAAAACATAACAAAACGCTGGAACTGAACTCTGAAATGTACCAGGAATGTGATTTACTTTTGATTGATCCTCATAGAGATAAATGTAGAAGGACAAAGGATTAAACCAGAAACTTGCTCTTCCAGATGAGAGCTAAATGTGCCTTGCATAACAAATTAAAAGGTTTGTAGATTGATATGCTTGTGCTTAAGGGAAAAGAGGAAGTGCATAAGCGTTTTATGTGTTGAATAATGTTTGAAAGAGAACCGAAACAAAGAGCGAGAGACTGAGTCATTTGTCCAGGCAGGTGGACTTTGGCCAACAAGTGTTGCTGAACTGATTCAAGCTAATGATCAAATGGGTCCACAGTAACTAAAGTGTTCAGTTTCATCAGGTGTTTCATTATTTTGAATATTTCTGGAGATTAAACATAATTTAACATAAAGGCCTTTTGCGGATTCACATAACTGTGACAGACTTGATGAAGTAGCAGCTGGTGTTAACAGTTCAGATGAAACTACATTCAAGATTGGCCTGAATGTGAATTTAATGGTGTTGTTTAAATTCATAAAACGCAGACACAAAGCAGGCTGACAAATAATTAATAATAATAATAATAAACAGTTGGTTGTTTTTGACAGAAAGTGGTGCATTTCTTCAGACTTCAACAGTAGAGCTGGCAAGAGGTTGATCTTTTCACAAATTATTTGTATTATATGAAACTGTCCTGATATGGTGACAGTTTTAACAAATATGAAGCGGCTAAGTTAAAACCATGGTTCTTTTTCCAATTTTGAGGTCATGGCTTCCCAAGACTTATTTCTGTCCAAGGAGCAGTTTCAGTGCTGCATCTGCCAGGATGTTTTCTCCGAGCCTGTCTCCATCCCCTGCGGTCACAGCTTCTGCTTCACCTGCATCACCGCCCACTGGGAAGGCAGGCTCTCCATCAATTGCCCCAAGTGTCACACAGAGTACAAGATCTGCCCGGAGCTCTGCGAAAATTCTTTCGCCAAAGAAATGTCGGAGAAGATCCGAGCCAGGAGGCAGGACGGCGTGCAGGGGAAGACGGTCGGCTGTGACGCGTGCGTGGGGAAGCAAGCGAAGGCCCTGAGGTCCTGCCTGGTGTGTTTGACCTCGTACTGTGAGAGCCACCTGGAGCCTCACCTTAGAATTGGCTCGCTGAAAGCTCACAAGCTGATAGAACCGGTGGGGATGCTGGAGAACAGGGTGTGCAGGAGGCATCAGGAGCTCCTTGAGCTGTTCTGCAGAAGTCACCAGAAGTTTGTTTGTGTCCAGTGTGTCAAGACGGACCATCACTGCAACGACACGGTCCCAGTGGAACGAGAGATTCAGGACAAGAAGGTGACTCTCAAGAGTCTATAATCTTAAATCCAGAGAGATATTTGACTACGGTTTTGAGCACTTTTTCTGTTTTTAGGGTCAGATTAAGATGATTCAAGGTGAAGTTCACCAGAGGATCCAGGACAGGCTGCAGAAGCTGGAGGAGATCAGACACAATCTTGAGATAAGCAAAGTGAGTTGATATCAGTGTGATACAGCGGTTATTTCACAGAGTGTAGAAGACAGATTACTGCTCCAATTTATATTCCAACATTTCAAATTTATCACTCACCCACAGGAGAACACAAAAAGGGACATTGAGGAAAGTGGGCAGGTCTTCTCCACTCTGATCCGCAGCATCGAGAGAAGTCGAGCCGAGCTGATCGAGGTGATCCAGAGGAAGCAGGAAGCGGCAGAAATGAGGGCGAAGAGGCTCATCGCTGGGCTGGAAACAGAAATCTCTGAGCTGCAGAAGAGAAGAAGGGAACTGGAGCAGCTATTTCACCACGAAGACCACCTCCATGTTCTGCAGGTTTAATGTCTGAGTGTTTTGGGACTGAGTTAATTCAAGACAACTGGTTCAAGTGGCATCAGAACCACAACCAGGTGTCTGTAAAACACAAAGTGTGAGAGATAAGAAGAGGCATAGTGACATAATCTAATCAGTATTTCCTGATCTGACTCCTTGGCTGCAGAGTTTCCCGGCTGTGAGTTCCCTCCCATCTACTGAAGAGTCCTCAAACGTCCTCGTCCATTCAGAAACATGCCTGGGAACCATAAGGAGAGCGGTGGCTGGCATTCGGCAGCAGCTGCAACTGCAACTGGAAAACCTTTCCTATCGAGGTTTGTTGGATGAGCAAAGCATCTCGCAATATTCGTTATTTTCCACCATTCAGTCAACTGAGGATGTTCTTATTGTCTCATTCAGAATACGAGAAGATCCAGCAGTATCCAGGTAAAGCTTCGCTGACTTTCAAGTCTTTTAGTATTGCCTCTCTTTTTTGTGTTTTATCCTAATTAAATAAATGCACACAAATTAAAGGTTGAATTTATGCAAGTACAAGATTTATCTGCTGTAATGAAAGATTCATTTCCAATTAGCTTACAGTTTGTGGAAGGCTGTGTCATTTATATTTCAGTCCTGTAATCATGATTTGAGTGAAAACAGAAAGATGAACATTCCTCTGCTGTGATCTCCTTCTGTCCACCAAGCTGATGTCCTCCTGGACCCCAGGACGGCCAACCCCTGGCTCGTTCTGTCAGAGGATGGGAGGCAGGTGCAGGACGGAGACGTAATGCGAAATGTGGCAGATCTCCCAGAACGTTTTGACAAAGCTCCATGCGTCCTTGCTCTCATGGTAGCAAAAACATATGAGGTGTTTCAAGTGTGTGGTGCCTTGTGGCATTGTCTAAAGTCTAATTCTTGCCTCTGTAGGGTTTCACCACAGGGAGGCGCTACTGGGAGGTGCATGTGGGAGACAAAACGGCGTGGGACCTGGGCGTAGCTCGAGCATCCGTTAGAAGGAAAGGTGCTGTGACTCTGAGTCCAGACGACGGCTTCTGGACCATCTGTCTGAGGAAAGGAGCTGAACTCTGGGCCTGTGCAGGCGAGGCAGAGCTTCTGTGCGTCTCCAAGAGGCCAAAGGTCATCGGCGTGTTCCTAGACTATGAAGATGGGGTTGTTTCTTTCTTCAATGCAGAGACTGGGTCACACATCTATTCATTTACAGGGTTTCACTTTACCGAGGCCATTTTTCCTTTTTTCAACCCGGATACGAATGAAAACGGCACCAACAAATTGCCGCTGACCATCCAGCCCATTAAGAAACGCATCTTTGGCACAGATTTAGAGGACATCACTATATGAAATTTTAAATATGTATCCAGCAACGTTTTATTTATTATACAATGTATGCTAAAGTTGTTTTGCAAAGCTCCCGGTGAATTTATCAATGCTCCACCAGTACAGTACGCTCATTTAATTATTCAAAGAAATGCCTAAAAATACTTTAAATAGATTAAAATAAATAAATAAATTTGCAGCTTCATTTTGTACTGAAAAGAAACAAGAAAATACAATGTTTTAATTTGAGTAGCTTTTTTACAGTAGTGGTATCTGTATTCTCACTACTGCCACAAAAAATAAACCAGTTATATGTATTTTTTATATTGTTATTTGCTTTGCATACAGAGATGGCGCTGTATTGCTACCTTCTGCTGTTTTCCTTGTTTTTCACTCCATCTAAGTGTAATTTACTGCTTACCTGTCACAGTAAGCCACATTTTTGTGAAATGCAATTTGTTGTATCCTGTGTGGAAATGAACAATATAGATAAATAAAATGTCTCTATTATGGAACAAATTCGTAAAGCTGCAGTAAAAACTCTCCAACCGCACTTTGAGATAAAAAAAAAAATGATGTTTTTTTTTATGCTGCTTTAATATTCTAGTGACAGAAAAGCTGTTGCATTCCTGTTACTCCCTCTTCTTCTTCTTCTTCTTCTCCACTCTTTAAATGCTCCACGGATCTCAGCCTCAGATCTGTAAACTAACATCACGGCATATGTTCAGATGAAACAACCTGACGCTTCTGCTGATCAGATTAGTGCAGGAATAGGATTAGCCTGCAGGCAGATGGAGCGCAGAGACACTTCATGCATCCATCACTTTATTTCTGTTGCGTATTTACGAGTTTAATTCTCTATTTTTTCCACAGGTTTTACAGAACCCTTATAAAAAAATATTTTTTAGCGACTGCGATTTGGAGAGGAGTTAGATTTGGATCGGTTAGATTAATGTTGAAGGAAGCAGAGGAGGAATTATAAAGAGGTGAGGGATTAAAGGTGTCATCCGGGCTCCGGGAGGAGACGCATAAGCCTCACAGGCCTGCAGGCTGACAGGCAAACATTTGTCATGTCTTCGGGAAGATGCGGGTAAGTCAAACATATTTACTCAAATACGTTGACTGTAGAGCTTCATTAAAGACTGCATCGCATCGTGATGTTTTGTGTTTCGTTTCACCAGCTGCTCAGTGATTCATTTATAATCTCAAAGCACAAGTCATTCCTCTCGCTGAATTGATTCCTTTTTTGTCGGCTTTTTGTGGCAAGTTTCATCGTTGCTTTCACGGGAGTCTTTTCACAGAGGAAGCGGTGCGAGCTCTCTGATTGGCTGAGGCGGAGGTAGAGGCGTGATGTCGCTGGTGGTGGACGAGACGGCCGGGGACCTTCCGGTGAGGGACGTGGGGCTGATGAGAGGCGGGCTGATGCCCACCGTCCCCGGTGTGTGTTCACACAGCAACACGGAACTGTTTTCATTGTTTTATTGCCGTAATAGGACAGCATTTATGCCAGCAAAAAAAAAAAAAAAAAATGCATAATACCTTCCTAAAATGAAGCACCCTAGCATTTAAATTAAACTTTAGTTTTACTGTAAGCCATTTTGTTTTTACTGAAACCTGAACCAATCCTTTAATAAAAAACTCTTCATAAAAGAATAGATATTTTCCAGGAATGTGTCTGTTAAAGTAGCGTCTAGTTAAGATTTTTGAAAGTTGAAACTGCAGAATTAATTTTCTGTGAATGCATGGAGGCTTTTTTTTTTTTGCTGTTTTCCCAGACACTCTGCGGGATGTCAAGCCCTGGAAGAAGCACCATTCTGCAAAGATGAAAGGTAGAATAACTTTTAAAAACATCATCTTGCACATTTTGACTCAAATGATCATGACTCTGCTTTGTCACCCAGCGGACCCTCAGCGGCTGTTTCGGTTTCCCAGAGATCATCTGGAGGACCTGTGTCTCCGGCTGCAGGAGGAGAACAGTGTACTCAGGCAACACACACGGACACAGGAGCAGAGGCTCCGCAGGTAACACCAGCAGAGACCAGACTCTTCTGACTGCTGGAGCCACAAGTTTCTAATTTAAATACAACGTTGTACCAAAATAACCACCCTAAAGTAGTTTACTTTGGATGTTATATTATAAAGGCAGGATATCATCATGACTATAGATGTCAAATATTAATTTCCCATGTGAAATAGTGCTGACAGCATTCATGGCGAATTATCAATTTTATTAGCCTTCCCTTTTTCTAAGATTAACCCTAAATCCTCCTTCCGTCCTCTTCTTTTACCCCAGAATGTCCACGAAGCTGATGCGACTTCGTCAGGCCCATCCTGGCTTTGGTCCTGTCAGAGAGAGGGACATGGAGGACACAATCCAGGAGCTGGAGGCCCGGGTGGCGGTGCTGGAGAGCCAGAAGGAGGTGCTGCAGAATAAACTCAGCGTAGCCAAGCAGCACATCCTGGACCTGGGGGCTCGCACGCCTTACAGGTGCAACAAAGGTGAGATTCATGCACAGAAAAGAGCCATCTCTTAAATGTCTGAAATTATTCAAAGTCATAGATTTAACACATTATCCATCCATTTGTAAACATCACAATTTAAAACTAAATATTTAGCTTGCTGTCTAAAGCTCAATAATTAGTTGCATTACCAGGAGGTTGGTATTTATATGATAGGATGTCAACCTTTCAGGACTGTATGATGTTCTTCCCCTTCATGTGTTCAGGTAAAAACCTGGATGGAGAGGCCGGAGTCCGGAGGGCGGCACGGACTGCTCCTGCACGATACGGTCTCACGCTGGAGGAAACCAGAGCAGAAATGGAAAAATTGTACAAAAAAACCCTCCTTTTTCTCTTTATATCATCAATGTCTTTATGCTTATCATTCAACATAAAAATCCATCATCATCCAGCAGATCCAGTATGACCGATCAGGTGAGGATGGCAGAACTGGAGGTGACAGCTCAGGCTCTCCGAGAAAGTCTGAGAGACAGGGAGAGAGAGATGGAGGGGACAGTCAGTCAGCTGAGGAAGCAGCAGGCCGACAGACACAGGTAAGATGTACATACATGAAGACACAGCTGGCGAATCGCGTTGCATCTTCTAATCGAAAATGCCTGAGACCCAAGCACGTTTTAATCACAAAAGTGCATTTACTTTGAAGTAAAATATATTTTACTTGATTCAGAATCACAATCAGAGAGAACGTGGATCTGATCCGTCTGCAAAAGCAGCTCTCTGAGAAGAGCACAGCCCTGAGGGTCAGCCAGCAGAAGCTTGCTGACCTGCAGGAGGTGAGACCCTCTTCCTGTCTTCTGTTAATTCTGCACATCATCAGTCTTCCTTATTAGCTCTCTAATCCTCTCACTAACCTCCTCTGTGTGTTTAAGTACAGGCGTACGAGAATCAGCTGGAAGAGGTAAAAGCTTCAGAATAAACAGATGAAGTGTGATGAATAATCCAGTGAATAATGAATAATCCTGCTTCCTGTGTTCGCTGCAGAGTCAGAGGGCACTGAGGGAAAGCCAGGGGGCTCTGCTGGAGAAGGTGGAGGAGCTGACCGAACAACTAAAGCAGGAGAGACAGAGAGCTCTGACCCAGGAGGGACAGCTCACCACCATGACTCTGTCTCTGCAGACTCTGGACAAGGTAACACATCTGTGTGCAGCTGGATCATGTCAGGTTGGAACTCATTTGGATTATTCCCCATCAGCTCCAAGAGAGAATCTCAGACCTGGAGGGAGAGAGGGATCTGATCAAAGACAGCTACGATACTCTACTGAAGAGGTAGGGTTTTAAAAATATAGCGTTTTGGAACATATTTTTCTAGTAATTACAAAAAAACTTCATATATTCTGGACTAAATAGATCAATATGAAGAAATGTGACGTCACAGCATATTTCTGTATAAGAATGGTTCAGTCAAAGTCTACACTTTAATTCACAATCTACATCAATACTTGAATATTATTATAATTATTCACATATGGTAAAGACGTACTGTTGTGTTACTGCAACAAAAGACAGAATGTAAATGCATTTTAAAAATTCAAAAATGTTATTTGCAGAAAAGAAAATTGAAAAATAATTTTCTTCCACTTTGCCTCCTCAAAAATGCAATAAAATAACTAGAAATGCTGCAAGACATTAAAAACTTAGATTACCAGACTTTAATTTACAGTCAGTACATGCAATGTCTGAAAAGATTGCCTTTTTGTAAATATTCTTTTTTTGTGAATTTTAGGCTCAAATTATATTTATTTTGATGATTTTATTTTTGTGTTGGTCAGCACTTTGACTGCCCAGAACCCCCGTGAGAACCCTGCTGAGACACAGAGGGAGGTGGAGCAGAAGGAGGAGCAGAAGGTGGAGCAGAAGGAGGAGAACATCTTCAGACCGGATCTCAACCACAGACTGGAGGAGATGCTGCAGGAAGAGAGGGAGGGGAGGATCAGGCTGCAGCTGGAAAAGGAGAAACTCAGACAAGAGAAAGAGATGCTGGAGGAGCAGAGGAAGCAGGAGAAAGGTGACACTGGAAGTTCATTTTGTTTTCCATTAAACAAAATGTCTGACATTGCAAAATAAAAATTTTATTTAATTACATTTAGAGCTGTCTGTGCTGACGAGGGAGAAGAAAGAACAACTGGAGAAAGAGGTTGACCAGTACAGAGAAAAGGTTTCTGCTCTTCAGGACAGGCTGGACTCCGTCACTAAGGTCAGAAACAGACAATCCACAAATTTCTTCCTTCCTCTGAGTTTTCCTCCTGTAGTTTAATCTGTCACACATTTCCTCTCCTATGCAGGGGTTTGACATGAGCGTTGAGGAGCTCAGTGAAACTCTTTTGCAGATCAAGGTTTGTCGTACTTTCTCCAGAGACATAATGAGATATACCTCTTAAAATCCCATAACAAGTTTTTTTTTTCTTTTTTTCCCCAAACGCAGGCCTTCAGGATGCAGCAGGAGAGCAGGGAGGCTCTGGGCTTCCTCGTGCCTGACGGCGGCGTGGACGATTTGTCCCGTGAGCTGCTCAACATCCAGGCGTCGCATGCAGAGACGGTGCTGGAGCTGCAGAAAACCAGAAACCTGCTGCTGCTGGAGCACAAGATCACCAAAGACCTGCAGGTACATGCACACCATTAAATGCACACACACACACAAAAACGACAGAAAATGTTTGAAATATATTTCCTCTCTAAGGAAGAGTTAAACATGATCAACCAGAAGGTGGAGAGAGAGAGGGAGGAGAGCAGGAGGAGGACGGTGGAGAAAGACAAACTTCTGTCAAAAAGAGCTCTGCAGATAAACACGCTACAAGGTAGGACAGCGTTCACAGCAAATCTAATCTCACGCCACTTTGAGCATTTATAAACAAACTATTGTGAGTTTAACTGAACGTTTGTTTAAAATGCTTTTCTGGTTCCGTGTGAATCTAAAGCCCAGTTGAAAGAGCTGGCCTACAGCCCCAGGAACTACAAGCGGACCATACCGGTACAATACACCTGGCCGGCTGGAGATCAGGAGGCGGTTCAGCCCATAGAGGACGATCTCTGTTTCTCTCAGCTGAAATCTGGGGAGTCACTGTTGGAGATCCACCTTAAGGTAAAATCTTATGAGATCCTCTAAGCATTTTCTCGAAAAACCTCATCCAACACTGACAGTTGTTTTTGCCCCACCAGACGGCCACCTTCACCCCGGCGGGGCTCCGCACCCTGAGCAGCCTCCACCCGGTGTCAGGCCAGCATGACGACATTGTGACCTTCTGCACCTACTGCCTGCTGGACTTTGAGGTGCACTCCACTCCTCTGGTGTCAGGGAGCCAGCCAAACTACGGCTTCACGTCCCGGTATGCACTGACGGTCCGGGATCTGGGTCGGTTGGAAGGTCAGGGGTCGAGAGTGCAGCTGGAGCTCCACCAGACGCTGGGAGGGGTCCGGTTTATCACCCACGGAAGCGGCAACATGTTACTCATGGGCGCCATGGAGAGGAGAGGAGAACGAATCTCTGGCAGCGTCAGCATCGCAGGTGGGTAACAATTTAACAGCTGATGCTCTCTTCCCATCTCCTTTCGTCTTCTGACTCTTAAACTTGTTTTTCTTGTGTGTTTTTTTTAAGGAAATGAAGGTGAAATAATTGGTGTTGTGGATTTCTGGGTGCGCCTCTTCCCTCCTGCTGAACCCGTCCACACTGGAACAGAGATCGGAGAGGAAAGGAGGACAGTGAGACACAGGAGTCCGGGTCACATCCCACTAGGCTGGCAAGATGGCAGCCAAGAGGTGAAATCAGGCATCTGACGTAACTTTCAAAGAGATGATCTTATTTGCAGAGAGATGATCTTATTTGCAGAGTTGTTTCAGCTGAATAAACAGCCTGTTTAAAGTAACTTTTCAGCATCTCAACTGGACTTTAACTAGGCCACTCCATAATCTTCCGTCTGTTTTTTTTTTGGCCATTGGAGGATCAACCTGGTGGTTTGCTGTTTTGTTATGAATCAACTTGGACCTGAACTAAGACTGCCTCTCTTTTCTTAAAAAATAAAACATATTATTTGAAATCTGTATTTTGTATTCTTACTTAGGTTATGTCCGTCTACAAGTAAAATGTCTTTGAAATTTAAAACATAAAGTGTTTAGGTGAGGATCTTTAGGCCTTTTGATCCTGAACTCTGATGATTTTTTTACTCCTTAATGTCTTCCACACCAGGAGCTACATGATTATGGCGGTGGGATCCCCAATGAGCTGGTGGTGATGCTTGAGCGCTGTGTCGGCCTCAACGCCCGCTGGCCGGGGCTCCTGCCAGACGCCTACCTGACGTACCGGCTGTACGACCTGCCGCCTCACGTCTCTCAAACGGTTCAGTGCGCCGTCGATCCGGTGTTCAACAACGTCACCAGCTTCCCTCTGGCAGTAACAACTGATGTGCTGCACTACCTCAGGTGCGCTGGCTCTAAATCAATAATATGATTCAGTTCTTTGAGATTACAGCCGGTTTCCGTTTGCCAGGTCCAGCAGTTTGTGGGTGTATGTGTTTGATGACAGCGATGAGCAGATACCGCCAGCCTACCTGGCCAAGACGCCAATCCCACTGAGAGCTTTGGCAACAGGCAGAGAGATCAGAGGTGAGGCTGTGAGGGAAATAAAACTGCTTGAAGGAGAATTATTACTAAAAACTATATATATATATATTTTTTTATCCCGTATTTTGTCAGGTGATTATGTTCTAAGAGATCCCGCCGGTGGACCTCGGGGAATGGTCAGAGTCATGCTGAAGTGGAAGTATCCATTCCAGCCGTTGTTGGACAGCCTTCAGGGTAGATGGGGGAGGGAAGTGGACGATCCTCATAGGACGATGAAAAGCAGTCAGCGGGAAAAGAGGAGGAGCGAGGAAACGTCCCAAAGGCCGACGGCCAAGCAGAGAGTGAAGGTGATGTGATTTCTCTGACCGGGTCAAAACTAATTCAAATGTTACTCTGAAGAGCTGAACTTGTTTCTCTGTTTTTACAGACTCAGGATCTGAAGCCCAAAGAAACTAAAGCTGTGCAGAAAGAGGCAAAAGCTTGGGTAAGAAATCCAGCTGATTTAAAGTCCCAGTAAAGAGAAAGCATTTTATCCACCTTCTAGGTTTTAGGTATGATTGAATAAAATTCTGTTGTTATTGGTTCCAAAATTATTTAAATCTAAAGTGTTAAAAAACACACAGCATATTGTCACCTTCCTACGATAACGGCTTAAGTCATTTTTTTCCCAATCATAATTTTGGCAACAAATAAAAATCCCCAACATTCGATTGACAAAACCTGGCTGCTATTTCTCTCTTGAATGGAAACGTTTAAAGAATAAATAGTTTTTGACACACATGTTTACCATTAAGGCTTTGTTTTTAACCAGTCAATATGCCAGAAATCTGCTCTTTGTTTCTGCACACTAGATGTGGATATAAAACATAATTAAAATGTGGCAAAAACAATATTTGTTTGTTTTGGTTAAACAAATTACTTGTTTTACTTGACATGTTTATATGCCTATTTGAAATATTTTCCTTCTTACAGCCCCAGCCTTCACCTGTCAGACAGAAAAGCTCACAGGATCTGCGATCAGAGCGAGTCGTGTCTGTGAAACCGCCATCAGCAGACCGTAAGAGATCCACCAAGAGGTCCTCTGAAGCGAGGTCGCCTCACTTAACCCCTGAACGAAGACTGACCACTTTGTCCTACAGGTAAGAGAAACATTTACTTTGTAAAAAACACTTTTATTTATTCAACAGACTCATCTACAATTCACATAGATTGGCAGGGGAAAAATACCTTCCAGAACTAACAGCTACAAAACTGTTAACAGGACTGCATAAATGCAAATTTGTAAAAAAAATAACATTAATTGTTGCTGCTCTATGTGTCCAACACTATTTTTTTAAATAAATAATGAGATAAAGATGATGATGAAACTTATTTCCATTTAAGATCTCCAGCTGGGTCGTCCTCCAGACGATCAGTTGCAACTCCATCGAGGGGAAGCTCTGTGACTGATGCAGGGATCCAGGTCAGCTCCCTCACTCTCTGAAAACAACATGCCTGTCTGTTCTTTCCATAATAAATTAGATAGTCAGTGTAACCTGGAAATAAATGGCACAAATTGTGAATATCCTGGATCATAGGCTTAAGTTTCAGCTTTTTGTTCCAGGATCTTCCCTCTGTGAGTCAAGTGTCTGAGTTTGAAGAAGAGGAGGAAGAAAAAAAGAGTGCCAGCGGTAATTCTGTTTTTACTTTATGTCATCTGAAGACTTACTTGACCATTTTATTAAATATGGATTAAAAAATTCAGCTTTGTGTGACTCCCTTGAACTTTTAAATCTTTGTCTTTTTCTCTTACAGAGGCCAGTGACGGCCCTGAATCCCCAGAATCCACTTCTTCACAGAGCGACATAATAATAATACCATCGCAACGAAAAATGAGAACGGTATGGAATATTTGGGACTGGAAAACAAACAAATTGTTGCAACAGGGTTGAAATTGTCATAAGAACTGTGCAAAACTGTTAAGTCAATCAGGAATTGTTCTTATTTTATTTCTGAAGAGCCAGAGTTTCTGGAAATATTTTGAAAGAGGTCTTTATGAATATTTACATGGGATTTCTGACAGTCTGTCCCTGTCATTGCGCTTGAGTGATTTTTATTATAATCAAGTCTGTGAAAAATACCAAAGAGAACAATTTGATACTTGGAAAATAATTTCCGCTATTAGCTACATCTCTGAAATTCTGTCAGATCTTTGCTGAATTTTATTTTGAATTTCTAAAATACTAGGAAATAAAACACTGATGAAACTTACTGTAATCTGCATTTCAAAATATTCCATGTTTAGACTCTTCAGACTTCGGCTGACCTCTTTGTCTATCTTTCTTCATTTCTCAGAAGTTATGACATAACAATAGGGTTTTCTTGCAGAATTGGCTTCGTTGGGAAGTGAGTGCATTTATTTGCGTTTTGTGCACCTCAAGATATGATTTACGGATATTGTAACTCATACTTGGCTCTAAAAACTATTGTTTAAACTCACTTCACAGGATTACAAGAAAGTCTGGCTTCTTAACGTTAGCATATAGAGAAATAATAGATGAGATTTAAAGATGCTGCTGTCTTCCAGGGAGACAAGCTAAGAGTCGAGATCCTGTCCCTGACCTTTGAACCGTCGTCTCGTGTGGCGCTCGACCCCTCTGTGCAGCGCGTTTACGTGGAGTACCGGCTCCTGGGCATTGCCATGGAGACGACAGAAACGCCCATGTCCCTCCGTAAACCTGTGAAAGGGGAGGAGATTCACTACAACTTCACACGAGGTGCCTGAAGTTTGGTGCTTCTGTGTGTAAAATGCATTCAGGACGGAGATCATACTTGAATTTGTTTTAAAAGTGGGTTTTTGTCTCTCCCAGTGATTTATGTGGACAGCTCCCAGTCAGCTCCACTCAGGCAGTATCTTTACACCATGTTGGAGGGGACAGACCCCAACCAGGGCAGGTGGGTGGTCTAGAGACTTGCAGCAGTTAATGAAAGTCATGTCACTCTTTTGTTGTTTTTCGTAACTCTTCTTTTTTGTGATTGATTGCTTATGCACCAAACAACTGCAGTGACTCTGATGACACAAATTTGAATTTACTGAGGAGTTTCTCTAATCCAAACATCCAGGTGTATTTATACTCTTTGACATTGTGTGCACCAACATCTGCTTACCAGAACAGTGGTCATTTTAATTGGCTGGTTTCATGACAAAGAACCGCCTGGAGCATAGCCCGATCATTTTTAAATGGACCATGTTCAAAAACCATTGCAGAACATTAATGTTAGTTTACTTTATCTGTTTAAAAATTATTTTTACTGGTGTGTTTTTGATCGTTGTCCTATTTGACAACGTTTATTTGTAACGGCAGGTTAAAGTTCACTGTGGTCAGTGAGCCGATGGACGATGAAGAGGAATGTGTGGATGTTGGACACGCTTTCCTGGACCTGCAGGAACTGCTGCTCACAGGAAACGATGTGATCGAACAACAGATTGACAGTAAATGTTGAAGCTCTGAGTTACATGTTACTGTATTGAAGTTTCACCTTTCTGTTAACCAGCTCAACGGATAAATTGTATGGTTTCCTAATGCAAGTCTTTGCATTAGGAAACAAAATAAAATCCTAATTTAGGTAAAAGTGTCCTACATTTTCTAAATAACAAAACTTTCAATGTCAAATTTTTCTTCCACCTTTCTGCAGTTTTGAGTGTGGACAAAGATAGGGAGGTCATAGGGAATCTAAAAGTGTCCCTGGAGGCGGCAAAAGCACTGAATGGGATATACCAGGAGTTTCACCACAGAGGTAAAAGTAAGACAACAAGCAATGCAGAAGATGATGAAGAAGACGATGAAGAGGAGGAGGACGAAAAGAAAGAAGATCAGATTCAAGTACTAGATTATGATGAAGATGATAGTGTCTTCCACTGAGGAAAAATATTTGAAAATGCTCATATCACATTTAAAAACATGATAAACAGTGAAATAAAAATATTACTTTGAGGAAAAAAAGTCTATTTTTCATTTTTTTTAAGGATCTAATTTATTTTTCTATTTAGTACCTGATGTCATGGTAAATAAAGATGCCTTATCCTATTTTAATATATTTACATTTTAAATCTGCCAGAAATTGAATTCATTTAACCTGATTACACTCAATATTTTACAGACTTGGCTCTAAAAGATAGTCATAATCTTAACTACTTCCGGTGGCTATAGCCTTAGCATTAAAAGACTAGAAAAATGGATCAGTCAATAATAATAATAATAATGATGATAATAATAATAATAAGAATAATAATAATAATGGCCCTCATTTTTCTTCATGGATCTGAAGCATCCAGCTCTGACAACTACTATGGCACAGTTTCAAAATCAAGCGTCATCTAGTATCTCATAACTAAGTCCTAGCATGCTGTTTTTCACAAACTGTACTGGCAAATACATTTCAGAATGTAATCAGAAAATAACTGAAAAGTTTAAATCATGTTTGTCTCCAATATTCCACGTAATTTAGCATACTAAGTTAAGCTTCATTAGGATGTTTGTGTAGTTCATATATTGTAGCTAGCGATTAGCTCGCGAAGCTACGTCTTTTCTTACTTTGATAGCTGTGGATATATGTTTTGTGGAAGAACATGTATTTTTTTTCACACGTTTGTTGGTGGATGAATTAGCCGCTGCGATTTTCTCCGCATCAGCGAAAGAAAGGGCTGGCAAATTAAGTAAGGACGATGAAAATGACCGGAGGAGGAGAGCCATTTTCAGAGTACTTGAATTACAGTCACCAAAACAGGAAGTGCCGCAGCCCTTTCAGATCAGCTTCCGGTTGCCGTGAAAAAAGTCTGTGTAGATACATTTCAAATAGTTTGAAAAAAGAAAAAAACTGGTTGTTAGTTGCATCTGGGGACCCACAAGAAAGTGTGAGAATAATAATTTGACGGCAGAATTTCACTTTTAGAAAACAGTGAATTTAAATTCGTGTGACAGAGTTTTGTCAAGTTTGTAAATTGGTATTGACGCATAATTTAGATTAACTATCTCGGAGGTAATTTGTATTTATTTTTGAAGCGATGCTGAGGCTCGCTGTAGAAAGATAATTTTCCGACCGTCATTGAAGGCCTCATCCAATCAGCTTCACCTGAGTCTGTAGAACTAACGGCAGCCAGGATCGAACAATTATGCTAACTTTTTAAAACCTGACACGACGATGTGGATGTTTGGGCATCTTGCGTTTTAAAAGTGGGTTTAAGCTCCCAAAAAAGACTTTGTGGTGGATGTAATGATTTAGACGGAGGAAAAGTTTGGAAATAAATAGCTGTTTAGTCAACGGCTAGCTTTCAGAAAGTGGCGTCGGTCGTAAATGTAGGAAAGTTAGGTAGTTTTAAACTGAATTTGAAAACATTAAAACACAATGGTAAGTATATATATATATATTTTGCATTTTTACTGTAATATGTATTTTTACATATAATGGAAGTAATGTTTTAATTGCCAGAAAGAGACGGTGAGCCACCAGCAGGCCCGCCTGCTCCTCCATAACAAGTTCGTCGTGGTGTTGGGAGACTCCAGTGAGTAACTTTTCCCTTCCTTATTATGTCTAAATATTTTCCCCCATCTGTTTATTTTTTGTAACTTATTAAACGTATTTTCATTCAGTTCAGCGCTCTGTATACAAGGATCTTGTCGTACTGCTACAAAAGGACCGATACCTCACTTTAAGACAACTAAAGAGCAAGGTAAGTAGCATGTGGTTATAATTTACAAAAATGGGAGATATTATATGTGATATTCATCTGCAAATAAACAAAAACTTGTATTTCTGTGACGTGTGTTAAGTTATCAGCTTGTTCGCTTTTCTCTTGTTAATTGTGACGTTTTGTCCCTGCAGGGTGAGATGAGCTTCGAGCTGGACTGCTTGGTGGAAGGAGGCTGTCTGAACCGAATGAACAATGGGACCGAATACACAGAGGTCCGTCAGTATCAGTCTGACCACCACCTGATCCGCTTCTACTTCGTGACCCGCATCTTCTCCAGATACATGCAGAGCATCATCGAGGACTTCCGGCAGGGTTTGAAACCAGACGTGGTCATTGTGAACTCTTGTGTTTGGGATATTTCAAGGTGGGTAACAAGAAGTACTGATATAAGTGCATCTTTAACACCAAGCTTAAATATTAGTTCTAGAGATGCTCCAGTACAGTAGTCCAAAAAAATTGGGGTCAAGAATACGTCTGGTGGTGTAGCATGTGGTCCAAAACGAACCTGAATACAAAAGAAAAATGCCAATGCCAATCAGAAAGCATTTGCATTTTAGAAATGTTGTAAAAGATAAAACCAAAACTTGATTTAAATAAAAGCAACGTGTTGGCCAGTTCATTGGGTGCCAAGTGAGCTTTCATTGCATCACTTTTTACCCGACTAAGCAAAACTGCTTGTATGCTAAATCAAGAGTCAGTTTAAAGGAATGCCTCTTGTATATTTATAATGCACAGTACTTACCATACTGATTATGTTTTTGATTCTAGTCTTTGTGCTGTAATTGCTTAGGCCTTTTTTATTGTTTGCATTATATTTATTTAGATACAATCCCAAATGGGTCGATGACTACAAGGCAAATCTTAAGAGGTTCTTTGGTGAGCTGAAGAGTTTCCTACCAGAGGAAACGCTGGTTATCTGGAATCTCACCATGCCATTAGGAGAAAGGATCAAAGGTGGCTTTCTGGTGCCTGAGGTGAATTGCTGTCAAATGTGTAAAAAGACATAAATGTATTTTGTTGCTGATTAAAGTGAACAGACTTATGTTTGACTTTCCACTTGGAATGGACATTAAACAGGTTTAACATGGTGATATTTTGGCAAAGTGACAGTAGAGTATTATGTCCTCATCTTGATATTTTCTGCTGAATGGAAAAATGCATAATTTTTTTTTCTGACCTCAGATTGAGCACAAAGCTCCTCAGCTGCGTTACGACGTGATTGAAGCCAACTTCTACGGTGGGACTCTGGCCGACAACTATGAGATGGATGTGTTGGACCTCCACTTTCAGTTCCGCTTCTCATTACAACATCGAACCAAAGACGGCGTCCACTGGAACGCCATCGCCCACCGCAGGATCACCGCTCTTCTGTTACGGCACATTTCACAAGCCTGGGGTGTGATGCTGACTGCTGATGGTGAGAAGAGTGGTTCCACAAACGCATCTTTTATTTCAGAATTAAAACATGCATCTACTTTGCTGTTTCAGAAGTTCCAGATCAGAAGTCCATCTATGACTGTTCTACAAAATTTGCAGGTAAGACATGATGGTGATTCCTGTGGTTTATTTAGACTGGAAAATAAGGGAAATTAAAGATTTCACAGGCCTGGAAATCAATGGGATATGAAAAGTATGATCAAGTATTTTCAGACTACTGGTATTGTAGAGATTCTCATGCAGGGTGTTCCTGGCTTCCAGAGATGACGGTTTGTGTTTCTGTAGTTTTTTTGGATTAGCACAGAGGAGATTAGTTCTTCAGAGATGGATGTTAAAGGTCATCCTGGCATTTCCAAAATAAAACTAAACTGTATACTTTAGAAAAGCTGAAGGAGTGCATCTGCTGGAAGATGCCATCTATCTTTAATGACCATATTTTTGTTTCTTTTATTCCAAAACAAGAGAGAATCTTTAAATGAAACTTCTGCATTTCTTTGTTCCACTTTAAGTAATTTTCTTTTATCTCTTTGTTTCACCTCTCTTTCCTGTCCAAATGGCTACCAAACAGCTGCTGTGAATTCGGACAGCTTCAGAGAGGAGTTCACCTCCGATTCTTTGTCTGGTGCCTTCTTGAGCTTTGAAGATAAGAGAGAGCCAATGCCACATCGCCACGAAAATGCAGAGAACTTCCTACCTGCCGTCCAGCCGCAGCAGCCCCGGTCGCGCCGCAGACCTCAGCAGAAACATTACGTACCGCCCAGACATGGTAAGTGTATGGACTGCTTCAGACTTGGCATTTACAGCCTCATCGTGTCTCTAGGTGAAGGTGCCATTGCCCATCCAGCACACTTGTACAATAATACGTTGTGTTATAAAATGGAATTGATGGGAGGAAAAAATGTTCAACTCATGAAGAAAGGGAAGACATGACTCAATCACCCAACAGAAGAATTTAATTCACAAACATCAATTAATGGTTGGCAAATCCAATCAGACCTGGAATTAACATTACAAGTTATTAAACGAAATAAGACTATGGTCACAGCCTGATGTCTCATTTGTTTGTATTAGGTGTGATATCTGCATGTGTGGGCAAAATGGGTTGTTACCGACACCCGAGTTACACCATTAGAAATATTAACTTTAACATGTTGTGTTCAGTAGATGCAGACTTTAAAAAAAAAATTTAATTCTCTACCAAAACTAGTGAAAAATCAATAGCATAAATTTATCGGTTTAAAAAATAACATCTGAACATCTTACAGGTGTTGACAATGTGCCTCCGTCCTCCTACTTTGAGCCCTATGAAGATTACCACCAGCCCCTCAGTCATCAGTTCGTGATGAGGAACCGTCACAGCAGGCCTCACTATGCCCCCTACACCCATCACAAACCAGATCACCGTCCCTTTCATGGATATCATTACTGAAATGGAGCTGTTCAAGTGCCACTCATGTTTATGCTTTGTTCTCTTCCATAAACAGGTGTTTTGTAATTGTGTAAACTGGGGTTTTTCTTTCACCAGGAGCCAAATATTTTAATATTTGCTTGTAAGTTTTTTGTTTTTGAGCTGTTTTTCCATTAAATATAATTTCAAGATGGTATTAAAGCTTGTTTTTTTAAATAAACATTTGTCACAATATAATGCTGTTGATTTTGTTCCTGATAAAAACGACAGACATCTGAGTCCTTTGTAGGCTGCCTTGTTCTCACACCCTTTCATCTTTGATCCTAGATTTCCTTTAATGTTGAAATAATGGCTGTTATTGAACCGCTTTCTAACTAATTTAGTGATAAAATTGTCAATTTGAAATGGCAGATGGCCTGTATGTGTAGGATTTGTCAAGTCAGAGGACTCCACCATTGCAACTGGGCTCTTTAACCACTACCAGCAAAAGAGCAGGTGAGTTCTCACCCAAGAACACCATGGCACAGTGACTTGGATGGATGTAGCTTTTAACCGGATACATCTATTGTATCTTCAAATGTCAAATATTTTCAGTCTTTCCTCAAGTTGGCAAGGCTTTTTTTCCTCAGTCTTGATTATTCTGGTCAAACACCTTAGTTTCATGACTTGAACAAATCTACAAGAATGAGATTCAACTGGATGAGCATTTGCAAACTTAGTCTTTAAGGCTGCCTTAACTAAGTTTTGGTTTTAGCTTCTTTCTTGCCAAGTGGCTTTTCAACCCATGTTGTGGTTGATCATGAGCTCTAATTCTTTTGCCCTGTGATTGCTGGATACATTTGTAACAAATTATCTGGGTTTCAAACCCAGTCTCCATCTTGAACATTCCTGCTGCACCTTACCATTAAGGTGCAGCTTGTGTGTATAGTATTTGAGATCTTTTCTTTAAATACATCAGAAGCTTGCAAAGGCATATTTTCATAAATTACTGAAAGTCAAAATTCAGATCTAATTGGATATTTTACTAAAACCTCTTTCCATTATGTTGTGCCATTTATGAAATTACCAATTTGAACCCCTGATCAAACTAGAAGGGAACATTCTGCTGGTGGATGTCGTAAGACACCTTTATTAAATTGTCGCTTTCTGAAGTGTCTTGTAGTGGACAGCTGCATGGAAAATGTAAAGTATGACAAAGATATGAAGGGTCATTTGTTCCATTAGGATTAAAAGCTTGAAAATGTTTGTATGCCATTGATTCTAAGCCATTACTTTGAACCAGACAGAAAACTATTAAAGGCTGCGAGTTAAAGTGAAATGCTTTTAATTCAGAATTACAAATACAAATGTATTCAAAGGTTGAAGAGACAAGAAAAGTTGACTTGAACATGTTGGCAAAGCCTCAAAGTTTAAATGAACACATCTTCATAGCATGACATTCTGGAGTCTGGCATTAAGTTATAAGAATTAGTGCTTGAAACTTTGCTTTAACAGGACACAGATTCCTGAGCGTAGTATTGAAACAAAACAAGAACGTTAAGGAGAAGTGCTGGGTGGAGTGGTAGCACTGGCTTTAGATCATGAGGAGGTTGTGCACTTGCTGCAGCTGCTGCTGCGACAGGACTAGACGGTGGACTTGCTCCTGACCGCGGGTGCAAGGGATGGCAACGCGACCCACAAAAACCGTTCCTCCTTGCTTCTCTTCCTTAGCCTGAGAAAAAAAAGTAACTGTTCAATCCAGATGCACAAAGAGTAAATCTGTTTCTAAAAGCGTTTCCTGTAGCTGTACCTTAATGAAAGCGGACGCTGGGAATGTGGCAAAGTCGGAGGAAGCCTTTGCTCCTGGCTGGTTTGAAACCACATGTTCAGCCACCTCACCCTGAAACAAAAAGTGAATAAGTTTTGGGATGTTTTCACACCTGATAGGTGCCTACGGGACTTTGCAACGTTTGTTACATTTACAGCTGGCGCGATTCACTTTCACCAGCTGGTTGAACAAAACCCTTCGAGCAACCAGTTTTCCCCTTGCCTGTGGTGGCGCTGCACCAAGGACCACTGAAGGAAACAAAACCTGACACAGAGCGCAACTTCCCCAACGGCATGAAATGCAAACAAACCTGTAATGGCATCACAGTTTAGCGGTTGTATGATTTCTCTTGTCTTCGGCAAAAGACCACAAGTAATTTCTCCTGCTAGCCTTAGACTCGCATGTTTGTTTTGGTTGTATTTGCCAAGAATGTCCTGCGCTATAGTTTTCTTCCTGCTTTTGGAGCAGTTTGTGATTTGATTGGAGTTCACATATTAGAATTTATTTACACCTACCCAAACGAACTAGAGTTTCTAGGCATACAGACTAGAGTTCCATTATAGTGGACCCTTGGATTTCTCTTAGGCACAACATGAAGAGTGCAAAGACGTACCTGTAGTTTGTCCAGGGCGTCTTTGAGATTCTTCAGGCGAGCCGTTTGCTCCAGCAGCTGAGCGCTGGCGCTGACTATGAGACCGGAAAGAAACCAAGAACTTTTTCACATTGTTGCATTAGAATCAAATTTCAATGCATTTTATGTATCAGAAAATAGTTTATTAGCTACATAGAAGTGTTTGAAACTGAGACGAAGTGGAAAACCGTTCTGTGCGTCAGTCACCTGCCGTCTTCCCTGTGATGTCCACCACCTTAACCTCTGCACTCAGCTTCAGCAGGGTGGCCAGCAGCTGGTCGGTCCTGCGGTAGATCCCCGTGTTCAGTCCCTCTGGAGACGATGAGCTTTCTTTGGAGACCGGTGGGAGTTTCGGAGGGCACAGTGGGGGCAGGGACGCGAGCTGAGCCTTCATCTTCTCCGCCTGTCAGTCAAATATACATAAAGTGGGTCATTATACCAAAAGCTTGAATTTAACACAAAGATATAGGGCTGAGATTTTAATCAAAATTTTGATTTGTCAATAAAATTGATCTATTGCTCACCCTTACTCTGATATCAAACTGAAACTGAGTTTACCTTGAGCCTGTTATTTTCATTCTTCAGGTATTTAATGCCCAGTCTCTGGACCTCAAGCTGCTGTCGGAGGAGAGGGGAGTCCACCACCTGTGTTGGCCCTGCCAGGGTTGCAGGCAGACCTGCAGGAGAAAAGAAATGTTGAAAATATTTATTCTGACATTTTCTAAATGTAAACAAGCCTGTCAAATTTGATCAAAACTTCCTGTTTTAGAGAATAAAAAAAAAAAAAAAAAAAAAAAACGAGCACAAACTTGCAGATCCCTGAACGATGGAGGCGATTCCTGAACCCTGAGAGCCTCTCAGCCCTTCAATCGTAATCTTTGACTGGTTTTGGATGCGTAGCTTCAGCTCAGCCTTTTCTGCCTCCAGCTGGTCAATATCCGCCTGCAGAGCGTCCATCGTCTCCTCAAACTCCCTGCACACAGAGGAGGGAGAAGGTAAATAAGACGCACAAAAAAAAATGTTGCTGTATTGAAATCCTTCCTTACTTCTCTTTCTTCTTAAGCAGGGCGAGATTGTCATCGAGTTTTGTCTGAATCTTCTCCACGCGTTCGTCTGCGTCCTTGGTGGACGTGTCCAGCTTCTTCTCCAGGAGGCTGAGGCGGACGTTGGCTTCGCTCAGCTCCTCACCCTGGAACGACGACAGTCACAGCTCTTAGTGGTTTGCAAAAGTTTTATGACGCACTTGAAGTTTCTCATTCTTTGTATAGTAGCTCAAATTGAGTCGGTGTCTCCACAGCATGATGTTGCCACCACCGTGTTTCACCTTGAACTGATAGTTTTGCTTTGCATATCAACCAACATTTTGATTTGATCTGACCAGATTACCTGCTTCAACAAGTTTGCTGTGTTTCTTCTAGATATTTATGGCAGACCGCTAAAATGACTTCTTATGGATTTCAACATGTTTCTATTCGTCACAGTTTCAGAGGCCAGTTCTGTGGAGTGAATGACTGAGCGCATTCACACCTGCCACATTTAGCCCAATTTGAACAGATCAGAGTTCATTTCCCCCGATTGTTCAGACATTTTCTGCAGGTCCGGTGTGGACCTGCAGCCTCAAGTTAGTGGCTGTGTTGGAACAATGTGAAAAGAAGGAAACATTTGTCACCTTAATCTTGAGGGATTTCTTGAGCTCCTTAATGACGGTTTCTCTGTCTTCTAGTTTGACTCCCAGACCTTCTGCGTCGGTCATCTCCGCTCTGACAATGGCGGCTCGCTTCTCCACCGGCGGAGCCTGAAGAGGAGGATGAAGTGTAGGATGAACAACAAGCATGTGCTTAGATTCCACACTGCATTGACTCACAATACCTTTCCATGTGGTTTGTCGGCATCATACTCTCCTTCCTGCATCGCGGTAGCCATCTTGTTCATGGTTGTGATGACGGAGCTGCAGGACTGTCGCAGAAGCTCTGGACCGTTCACACCCTGGGAGCCAAATACCTTAGAGAAAACATGTGCGTCAGTGACAGTTTTGTGGAGGAATTACCAAAATAACTCAGATTTTAATTCTCTTTCAAACTATTTCTCTACGTTTGGTAGGAGAAAAATCACTTTTCATTTGTAAATTCTTTTTATAAATACAAATCCTGACATAGGCTTGGGCAATACATTAATTTTACTGATTAATTGAATTTTTGAATATTTAATTTTTGCCCTCCTTGGGCTTCAATGACTCAAGAATAATGTCAGCGTGCTCAGAACCCCCACCTTGTTTGTGTATTTGGAAATCTTTACCATGAAATTCAGGGCCAGGCTGCTTTTTTTTTTTTAAATTTATTTACCAGGATAACATTTGTAGGATTGTAAAATTACAAGAATAAAGTCGAACACAATTCGGACAAAATATAAGAATAAAGCATTAGTATTGCCAGAATAGAGTGATAATTTTATGAGAACTCCAAAACAAAAAATTTAAATGAGAAAAATTAAGCAATTGTGAAATTGTACTTTTACAATGTTTTTTTGGGGGGGGTAATATTATGACTATACCATAAAATTTCCTAAAACTTTGTTGAACAATTGACAGAAGAGATGAAAGAAATGAAACCCACTTTTTGAAAATATTTTCTGTCTTTTGTCATTTCTTCTTTAAAAACAAAAGAGTGTATAATGTAGTTATGAAGCGGAATATAAAACTGCGGTGTGACTACCTGCTCTGCAGCCTTGTAAGTGATGTCCTCCAGCTTCAGGGCGCTGAGGCCCTCCTGCTCTGCCAGCGGAGCCACCATCTGAGCCCCGGCTGCAGCCACTTCCTGCAGAACCGCCACCACACGGGTCAGCTGACGCCTGCACTCCGTCAGCGACTCAGACACCTGAGGAAACGCATCAAAAACAGTATTATTGTATACATTTAAGAAGGCATCAGTGACATCTTTAGGCTGATGATCATCCTGCATCTTTCTGCACCTGTGACCCAAAGCTGAGGGCAGCAGGGACTCCAGCCACGTCCGTTCCAGGCATACGGCGGCGGATCTTCTTACAGAACTGTCTGATGTCTGAGCAGGAAGTGTCCAGGTCCTTCAGGAGGACGGCAAGGCCTGAGCTCTCCTGTCCTGCTGCCAGGAACGCCCGCAGGCGCGCCACCTCCACCCCCATGCAGTCCAGAGCTCCCTGGGTGAACTGAGGTAAGAGAACAGAAAATTAGGAACATTTAATGACATTGTTTTACTGATAAAACTGCTTGAAAATGCATTTATCATCAATTTAAATTTCAAAACTGTACTTTTTATGAATAAGAATTGAAGTACCTTAATGTGATCAGCCAGCTGCACGGTGCAGTCCTCATTCTGATCTGCCAAATGGACGCTATACAGTTGCTAGGAGATGAAACGCGTAAAATATGCTTGGTGTTGGTATAATTCCACTTGGATGACAATTTTTACACCTTACTGTATTGAATAAAACAAACAATTTTCAGATACACAAGAGTTTAAGAGCAGGGATGTCCAAAGTGTGGCCCAGGGAATATTCATGGATTGATTCTGTGCGGTCCCAAAGTGCAATTCAAGGATGATACAAATCGTGAATCTTTAAACATGATGGGGGTTTGTTGGTCAACTCGCTCCTACCTGGTAGTATTTGATGGCCTTCGTAAGGGGTTCCACCTGAACAGTCTCATCCAGTTGATCTTTATGCAGCAAGTCAATGAAGTAATCCAGCGAGCGCTCATGGAAGCTCATTTCAGTGTAAAGCGTTCCCATTCGTTTGAAAACTTCCACGCTGCAGTAGTTCAGAGCCCTAGAAACCAAGAAACAGGGGAATAGAAAATTATAGAGACCATTGAAACTAATCAGTCAGAATGTTGTTTTGTTGCAGCTCCTTCTGCTTTCACCCCCAAAAATACTTGGTAACATTTTTAGTTTTTTTACAATGTATCTGGTCTAGAACCAGCTTGTTTATTATTTTTGATACTGCAGAGTCGTTAGTTAGATGTATCTATGCACTTACTGCTCGTATTTGTGCAGAGTGGCCTGCAGCAGGCCGAGGGAGTAGACCAGTCCTGAGGCGAAGCTGCGCTGCTCTCCTGGTGATCCTCTCAGCGCCGTTCCCTGGACCAGACTGCCGCTCAGATCGAACTTCTCATGAGCCTGTTTACTAATAAGCTCAGCCTTAGCACGAGAGAACGTACTGGTTAGCAAAAACAAGATGGCTGCAAATCAATGTGAATGTGGTGGTGCTTCATACCTTACAGATGAGCCTGGGGATGAGCAGCAGCACCAGAATGCAGTCGTGATCTCCACCATGACGGAGGAAGGAGTCCGGCATGAAGGAGGTGAGCAGCGAAACCTGTCTGTTCGCCTGAGCCACCTCCATTTTCCTCAGCTCCATCTCAATGGCCTGAACACACACAAACACACCCATGTATGTTTTAGATCAGAATGTGAGCCAACATCACAGATAATCTCAGATTATTAAATAATCTGATCTCAAACCTTTGCATAGGCTTTGGTCTCAGCAAACTTGATCTTGAAGTCAAACAGCTCCGCTGATGGCTGTTGGGTTTGCTCTGTGTTTGCACTCTGCTGACTGATCAGCTCCCTGTTGGCTTCCTAGATGACCAAACAACTCACCGTTAATTCACCATTTCACATCACTACACACCGTGATGAGTTTCTCCGCTTCCACCCACCTGAAGCGAGGCGGTGAGCTCTCTGTATTTACTGATGGTGTGCTGGTAGTCGGCCACGGTCTCCTGAGCTGCTTCCACCTTCTTCTCTGCCTCTCGAACCTTCGCAGCGCTCAGGTCCAGCTGCTCCCTCAGCTCCATCTCCGTCTCTCTGGAGTTTTCCTGCAGCTCATCGTTCATTTCATTGATGGCTTCCTGTCAATTTGGGAGAAAATTAACTAGAAACAAAGCATTTTAATGGCTCACTAGTTAAACCTTAATAATTATTTATACCCAACAATCATCAGATTTAATCTGAACTAAAAAAAAAACAACAAGAAAAAACACATCAACATGATTTTCTCCTCCAGGTTGAGGTTCCCCTCAGATGAATTGCTGTGAACTTTATTCTCCCTTTTTCACCATTAGTTTCTAGCAACAGTGCAGCCAATGTACAGGATATTTTTAAAGTATAAGTTTAAAGTGAAAATATTCCCATCACAGCTTTTAGCATATTAACATTTAGGATCTTGCAATGACTTTTTGCATAAAAAGGGGCTAATATGTTTAAAAATAACTTTTAAATAGGCCAACAAGCCCTTTTCACACATGTTTAGTTATTTTACTGATGTGGAAATCACTCTCGCAATCATCCCCAAAAAAATTAAAATAGGCTTTTATTTTGAAAGACCAAACACATTTCAGTGCAACTTTCCCACCAATCAGAGATTTAGGTGAGACTTAAATACCTGTTTTTTGGCTCAGATTAAATTTGAAAATACAAATTAATTACATGTTGCTTAACAATTTTTTTAAAGGCATCATTTTCTATGGATTTTAGACAGTGAAAGATTTCAGTTCCATTTCCTGAGTGTAAACATAAAGCCATAATTTGTGAACATTTTAAAGTCAGCAGAACTGACCAGATCAGTGACAGTCTCTCTCATCTCCCTGACTTTCTCCTCCAGGTCAAGGTTCCTCTCAGTCAGCATCTCCACCATCTCCTCTGACCCCAGAGCAGCGTCCACCTGGGAAATGTTTGTACAAACACAATTATACATTTTGACTTCATACATAAATCTCTCTAAAAGCAGATGCTGCTCCACCTGCTCTTTCAGTTCATCCACTGTGGCTTCAGCCTGTTTGAGTTCTTCCTGCAGTTTTTCCTTCTGAGTCCTCAGAGTCTCCAGCTCCGTGTTCTTCTTCTCCATCTGCTTCTGCAGCTTCACGTGTTCCTGTTTCTCTGAGGCCGACAGGTCGCGCATCCTGAGTAAAAACAAGAACAGTTCTCAACATTTAGCTTAATCTATTCTGATTCAAGTCACTCAAACATCATTTCTTCTCCTGTTGAGATTTTTTTAAAGGTTATTACCTGACCAAGGCTTCCTTCAGCCTGCTGTTCTGCTCCTCCAGCTGTTTTACTTGATAACTGGAGGCAGCTCCATCTGTACCTATTAAGGTAAAGGATACAGAGTTAAATTAAAGTCACTCTGAGGCTCCAAGTCATTTAACGCAGCTCCTCTCCTACCTTTCTCTGAAATCTCATGCCTGAGGATCTCCAGGTCCATAGAAAGCTCTTCTACTCGCTCCTTCAGCGAGTCCACCTCCACTTGCAGCGACTCCGCTCGCTCTTCAGCCATCTCTTTGTCCAGCGTTGCCATCTCGATGGCGTCCGCCGTGTCTGCCATCTCCTCCATGTAGCGGTCTTTGGCCTCCTGCGCCTCCCGGGCTTCCTACGAAATCACAAGGTATAAACAAATTGTGTTTCACTTATTTTATTCTTTACAACATAATCAACTACAGTGCTTTGAAACATGAAATATAAAACCTCAGTGTGCCATATTGAGGTTTTCTAATGAAGATTAACGAAATAATGAAAGTGGTGGTGACATGACCAAATCTGAAAATGGAGTGAATTCTTTTCAGATAATGTTATGAGGTAAAATGAGTCCATAAAACACCTTTTTGGCCTCTTTGAGCTGCTTCTGCAAATCTGCCTGTTGCTCCTGTATCTTGGTCTTCCACTCCTGCAGCTGCTCCAGCTGGATCTTGTATTTCTCCAGCTCCTTCAGCTTGGCCTTGTCCTCCGTTCGTTTTATCTTCAGAGTCTCAAGCTTTTCCTCCAGATCCTTTACGAGAGCTCGCAGCGAGTCTTCCTCCTGAGAAAGAAACAAAATTATGTCACTGTAGGATTGAAACTGAATAGCAGAAAGAGACTGTTATCATTAAAAAAAAACCCAAAGTGAGTCTTTCAGCCCTTGTAGATGAGGGATGTGTGGATGATTTGTCTTCGAAAGTGAAACAGTATATGCTCACAATTGACAAGATGCCACAGGAAGACCGTTCAACCTCCGACAAACAAACAAGGTTATTATAGTGAAGGTTGTGAAGCTCACTGCTTTACCTAAGACATATGGCGAGGCTTTTTTATTTTCTTTACCTTATCATCCACCATCCAAGTAAAGACAAAAGAAAAAAAATTTGCAGAAACTATACATCAGGTCAGTGAAAAAGAAATTTATTTTAAATCCCAAAGTTCTAATCCGAAAAGATTCCAAATAAGGAGTGCTAAATAGCCTGATCAAAAAATGTATGTCTGTCAAATTAGCAAGTATTTGAACATTGAAGGCTGAGAGCTTTTGCCAGCACAATTTGTGGAACGTGGTAACTTTTCTGGGCTTTAAGCCCAGGGAATCCAGACATGACGTTGTGTGAATTCCCTGAATATTTGTAGCACATGCCTGAAAACTGACTACATTACAATGAAACTGTACTAATTTGTAGCCAGAGCTCACATTTATTGTTTTGGAACCAGCTTGATGCAATAATATTTGGTTTAACCACTATGCTGTAATGGTGACAAAAGAAATTTAGATTTACTTGCAGTTACTTTTGTACAGATGAGCTGCATTTATTGATTTAACATTTTTTGCAGGCCTTAAATGATCTCTTATTATACTGACAATGTTTAACAGCTTTTATCTCAATGATTTCAAAATGAGAAAGCATAAGAACTTTATCGGAGGTAAAGGTGGGTTCAGTCCCTCCTTGTAAGGGCGTTTCATGCCCAGACAAACTGTGACTCCCAATCAGTTGCTGACAAACACACTGAACTGATAGGGAGGTGGCATCATGTCAATTAAATGCAAGAAGTTCTTAGATGTTGTCAGATGTTTTGCTCTTGAGACATCAGAGTTACTCTTGAGTTTGGAAGAAAACTCATGCCAGCATGCATGAAGCCATAAAAGAACTCTACCTGCTTGGAAATGGCAGGTTCCACCTGCTTAAACAACAACATGGATGAAATGCAACAGAAATTAAACACAATGAGGAGGATGGAGAACAAAAAACTAATGAAATGTGTGATGATTAAGCACGACCCGGTTCTTCCCACCTTGCTGGGAGTGACTGGAGCTTGAGAAGCCATAGATGGAGAGCCGCTTGGCTGAGGTGTAACAGGGGCTACCAGTGCCACCTGCGGGGAGGACAGGCTCACCTCACTGTCCTCTGCAGGCACAGAGGCTAAAAGGCTCTCACGAGATGCCTGTTAATGGAAATAGCTGTGTTAAGGAAGGTAATGACGGGAAAAGGTTTATAATGGGCTATTTTAGACAGTCTTTTCTCTATAGTGAGCATCTTAGAATGACTCAGCAAAGACAACTCTTAAGCCAAGTTTCCACCAGGAGAAGAACCATCACTTCCCAAGTTTGGAAGAAAACTTACTAGCTGCGTTTCCATAAAATGGCGCAAATTGGTATTAACGAAACTAAACTTCTGTCTGGAGAACACAGCAATTTAAAAAATAGCTCATGTTTTTTTCTTAAAGATTATGCCTTAGGATGAGGTGGTTTTTGATTGGTGTATTTTGTAAAACTGCAATGAAAACATTTTTCACATCACGTTTGTAAACAGCTGCAATGTGAATGTTTGTAGGTACTGGCCTCTTTAGACAATGTGCAGCTGGGTCCACAAGAGGTCTCGCAGCATAGCACAGCTGATCAAAAGTTTAGATGTGTTGAATCAGTAGCTCTTCTGTAAAAACCACAAACTACAACTTCCCCAAAACGCTGCGTGTTTACGTTGTGTAGCCGCTCCAAAGTGTGAATAAAACACTGACCTCTCCTCTGATGGCTGAGTGCTATTGCTGTGGCTGAAGTATTGATATATCACATGCAAGTGTTTAGATCCATGATTTTAATGACTTCATGTGTGATTTAAATTGCATTTCTTGTTTAATGGGAACGACACAATTGCTAAATTGTGTTGTTTTGACTATCGCATAATACCAAAAACGTTTTGCGCACATTTGTAATGGAAACACAGCTACACACTCCAAAACACCAGTGCAGGACAAGAAAAAAAATGCAATCGTTTTCACACCGACCACCTTGTGAAGCGACACGTTAGGTGCCTGGTAGAAAGAGAGCGTACCCGGAGCTTTATGGTGGGGCGGGTGGGACGAGGCAAGAGGGAGGGGAGGGAGATAGCAGGCGAGAGACTTGGCGTGCTCCACTAGCAGAGGACGATTAGAGAGTGTTAGCTGCAGGCTAAAGCTCATCATTACATGGCTTTATTGATAATAATGTCAACCTGTTGTGTTAGAATATACTCACCATCCTTATCTAAAGATAATATGAAAAACATTCCATGGTTTGAAGGTGAAAAGTGTTTTAGGATAGAATCTTACACTAGAACATGAGAGATGTCCTGACATCAGTTTTTCGGGCCTTGTAGGCATATAGCTGGGTCTTTTTAAAAATGAATATTGTTTAAAAAAATTATATCGGAGCCCTGTGAAGGGGTAAAGCGGTGGTACTCGGATATCACAATTGCCTAATTTCATGCTACACTATGCAGACGCTCAATCTGCTCTGATAAAGGCTGTTTGAACGCGGCACTGACTGTGGCGAACCTGTCGAGAGCGAAACCGACGAGTATTTTGTGATCAATTTGGTTAATATTAATTTGACCACTTGGTGTAGTTCACAAAATATATTAAAAATTCAACCCCAAGATTGTCGGGCGATAGAACACCGCGGTATGTGGTAAATTTCACGTCCCATTGCATGCGTAATATTATAAGTAAAGCACAGACTTCTCAATTAACTATTTTTCTTGATATTCCACACCCAGAAGAAAACATCTGGATAAAATTACTCACAGTCGAATACTTACAGTCAAATCTAAAAAGTGGCCCAACTATTTTTATGCAATTTGGATTTCATTTCTGTTTGAAAATGGACTTCCTGGTTCATTACAGCAAACATTTGCTCTAAAAAGAAAGACCCCACATCTCTGTCGTTAACCTCAGCTGTCCTGTCTGCCTTGAAGGAGCTCACCTTTGCAGAGCGGCGGGTAGAGGACTGGGAAGAAGGAAGAGAGTTGAAGGAAAGGTGGATTCACACACGCACCCGCAAGCAAGGAAACAGGCACACACACATTCATCAATGAAGGACAATAGAAGATTAGAAGCAGGTAAAAAGCATATTAATCAATGTTAAGTCATACAGATTGATCACAAGTTGCTGCATGCATAATTTAGTGCCCTTTGAGCAGTGATCTTCTAGATTTAAAGCAAGACAGACAAAGAAAATATGAATTCATGCAGCAACATCCAGAATAAAAAAAAAGAAACCAAGGTGGGAACAACAAGAATGCTTTTACGTCCGTGCAAGTAAAAAAAGAATCGCTCAAAAGAAAGAGATTAATTACTACATAAGTACGATAAAGAAAAACTGAGGCGAAGCAAAAGCGCTGAATTCAAACAACAATACCTTCTTAACGCTTGCTGGTGTCTGCAAACAGTTTTGAGAAAAACAAAGAGAAGTCAATCTAAATGCTGAGAGCCGACTTGGAAATTTTTTCTCAGACGAAAATTCAGATTTGGAACTTACAACATTTCAGCATGTTGTGTTACTTTCTCACCTTCAAAATGCTCAAACTAACTGAATTTCCAAAGAGTTAAACACTTAACTTTCTAAAACAAGAAGAAATAGAAACAATGTGGATACATTTCCTTTACTACCTGCTTTGTTGTTTTGGGAGTCTCAGGAATGTCTGGAAAGACAAATGATGACTTTTGTAATTTCTTCTGACACTAATGTTTCACAAACATCCCCGCTGTAGATTTCTGTGCTCGTCTCTCACCTTTTTGTTTGAGCGTCTTTGCCAAGCTGGCATCAGGGGTTTCTGGTGAGGTGGCAGCAGAGCCATCATCGATGACTTGGATCTGCACAGAGATAAACACCAGGTAGAGAAGATTGCCTGTGACTGATTAACAATGAAAGAAGTGAGATAATTTGTATCTGGTTACACATTAGAAAATCCTTTTTATAGAGAAGTATTAGAAAAATTGACAGTAAAAGTAAGGAAGAGTGGAAACTACTGTAAATATAATTACTACTTTATGTTGCACTTTTCAGAATTATAAGTAAAATAAAAAAAAGAAATGAAGTCATTATTAAAATATGTATTTTTTTCTATTTATTTATTCATTGTAAATTAATTTTGTTTATTACTTATGATTTAAATATGCTGATTTGTTTTTTGAACAGAACTTTTCATCTGAACCCACCCTATACGAAAGCAGCACAGGACAAAACTGTCAACAATTTCATGTGAAATTCATTTGAAATTTAAAGACCTTAAATATAATCTCTATTATACCATTGTCTATTATCTGTGTCAGAAATTCAGAAATTTACAGTATTAAACCTTGCAAAAGCTAAACAGTCATGCACTAACTTATCAAACTGGTATTTTTGGCTTATAAGGACGTGAAAAAAAATTATATGTTCATTTTAGAAGAGGCCCAATTTTCTTGTTTTGCAGCAAAAATACCTGATTAATCTGAAATTATCCTTTTAGTTTCTCAAGATGAAGTGCTCCTTATCTGAAAATTAAACCCCCTGGAGGCACCCTCTGGTGGTGAGTAATGGTTCATCACTAACCTGGGATGACCTGACAAATATCCCGTGATTTTCCTCACAGGTGAAGTAGCGCTTTCCTTGCACGGTGCCGTCGTTCTTCCCTTTGGGCTCATCCAGAATGATGCCGACCCATTTGCCCGAAGCAAACAGGGTGGCACCGATGTAAGCAACGGTGCCTTGCTGGCCCTTACCAGTCACTTCGACTTTGGAGCCGATCTGAAGGAATAATGGGAGTACTTTAACTCTGAGGAAGTCTGAATTTGCTTTCCTTTATGGCTTCTGAAAAAGCAACCTACCTTTGGAGGTTTAACACTCTCTACTGATCCGGTGCTGCTCATTTTGCTGATCAATGGGCTGGTCAGCTGAGGGGAAGATTACAAATATGAGGGAAGAAAGTTGATTAGCCATGGAAATGTGAAGTAAAATAGGACAAAAACACCACAATAACCAGTTGGAGAAGTTTTATTCAAGAGAATGTATTGTTTTTTTGCCCAAATATTCATCCCAGTCTACTCTGGATGTTTAATATGTTTTATTAGGAGCATGATAAAAAACTACTTTACGTATTTGACTTGAAAACATCTCCAAATGAACAGGAAAATAGGGCTGTATTCAACAACAGTCCTGAGGGTGCCGAGAACAGAGACAGCGTCACATCCTCAGTCATATGTCCTCTGACGACAAACATCCTAAAAAAGCAGCAACATCTCATACAAAGAGCCCCTTATATCAGCAAAGTAGGTCTGGGAGAAAGACAACAAGCTTTAAAAGGACTGTAGGACACTTTAATTCACACTGGTTTGGATTCTTAGGCAGCCGGTGAGGGAAAAAAAAAGAAACATTTAAGATATATTATTCCTCTACTTTCAAAGTTCCAACACAAGACACTGGCATTATTTTAACAAGTTAGGAGTCAACAAACTGGTTAATAATGACTTGAAATTTTGCTTCGATGAATACGAGTCCTGCATCTCCTGAATGGTGAGTATAACAAACTTATTGATTATTTTTCATTTATATTAAAACAGCCTACTAATTATATATTAATTAAATAAAGAAACATCAGTGTCTTAAACATGTCATTCTTTGACATGTTACTGATACGACCTGTTACTCACCCGGGGCGTATATGAATGTCTTCTGTTCATAGCCATGATTACAACCAGGAATAGGTTTCCCTTCCAGTCGAGTAAAAAACATTCAAAGTTTCTGCCGCTCTTTGTTTTGTCTAGTTTTACATTCCTGCCTCCTCTCTCTCCCAAAGATAAGTGAAAGCAGCAAATCAGGAGACTTTAGGGCGGAATCTTTGCGCTACATTACAAAACGTCACAGCTGACTTATAATGAGATGTTGAGCTAAATGTTCTGCACAAACCAGAGATGGATGAGATTAACAGGATCATACTAGTCATTTAAGGTACAGTGTGTTTTGTCCTCACTATTTGAAACAATGCGTGACAATGTCACAACCTCTAACTAGGTCATATTAGAGTGTGTTAAGAGATATGTCTCAAAATGTTCATTTTTTCCTGCTTTTTGTGGTCTTAGAAGAATGTTTTAAGACATAAAAGGGAGCAGACGCCACAGTTTTTTTCAGACACCAGAAGTCTCATTTAATTAGTCTCAATGATAAAAACAATAGCTGGTCCAATAAGTTGTGTAATTTTTTTTAAACAATAATGGGCCGTAGAGATTTACTGTATTCTGAAGTCCCAAAATGTATTAATGATGAACCAATTGAAATCTTAACTGGTGAGCACCAGTAGGCAGTACTTATACAAACCTATGATTGAAATACTTTTTACACATCGTCACAGGTAAATATGTCCTTCAGTTTATTACTTCGTGGCAAATATTTGTACACATTAGACTTTAAATTTGGAACCTGAAAATAAACATGTAAATAAAATTTGACAAATTGATAGAGACAACCTTTTAACAACTGAGATCAAATCTGGTTATAATAATTCCAATCCCATATTTTGTAGAAAATCTGTCTAAAAAAGGCCAGAGTTCCTTCGAAATTTTACAAGTTTAATCCTCGAGAGCTACCATTCTGCGACCTGCAGCTGTGTCCCTTCTCCATCACACCTGAATCAAATGAATGGCTCATTACCAAAAGGGAAGTCAGCTATTTGACTGGAGGAGCGTGAGAAAAGAGTTGCAAAACCAGAGGGTTAGAGTTGGATACGTCTGCACCAGTGTAAAGTATTTAGTATTAGTCATATTTAATGCCTTCTAACTTATTTTATTTGCACTATCGGAAGACGCATTTATTACATAAATGTTGTTTTGAATACTTTCCAGTCAGACATTAACTTTTTTATTTCAACTCCGCTTTGTTGTGTATTTTCTATTTTGTAGTTTTATGTCATATTCTCTTTCAGGTACTAATGCGGATTACAGAAATACAAAATTGCATATAGTAAAAAAAAACTGAATACATTTTACAGCATCTGCTGGATAAAATGCAACCAAGTCTGGCTTAGCCATCTTTTGCTAATGCTACACTGTTAGAAAAGTCATGAACGGTGAGACACAATATTCTTGCGTAAATTAATCAAATTTGACGATAACAGACGGTTCTGTAAATAAATTGGATGATTCACAAATTTATAACTTCATAGATAAACCCAAAAGCTAAAGAAGTTGCTGGAAAAAGCTAGCTAGTCAACTGAAACTCGAAAGCTATACAGATTTAGCAACCAACAAAGCAAAAATCGAGTTGCTTTTCTTTTTTTCTTTTTAATGTTTCTTACCAGGCAAACAGAGAAATCTGCTGTCAAATGTGGCTCTGTCAAGCTTTCATCCAAGCATTCAGACCCACTGGTGTTTTTGAGATTCTCTGGTTTGCTAATCCAAGTCTCTTCCGGCTTATGACAACTCGTTTCCGTTGTTGTGGTTCTTGTTCTCGTTTTAGGGTGGACATAAGGGCGCACTACCGCCACCCAGCGGTGAGGACCGGAATCAATTATTCTCCTCCGTCAAAAGCAAACAAGAAATAATGAAATCATATTCTATGTATATTTTATGTATCTATTAAAAATAGTAAATATTTATTTCCCTGTCCTAAGCAGTCTTTAATTAAATTAATTTTATTCTATGTTGAAACATTTCTGGTGTTTTTATCACATTTTAGAATAACATATTTTACAGATCATTTTCTCCAGGAAATAAAAATTTATGCAACAAAGGACAATAATCATGGAGGGGTGACTAATTATTGAATACTGAGCTATCTCTTGTAATGCTGCTATTGGCCTTAGGCTGACAAAGGATAAACTGACTTTCTCCTGGAACATTCTCTTATTCTCCAATTGTTCACAATTTGTTATTTCAACTTTTAACTTTATTCTGTGTCTTTTACTCCTCATAGAAGCTACATCAAGTTTGGTGTTTCTGGAGGAGGGGGAAATTGGATGAGCTACTATACTCTGTCTTTTTAACAGTGTCTCTTGTTATTGGATGAACGTTTGTTGTAAATAACCATCTGCTCTCTTTCATCCTGTATAGCTTTTAAAACCACAACTGAATCTACTCGTTCAGAAAATAAACTGACGAGTTAACCATTTGAAGTCCATGGAGTATGAAATTGTAAATTTGTTTCACCTTTATTCCACTGGTCATTAGGTGATTTGCACACCTTGGACACGTCAACAATACATTGCAGGGTAACACACTGGACAATATAACCTCACTTATATTGTCTAGTATTAAGTTTAAAACTTATATTAAGTTTTAAATGTATATTCATTAAATGAAGTATAATTCTTAATTTTCATATGATCCCAAAACTTCTTGCCACTGATTTAAATGTTTGTTTGTATATTTTAAATTATTAGATAGAAAATAGTTTAGACGCATTAATCAAAAAGTGTTTTGTTTTTAAAATATTTATACCTTATTTCTGTTTTATTCCCAAGACAACCATATCTAGTGAAAATCTGAATTCCTCCACCTTGTGTTGCAGCTTCTGGATAGCGCAGCACTGTCATCAACCAATCAGATGGGCGGAAAGGAGGCCGCTCGCGGACCCGGCTTGGCAGTAGCACGGGATACGGATCCCCGGTCGGCCGCAGCTCAGCCCCGTGGCGGTGACACCTCTGACAGCGAGCGAATCGACCCACTGCGGCTGCGCTACGATTTTTCTCAACAAGGTCGGGAAGCTTCTGTCTCTTCGCACCAACTTTTTATAAAGTACTCAGGGGTGACAAAGTTTGGTTAAGTGTGCATTTTTTGTGTTTTGATCTTGAGATGATTAAAACCGCTAGCAACTTTGGATAATAGTTGTACTTCCGGTCTGTGTTTTCAACGTAAAATTCTAACTGCAATCGAAGACGCGTCGGTAGTTTTATTTTGAAGGTCAATTTTGATCTACGTCCGGTCTGGTGAGCGCGTGTTTCAGCCACTTTCATGAACTGTTCTGGGGATTTAACTCGAATCGATACCGAAACCAGACAGCGTTCTGGATCCAACAGGTGTTTTTTTGTATCCAACGTAAAGGTTTGAGGAATATCTGTGGCCTAATCAATAAAATATCAGATAAGTTGGAGGAAAGCAGCTTGGTCCCTTATGGAGGGTGTGGCGCTGGAGTGACAGCGTTACGTCAGTTTCTCTGTCCCACATCAAGTGATCAATACAATGCAATGAGACATTGTAGACGTCTCATTGCACGAGTAGATTTCACCGCTATTATATGAACTAATCCATGCATAGACTGGACGTTTCTGCATGTTTTCATGGCTGATCGCCTCTGGAAGCGATAAGTTTCATACTTGTCCTGAAGTTTTCCTCTGGTTAAAGCTCAGGCTGCCCGATCAGGGTGTGTCTCCATGTTCTCCCCGTCTAGATGGTTCTATCTAAACTAGAAAAGTAAAAAGCATTTCTGCAATATTTTCGGAGATTTAAATGGTAGGCTTGTTTTCATTTCTGAAATAAGTTTAGCAAGCAAGTGTTAACTATAAGTGGATACTAAGTAGTTCACACTGTATATAACAAATGTTAATTAAGAAGAAATGGCAATGGTAGATAAATAGCTTTGTCTGAACTAGATATTGCATTATTTTCATAATTGACAAAAATGTCAGCAACTATCTAAAATGATTCATTCATTGATGTTTCTTTCATATAAATGCAGTTTTTTAAAATTTAATTACTGAATTTATCAGTGTTGAGGGAAAATGTCTTCCTATTTTCACTTTTTGTACTATTTACCAATTATAAGCATAAATTATTTCATTTTAATTAAACAGTTTACTACATGACTCATTGCCTTAGTCTTTTCTTCAGGTTCTAGATCAAATTTATCAAGAGGGTAATGTTTTTTCATGGGGACACAAAACAAAAAAAAACAAAAAAATTCAAAGTGAAACAGAACAGAGCAATATTCATCATTTTAATATATTAGCCAAAGAGCCACTTTTGGCTGTGGAACTGCAGCTGCACTCCCATTATATAGCCAATTAGTTGTTTGTCACTTGCTGATATAACGTTAAAGAAAAGGAATAAACATGAATTATGATTTTAATTGGCTGTTTGTGGCAGTTTTCAGTTAGATTGATAATTAGTAATCCAGGTTTGACTAAATCTGCAGCAAAGATCAATTCCCTCTGAACACTAAGATTTTTTACAATATATTTTAATAACATCGTACATTTTATTTATTTATTTTTTGTTTTAAGTAGAGTTTTACTTCCATTTTTTTACTTACCCAGGATGACTGAAGTGGAGTTGGTGAAACGGACGCTGCATGCCATCGTCCAGGCCAACAGAGGTGGAGTGTCATTGTCCCGTCTGCAGTCGGATTACAAGGAGCTGACCGGAGACCAGATCCCGCACCAAGAGATCGGACATGTCCAAGTGGAGGCTCTGTTAGCCAGCACGTCCTCTGTTCGCATGGAGAGGGGAGGTTCTGGAGAGGCGAGTGTCGCCACGATGTGGTACTCAGAAAGGAATGTGTGACAAATGAAATATGTAAACTAAAATGAATGAGCATGTCAAAATTGGTTGGTTTAAATGCTTTCAAAATAATTCTGTAAATTCCCTAAAAGTTGCTAGAAGTCAAATCTCTTTGAAACAGTTGAGAGTGCCCTGATGTTTTCATGTCTCTTTCCAGGTGGTTTATGTTTCCTCTGGAGCCAAGGAGGCAACACACACAGCCAAGGTGGTGGCCCGACAACGCAGCTCCAAGAGAACCGGCCGACACCACCTGGTCAACACCCAGATGAGAGTTAAACCGGCGGTTCCTCTAGTCCTCAATGGTGAGTTTACCAAACAAACTAGTTTATGCTGTGTGCAAAATCACATATGTAGGGGTGACAACTTGTAGAAAATACTTGTGTAGCTAAGAGGCCATAGCAAAATATGCATTATCACACAAAATGCCTTCACAGTGCAGCTGAATTTATGCTGAGAATAAATTAGATGCTCTCTGCATTTAACTGCACTGGAATTTATTTTGGGTTATCAAGGCAAAGCGGGACGAATACAAACGCATGCCATATTTTTTATTGTTTAATTAAACAATAAAGTGAAAACCGTTTGTCCTTTGGTCTGGTACAAAAATCTCTGTGAAGTACATTGAAATGATCATGGTAGCTATATAAAGTGGAACAGTTCAAAGGTCATGGAACTGTAATACACTGACTTGTATTAGCAAGACAATGTATGTGAAATGACAGGTTTAAAGCCTGGTAGTGAATCAGGGCTGGGATATTGCAGCAGAGGCACAGGCTCTGTGTGTTGCAGCCTGACAGGTTGAAGATGAACAACTGGCCTCTTTTTACTGTTATTGTGTCGACCCTCGAGGTATTTTAGGCATCTATTCATCGGGTGTGCAATGACAATCAGTTATACATACATTACATAGCTTTTACCTTTTTCTCGTCTGGCTAAATAACTCAGAAAAACTGCGATACTTGTGCATATCTATGACTTTAATGCAGGAACCAGCAGACAACTTTTTATTCTTGTAATGCTACTAGACGGTGATGCTGCAGAATATTCTTAGAGTCAGAGGAGGGGATGGGTGGTAGCGGCACGGTGGGGAGGGAGAAAGAGAGAGAGAAGTGGACGAAGCAGGGAGGAGGTTTGAGGTGAACATAGACGGAGAGAAACGCTGAAGCGCTGAGGACTGGTGACAGAAAAGGAGGGAGATGGAGTGGAGTGATGCAGTTTAAGCTGCCAAGGAAGAGAAGCTGATGCACAAATCAAGCTCTCCTCCACACTCCCTCTCATCCTCCTCTCACTGCCGGGGTTATTGATATTCAGGCAGAGACAGACCGGGAGCTGTGAGTCCACGTCGGCAAGGTGATGTGGCGTTCACTCTCAGTGCGTGTAAGAGGTTGTCCTTACTTCGATCTGCATGGGAATGGTTCTGCATTATGCATTTGTGTGTGTTGACTCAGGGGCTGGGGCAGAAACTGTCTGCTGACTAAGGCTCTTAAAGCTGGTGGTCGGTTCTTGTTGCTACCGGTGCGATAAAAGCAGATTCAGTGGGAGCAAAAGCAGAGTGGATGTAAAAGCAGCGGAAAGTTCTGGAAGAAAGGGGGATTGAAGAATGAGTGGGCACAGCAGCAACAGGAATAATGATTGCAGCGCACTTCTGATGCCATGCAACAGAAATGTGATGTCATTCTGAGCTTGGCTGATGTAATTTTGTAAAGATGAGAGGCCTGGGTAGTGTAAGTTAAATTAATTATGCCATCACATGAAGTGTTTTCTTTTCACCAACAAATATGCATGGAAAATAAAAACACAGTTCAGTTAAATTTGTGGATTTTCTCTGCAGTATATAGAGGCAAATATAAATTTGACTGAATGCAATGCAGGAGGAAACTACAGGGCTGCTGCGTGTGTGTTTGAGTCGATGACATCACAAGAGGAATTAAAGTAACCATGTTGCATTGATTAGAGATAATTATTGTTGCCACATCTTCCTGAAATCTGTGCAGTTTTTTGGAACATTAATGAAAAGTTTCCCTGCAATCATATTGAATACAAGTGAACATTTTTGAAAAAATAATTTGAAATTTATAAATATGGGAAGAAAAAAAAAGTCAAATAACAAAAAAATACAACTAGACCATCAGAGTTAGCTGAGACACTCACTTAATTTGTGGTATTTTTCTTATCAGCTAAACCCCAAACCTCTCTGAGGCAGCCAAACCACCGAGGCCGAGGAAGAGGAGCAGGCGCCGGCCGTGGAGCTGGACATGGAGACTTCAGACAGACAAGAGACTTGAGGGATGTCCTGTCAGAGGCTCGGTCTGGGGTACATCCTTACAGGCTGTCCGGTCAGTACAAAGCCTATAAGAGAGGGAGCCAACCGATAGAAAGGTGAGTTAGAGATGCTGAGCTTGATTCATTTCAATTACTGATCAGACTCTAAATATGATGGTTTAACTCTTTTAAGTGTCAACAGCAGGAGCATCATTCAACTAAATGTGTGAAACAAATATACTAATGGATGCTTCAGTGTACAGGAAGTAGTTTTACACAGATCAATAAAATTACTAAATCTATAGAACTCAGATTATCATTTATACAAGCTTATGTGAAATAAGTGTTAATAAGTAAGTGAAATTGACGATTTACTCTCAAAAAGATTAAATTGTGGGTGCTGTGGCGGCGCAGGGGCAAAGCACAACCCATATATTGAGGCCATAATCCTCATGACGGTGGTCGCAAGTACAATTCCCGGTCAGGCGACATTTGCCACATGTCTTCCCCTCTCTGATTACCCTCTTTCCTATTTAACCACTTTCAAATAAAGAACACTAGAGCCAACAAAACCTTGAAAAAAGATTAAATTGTAAGACATACTCTGCTGACGTTACATTGACAGAATGAGTGACCTTAACTTTGTGACTGATTCAACCACTAACATCCATCCAAGTCCATTTTGTTGCTGAGCTTTTGCAGTACAAAGGGAGACCTGGATGGGAGTCCCGGTGTACTGGCAGGGGACACAAGCCCAGCTCAGGGGGACATAAACCTTTTTAATCCCTCCTCTATTCTCTGATAGATTAACTCTTCTAAACCGACACAGAGTGAATCAGCATATCTGTGTGTATCCATGTAGATCTTTCTTCATTTGTGTGCATGAGTAAAGGTTGTAAATTTGAAAACCGTAGTCCAAAAGGCTGAGCTGTGGTTTAATTTGGTGATAAAGGAAAAGTAAGTTTTCACATAGATATAGAAAAACAATGTTTTTGAGAGAGGGAGGTATTCTGCCGAAGTTAGCAATTTAGTGATATAAAGAGATTGTGTAGGTTCCACATAATGTTATTGACTCTTTTTATGAAAATGAATTTGTTTTTATTTAATCCCAGAGAATGCAATGCATACTCTACAAATCATAAAGTTTGGATTTTACACCCAATGTAGAGAAAATTAAAATTGTAGTTCTTTACTTGATGTTTAAAACTATATAACTGGGAAATACATAATGATTTTATAAATGAATATTTTATCATTTAAAGATCTAGATTTTAAAAGTTGTAAAGTTAATACAATTTTAATGAAATACTACTCCTTTTATTTCCCCTAAGCGTACTTGCTTGAAATGGAGCAAATTTGAGTTAATTTCCTGACCCAGTTCTGTTTTGAATATAAGCCAATCCTTGAATATTTTGTCTGGTTTTCAATACAACCAGTCAATCAAACACATTTGATTGACTAAGGGCCCCTGTAACAGTTTCCAATCTTCCCATGAATGAGGTATGTTGCAAAACATTACACATGTCTAAGTGTGAAGAAATGAGGAGTTACATCAAATTCTGTTGGGTCTTAAAGGTACATACAGCATGTGTGTTACTTTTTATGAATTCTCATTCTGGATACGACGTGTCCATTTGGATCAATTGTTAGAGATTCACAGTGTTCTGCTGCATCAGAATGAGGTGCATTACTTTTGTATTTGTTTTATTATTATTGTTTGTTCCATTTAAAGATCAGCTAACAAGCTGATATTCAGATGCTGATGTTCTGACTGCCTTCACAAAGTCAGATGGTAATAATCTGAAATTTGATCAAAAACTAAGGTCAACCATCAGTTTCACTTTCAATTGAAAGTTTGTAGATTCATGGGAGTATAATGTTCAAATACATTTTTCAAAATCATAGGTCTAAAAGAAAAGCAGAGGGGTTCCGAAACATTTAGTTTAAAAAACTTTTTTTTTCTTGTTTTACTTTGACAAACAAATAACAATGTATTCACGTCCCTGTTTGGTTCTCTTTGTACAGACCAGACAAGAGAATGATCCTCCCGACGCGGTTTCAGAAGGAGATGCAAGCTCACCTTTCCAGAAATCCACAGCAGACCGGCCGTAAGTGATACTTTTTCCAAAGTAGTGGAATCACTACTCTGATGGCAAGCTGGTTGTTTTGCATTCCTCGCTTTGTAAAAATACCTAAAAGACCTAGTCAAAGTACACCTCTAGTGAGGTATTGTAGTGGCAGAATTCCTCCAAAGAGATCAAATCTGATAAATTGGGTTCATATATATATCGATTCATGTATTTTATATTTTCAAAATAATACTGATGTGTTATTCTTGTATCCATATTTTTCTGATTCTAACCTCTTTCCTTGCTTTGATAAAAACCATTAAGTTTCCAGATGTTTGTGAAATAATTGCTCTTCTGCTCTGCTGTTTTTCCTCCAGAACCGGTGAATCTAAACGAGAGTTTTGGCCCGGGCAGAGGAAACCCCTACAACCCTCAGCAGGTCCAGAGTCGCATCAGAGAGATTTTGGCCAAGTACAGCAATGGCTTCTGGGTGTCCAAACTGCCTCAGATCTACAGAGAGCTGTACAAACAGGACCTGCCCTCAGAGGCCATCAAAGACCTGGAGACCTGGACCCACATATGCATTGTATGCACTCAATCTGAACTGCTTTTTTCATAAATATCTTTTAGCAAAAAAGCTAATTGAAATGCAGTAAACTCGATAGCTAAATGTCAAATCAGAAGGTTCAGAAACAGGACAGGGCTACACTAAGGTGTTTAGATGCTTGGGTTTTTTGTTACTTATCTTAAAAGTTTTTAGTAGCACTGAACAATAGATTCACTTGGAGTAAGCAGATCCACTCCAACCTTTCTTTCCTCTTTGAAACCGGTCCTGCAGCCTTGTGCTGCCTTGCGAATGTAAATGTAGCCACAAGTTACACTCGATACCCCTTCTCTGGGGTGAGAATATAAAGTACCTGCTTTCGTTGGTCCCAATACAACATGCTTAAGAGGAATTAATCATTTTAGACTACTTAAGCCAAATGTTAATTTGCCTAAAAAGAGATGTATTGATATTTTTATTTGATTCAGGAAGGCAGCCACCAGGAGGTAAATTATGATTCATAAATTTACTGAGCAGTCTTGAAAACAAATGTTTTTGAAAGAAAAACTTTATTATGGATATTAGTCAAAGAACTTGATTTCTTGTTGCTTAACCTAACAGAAACTTGTAAATTTCTTGACATGACAGAGCCTTTATATTTGTTTTTAAGTATTTAACCCTTCAGATTTACTGCAGTTTTGACACAAAATGCTGAAAAAAAAAATCTCATTCAAATTACAATAAAAACTTGGTGAGAAAGAGGCACATTTAAAGTCAGATCATGTTGGATTGTGAACATCAAACATGCTGTGGACTCTCATTGGAATGCATTAATTCAACACTATCAGATGTAAAAAGTCATCTTTTGTTCACGTTCAAGTCTACAACAAAACGGGTTGTTGAGTTGTTATTTTTGTTTTAGGTGGAGAAAACCTGTGGTAGTAATTCCTCAGAGCTGCTCCTCTACCCTGCCACAGAACAATCCAACACACCCGCCCCTTCCCAGACCGTTAACAGCTCCACCACCTCACCTGCTGAAGCCTCCCCGGTCCAGAAGAGGCCCCACATCAACCCTCTGGCTCGATCTGGCTCCCGGTCTCCCCAGTCTCTCCTGCCTCCTCCATCCCCTCCGTCCCCCCAGTCCTCCCAGTCTCCCCGGTCTTCTTCTTGGTCTCCCAGTCCTCCTTCCTCCCCGGCAGCCCTCACCCCTGATCTGAAGCAGAGACTCGAGGAGCTGCTGATGAAGTACTCCAGTGGTCTGTGGGCCCATGCACTGCCCAAGCTCTTCCAGGACACATACAAAGTTAGTGACACACACTTTGATGCACATTTTGGATGCATTCACACCAGCCCTGTTTAGTCCAGTTTGTTTGGGGAAGTGTGAATACAGAATCAACTCTGATGCAGACCAATAAACCAAACAATAAACCAAACTCAGGTTTTGGTTCTGCTGAAGTGAACTGTGGTGTGGTTTGATTGTGTATGTGAATGCCAAGCGGACTTGGTAAATACAACCAGAACAAAATTGGCAGTCTAGCGCTAGTGGGAGAATTGACTTTTGTTTTTTGTTTTTTTTGCAAAAGACAAAAGAGAAATCCTCCAACCGTTAAAATCTGATGCCACAGAGTTCAGTGTCAAAGCAAACCGCAGGAGCTGAAAATGTAACAAATGTTGCAATTTTGGTCCCCAATCAAACAATTCAATAGGACTATCAGATTTGAAAACTAGTCCTACATGTCCAAATGTTGCTAATATCATTCTGTTTTTGTTTTACAAGATTAAACTGCCCGGATATGTGCTGGAGAACCTTGACCTCCTCTCCGACATTTGCACCATCGACTATCCGATGTCTGACAACCCCCAGCGGGCCATTCTGTACAGGCGGAGCAGCGTTGGAGGGGAGGATGAGAACTGCAACAGGAGGAGCTCGTCCGCCAGCGAAGAGGAGCAGAATGTGAGATCTGAGCTGAGGAGGAGTCTCAGCAACCATGAGGTGCCGACTCTGCAGATCCCCAAGGAGGAATATCCCTCCGTTCTGGTGATGGAGGCCACCAACACCAACTCTGTTATACTGAGGTGGGAAGGAAGCAAATTATCCACTTATGAACTGATGGAGCACGGACATCTCACTGTCCACCGCTCCTCCTCTGGCAGGTACATCGGCGAGGGTTACTCAGTGGCGCAGGACTCCATGGAGGATGAGATGAGGGAGTTTTATGCCTTAGACAAAAGCCAGCAAGTCCCTCTGTCTTCTACTTCTTCAGGCCAACTCGTCGCAGTCCGGGCTGAGGAAGAGGAGGAGATCCTGAGGGCACAAATATGTGAAGTCATGTCTGACAAAGTCAAGGTAAATGCACAAAACCAGGCAGCAACCAAAGATGAGAAACACTGAATGAGATTTTAACAAGTATTTTTGTCTAACTTGTAGTGCAAACAACTTCGAACACTTACAAGTACCTTGATGTAAAAGTACTACTTCCACTGGCAGATTATGTCACCTATGACAAGATATTTTTCCATGTCGTTAACACTAACACATTTGCACTAGAAACTAAAATACTTGGTAAGATGTCATGTTTTTGCAGGGTAACTCATTTGTTGTTGCATCTGCAGGTCTATTATGTGGATCACGGCTTCTCAGAGGTGATCAGTAAAAGCAAAGTGTTGGAGCTGCATGAGAAATTTTTCAAGCTGCCTTTCCAGGCGACCAAGTGTAAACTGGCAGGTGGGTTACTAAAGATGCCACAAATGCATTCAATTCAACTTGGTTCATTGATATTGCAACAATGCACAACGCATGTTGTCTTTACAAAAAAAGTTATTTCAAATCAGTGACATACATTTCAGTTAATCCTAGTTATCAAACAGTACACTAATTTCAGGTTATTTTTCAAGTTAGTTTAAGACGTCTGAAAAGAAAACCCAGTGAATTTGTGGAGTTATTGACTTGCAAAACATCACTTGCACTCTCAATGACTTTCCACTTTTCACTTTAACAAGAAGGGCATAGATGTGAAGTGAAAGAAAATTATCCATGATTTCCTTGCAAAATGTAATGACTTTTATTTTTCTTTCAGTATGATGTGTGGTATACCCATGATTAGAATCCCATTAAATCTAACCCACATCCTCAACTCGTATATCCCAGTTTCAACACACATGAATCAGAGAGCTGAATTATCTCCCCAACACTTCATAAAACATATTGAAGTTTGTGATTGAAGTGTAAAAATTAACAAATGGAAAAGATCTGTGATGCAAATTAAAAGTGGTTTCACCTTTCCCGCTCAGGCCTGGAGCCGTTCTGTCAGGAACCCGTGGTTCTGAAGACGTTTGAGGCGATGGCGAGTGGACGGATCCTCCTGGCCGAAATCTTAGAGCGAGGTCCCGTCCCTCTGGTGGTCCTGTACGACACGTCTCAGGACGATGACGTGAACATCAATGCCGCCTGCATGAAATCCCTACAGGACAAGACGCTAGCGAGTCCGTTACAGGTACACAGGAGGCCGGGGTGTGTGTTTTCAGGTCTGTGAGTTCACAGCGGCTAAAAGTCTGTTCATCCCCAGGTGAACAGCGCTTATATGAATGTGACCGTCAGCAGTGTTTGCTCCGATGGGACCATTTACTGCCAGCTTCCCTCCAGAGGACTTGCTAAGCTGAATGAGACATTGGAGAAAATAGAGAATTACTTCCACACACAGGTAGCAAGACTGCAGTATGTTCCTCATGCTAACATCTAAAAGAACGGAAAAGTTTTTATTATTTTTGTGGGGGGTTTGCTGTTTTGTTTGTTTTTTTTACATTAATTTTGCGCAGCACTTTAAGATTCTTTCAGTATGACGTGTGATTTATAAATGAAATAGATTTGTGAAAGTCTCCAGATTTCATATTTGTATATCAAGGAGTTTTTAAATTAATAAATTCATTTATCCACTCAATTTAACAAATCTTAATTCACAAACACATGCACTTAGAACGCTTGCTTCACATGAATGGAAGCAGAGTAGGAAGAAGAGAAGATCTTGTATGAATCTGTCCCTTACTCAGTAACTACAAAATTCATTTTTATGGCTGTGTACATTAAATTAATTAATGTTTGGGTTTGTATTTTTTTATAAATATACTTATTTGTTGATATGAAAGTATTTTTACTAGCATTATTATACAGGATCCTTAAAGTTGCTATGTATATCAGCAACTAAACTAAATCGAACTAGACGTTTAGTGGTGCCGTGTTGTTCCTCTCATGCAGTGTTGAGTACAGATTGAGATTAGGCCGATAATCTGGAGTAAAGACATTCCCAAGGAACTTAATCTGTTAGCAGCACAGGAAGCAGTTGCTTTTCTAGGTGCTCCTCTGCCACCCTTTAAAGCATTACTGCTTTACGTCAGCAGGAAGTCTGCAGATGTTCTTTTTGAGTCAATTCAAGACGCAAACATTTAGAAGGGATTTAGACGCATGAAACTGCTGTCCTCAGAGAATAATCCTTTGTGTTCGGTAATAAGCTTTGTTAACCTCTACTGAAGAAAAGAGTCACTGCATGAAGGAGAAAATGCTAAGATGATTAATTAAGCATTAGATTCTTCACAAATTGACCCAAACCTGATATATGATTGCATAGAAAAACAAATCCTGTCATTCAAGATTAGTTATCAAACAGCTGCAAAAAACCAGACAGGGAAAAGTCTCATTAGGGATGGACATGATGTCTGCTTTTCTCCAGGTGACGTCAGAGTTTCTGGTGTCCAGGCCTTTTTGTGGGAAAAAATGTCTGGCTCGCTATAAAGGCAAATGGTCTCGTGTTGAGGTGAGACTGAAGATCAAACAAATAGATGCAGCTTATAATTATTCTCAAATTTAGAGTTAAAGGTGTAGTGAAAGCATAGATGTCGTCATGCAGGCTTTTGTCCCCAATGTTTTCCAACCCAGATCACCAACCTGCACGGCAGCAGAGTGTTGGACATCCTGTTCGTAGACGTGGGCGTCCAGGCTTCTGTCGAGGTGTTTGAGCTCAGAGAGATCCCGCCGCTGTTCCTCCGTGATCTCGTCTCCATCCCACCTCAGGTCCAACACTGAAAAGAAGTCAGTCACTGTCTTTGAAAATGTGGTTTTTATACAAAGTCATGTTCTAAACAACTCGTGCTCAGGCTGTGAAGTGCTGCCTAGCAGACCTGGCGGTCAGTGTGGGGTCCTGGTCTTCAGATGCGGTCCAGTGGCTTCGAGAGAAAGTGTTAAACACCTCGGACTGCAGCATGAAGGTGAGTTAAACTTTATGGCAAAATCAGCACCAGAGTTAGCAATACTCAACAACTTCAAACTGAAACCACTGAAATCACTTCCTGTATTATGGAGGCAGGTGTGCAGTAACAAATTTGACCCTGCTGAGACAGATAGAGAATTACTTCCACACATGGTTGAATTGAGCACGTTAGCATTAGCATTCCTCTAAAAACTATGTTGGGATAGTTCATGGCGAGACGTCAAACTTTGAGGCCGAGTTTTGCTCTTCAATATGCTTGAAAACTCACCGTTTTGATAACTTTAAATCAATACCTAGTGAGCAAACTAACCAAATCAGAAGTCAATTGATTTGTCTGAAGGATGAGTTTTGATCAAATGCAGTTCAAAATTAGGTGAAAATTGGAACTTCAATCCAAAATGGCCAACTTTCTGTTTGGGTGCCAGAGAATTTTCTGTCGGTCTTGGGACGTTGTAGATGTATACCAAATTTTATAGCTGTACGATCAAGCAAGGTCAATCTGGAGGGTGTCTGAAAGTTGCAGGGCGTCACTGTTGATCAGTTTGTGTTGCAACTTTTGCAAAATATCATTCATGAACCTCCACACTTCCCAGGTTGCCAAAGTGGATGAAACCAAGCACTGCGTCTGTGTCCACCTGTTCACCGACAAGAACTTCCTCGACCCGGCCCGCAGCCTCAACCACCAGATGGCCCAGTCCGACCTGTTCAAGCAGCAACCAGATGTCTTCCTGATCAGCCACAGGTCTCAGCTGCTGCTTTCCCGCTCAGCTTCATGCAGCTCTTCTGATTAAGATATGGTCGCAGTGAAATAGGATTTTTTTTTCTGTTTATCTCTTTTCACAGCCCGACCAAGATTTCCACAAACCCGTTTTCCTCCAAGACCTCGAGCAGCAGTGACTCCGCCAGTGGCAGCCCGACGTCGGCTTCTGTCATAGCCAAGCCTCATCCCAAGAGGATGCTGTCAGCACCTAAAGAAGGAGGAAACACAGCGACCACCAGCCCTCCTGGAACACCTTCTTCACCTTCAGACCTCCTCCAGCTGCCACCACTGCTAGAGCTACCCCAAGTCGGTGAGAATAGAGAATGAAAAGCAGAAATCCTGTAAAGAAAACCTAATTATTTTTCTGCTATTCTTAATTAAAATATTCCACCATTCAGTGCTGTCATTTTGTGTATTTACAGGACACAATATGGATGTGTACGTGTCTGTGGCGTGTCATCCAGGACACTTTGTGCTGCAACCCTGGAGAGACATGTACAAATTGGTGGTGCTGATGGGAGAAATGATACTTTCCTACAATAAAACTGAGGAGAAACCATTTAAAGTGGAGAAGAATCAGATTTATGCTGCTAAAATTGAAAACAAGTGAGCATTAACTTTATTTCATTAACCAACAGATACAAGTAGCTGGCCTTTTGTTGAGAGCTTAGTGAAACTAGTTCTCTGTTCATCTGAGTGAGAAACCTTAATATTTCTCCATCTACATTGCAGCTGGCACCGTGTGTTGGTGAAGGGAGTTCTGACCAACGGGCTGGTTTCGGTTTATGAGCTGGACTATGGTAAACATGAGCTGGTCAGCTGCAGTCAGCTCCGGACGCTGACCAAGAAGTTCAGACAGCTGCCGTTCCAGGGCATCCAGGCTCAGCTGGCTGGTGAGTCCTGATGGGGAGGAAGTCCAAGGTGCAACATTTATAGTTTCACTATTCGTTTGTAAGGCGTGCTTAGCAATCCAGTCTATCTTCTCATGTAATCCCAGTAAAATAAATGGATATTTTTTAGTTAAATGGGTGTGATTACTGCTGTATTTCTGTGTTCCCTTTCAGTCGATTCACTCGGTACAACACATAGAGTATGGGATATCACGCTCCCACGTGACCCAACTGAAGACACCTTTAATCACGCCTTTAGGCAAATGACGTGTGATGACGGGTGGCAGGCCCCGCCCGCATATAAATACACCACATCACCGTCATTATTCAGTTCTTACGCTCTTCACCTCGCTGAGAACACCCAATTTTCAACCTGTGCTTTCTAGCTGCTGCTAGGTAGCATCTTTTTTTTCCCCCCAGAACTAGCTTAACTGCTCCTGTTGGTGTTAGTTACCGCTGCCTGCTGGTTAGCGTGTCTGCCCGCTGAGCGCTAGTTTTTTGTTTTTCGTGGTTCGGGATGAGCACGAAGCATAAGCAGAAGTCTTCCGTTCGCCCCTGTCCCCAGGAGTGCGGCTTCACGCTTCATGAAAAAGACCAGCACGAAGCATGCCCAGTCTGCCTCGGGATTGTCCACGCCAGAAGGGCGTTGTCGGAGCCGGACGCTTGTGCTTTTTGTTGCCAGCTTCGGCGCTCCACGCTTGAACGGCGGGTCAAATTTGTGCAGAAAGTACTGGGGGAGGCTACCGCTTCACAACAAGACCCCATGCTCTCCGAGTCTAGGAACCCGGTTTCGTCCGAGTCTGACGAGGACGTAGGGGCTAAAGCTTCCACTTCCAACTGGTCGGTCCCCGCTCCAAGCTGGGCAGACCATATGGAGTACGTGGACGGGTTCGCCGAAACGGCTCAGGATGATGGTGATGTGCTAGACCTCGGCCTGGAAAGTCACAGCCTGTCTGAAGACGATGACGATGATTTTTCCGCCGGTCAGCTCCCTTCTGCTGCGGCCGCTTCTCCGGGGGGTCAGGACGACACGTCGTTCCTTTCCCTTTTCCGGCGTGCAGCTGCTAAGCTAGACGTTGAGTGGCCCACCCCTCCTCCTGCTCAGAAGGTGTCCCGGTTCACTGGATTCTACCTTCCGACGGAGCCGGCTGCGGTTAAAAACCGCCTGCCCATGTTCCCGGATTTTGTTTCAGAGCTGACGTCATCCTGGAACAAACCGTTGTCCACCCGGGTTACGGTGCCTGGCTATGGGCAGTACGTGGACCTGGAGGGTGCCGACAAAGCCGGTCTGGTTAATTTACCACCGATGGAGGCGTCCTTGGCAGCTTACCTGGCGCCATCATTCAACCATGGGGTGGGCGGCTCTGCCACCCTGCCCTCAAAGCAATGCAGGTTTTCCGCATCCCAGTTGGAGAAAACCTATCGCGCTCAAGCAACCGCTGCTCGCTCCTTGAGCTCGGCCACCATGCTTGAAACTTATCAAGCTATGTGCTTGTCCGAGCTCGGAGCTCAGATGCCTCCTGATAGCCATCTGACCCCCCTCTTGAATGAGATCAGAATCACTGCGGATTATATTCTTCGCACATCCCGCTGTGCGGCGCTCTCACTGGGGCGGGGGATGGCTTCCACAGTGGTCGCTCAGAGACACCTATGGCTGACGCTTTCTGACGTTCCCGATAGGGACAGAACCATATACTTGGACGAGCCGGTGTCAACAGATGGGCTTTTTGGACAATCCCTTGATGCAATCCAAGCGAAGTTTGAGCTAAAGAAAAAGCAAACTGAAGCTCTTCGTTGCATCATTCCCAGACGTGACGTCAGGCCCAGGCCCAACATGAACGCACGCATGCCGGTGACAACACCTGCACCGCCTAAGAGAGCAGCACCACCCGCAGCTCTCAACACTACAATTTCACAGCCGTCGAAAAAGCATACTCCCCGCCAGTCGGCTTGGAGCAAAGGGCCTCCTCCAGGTTTTCAACGAGATCTGACGTCTCGAAAGAAAAAGCCTCAGTCATCCTAACGACACGAGACGGCGTGACGGCAGAGGGGCATCAGAAGCAGGGAGACCTGATTGCCGCTGCTCACCCGTTTGTGCGCAAACGGCATCTTGCTTGTTCTGTTCAGGGTTCCAGCCCCAAGAGGCGCTGCGTTTTCCTCACACAGTCTCCCAAGCACAACACCCCAACGCACACTCTGTTTGCACTTTCAGCCCCAAGTTTAAGTGGGCTAAATGTTTCTCAGGAACTGAGAGAGAATGTACGAAATGTTTGTGTGACTGTTCCACATGTTTCAATAAAGAGTGCATTTCCTTTGCCAAAAATTCAAACTCAAAACACTGTGTGCCGCAATGTGCGCAACAGTCAAACGGAGCTGCTCCTCTCCGTTCCAGCAGAGGGCAGCACCTCCTTGCTGACAGAGCGTCAGGTCAGCTGCCTCGCTGCACACTTGCCTCTCTGGCGCGCATGCGCACCTTCCCCATGGATGGAAAGGACCGTTGCTACGGGTTACCGATTGCAGTTTCGGAAAAGACCGCCCCGGTTCCAATCAGTTGTAAACACAACTGTGGGGACAGAAGCAGCGAAAGTTCTAAGAGACGAAATAAACACGTTGTTGGCAAAAGGAGCAGTGCGTGTGGTTCCCACTTCGGAAGCAGACAGAGGTTGGTACAGCCGCTATTTTGTTGTTCCGAAGAAGGGAGGTGGGCTACGACCCATCCTGGATTTAAGGGTGTTGAACAAGTACCTTCGCAAGTACAAATTCAAAATGTTGACGCTGAGACAACTTTTGAACGCTGTCGGCCCAGGCGATTGGTTTGCTACAATCGATCTGACGGATGCTTATTTTCACGTAGCAATACACCCGGAACACAGGCGTTTTCTGAGGTTTGCTTTCGAGGGAGTAGCGTACGAGTACCTGGTTCTACCCTTCGGTCTGTCGCTCGCCCCTCGCACATTTACGAAAATTGTGGAGACAGCGCTCGCCCCTCAGAGAAAAGGGGATTCGCATTCTAGCTTATCTGGACGACTGGGCTTTAATAGCCAGTTCCAGAGAGCAGGCGGCAGAGCAGCTGCCACAGGTGCTATCCCACATTCAAGCCCTGGGTTTCTCTGTAAACTTTCAGAAAAGTTCACTGAACCCGAGTCACAGTTCTCATTTCTGGGCCTGGAAATATGCTCCCTGTCAGCTCGAGCTCGTCTCTCAGAGCACCGTGTGACCGCGTTTCATCGGTGCCTCGGTCAGTTTCAGTTGGGGTGCAAACTGCGCTTCCAGACTGTCTTACAGCTGATGGGAATGATGGCCTCCATGATTGCAGTGGTTCCACTCGGACTGTTGAAAATGCGTCCGATGCAGCGCTGGACACGCTCTCACCGGCTGAGCACATCGCGGCACCTGCACAGAAAGCTGACGATAACTGCCTCTTGCATGTCAGCACTTCGCCCGTGGAGGGAGCCCAATCTGCTGTACCGTGGGTCTCCAATCGGCAGGGTGTCCTTTCGCAAAGTGTTGTCCACAGATGCCTCTCTACGAGGGTGGGGAGCAATATGCGATGGCGTAGCGGTGAGGGGAGTCTGGACATTAACCCAATCCAAGCTCCACATAAACTACCTGGAGTTGCAAGCGGTCCTGCTGGCTCTGAGGCATTTTTGCAGGGTTCTGTTGAACCAGCATGTTCTGATAAGGACAGACAATACCACTGTGGTGTCCTACATAAACAGACAAGGGGGCACTCATTCACTTCCCTTGCTGAAATTGTCTCACAAACTGCTGCAGTGGTGCAGCGTTCATTTTCTGTCTATCAAAGCCACTCATGTTCCTGGGCACCTGAATTTGGGAGCGGATCTGCTGTCCAGGGGAGGCCCACTGGTGAGGGAGTGGAGACTACATCCATCCGTGGTTGCGCAGATTTGGCAACGGTTCGGCGAAGCTTCAGTGGATCTCTTTGCCACCAAAGCCAACACCCACTGTCCCCTATTCTTTTCCATAACGGATCACAGCGCTCCATTGGGAGTGGATGCCCTCGCTCACCCATGGCCCAATGTGCTTCTGTACGCTTTTCCCCAGTGGGAATGATTCTGCCAGTGCTGGAGAGAGTACGCAGATGGGGCCTGTCTTTGATTCTGGTGGCCCCTCGCTGGCCGACAAGGTCATGGTATGCGGAAATAATCAGCTTGCTGGTAGTGGAACCTTGGAAACTCCCTGTCCGCCGAGACCTCCTCTCCCAGGCAGGGGGGGAAGTATTTCATCCGCACCCAGAATTGTGGATGCTGCATGCCTACCTGCTGAGAGTCCAGTTTGTTAGCCAGAGGCCTTCCTTTGGATGTGGTTGCAACCATTCAGAGTTCCAGAGCAGCTTCCACTAGGGGTTTGTATGCCCATAAATGGCATGTTTTTGAACAGTGGTGTCACGGCAGAAACATTTCCCCCTTCCAGTGCTCCATTGTGGATGTCTTGATATTCCTACAGGGGCTAGTGGATAAAGGTCTGTCTTTCTCCACAATTAAAGTTTACTTGGCTTCCATCTCTGCGTGCCATGTTGGCCTTGATGGAGGACACCAGGTGCTCATCCTCTGGCTGTGCGTTTCTTAAAAGGGGTCCGTAGACTGAGACCAGGGATAAGATCTAGTGTTCCTTCCTGGGATCTCACTGTGGTCTTGGATGCTCTTTGTAGCACTCCCTTTGAGCCCCTTGAGTCGGTTGATTTGAAATTTCTGTCATACAAGACAGCTCTGCTTCTTGCTTTGGCGAGTGCGAAACGGGTTGGGGACCTGCATGCACTTTCGGTGCACCCCTCTTGTGTTCAGTTTTCAGCTGATGGTTTAAAGGTCACCTTAAGGCCAAATGCTGCATATCTCCCTAAGGTGATCCCTTCAGATTACAGCACGATGACCATTGAGCTTTGCAGTTTTTATCCCCCTCCTTTTGCTTCTGATGAGCAAGGAAGGCTGCATTTTCTGTGCCCAGTACGTGCACTCAGTCTTTACATCAATCGCACTCAGGATATCCGACTGTGCGATCAGCTGTTTGTGTGTTTTGCAAATCCAGCCAGAGGCAAAGCTCTCTCCAGGCAGAGACTTTCTCTTTGGGTCGTGGAGGCTATTTCTCTGGCTTACAACAGTAAGGGCCTCCCTTTACCACGTGGTGTGAGGGCACACTCGACCAGAGGTGTGGCGGCATCCTGGGCCCTTTTCAGAGGGGTCCCGGTGAGTGACATCTGCGCGGCAGCCAGCTGGTCTTCACCGCACACTTTTGTTCGGTTTTATCGTCTGGATGTGACAGCCCCTACTGTGGCTCATTCTGTTCTTTCCGCTGGGTTGGAGGTTTCAAACTAACTCAGTGCATTTATATTAGGTTTGATGGCTGCTCTGCGGGGCGTGTATATATGTCCCATACTCTATGTGTTGTACCGAGTGAATCGACTGAAAGGGAACGTAATGTTATGCATATAACTACTGTTCCCTGAAGGAGAGGAACGAGGTACAACACCTTTCTGCCCCGCATTTCAGCTTGGCTCGGTGAAGAGCTGCCATCGAACTGAATAATGACGGTGATGTGGTGTATTTATATGCGGGCGGGGCCTGCCACCCGTCATCACACGTCATTTGCCTAAAGGCGTGATTAAAGGTGTCTTCAGTTGGGTCACGTGGGAGCGTGATATCCCATACTCTATGTGTTGTACCTCGTTCCTCTCCTTCAGGGAACAGTAGTTATATGCATAACATTACGTTTTGATGAGAAATTAAGTTTCAGATTTCAAATCTGTTGGTAGATTAATAATGAGCTTTCCCTGCACCTTAGGATTAAATTATTCCATGCTCTAGTATTAGGTTTTGCCACAATCTAAACTCTTGCTTTTCCTACAGGAGTGAAGCAGCGGCTGTGGTCAGAGGAAGCCTCCATCGTTTTCAGGAACCACGTGGAGAAGAAGCCTCTGGTGGCCCAGCTGGAGGCCACGCAGGACGCCGTCAACCCGTGGGACAGGAAGCTGAGCGTCTTCCTGGTGGACACCTCGCACGAGGAACACGACGTCTGGATTCACGACATCATGGCTGAGTTTGCAGATGAGCAGAGCAACGAGCTGTAGACTCAGGGCACTGAATTGGAGTTTGATGGTTTTTATAGCCAGCAGCTCTTCTGCTCTTTACTGAAGACTGGATATAATAAAGTGAGGAACATTTCAGGTTTGTAGTTGTTATAAAATAGGACTTAAAGAATGAACAAAACATAGAAAAGAAGAATTAATAACATCTAAATCAGCAACAATAGAGAGATAAAAACAAAATGAATTGGTTACTAATGTGGGTATAGCTATTATAGAAGTGTTGTGGTGAACTTTATTTTTCTGTCATAAAATGAAATAGTTCAAAGAACTGTTGAAACCTTAAAAGCATACAGTATGGCTTTAACTGCATGCGCATCCTGTATCAATGTGAGCAATCTGAAGAACCTGAGCCCTAAAAAACAATGTGAGCATCATCACATGCTGGTTTAAACTTACTGTCATGCTGAAAAGAAAGCACACCCTCCTCCAGTTTTAAATGTTGAGGGTTGAATTACTTAGACACACAACAATTCAAAAAGTCGAGTCCAGTATGGAAAAGTTATTCCCTAAAACATGAAATTCTAGTCTGCTAGAATGTAAAGAGGGTGTACTTTCTTTTTTAACGGGGCTGTATTTGTTTATGAAGTCTGCTTATTGATGGTGTTTCTCAGTGTCACAAAGTTTACAAAAGTCAGAGTGAACATTCCCTGAAGAGGAGGATGAAATAAAAGAAAGATCTTCTAAATTAGCAGAAAATTGGTTAAAATATAAAGGCAAACCTGGACTGTATGTTTCAGGGCGACAAATATGAAAACATTACTCTTGGAGGATCCTGGTTGTCTGATGCAATCATATAACGGCTAATATTTCAATATTTGTGGAATTAATTAAGATCATTTTAGAGAAAAAGAATAAAATCTGAATTTAAAAATTGTTACATTAAGAAAGTATTCAAATTACAGTCTGATTTCATAATTGATATATTCTTTATGATGTCAAAATTAGACGTGACAAAAATGACAATGTCATTTGCAGTTATTGATTTTATATAATTTTTTGCAAAGTTAAAATGTTCAGCCCAAACATGGGAGTTTTGTCTTTTTTTGGGGGTTTGTTTGCACAAAGTTAAAAAACCTGAATATCCTCCAAGAGTAGATGTATAATTAGATATATGTGATATATTTTTATTATTGGTTGTAATACAGTTTAGTTCATATTTGGAAAGATTAAATTGAAGCCTAATCAATATTTTTACATGAGATGTTTTACAAGCTGTGAACTACAGAAACATAGTTTCAAAACATATATCTGAAGACCAAAACTCTTAATTTAAGGGTGAAATCGTACGTTTAAACCCATTTCTTGTCGCCAGGACGAATGCCAGTAAAGCTTCTCTATATGCAAAAACTCCATTTTTTTTTCTTTTTTGTGTTGTTTTGTGAGGGAGTGGACATTACATGTGGTCACACTCTGCTGAAAGTGTGTGAACACATCTTAAAACCTAAAGTATGGCTCAGAGTTGGTCACTTGTAGTGCTAACCTTCTGAGATGTTAATGCTCTTGAACCTGAGCTCAAATGTGATTCCTACAGACCGCCTTTTATTTGATCTCTGGTTTTAAAGAGTGCAGATTAGACCTGATTTATTAGCGGATAATTTATATTTAACTTATAATATTTTGATGCTGATGCGAATGCAATAATTTCACATGGTTAAAAAAAAAGTTTTCTGAATAAAGTGAGATTGTGAGGCTGATATAATTTCTCTAATCTTTGTTGTTATAAAGAAATCACAGACTCATTGTATTTGAATTTATTTATTAAAATAGCAAAAAAGGGATTATAATGTTCTATTTACATAACAGGACAAAATGACAAACTCAGTCACTTTCTGAAATACCAGTCAGCATGTTCAGCTTTAAATGCAAATCAAATCAGTTAATAGGGTTTTTTTTTTTACAGCTCAGTAGATGGACACTAAAAGTCTACGTCCACATTACAAACAAAATTGTGTTTGAAAACGGCTGGATTTGTCTTCGTTGAAGTGAGATTTACAAAATATCGGTTTATTTAATACAATTTTGTCCGTCTGTGCTTGTCATACGCCCAGGTAGATGTTATTGCTATGTGATTTCAGTGAATAGAAAGCATCATCACAAACTCTGAAAATGAAGCAGAACAAAACCCAGAGTCAGAATTGTGTCGTCGACCAGCACTGATGGAAAATGGAAAGTTTGATGACCTCCCACCTTCAAAGTCGATGCTTCCGTCTGCATTAACGTCCAGCTCCTTCAGGATCTCCTCCAGCTCTCCCTTCTTCAGCTTCTCCCCCAGAAGGCTTTTCAGAGCTTCTTTCATCTCTTCCTGGTTTATCTTTCCATCTCCATCCAAGTCAAACTATTGTGAAGAAGAAAATTCTGATTTTGTATCTGAAATTTGGTCTAATTTCTCTACAGCTTTTCTTTCTTTTTTTTTCTTTTTTTATTTTGCTGTGAAATTTTATTTGAACAATTTTTTTCTCTAATTGTTTCTTTCCACCAATTTCACTGGATCTTTTTTTAAGTAGCTGACCTGTACAAAGGCTGACTGGAGTTCCTTGAGTCCCAGCATGTTTGTGGTTTCTCCCATCATCCTCGGTCCCATCAATTCAATAAAATCTTCAAAGTCCATTAACCCGCCCACTAAAGGAGAGACAGGGGGAAAAACACACAGCAAAAAGAGTTGACTTTCACCACATTTGATCCGCCCGCGCGTTTGGTAAAATAAAAAGTGAATTAAAGGCAAATTAAACACTTTTAATTGGTTTAATCTTTATTTTGTTCATGATGAAAAATGAAAAATCAAAGACATGGTGAAAGTGGGACTTTAATCAAAAGATTTGAAGGATTAAAAAGATTAGTTAGCCCTTTCATTAACATTTAATAATGAACTTTATTTTAAGTCAGAGACATTTTATTGATCAAATTAGTCAAACATGAACAAATTTTACTAAAAAGTGAGTGCAGTAAGATTTCTGAAAATGTAAAAAGAAAGCAGAAGAAAAGGACCATCTTATAAAATTTTTTTTTAAAAATGTCAGAGTTTAGATTGTGCTATTCCAAGGGAAGAATCCCTCACTGCGGGTCTGATAGTTATCTGTGGTTGAAATGTTTTCTCGTCAGACTCACTTCTCATCTTGATCTGTTGTACGATCTCCAGCAGCTCCATCTCGGTGGGCATGTATCCCATGGTCCTCATGCATTCAGCCACATCTTTGTAGTTCAGATAGCCGTCCTGGTCGTAGTCAAACTCCTTGAAGGCTTCTTGCAGCTCTGTGAAGTTTCAGAAAATATTTACAGCCCCAGGGACGATCAATCATGTTAACTTAAATAAAAACTCTCTTAGCAAAAACTAAACGGGATAATACAATTAATGCACATGTTTTTTCATAACTAAACTGAAGGAAAATGTTATCATAAAAATCTCACTGCATGGAATTTAAGGGGTAATTCAACCTATTTTTGAAGGACGTCCTCTATATTTTAACATTGACAAAAAAGGATTTTAACTTTCTAACCACTCACAAGTTTCTATTATTGACATAAATACGGAGCTGCAGAAATGAGACTCACCGTCTATTTCAGCTTGAGCCAGGTCTCTGTCCTGATGAAACAGGAAATACAGTTTCATGGAAAATAAAAAGGGTGCTTTGATATATTTAAACTATTGACAAAATGTGAAAATGACTTAAAAAAAATCTGTATTCCTAATCTTTTTTCATTGTGACTAAGAGAAGTGGGCGACTTTCTCAGGTTACATTTATACCCAAAGCAAACAAAACATTATCAATTCAGAATTAAAAGCACCAGAGCACTTTACATGGAGGCTATTTTTAAGGACAAACAAGTGGAGTTGGAGTACATTTCTGGTGGATCACCTTAACAAACTGTGACATTAAGCCTTTACTAGAGAGCCACTAATGCAGCAGAGACACCAGGATCAGCGTCGGAAAGATGCCATGAGACTTAGACGTTCAGACGATGGGGATGGTGAACTACTGCTGTTTTTATTTTTTTATATATTTTGTATATGCATTTGTGTCGAGATAAAAAAATGTAACTGTGCATGAAAAACTTCTTCTGTTTAAGAAGATGAATGCAGTTTTGCCGTTATTGGCTACTTACGGCCCCAAAAACACTGTTGAGGATGGAGTTGTAGACTTTGTTCATGCTCTCTGTGTTTTTCTTGGCCTTCTTTGAGGATTTCTTTGGTGTCTCAGAAACTGAACCCGATGGGGAGTTTGTGGCTGTGCTAGTTTTCGAGCCACCATCTTTGCTGAAGAAAGTGAGAGAACAAACACTTCAAGTTGCTTGGCTTTCTCAAAGCCATATTAATTTAAGATTGCTAACCCACCCGTCTCCTAAGGCTGAATCGGCGGACGTTGTGGAAGAGGTCCTGTCTGCTGCTTTGGACATGCTGCAATAAAGAGGGAGTCAAGATATAAACAGCAAATACCCTCTATTGACTTACAAAAAATAATTATACAGGCCATTTTGCTTCACAGACCTGGTTCACTCCAGACTGCTTACCTTGTCGAATCTCCAACCTAAGTGCCGGGAAAACGACAGGAAGTTGAGATGCAGGAGCAGAGCGCTTCACGGTCCGTCTTGGTCGTAAATGATTTCAGAGACTCCTGTCAGACATGATTTCTGTCCTTCTCCATGCCCTGTCACCTTTAGAGAGGCTTAGCAGGTGATTACCTGGCTAAACATGCAGCCAATAGTCAGAGAGCAAATCGTAGAACAGCAGGGTCACCCGACTGGACTTCTTTCTCAGAGGTCAGAGTTTTCCTGGTTCCTGGCGTCATGAGTTGCTTTAAGTGGGAATGCCGCCAGTTTGGTTTGACTGATCTTTGATGAAACATCCTTTAGTAAGTGAGACCGTGACCACTGTTTTTGCAACTACCGGGACATTTAATACATTTTCCTAGTAAAATCTTTGAGTTTATTTAAAACTTTTAGTTTCTGAGCACAGAACCAAGGTTCAAGCTTATAGTCACAAACTTTCTGGAAAAGCCACTCCAGAAAGAAATGTTAGCCTCCATTCCATGGGTCATTAATTGATCAGAGAGGGTGTGAGCAGGCCATGCATGAGGCTAATTGACAGCGATAAGACACTCCCCCAGGCTCTTATTGGTTGTTTTTGACAGCGCTGTGCATTTCTGCATTTAGCACTAGAAGAAGGGAGAGGAGCCTGTTTTTTTTTTTTTCAGATTATTTGCCTCCTGATACTGTGATGACAGCAACAGATTTAACAAATATGTTAAATTGAAGAAAAATTCTATTCAATTTCTCATGTTAGATGGTGAATTTAACTAAAACAAAACTGTCCATGTTTAATACCGCTCTTGGATTTTCATGAAACATGCATATACTGTCATATGTTCATTTTGTTCCTAAGAGGTCTTGTGGAGATTTTTTAAAACAAAAATTGATTTGATTTCTTGCCGACTGATGATTCTGGTCTATCACCACTAGAGGGAGACAAAAGCTACATTTTCTATTATCCACAAATTTGTTGTAGTTTGCAATATCAATGCTCTTATCAAATATTTCCGTGGTATGTATTGACATTCAACAAGGAACATTCAATATATCACATGTGGTTTTATTGAGAAATATATAATTTATAAATCAAGTTTATTTGAATATCACATTTCAGAAACTTGGCAGTTCAAAGTTTGACCAGGATTTTTGTGGTTCAGATCATTTTGTTGAACTTTTATGTTCAGCAGTGGTCTGAACTTTTAAACATTAAGATTTGAAAAATAATTTTTCTGCATGCCTCAAAACTTCAGACCACTGCTGGATTGTATTTTTATTTTTTGCATGTTGTTATTTTCCATTTAAGGACAATATAAGGATGTAAATACTGTATGGTGATGAATATAAAAGTAAGTCTGAGTCAGAGGGGGTTTATGAAACTTTGCTTAATTTGTCACAGAAAGGTAAAGGAATTGTCTGAATATTCAGGTAAATATCCCAGTAAGGCCTAGATTTATAAAACACAAACGTTTCATTACGTCGGTTACTCTCACTGGTTTAAAAGAAGAAACAATTCTTGAAAAATCCAAGAACTTTATTTATAAAAAAGGAAATGACGCAGGCAAAGTTCACAATGCTAAACAATAAACTACAAGCTTTCCATGACGATGTAAATGTGATAAGACACAAATCTGTTCTGTGTCATCACCCGGCGCTATTTTCAGATTTCCTCTTTCCTGTGATTTATTCAGGAAAGTCACAGATGGCTCCATGTCCGGTAAATCTGCTGCTTTTGCATAAAATATGCTACATTTTTTACGGCAGCTTTTTTCTTTTCAATCTGTGGCTTCATTTTGATCCTCAAATTTAATTGGCTGCAAACCGGCAGCATTCATTAAAATCCATTAAGTGAAGCGTAATCTGCACTTTTAATAACTGAAGGTTATAAAAGAGAGGAAACTTCCAATTGAAGGAAATGTAATCAGGATGATGTCAGTACAATTGGAGTCTTTCCTTCTCTCACACACACACACACATACACACACACACATACACACACCTGTAACCTTCTGTACCAGGTATTGTTCTGATTTGATACAAGACATTACACACTTTCTTTTATTTTTGTTTTATTTTTTCCTCCTGTTTCTGAATCATTCTTCCCAACCTTCATCCTGCTTCCCATTGATGGGTCATCAAATAGTCTTCCTCACTCCCTCCATCTCTCTCCTCTCTCACACCCAGACCTTTCCCTTCCTGCCGCTCTCGCCTCCGTTTCTGCCGCCGCAGCAGCCGGTGCCCAGGCCGCGGTGCTGGGTGGCCGGCAGGTTCTTGTACACGGCCCGGCTGTACGGGATGAAGCACAGGCCCAGCTGGAGGTGTCGGGCCAGACGGCAGTACGCGGCCAACGCCAGGACCAGCAGAGGAGTGACCAGGAGGAAGCCCACCACCAGCAGAGCCACGCAGCCTCCGTCAGTCAGCAGGTCGGAGCAGTAGGGGGTCGTGCCGTGGGGGCGAACCTGCAGACGAAGATGAGGAAAACCGCAGTGAGGGGTTTGGTAGAGGTACAGAACTGTGCAAAAGGCAGTTTATTTTTTACTGCCTTAAATTCAATCCACTTTTTTCACTTGTGATACCGATACGAATATCTGAGGCTCAGTATCAGCTGACACCAATCCAATAAAGAAAACAGCCCTGAATTAAACAAAAACGTCTATTTTTTTCAAACCAGCAGACATAAATAAGGTGAATTACAAATTTATTTGATAACTCTGCACCACAACAGCACTCTTAAATACAGCAACAGCTTTCCGAGCTTGGTCAAACATGTAAAAACAACACAGCCAAGTGTGAAATAAATAAAGAAACTAGATCGACTACTTTGGTCAAACATGTGAAAATAAAGTCCAACAAACTTTCTTTCAAATGGTTCAGAAATTCAAGTAGGAATTCTAGATATAATGTAAAATAGCTAAAGTATAACATCTCTCAGAGCACCAAGCATAGAATTAGACTGAATAGACCTGCCTTCATGGATCAACCATGTTGTCACTGACACCTAATTGATTAATTATTTGAATATCTTGACTGATACAGATATTAACATCGGATCGGTGCTTCTCTAGTATAATTCTCAAGAATGTTTTCCAGGGTTTTTCCAGGGTCTAGGCTAATTTTCAAACAATTACTGCTTGTTATGGTTTCTCATTACTATTTTTAAATTAACATTAAAAACTGTATTTTGCCTGTGTTAGCAAGCAGAAGAAAGAGGAAGTAAAGTTCATATATTAAAGAGCGCCAAGTGTCAAAGGTTGCCACATTTTAGACTCTGTGGCTGAATAAGGAAGCTCTTTTGGGAGGTTTCTGTCCTCCCGACATCCAGAAGGAAGCGCCAAAAGCAGTTCTCTCTCTCCTGCTAGCGTGAAGTGTGTGTGTGGTCTTCAGAATGGCGTGATTTGTCTGTTTCATTTGGTACCGGATTTATTGGACTGCTGGAACTTCAGCCAACACGTTTGTTTTTACTCAGCAGAACAGCCAATAAGGAACTCTTAACGCAAGACTTTTCAAGATCCAATTACCTTGTAAAAAGCAGACGAGGTAGTAACTAGTTGCACTTACTCAGCTACATTGATTGACCGTGCTTTGCGTAATTAAATCTTAGTAACAAAACTAATAATATTGAAAAGTGGGACGCCATTTTGTGATTGACGACTCAGTGTGACGCAAAAACATGGTTGTCACAAAATCACAATATTTGTCTGGCAAAACATTACGGAAAAACAAAATATAAGATTGAAAAAAAAAACATTGGTTATTAAAATTGACAGTTTTACATATTCGTCAGATATGTTAAAAAAAATGACAAATATCAGCTGACACCAATGCTAATGCCTCCTTATCCTGCGTCTATTCACTTTGCCTAAACTGTTGCCTAATATATTCCAAGGGTTGTGAACTTACATTTTTCATGCTAATGTATTTTTTAGCTTTGTGTCAGAGCAGCAAATGATCACATTGGAGATAACTGACATTGCTCAAAATGCTAACAGTCGCAGAGTGCAGAGTGATGGAAGCACAGATGAGGAAGAGAGGGAAGAAGCAAGTAGTGATGTATCCCATTTTAAATAATATTGTCACCATTGCAAAATGTTCTAATGTCGTGCAGCCCCAGTGTGAAGTAGCTTTAAAAAAAAAAATCTAAACAAAATAATTAAACATTCAGAAAAAGTATAAATGAAGAAGACTGTGTTAAACCTTCACAAGGTGCAAAATATAAAGAAATGAGAATTGCCTCAAGACTTTTGCACAGTGCTACATTCAAGGGAAGAGGTCACGGATAAAAGAGGGAGATGACGCACTCCGTGTGGTATGTACGAGGTGAGGACAGGCCCTGGTTTGTAATCTGAAACGAAACGCTCACATTTATGGGCACCGTTAAGAATCACCCTCTCAAAACTAAAACCCCTTTTTACGTGAAATGAATTAGGCTCGAACCTTACGGCAAACTGTAAGGTCCAAATCTGTTTTCTCATCGTCTGAATGGCGCATGCCGTTGAACACTTGTTGCTGAGCAATAACAGAGCGAGTGGGTGAAGAGGTGAAGGGATCGCGATTTGAATGTGGGAGGGAAGCTGAGAGACAGATGGCCCGAATCATCCTTATCGGCCTTTGAGAAACGAATGTTTGAGTGTCCAAACAAAACGCAGAAACGGTTTCCAGACCCTCAGCAGCATCGAAAATAAAACTGATGGCAGCAAATCTATTAAATTCAGATTTTTTTCTTTCTCTTAATATGCATGAAGTTATCCAACAACTACAGCTTTTGTTTTTGTTGGATGATACAACAAATACATATGAATAGAGTCACATTCAGGAAAAGGCCAGAAATTGCAGCAATTTGTAGTTTAATCTGCTGATGTTTTCTACAGGTAGTCGGTCACCACAGACTTGAATTAAGTGTCACAGACCAGTGTGGGATGCGCCTCTCTATCTCAAAGTCTTGACTCAATCCCAAATGTTGTGCTTGTATTTGCATTGGGAGATGTCAGAGCAGCACAAATGGGAAATCGTCAGGCTGCAAAAACAAAACAAAACCATCTGGGAGGCAGCTGGAACATTAGGAGCGGCTAAATCAACATTTTTTCTGCATTTTGGGGAACAGAAGAAACTCTTAAGCTTCTTAAGATAAAACCGGATCTCTTTATATGTCCATAGACAAATTAAATATGTCTGTACAATTGCAGGAAAAGGAAAAGTTGTCATAAGTCGATCATAGTTCACAGGGTTGGGGAGATTGATAACTGTTTAAAACGTACCTCGACTTGTTTAGAGATAATGATGGTTTTATAAGACTTCCCAGATTGGAAGGCTTAAAAAAAACACCAACCAAAAATAAAACAGCTCCTCTAATTCATTTCTGATGTCTTTCTGCCCTGGCATGGTGTTAAACTCATGCAGGGTTTGACTTTGTTCTCTGATAAGAAGAATTAATGTCAGTTTTGTTAATCTGTTATGATTTTTTTTATCCACTTTTAACTAGATTTAAATCAATTTAGAATCTTTTAAATACTCGCTCATTTTAATGTTCTCAAAATGGAGAAATCCTGTAATTTGGTTTCTAAATTTGATGCATCTGAAGTAAAATATTCTGTTTTCAAACTGGTTGAGTTTGAATCCTTTGTACTTTCTATTCTTTTGGTTTTTCTTGTTATCCCAGCATGCCAGAGGCTGGATAATCCCCCTCTAATCTGATGTCACATGAGGTCTGATTGTGAGAGAACATGAGAACAGAGAGAATCCTGCTTTCTCTGGTCATTAAAGGGAGGTCGGCGATTTAAAAAAACTAAAATAAAAACAGAAAACTGTTTTTTGGACAAATCCACAAAGCTTGGATGACGTATTGATCCAATTCAGGGTGATTAAAGCCAATAACACACAGGTAGTTTCTGTACTGATAATGTTTTATATTATTTTCTTTGTTTATTACTTAGTTGAAGGAAACCAGTTGCTCTTCTGGCTCCCTCCAGATTCCCATCTCCCCAATATCTGAAGGAACGTCAGATCTATCTGATTATAAAATCTCTCATCAGAGATGGAGCCAAAAATCCACCCTCCGCCTCAAGCAAAACTATTTCAAACTTCTGGATCAAAGTTATAAGATTAGCACTTTCAGATGTTTTATGAAAGGATGGGATTGACAATCTTCCAGCCCCCTTGTAGTCTGGTGTTAAATTGCTATTTTATGTGATAGACACAAAGTATGTACAAAGTAGTACATATTGGTAAATTGGTAAGAAAAATGTGTGATTATATGTCAGTTTTTATTTGTAAAATGCCTGAAGATGATATTTGGGGTAAACTGCAGCTATTGAAAGAACCTGAACTGAATCAAAGAGAACCTTCTTTACATGTAAGGAACACGATGGCGTCCTCATCATTTTGGCCTGTTTTTTTTTTAATCGACCCACTTTCCAAATATGCTTTAAATCTCCTGATCTATCAAGATTATTGTAGTGGTCGATTATAGTGTAAAAGTTCACAACGTCACAGGTCAGTACATGTTCAGTTTGCTTCAATCAAGAAAACTTAACTATTTCTCCTTTCTCAGCAGTAAACGAGGATTTTCTTTCATTTTGCACTTAATTAGATTTTCTTATGTTCTGAAACATAAGCATATGTGGTTGGATTTTTTCCAATGATTAAAGCAGCAGGCAAGTTACACATTATAACCACTTAAAAACAGTTTAATTAGTAATTAATTGTAAGTAAGACCATGTCAACATTGTAGAATAAAACATGTTTAAATCGCCTTGGTGTTGTTGTCATTTAGACGCCCTGTTATCCCAGCTGTACCTGAACGAAGCATCTGAAGCTGTTGGGAAACTTCCCTCATTTTATATCATGAAATCGAATCGTATCGGTTCCACACATGTTCGTATCGAACCGGCAGGGCTGGACATTGTCGGTATGAATGCATGAATCGTCACTTCTTACCGTAGAGTGACACAGGAAGCCGAACACAACCATGACGGTGGCCGGGGTCAGGATGGTGCCGAACACGACGGCGGCGAGGCAAGCGTTGATGGCAGCGATCACCAGGTTCTGAGCCGTCACCAACACCGAGCAGGCCCAGCAGTCCAGCGAGCCGCGCAGCTCCAGAGGGGCCTCGCTCCCCCCGACGCCGCTCTCGGCTGCGGAGTATGGAGGAGGTATGACCACGCGCGACGGGGTTTCTCTGCCTCCCCCCACGGCGGTGGTGGATGCCAGGGAGTTGGAGTGGTGCAGGTGCTGCTGGTGGTTGGAGTGGTGATGGAGGTGAGGCGGCAGCTCCTCGGAGAGGTCCAGGGCCTGGTGGTGGGCCCCCTTCTCCAGAGTGCTGCTCAGACTCATGGTGAACTGGACCGAGAAAAATGAAAAGGAAGAAAGAGGCAACAAATGTCAGGAGCTGCGAGATGGAACAGGGTGAATTTACCAAAGTTGCTTATTTAACTTTGGGTTCATGAAGAGGTTAGATGTTTAATCTGTGAGGAAGTGTCTGAATCTCCCTGAGACGTGATTATCATCAGCAAGCTGATTGGATGAAAGGAAAGGGGCCCATAATTGCTGTTTGTGTGTTGTGGTGAAGGGATGAACTAACATCAAGGTCAGGGTATGTTTGTGTTTTCCAGATGTGAAGTTGTTGCATATTTAAATTAATATTGCTTGAACTTTGTCACTTTTTACCACATAGCAACCACAACTCACATATTTTACTGTGATTTTATGGGACAAACCATCACAGGGTAGAACAAACTTGGATTGGAAGGAAAATTATACCGGTTTGTTTTGAATCTATGAAAACTTAGGGATGCGTTTGTGTTTTCTTGAATACTCATAAATAAAACATGTGGAACTCATTTCCTTCAGAAGTCACCTGATTGGTAAACTATGTGGCCCGGTGTGCAATTTAGTCTCAGTATAAATTCTGATATAGGTTTAGGGATTATTGTTAGGGTTGTTATTGTGGTCCAGTCAAAGTCCAAACCAAAACCCAGTTGAGAATTTGTGGCAAGACTTAAAGATTCATCCTCATAGATGTTCTCCATCAAATCTGACTTTGCTTTAGCTGCTTTAAAAGAAAGAAAAGACAACAATTTCAGTCCCTTGATGTGCGAAAGTGTTTTTTTTTTTAAGTACTCCCAATGATTTGCAGCTGTAATTACATGGTTCTTCAGAACATTGCGTCAATGCGAATTTTGTTTTTAGGTGTCTTTTTAAAAGAAAAACAAATAGAAAAACATTGTTACCTTACTGTTCGTCTTCACAATTATGCACTACTGAATGTTGATTTTTCACATATTTTCCCAACAAAATACATAAACATTTGAAGTTGTAACATAAAAAATAGTTTGAAAAGAATTTATAGGGGCCGATATCTTACTACAAAGCACTGCCTTACTCCTCTGCCACAGCATACTCCTCTTCCCCAGATTTAGATATTGATAGAATGTGTTAGAGTATCTAGTAGACTAAAACAGTTTTATTAATGTTGCTTTTACTGAAGAATATCAGCAGAATTAGATTTACAACCTATTTCAACCACATTTTTGGATGAGACTTTGCCAATGTTCATGTTTCCAAACTCTGATGTCAGAGTTTTACTGGAAGTTCTGGTTGGATCCAAGATTCTTTAGTTTGCATTCATCCTGTTTTTGGACAGATTTTTTTTTTTTTTTTTTTTTTTTGTGATAAGCAGCTGTGTCTGGTACAGGATATCCTTACCTCTCGAGGGTCATGAGACAGAGTAGCAGATTTAAAAAATGGTCGCAGCACTTAAAATATTCCTCTCTTGTTAATATATATCAGTGCTTTGATGCTAAAATGCAGGAAATTTGTACCGGACCTCAATGTGAGAAAGTAGAGATTTTTTTTTACTCATTTTTGATTTTCGTTTAGATGAGATCACCGAGCTAAAAATCTACTCTGTTTTTATCCCTGCATTTATATTTGTCTTCAAAGTGCTTTGAGATGACACCAGTTGTGAATTCGCCCGATGCTGAAAACAGAAGAGGGCCGAGAACCGACCCCTGTGGTGCAACGTACACCGAGTTGAGACAAAACAATCATGATCCAACCCAGGGGTCCACATATTGCAAGAAACATCTAGAGAATGGGGCAGAAGCCAAACTAAGCATTTACCTTTGTCAAATTTAAAAGTTTGTGGAGCATAAAAAGAAATTGATAAGAAATATCGTGGGGAGCTCATAAACCAAACATTAACAATCAACTGGGTTGTTTTTTCTAAACGCTTGTTAAAATAAGATCAGGTCGGGTTAGTGACGAATTAGAAAATATTAGTGTGATGTAACCTGTTTGTTTAACGTGGCCCTGGTCTATTGTTGTCCCAAGTGTTGTGAGGTGGAAGGTCACAGAGGAAGGCCTGGCAGGAAGGTGCATTCGCGCTCATGCTTGTGTGTGTGAGTCACACACACACACACACACACACACACACACACACACACACACACACACACACACACACACACACACACACACACACACACACACACACATGCCTTCGTGATAAAATGCAGTGTGAAATTTTCAAACTTTGTTGAAATTGATTGGAAATTGCATGCAAATATGGTAATTAGCATTTTAGACAAATAAAATTGTCGGTGCTAAATCTGTAATCTTGGCATTTTTATTGACATTAATATATCCTTGATATTTCTAACCAGATGCAGTGACAATCGAACTAAAACATTTACACTCTAAAATAGTTGTTCTTTTCCTTTTGCCGTTAATTTTCCTCTTTGTCTTTCATTCAGAATAATTTACATAATTAAATGTTTATGCAAATGTTTTTTCCCCTGTTAGATGATGAACCTAAAATATCAAGTTGAGGAAATTTCACCTTGCTCTGGGTGTTTCTGGTTTTCTTTGAAGTGTAACCTGCTGATTCAAAATTAGTAATTAAATTAATTTTAGTTTTTAAAATAAATTAAAAAAACTAATCCATAAATGAAGGAATTACCATTTTTTCCCCCATTCAAATCTTTTTTCTTTTGGGTGATTTGTCAGCACTGATCAAAAGAAAAACGTCAATATCTCACCAATTGCTTTTGTATTAAAAAGCTTTAATTTATGTTTTAGTCATTTTTTTTCGGTTTTATTTCTTAGTCAAAAAAGTGGAAATTTTCATTTGACTTTTTATTTCTTTCCCTTTTGCATAATTTATAAGGTCAGTCAGTAAAACAATAAGGTTCTTTGAGAACCTTCACAAAACACTTTTAAGATGCTTTAGGTGTTTGAATTTTTTGTTTGTGGAAATAGTTTTTGACGCCAACATAGAGAGGCTAACTGTGGGCTGTCAGGCTGCGGCGCATCCTATCTGTTCTTCTTCTTCATTAATCTGAGCCAAATTAGCTCCGATGTTTCTATTTCTCTAAGACTCTTAGACCTGAAAATCAGCTTGGAGTGTTCAGGCGTTGGTTTTTTCCCCCCAGGTCAGACGTGCAGAGAAACGTAAGGGAACGGGAGAGATGCTGCAGCTCTTGTACTCACGTTGTGATGTGTGGCCTGTTGGACCTGTAGCTGTGCCTCCTCCAGATTTGCTTCTCGTTAGGACGACTGCAGGCCACTTGGTTTCTCTGCTCGGCTCAACGACTCTCTTTCTTCTTTCAGTTATTTTTCCGCCTTTTCTTTCTCTTATGATTTTGTTTCTTCTGGTGGTTTCCTGCTGCTCCCCGCTCCTTCTGGTTTTTCTTTCCTTTATCTCAGTTGTCAGCCACTATATTCTCCTTTATTTTTGGCCTAGTTGCAACTTTAAATTAGTTGCTAACACCGTGTGCACACATATTGATGAAAACACTAGCTCTCACAGTTCCTCTGGTCTTTGTTTTAAGCATGTCAAACTTTTACCTCCGCCTCTTTTACCCCCTGCCCACCCATCTGATTGCGCCCACATCCAGCCCACTTTTTCTCCCCTCCCATCAGACTTATCAGCCTCTCTCCAGCGGCTCCTCTCAGCGGACGCATTCCACCGCTCATATCCAGAACGTGCTGCCCCCCTCCTCTCCCTGCTGCAGTGGGGGCTGGGTTCGTCTTTTAGGGGTCAGCATGGGGCGGCAGGCCTGATAAGTTGAGGTTCAGGAGAGTAGAAAACAGGGGGGGAAGGGCCGCTCAGTCAGACTTTTGGTGTGTCTCCTCACAGTTATGGAGCAGACGAATCAACGGTGTTGAAATACATGTTCGGTTTGGTGGATCAACTTCTTTTAAAGCAACTTTTCAGGTACTTTTTCCAAAATCTCTGTGAAAATAAAGAGCAAAGAGCGAAACATCCAAAGCCAGTTACAGGGCGTTCATTTCCTCATATTGCATTCAGAGCTGACATTGAATTGCATTTGTTGCTATTGCAAAGAACTGCTAGGATACAATAAAGTTTTCCACACACCGTGCATTCAACATCCTGCTTTAAAGTAGTTTGCTTAGATCCTTTTAGAGAGTTTGACCACAGTTCATATAAATCTGGATGTCAACGTAGAGTTTTGCGGACGTTGAAGTAACGATAAAGGAGAAAAATGTGGGTCCATTGATGTCGTGACTAAAATATATCAAATGTATTATAACGATTTCTAAATAGGCCATAAGTTTCAGTACATGTTATTTGGAAGTCTTGCTATTAATCAACACAAATGAGTGCATATATAAAGAAGGAAAACAATGAACGGTTATAATGAAAAAAATTTATATATATAACATATATATATATATATATATATATATATATATATATATATATATATATATATATATATAATGGCATGTATTGCAGCTTCTTTTACTCTGATACCCTTAAATAAATTAACATAAATTAACATATTAATTAACAATTAACATTCCTGAAATATCAACATTCAATAGAAGAAAATGTATGTGTTTTTGCAAATGGTTTGTTTTTCTTTTCTAACTAAAAATAGAAATGGAAATAATGGTTCTTTTAAAATTACAACAAACTTCCTATAGTATATTTGTAAAAAAAACAAAACAAACAAAAAAAAATTCATGTAACATTTCTGTCTCTGAACTGTTTTTGTCCTGTTGGATTGAGAGGTAATCTTCTGATGGCAGAGCGCCGCTCTATAATGTAACATGCAGAATCTGTGGTTGTTACATAACATAATATGAAAGAGTTGAAGGGTTGTTAATAGTGTGTTGTGTTGAATCATGGATGCTTTATCTGCAGCTTGTTTGTAGTCGTGAAGCAAGAAGAACCAGATCCACAGAGACGGAGGAGGACAAAAAATGAGTGGGATGATAAAACATCAGAGCAAAAGCTCAATAATTAGTCTCGTTAGATCCTGATTTTCCACCCTTTTTCCTTTGCTTTGAGCTTTGCGATGTTTATTTACGCGATGTGACCACCATCGCCCACATATACTCCAAAAAACGACCCGAGAAACGCTACAGGGACGGCGGTCAAACCCGACACAACCAGTTTTTTTCCCCTCTTTTCTTGTCAGAAGAGATGAGACAGTTTCTCTCCCATGCTTTGAGAAAGCAGCATAAACAAACTTCAAAGTTGTGACCATCCTGATTGCGCCAGTGGAACGTGATTGGACGGCCCAAGTGTTTTGTCTTGGCAGCCAGGAGGACGTGAACTCTTATCACCACCTGCCTGCAGCTGGGTGGACAGATATACGGACGGAGGTGGTCTTCCTTTGTGTTTTCAAAGCAGGATTTCCTCCTGCTTGTCCCTCTGCTGCCCTTTTGGCCTGCGGCGTGACCCCACAACGCGGCCACCTGCCAAATCTGTCGTTTCGCATCAGAACCGAAAGTTAAGCCCGCAGACAAGCGGCAGAAACTGAGATAATGCAGAGATTTTTTCCTCTCTTTAAACCTTGACGTCAAGTTTCACAACCATCGCATCGTCGACGTACGTCTGATGGAGCAAACAGGAGTCAGGAGGTTGTTGTTGCCCTTGGAGCGAATTACATCCTGGTACGTTTCTGTTTTAAAAGCAAACTTTAGTCGTCTGTTTTCTTTCGGTGAGCCCAAGAAATGTAATCTCTGACGGTTTTGTCACTGCTCTCCACTTTTTCCTGCTCTGCTATCGAGGAAGTTTGGCTGCTTGTTTAATCTCCTTCCTCAGTTTACACATGGAAACATTTTTTTTTCATACATATTTTCATTGTAACAGCATTCCCAGGCTAAAGAAACAATCTGAACAATGACTTTAAAATTCTCTCTGACAAATCTCATATAAAGCATAGTATGCAGATAAATGGAGTTGCAAAGGTAAATTGTTGAATTAATTTGTAGGATTCAAACCATAACGATGTATAGAAATGAAACATGTTTTTTTGTTAGACATAAACCTTTAGGGCTGTACAATTAATCAACAACAATGTATTGATTATACACTCTGATTTTCAGACTAGAAAATCAATAGATATGTCTGATCAAATGTTCAATAATTTCACTGTACTCTAATCCAGAATCGCACAGCATTCTGGGAGATGTAGGCAGCAGATTAGCAAGCAGCTGAGCAAGATTGGTGGCAACAACCTCTCTCCTTCTTTGGTTATCTAGCAACAATCTGTTGAGTTTCAGGTGTCACTATTGTGCCTCATAACTACTTAAAAATAAATAGAGGGGAAGAAAATGAATATTGTAAATATTTTTAACACAATTGCCAAAAAAATAAAAAAAATGAAAACAATAGCAAAATCCTGGAAAGACTGATCACTGTGAAGTGATATTTAATTTGGAAAAGTATCAAAAGTAGTGACAGCTCATTTTTAATGTTTTAACAGTTTGCCAATGTCTTTCATTAAAACCTTCTGGCTGAAGCTGCCCTGGGAAACATTTGTGATCCTGATAAGGCCCCCCCAAAAAAAAATTAGTTCTTGCAAAGTGTTCACCCTGGTGGCTGCTGAGAAAGTTAAAAATAAAAAGAACAGTTTTTCCACCGGTTCTAAGCAGACGTCTACTTACTTAATTCTGCAAATATTAACACTGAATCAAACGATCTCGGCATCAAGCTAAACAATTGAATATGGTGAAAAACAGGGAAAGATGGGACCGTTTGCCTGGATTTATCAAGTGTTTATTTAATTGTCATAGTAATGTCACACAAATTCACAAGTGTTTAAGACATGTCTGGCTCAGTTTGGTGTGTGTGTGTCTGCAAGCAGGTCTGTGTGAATTCGCTAAAACAGTGCAGTTATAAATAAATGACCACAAAGAGAAGGAAAAGGTAATATTGCAACAGGAAAAATAGATTTCTCAATTTTAGAAGACAAAAAAAATTGTTCAAAAGAAAACATTTAGCACCATCTATCCCATTATATTCAACAAATATCATAAAAAATCTTGTCTAAAAGCCACCTATGTAGTAAAAAAAAAAAATACAATTTCTCAAAACACTTTGGAAAAATTCTTTTTTTTTTTTTTTTTCCCTTAATGAGGATACAAACACAGCATTCCATTAGTCATCTCTACGTGAGCAGTGTGTCTATCATCTACAGGAAAGGTGGTGTTATATTCAAGATAAAGATTTAATTCAATATATATCAGGAGAGAAAAGGCAGAGGTCGAGAGGCAAGCACCAGGAAAACAGCACCCTCCACGTTTCAGTTCTTACAAAGCAGTCACCGTGTCAAAAAAAAAAAAAAACAATGTACAATTCATCAAAAAAGGAGAACATTAATATCCAATAAATAGAGAAAACATTTTTTAAATTAAATGTACAATTGCTAAAAGAAAAATAACTGCATACTGAAAAGAGAGGTACAGCACAAACCAGATTTTTTCTTTCTTTTTTTTTTTTTTTTTCTGGACAAAAGTTCATACATAGCTAGAAAAAAACAGAACCAAAGACCTGATGATGTGTGACAGCTGAGTATTAATCTCCAGAAGAAATAAAGTATTATTCATAGGAACAAGATTTACAACAAATACAAGCATCTGAAAAAAAAACAAACAAAATCAACCAACTCAACCCCTCCCCTTAAAAAAACTGTTGCTAAAACCCGTATCTTTTGAAGCATTCCAAAAAATTGTAATTTTTAAAATACTTAATGCTTTAGAAAAATGTTCATATCTCTATTATTAGTAATTTCTTTTTCTTTCTTTTCTAAATACAAGGCCAATGTGGTATATATCTAGGCTGATCTAGTTTAGAAAAAACAAACTGAAACAATAAATTATTTAGAAAAAGACAGCACCCCACGAAATTTTCAAACGGCATGTACAAATTTCAGTATTCAAGACAAAAACAAAACAAAAAGAAGCGCCACTGAAACAGTTTCTCCTCCACAGTTTGTTCAATGGCAGCACCAGCTGCTTCAAAGCACCATCTGAGAGTAAACTGGGATTCTGACGGCGGCTTGTTTCTTTTCTTTCTTTTTTTTTTTTCCCCCCCACTTTTGATTCTGTAAACAGTAACAAGTAAACGTATTCAGCTGGATGATCAGCAAATTGTTGCAGTAGCAAAAAAAACAACAACAATGAAATTGTGGGTTTAGAAACCAAAGTGAAAACTGTCTTTTTTTTTTTTTCTTGTCCTGGCGCTGCAGGAGTTTTGGTTATGGCTGAGGGAACCCAGAGGGGGAGCTCTGTCACCGAGAGGACGACGCCTGGCGAGGAAAAACACAAACAGCCTCAGTTAGGCGGTTTACTCTGAGACGGAGGATTCTCCGTTCGGAACCAATCGGAGCTGCAAAGGTTTGCTCACCAAGATGAAGGAGTCGTATGTGTTCATGAGCTCCTCTATGCGGTACTGCTCCAGCACCACGACGTTGTTCAGGTTGGGGCTGCGCTGTCGGGTGCAGTCCTCACAGTGAACCACATACGTCTTCCTGCTGCTGTTCTCACACGTCACAAACAGCAGGTTGAACACCTCCACCTGCGGCAGAAGGAGTTTGTTTTACACGTTAGCACAGAGCAGAAATCGTACGGCATCGTTGCATAGGCCTCCTGCGTCGATTATGCTAGCTTAGCAACATTGTGTGGTCGCCTTTTTGACACTGAATTCTATTTTAGTTCATTTTTGATGAATTATGGACATAAAAACTGATAAATGTTTAAACTGCCCCCTATTTTGACCTAATAACTCCTAAAATAAAATGAGGAGCTCTTGATCAAACTAAAATAAACTCCGATAGGCAGACAATTATCAGTCACAAAGCTGCATTTTCCTGCAGTATTTTTTTAAAATGATTATTTAAAATGTGTCTTCGCTGTTAAAGAGATTTAAAATTAAATCCAGACTAATTTGAATACAGTACAAACAAAACATAAGTCTGGACCAGGGATCTACAACCCTTAGAAACCACAAAGGTATTTAAAAAAAAAGATTTAGAGCAACAAATGTCACATAATACTTAAAAAGAAAATTTATAATTTTTGATATAGAATCTTTTATTTTTTTCGAAGACTAAGAAGAACCTCTGTATTGGGTACTTTGGGTTAATTTTTTACATTCGGTGAATATAGTCAGCTTCATTGAATTAAGGCAACTAAATCTTGAAATGCAAGACTTTTTGTAGGCGTTGACCGATGAATACTCACATCACACTCGTTGCAGTAGTAGGCAGGCTCATCTTTGACCCGACTCTGATAGGAAATCTTCTTTCCCTCAGCTACCAGTTGGTCCCGTAGGATCTGGATGTGTTTCATTGACTGCAGCAGGCAGTGTCTGGAAAGAAGTTGGAAAATGTTTCTTTAAAATGGCTTTGGATGGTTTTATGTTTCATATGTAGCTGTGGGATAACTTCTCAGTTTGTTCATTTTGATCAAATGTTCTTACTTGATCATTTTGTAGGTGTCTGGATCAGTGATCTTGACAGTGCGCGCCACATTCCAGGAAACATGAATCATAGGAACAATGGATTTGACTTTCTTCACTTCGTTCCACTCAAACCTCTCCAGGGCCAGTTGGTACTGGTAGCCTGTCGGGATAGTTTTGAACAATGAGACAAAGATCCTTGCAGATTCAATATACATTGAGCCACCAGAGGGCGCCCCCTTACCATTGAGAGGTCCCACGTTCCAAGCAATGTTGTTGCACCAACCCACGGCCTGCACCCAGTGAACAGTACCGGCATTGATCCACACCAAGTCTCCGGGCCGCTGGATGAAGCGATAAACGGGGATGTTGGCTCTGTAGAGGTCCTCCAACACCGGCCACCAGGACCCTGTTAAGTAGTCCACTCCATGCCTGAAGAGAGAAGTGAAAAGATTTGTAATTGACTGAATTATTGAAATATTTGATCACAAAATCATCATGCTATCTTCCTCTGCTCACTTTTCACAGAAGTCATTGATGGCCTCCCAGTAGTCTTCATGCACAGAGAACCACTCGCAGTCCCCAGGGCCGATGTTGATGTTGACTGAGCAGAAGTTGTTATTTTCCTGGTGACCTGTAGAACAAAACCACATTACATCAGCAGCAGTATTGGTTTATTTAAAAAAAAAATGTTTTTTTTCTGTGTTGTAACATTTTTCTGCCATGTCTGAGTGTCGTTTACCAGGCGTCCGGCTGCCAGGAACCTTCATGTAGAGCTGGACGGTGTTCATGCCGAGGATGGTGTGTCCAACGTGGCTCAGCATGTTCCCACTGGAGGCGACGCGCATAAATGCTGGAAGCTTCTGCAGCTCCTGAAGCTGGGCCTTCCACCTGAGCAGAGGTAACACATATGAAGCCTGCTTTGAGCAAACATCATCTGCATACCAAATGTTTCGAAAAGTTGCAGTCAGAACTGGACATGAACGTCATCGATTTTGGGCTTCGAATGAGTCAAACTTATATATTCATCTCTGATGTTTAAATAAACGCCCAGGAACCACATGCTCTCTTTAGCCATCAACATTCCTAAAAAAAGTCAATAAAAATTGAGCTTCGGCTTACCTTTTGGGATCAGACAGGTCGATATTTGTGCCAAATTTGATGATCTTTCCTACAGGCTTCTGCTCTCCGCTAAGAAAAACATCGGCGTTAGAACATGATTCCAATCTTTTCAATCACCATCGCTTTTAGCGCCATACGTACTTGCTGCTCTCTTTGGAGCCGTCTTTGTTCGCATCAGCACCAACGAGTGGCTTCTTCTCGTCGTCTTCGTCCTCCTCGTCGCTGCCTTTCTCTTCCTGGAGGCTCTCTTGGAAGCTGGAGGCCTGGTACTGGGCATACTTGGCGATGGTGGTGTAGGAGCGGCTGCTTTCGCACGGCCACGTCTGACCCGTGCCGGTGGCGTTCCAGTTTTCATCTGCAGGCTGCTGCACCTGAGTCCTCACCTCCACCGCTTGGTCTGCACTTGCTTCCACCAGAGACTTTGTGGAAAAGAGTCCCAAGTCTGAAAACATTGAGAAATAATGTTATATATAGAACAATGAATGATTTTTTTTTTCAGTGTAATGTTGCCACTTTCTAGGCTAGAGCAATATTTTATAGGCTTTTGACAGGGTGCATCGACTAACTGAGCCTAATTTCCTTAATTTTGGGTGACAGGTTTGGTAACGTACTGAGTCGAAGAGATCCGGCTAGTCCCCTAATGACCGTAACAGGGTTCTTTGGGTCTGTGCAGAACTGCAGCAGGACCGGAGAGAAGGCATCCCTCTTGCTCTCCAACTGCAAAAAGGAAAAAGTGATTCTTAGTTACCACAAGATGGCAGCACATGCTTGCAATGCTGTGGCTTTCTAACTTAACACACTATGCTACAGATCAGAAACACAAAGTGTGTTAAAAAGTTGACATACATAGATGCTGGGTGTGGGTGGGTTGAGTTTCTCCCTAGGAATGGGTTCATCTGTGCTTATGATGGGTTTAACAGAGAAGGCTTGCAGCAGATACGACTCTTTGAATTTCCCTTTGATACGAGCCGACCTGAAATCACAAGGAGAGAGGAACAAAATAAATGTGGATATACTTTAGGATTTGATAGTTCAAAATACTGTTGAAGCTCTTTGAAAGCATCTGAACTTCCTTGTGAACTTACTTGCAGGAGCGGATGATCTCACTTGCAGTGTTCTTGATGTTGATTTCTGTGAGAGGAATCCTCTTCTCCTCCACCTCGGAGGCGATGAATGTCTCCCTGTCCCCGCTTTCCACCTTGATGAGCCGAATCTTCAGCTCCTTGGGCGGCCCGTCCGAAAGCGCCTTTAATTTTATCAAGTCTTTGGAACCCAATAACGAGCCAGCGTCCGTGCCGTTTTTGTGATCAGAAGACACTTCCCCTGGACTCGAGGTCCACGCTGCACGCTCGCTAGAGGAGCCGGCGCCATCTTTCCGTTTCTTTTTATCCGATTCACAATGAGTGCGATCCTTTTCAGATTCTCGCCTCTGGAGATTGAGATCACCCAGAACTCTACGGTGTTTTTTCTCTTTGTGGCTCTTGCCATCTCTGTGGCGTTTGTGGCTGGAGCTGGAGGATGACGATGAAGAAGAAGCATCATCTCTCTTCTCTCTGTGCTTCTTCCTTTCCTTCTTGTCCTCGTGTTTCCTACTGCTGTGGCTGTGACCATGTTTTCTCTTCTTGTCTTTGTGCTCCTTCACTTTCTCAGGTTTGTGTCTGTCCTCTGACTTCACTTGACGGTCCGATCTATCAAGTGAATGTCGACACAGCATGACTTCACAGCTCTTTCCCAGCTCCTTCAGAGAAGACTCTGAGATGGTGGTCAGCTCTTGTTCGGTCTTGATGACCTTAATGGGCTTTATGGTTTTCCTCTCCTCCATGGAGTTCACCCTTTCCTCCATCTCTCCCTCATCTGTCCACACGTCACTGTCCTCCGTTTTTATCTTCTTATCCTCCAGTAGTGAATGAGGAAAGAATTTCTGAGATGGGACAGCAGGACTGAATGGAGGACTTGTTGAATCAGACGTGGGAGAACTGCCTTGCTGCTGGCGGCAGATATCAGGGCCAAGCGACAGCGAGGAGGAATATTTGACGCCAACCAGAGCGGATGGAGGTGGTCTCCCAAAAGGCCCTCCTCGATAAGCATACTTCTGGCTTTCCAACAGTGTTGCCAAAGACTTAAACGTACTATTTACCCCCGTCTGATGGAGGTGGGGTCTCTGAGGAGGCGGAGAACAAGACAGTGCCTCAGAGTCCTCCTCAGATTCTTCGTCAGCTTCGCTTCTGATCTGCTCTGGGAGGCCATAGAGCTTAGCCAGGTCACTATGGCGGTAGTTTGTATTCCCCACTCCAGTTTCCATGTCCACAATTGGCTTGGTGATCAGAGGAACGCTTGGGGCAGCCTTATGGTAGTCCTCCTCTTCCTCAAGGGATGAGGTTCGGCTGCAAGGCGATGCCAGGGAGCCTTGCCGGCTGAGCACAGGTGGGCTTGGATTTGATCCCAAGTCTTCCTGATTAGGCTGATGCTTCGTGGCTGGGATCAGGTCTGGGGCACACAGGTAGCTTTTCATGGGATCAGCACCTGGGATAAAGTTGTGTATGAGAGGTGCACACCCATTCTTCTCACTGCTGTACAGTTCCTCCTCTTTTTTGATCGATTCATCCAGCATTGCCATAATGTTAGCCAGACCATCAGGGAGCATTGTGGACATTTCAGAGGGCTCCTCCTCAAACTGAGCACTGTCTGATTCGGTACCGTTGTTTTTCCAACTGCTTTCGGTCAACTTCTTGTTGATTCCTCTGCCGACGGCTGAGCTTGATGACAGAGGCGGCAAGGGGAGGTTGTCTCTAGAAAATGCCTGATAAAGTTTGGGGGGCTCTCTAATTGCCAAGGCAGGGAGGTCTCGCTCCCTGCCAGAGTCTTTGGATTGGTTGGGTGCTGCTTGCATTGCTGGGGGTGTGCTGGGGTGTACAGGCTGGTTCATCCCTGAGGTATTGAGTGTTGAGGGATTAAATGTTGCGCCACCGCCGCTGTTACTCCCCATCTCCCTGAGCCGCTGCTTTTCTCTGGCGTACTCAGTCTGAGGTGTGAGGGGAGGAGGGCGTAGCCTCTCTGTGGGGTTGCTGGGGGTCTGGGCAGCCGGAGCGGGAGGTACACCGCCACGACTGAGCCAAGGGTATGGAGGTGACGCCTGGGAAATGGAGGGTGGTGCAGCTGAGGGAGGTGTAGGAACAGAGAGGGGAGGAGGTGGGGGAACTGTGTGGGTGTTTCCAGAGAGAAGTCTTTCCAGGTTTTCAATGGCAGTCTGCTCTTTTCCTTTAGCAGTGCAGAGGCTTTCCTCTTTCTTCTGCTCCATTCTTTTTTCCTCCTCAAGTTTTCTCTCCTCCTCTTTAGCCCTTTCAATTTCTCTCTTCTTTCTTTCTAGTCTCTCAGCTTCCCTCCTCTTTCCCTCCTCCTCTTGTCTCTCCCACTCTTTCCTCTTCCGTTCCTGCTCTCTCTTTTCCCACTCCAGCTTTTTCCTCTCTTCCTCCTGTTTTGCCAATTCCCTTCTTTTTCTCTCCATAAGAATTTTTTCCATTTCTCTTCTCTTCCTTTCTTCCTCCTGCTGCTGTTTCTTCTGTCTTTCCTCTTCCAGCTTTCGTCTCATTTCCAACTCTCTCTTTTGTTTCTCCTCTTCCTTTTTCCTCTCCTGCTCTTCTCGGTCTTTCCGCCGCCGCTCCTCGGCTTGCATATGCCCCTCCAGCTCTGCGTCAAGCTTGTCTAAGACATCTCCCATCGACTGAGGGACAGAAGTCGAAGCTTGTGGAGCGGAGAACATCGGTGTCGATGTGGAGTGCGGCTGATGATTCGGTCTCAATCCTTGAGACGAAGTGTTAACAGAAGGAAGAGAAGCTGGGCAGTATGTAGAAGGGGAGCTGGGAAGAGGATTTGAATCTCTTCTTGTGATTACGCTGTCCTCCACTCTTTGGCTCCCAAAGGAGAACAAAGATGATGAGGAAAACTGACGAGGAGGTTGATGGGGGTTAGCCTGAGCATAGTATGACATCTTCCCATTGGTAGGCGGAGATCTTGTAGATTCCTGGTGTTGAGGTTTGGGCTGGTCTTGTTGTTGAGCCTGGCCTCTCTGACGACCTGGCTGCAGCAGAGCATCCATCTGAGATTTGGGGCTGGTGGAGTTCTGGGTCTTTGGATCCATCATTCCTCTCCAACTGTTTTGACTTGTGCGGTTGTTCACAGAGCAACCACTAGGGGGTGACACAGGCCTCGAAGAGACATTAGCCACTGTAACTCTGTCTGAGCTGCTGATGTAGCAGCTGTTAGTGCAGGAGGACAGAGACATGGGGGGGTTGGATGTGATGACAGGCATTCGGGTGGAGTTGGTTGGGGGCACAGTGGGACTGTTGTGGTGCTGATGCTGATGGGAACCTGAAAGTCGACTGTCTACAACCTGATTGTGGCTCTGCTGAGGTTGAGGTAGCAGACCTGGAGGCGTGTAGACCCTCGACTCCTGAAAAACAAACACAAAGTTACATCAGTTGGTGTTGCTTCTATTTTCAAAGGCCAGATTCACATTCGTAAATATGTTTCTCAAGCTAAATAATTTGTATGTTGGAGATGTAACTTTCTTGAAATCACTGGTGTGGTTTCTGATTTTGTCAGCTACATCCCGCATTGAGTTGTATGCTGCCAGTTTTGGTGGCTGACTTTTTTTTTTTTTTTTTTTTTAAAGAATTATCTATTTTATCCAAAACAATGACAATAAAATAGTTTGTTCTGGCTCTGTATACTGCAGAACTGTGTTTTAGAAAGCAGCTGAAATCTAGCTATTAGATGTTCTGATGTTCAAAACAAATTGCTCAGTTCATGAAGCGGGTTTTGACATTTCTAGTCTATTATTCCACATCTAGTCCATTACTGCCTCTCATACAAGCTTGACTGACTTCTACTCACCAGGGAATTACTGCTGGGTCTGCTCTGGTATCTCCAAGCCTCACTGGGACCACTTTGCAGCTGCTGAGGTACTGAGGTGCTGCTGGCAGGAGGAGGGGGAGGAGGAGCACCAGGGTGTCGTAGCCCCGGGTGAGGCTGGTAGTGGCAGTAAGGCACACTGCTGCTGCTGCTGTTGTTTTTGTTGCTGGTTGCAGAAGCGTTTGCTGGTGACGACTGAGCTCTTACCCGATGATCTTTGTCTCCCCTGGTTGGAGTAGGCGGTGTGTGGCCACTACCGAGCGGGCTTCTCTGTTTGTTTAGACCACGGGGCTCCACAGCCTGGCAGGAGAGGCCCAGATCCAGTTTGGAACTTGGATTTGGGTAGGAGGAATGAGGAGAGTGATGATTCACAGACTGAGGTTGTAGCACATCTTTCTGCAGGTGGGGAGCACATCCCTGGTGGTAGCCTCCCGGAGATGAGTTCGGAGGATGGGGTGAGAGGTTAGAAGGGCTGGAGGAGTTGGGAGAGGTCTTTGAGGTGTAGCTGCACATCCCTTGTTTATTACTTTCCTGATAAACCAGAGCACAAGATGGAAAACAATTAACCATACACCAAAACAATGAAGCTGAAAATGAACTATAAAGATTCTGCATCTGTTTGTACCTGATACTCCTGTGGATGTTTTCTGTCAGATGTCTGGGGCTTCCAGGGGACGCCATTGTCCTTATGGATGGGGTTCCAGAAAGCAGGTTTTGGGGCTTGGTGGTGAGTTGAAGTCTGCTGTTGAGACGATGATGGAGACTGGCCAGAAAAATGCTGCAACCCTGAGTGGGACACCTGCACATAGATTGAAGCATTAAAACACAAACTGAACAATCAGACACTGGAGGACAGGCAAGGTGATAGGATAAGTAGGACTACACTGTTGTGTACCTGATCTAAACTCTTTCTCCTCTTGCTGGGACTGGGGGCGACCTCAACTATGGGATGAGGAGGTATGTGATGAGACACTGGAGGTGTGTGTTGGATGACCGAATGCTCCCCCAGAGGAGGACCTGGTCTCTTCAGCTGACCCCCCGGCATCTTCCCTGGGTAGCCTCTCTGCTGTGTGCAGAGATTAATGTTAATAGAAATATCAGAAAAGCTCATTAATAGTTTACCTAGAATGTCTCTTGCCATCAAATCAGTAAATGTCTGACTTGGGTTTGTCTTTTGTCTATATAATGGAGAAACAAGGTCACAGCCAATTAAAGAGGCTCCTACCTGGTGCACCTGAGCCCGCAGCTCTTCTCCCAGCAGTGGTGGACCCTGGGGATCCTGAAAACCCCCCCAAACCAAAGCAGATGATGAAACCAACTGAAAAAACATGAACGGTTCATTTGTTGCTCGAAACATAGCAAGTGTCCTCTTTGGTTTCCTCCCTCACCTTCAGCAGTGGGTTTGGTCGGTTAGGAGGAAGATGTGGGTTGAGCAGATGTGCGCCGCTATTGGGGTGACCATTAAAGAGACGCATGGTGTGGTTGTTGGGCAGGGACAGAACCGGATGGGGATGATGGGGATGGTGGGAGTCGTACTGCTGTTCCCATACTCTGTGAGGAGGAGGGGGAGGATGAAGATGTTGAGGGGGAGGCCTCTGCTGTTCCCGATGCATTGCTGGGAACATTGCTGGTGGGAGATCAAGCTTTTCTTCTCCCCGCATGGGCCTGGACATTCAAATAAAAGTTGAACATTGGTGAAACATCTACAAATAAGACATTTTTAAAACATCAAAAAGCCAATTCTAGGAGACCAGTACTTGAATTTTGTTTCTTGGAGCTCTTACCCATTGCTTAAGTATTTACTGTGATGGTTTAATCCACCTAGCGCTGCAGGAGGTAGATGGTGAAGTAACTGCGGTTGGTTCATTGCAGGCGAACACCTAATTGAAAACAGAAAAAGCAACGAATGACTCAAAAATCTGCTTTCAAATTCATACTTATTGTTTTATGTCACAAAAATGGACTGACTTGGATTGTGAGGACACTTTTATTGCCAAAATATAGTGATAATCAGGCAGTTTGTATCTGAATTGGCCCCGATTCTTGACCTTCCAGAAGAAACTAACAAATGGTATTGTTTTTCTATCAATAAACCCCAACACACAATGATCGTATTGTTTTGTTCTGATCAGACTTTTCACGTTACAACCAGATTCTTATTTGACGCAAAGGCTCCAACTTGAGGATATCCCTCTATGCAGCACTGAACATGCAAAATTGAGTATTCATGTAGGAGTATGTAGTGGAAATCACAAGCCAGTCCGGCAGTAAGCAGATGCCAAAATGGATCGAGTTTGTCTTGGGCCTTTGGTGTGGTGTTACTGCATTTGACGTTCTCAGTGTCACTGAAATGTTTAAATGAAGTCAAAGGAAGTACAATATCTGTCATTTCTACTCCTGTTCATTTAGGTTGTTCAGAACAGAAGTAGACTTCAGCAAATGCAGGCCGTTTTTGTTCTTTGCTAATAGGTTTAGTCGTTTTTAAACTTTCCCTGAAAGTAGTCGTCGATCACAAGATTGCAATTTATAACCTGGGGTTTTAGTTTGTTGTTTAAGAAAAGGATGAAATGAAAATTATTTCTTGGGTTTCAGACTTGTAACCAAAGTGATATTCGTAGGACTTTGCTCCAAGCTGTAGCTCTAAGCTAGAGCTGGCACTTTACAGTAAACAAAGAGGAAAGGTTGTGTACTGATTGTTATGGTTACAAACCTGGCAGTTGGCTGCCAGGCGCGGCGGCTCACGGGATGCCATGGCCCCCGGTTGAGTCCGTCCAGAGGGAAGGAGTCCCGTGTGCCTCGCCCGCTTAACTGCTCCACTGTGTGATGCATCCAGCCTGGAAATCAGCAACAACCATCTCATTAATACAAACACACATTTCTATCCCACAGTTGTAACTATTTCAACCCAGAATCTCGTGTCTTGTTGCATCTAAAGAGCTGCGATAGTTACTCACCAGAGTAGCTGTATCTGTGAAGCCCTCCACTGCAGCACAGAGAGGGCCTCACTCCAACACTGAGAAAATCGGCAACGTCTGACTCCCCTGTCTTCAGCACCAGGAGCCCCGAAGCCAACTGGCTGCAGAGAGAGAAACAAAAGAGCTTGTGTGAGAGTGAGTAACACAGAGGCTCATTGAAAAGTCAACAAATGCCACTGGGCTCTCTCCATTATATGGAGTAGTTACAGAGAGACAGTGTTGTGTCAGCTGAGAGGGGATGGGGTAGGAGAGTGACCTACTAGGGCAGATTTTATGCTGAATGCTATTCAGTGGCTACATTTTACTCCCTTAAGCTAAATTTAGATAATTTCTTTGTCTGTCTCTGGTTTATTTGCATACTTGAGCCAGTAGGAGGCAGCAGTGAGTTAAATGGCACAGAATGGGATTATTTCTGAGGCCCAGATGGCTCAGTGGGGTGCTCACCTATGAAGACAGATCTGGTGTTACTGTAATCCAAGGCATGGAGCTCCTGATAGAGGGGAAAGACTAAGAGTGAGAGGCTTTGGTCACATGCCAAGAGTGTGCAGCACTGGAAACAAGCCAAGCTGCACTGTGGCATCAGGCTTGCGCTGCTTTAGAGAAGCCTGGGTTCTCCTTAACTGGATCTGTGTGTGTGTGTGTGTGTGCCCAGTGCATACACTAAAGTTTAATCTCATTACAGCAGGCGTGATAGAGATGAGGAGAGGGGGGCCAGCAGCGACAGACGGTCTGAACAGGATGGAAGGATAGATTAAGGAGAAGAGATGGAGCGGAGAGTGGGAACAGTGCCATGAAAACACCCATACACCTTCCCACACACACGGGGACCACACAAAAGAAAACAGTGGAGGTGGAAACACAAAGGAGAAAGACACAACTCTGTCGACTTAAAATGCACTTGGCGAGAAGTAAAAAAGGTGGGAAGATCCGAAAAGAAGACAACAAAACCTGAAAAGCATGACTGTTAATCTGAATCAATAATCCAATTTATTTTTAATCGCTGTAAATATTTACTGATACAAAATTTCAAAAGTAGTCAACTAGTACAGGTGGATGGAGAAATCAGCTGGCAACCAGAGTCGGAAACCTCTTTTTGATAAATGGTCAGATCATACGTAAACAGTACCCGGTTCCTTAAGATGAATCTAGTAGCATGAAAGTTACTACTAAATGGAAAATAATCCTTCTTTTTCACAAAGGTGCTTTGAAAATCTTAGTTCTGACACCATTTTTAACACACACCACTTTCTATAAAATGTAGAGAAACATTTATAGTTCAATGAGGCTGCGAGAAAGAGCGAGAGCAAAACAATGTCGATATATATTACATAAAAGCTGCAGTTTTATACTTCTACATCATAGAGCATGCTGAATTTGGAAACAAGCTTAAGATAGGAGTCTGTTTCCTAAGAAATCAAGAACTGAGACAGTTGCATTAGCAACGCAAACCACTAATTGCTATAATAAACACTAAAGACTATTTAAAGATGTCAACTCCATAACTATGTTTGTCCAATATAATAAAAGATAAAACCTGTTTTACAGTGACTGTCTCTGCTCACCCTATATTAAAGAGCTTAAAGAGAAAACAGGGCAGAATCAGCAGGTCAAGGCTTTACAAAACCCTAAATTTAAAATCAGCTACTCGTTTTGATTGAGATGTTAAAAACACTACTCACTGTATGAAACTGCTTTAGTCGGAGTTTACCAGACACACTGTAAGGTTATGAGTCACTCCTCTTGCTCAGCAGAGTGCAGCCCTTTCCCAAATTAGCTTTGGACATGCATAAAGGTTCCTCCCACCAGTTTCTCTCCTCTCACTAACTCTGGACGTCTCTCTCTATTTAAAGCCCACGCTCCACACACAGACACATAAACAGGCCACGGTCTCTATCTCACCCACCCCACCACAAAGGATCAGGCTCCACCAGACGCTACTGTGGAGCGAAGATAGGCCGGCAGAAACTGTCAAGACCCCACTGAGGCAAACACTCCAGCTGGGCTCACCTTTCAGAGTTAGCACCAAGTTATTGATTCACAGTTCTGTCAAATCTCCTCTTCAGCTGCCAATCATCTCTTCAGACCTGGAAAACAGAAAAGACTTTGTTGTCAAGCTGTCATAGAAACATGAGACAGTACTTGGAGGTAAAAAGTGCGATAGTATAAGAAAAAAAATACATTCTGGAGGTCTTTGAATATAAACCCATACAATTATTTTTATTATAGATCAGGAATATTGTTTAGTATTTAATCTATCAATAGTGAGTAAATAGCCAGGTATGACTAATTTTTTTTTTTAAAAGATGTTCCATCAGATGCTAATCTTGTTCGTCCTATCAAACATGGCAGCAACAGTGAAGCTAATATAATTTTTATGGGGAGCAATATGCATTAACTTAGTAAACATTCATTAAATGTAACAAGACTTGTAGGCTGTGTCAGAGCAAAAACCAAAAGCCCAAGTTTGTATTCAGCGTTAGCTTTGTGACAGTGCTAATGCTAAAATCAAACATGGTAGCAAGCAGTTTCCTGACTCTTTGGGAGTGCCTGCCAATCAGACATCTTAGCTGTGGTTGTCAGAAAAAAGTTTAGCATGCCGCTTTTGATAAATAGATTTAAAAATCTTCTCCAATTTTAGTTAACCCAGCAAAAGCGATAAAACTAAAGGCAAACATGCTAGCAAGCCGAGTTTGACTCGAGTTGTTTCAATGAACAACATTAGCCGTGGTTATTTAGCTAATTCTACCAACATCATTGAGCCCATCTGATGACATGGGGCCAAACAAAACTCAACTTGTGCCCATGCCTTAATAGCCAATGCCCCATGCCCACAACTTACTAGCTCGTGGGAACGGCTTGTTTAATTTGTGGTGATGACTTGTTATAATTAAGTTGTTCCCATGAAATAAGTCATTGCCATAAATTAAACAAGTCATTCCCACAAGTTAGTGAGTCGTGGCCACATTTCTGTTCCTTCCATGTCACCAGACTCTGTACAATGTAGAAAGGTCTTACAAAGTTTCTTTCCATTTTGGTAACGTTTTATGTCTCAATTACAAACCAGGTTTTTTTTTTTTTTTTTTTTTTTTACATGCAAGGCAAACTAAATGAATTTGTGAAATATACAGGTTGTTCATCATTATTCTAAGGCCACGGGTGATCTAGCAAGGTTGTGATGGGCGATGTAGAGCTGTATTTGGTCAAGAGGGATATTGCTGTATTTATGAACTGTTGATCAATATAAACACAAAAGTTAGAACATGGGTTGGTTTCCATAACAAGGTAGAAGATGTGAAAACCTCTAAAACTCTACACCTCCCTGACTACATGTATTTAATTAAAATAATTTTCAAATTTGGACAAAAAAAAGATTGTATTTGAATTATTTCAACATCTTTTAAATTAAAATCTACCCAAATAAAATATTTTAAAGTCAACTTTAGCAAACAGATTCCCAGTTTGATCAACCAGTGTGAAGTTTCCTCCATTTCTAACTTCAGAAACAGTAAACTGGACTTTATGGGAAACCTAATGGTAGCCAGGAGGCGAGGGGTTAAATAGGCCGGGAGGGTGACCCATTGGGATTCTCTCCTCACACTGACACAATGGTGAGACTGACTGAGCAATTTAACAGGCGAACAGTCACAAACAGAACTGCCGTCACAAAGAGGAAGAGCTGAGCTGGCCAAGTTGACCATTACATGAGAGGAAACATTTAATAAAACTCAGAGAAGTAGACAGGAGACTGAACCACTGAGGTCAAATGGGGACACAGGGACCAGGCTATAATTACTTCTTTTACAGAGGGTGTATGTTTATGTGTGTTGTGACCAAACAGTCTACTCCTGTTGCTACGCTGGCTATCTGTTTGCTCACAGCTACACCAGCAGCTGAGTGTGAGAAACTCAGTCTTGTGAAACAAGATCGTGAACGTAGACATAAGACCATGGTGTTAGATTCCAGCTCAGGTTTTATCACCTCAGCGACACCACCTACAGGACAATCTGTGAGAATGTGCACGATCATTACTCTGTGCATTTTTTGGGGGGAACCCCTTCCCCTTCCACCCCGCCGATGACTCAACAATGGAAAAGGGCTTCCCCGAAAGCGGCGGCCGCAAAACTCCGCCTCTCTTCAGGACGCCGCTTACAGTCAGGTGACCGTGGGCGTTTTTCTGCATCACCGCTGATGCGAGAGCGGTGGGAATTTTCTCGGACGACGTGATGTCATGTCTGCTCCGCTCACTGCACGAGGTAAATAGAGAGTGTTTAGATACACAAACAGGATGTGATGAGCTACGAGGAGGGGGGTTTCATGCCGCGGCAGAAATCAAACCACCAAATTGCAAGTTAACAGGTTTTATGATTCAATCCATCCTAAAAGCTAAAGGTACACAAGTCTGAAAGTGATAAGCGTGTGAATGCGAGTGATTGCTTTCACTTCTACCACACAACCACAACTAGTCGCAGTATTCCACTCTGAACTCTGATAAATCAAAACAAAATAAAAAGAGAGGAATCGAAAGACTTCATCTCTCTTTCTCAATAAAAACACATCCAGATGATGAACCCAATACAAGAAAATTCCCACACGGTACACCTTGTTGAACAGAAATCCCCCTCAAATGACGGCATTCATCAAAGAGCTCTTCCTGTCAACACCCTCATTGCTGAGCTTGCAAATTATCCCTCACCCCTTTGCCCCTGAAACAAAAAAACATAAGCTGCGTGGGTGTAACCAAAGAGGTAAAGAGAAATTCAGAAATGTGACATTCCTAGTTTATACCGAAAGGTTCGCGCCTTCGCCGCTTGGAGTAAAGAGGAAGAAACGATTGAAAAACGAACAGGGAGTCTGAGTCAGTTTTCAGCCTGCCATGCCAACCGCTGCCTCGTTCTGATCTTCCGCCAGGCCAGAGAGGAGCAGGCAGGCGGTGACGACATTCGCAGCAAAAAATATCCATCTGTGGGACAGAGAGCACTGGCTGTGATGCTGTTTTTAGCCTCCTGAGTGATACAACAATAACGTCAGCGTGACATTACAGAGCTTCGTGATGGCGAGGCAAACACGAGCAGACAGAAGACATCAAGAGTGTTCAGCAGTGAGCATGACGCCGCTGAATGCAAAGAGATTGTTTTAACAGTTACTGGAGAGCCAGTTTGATAAGAAACCAGCCGGTTAGGTTGGAAGAACAGGCAGGAGAGGAGTTCTGGGGAGCGGAAAGACCAAGATTGGGTCTTCTTTTGTGTCTCTCTCCTCATCTTGTTCCGCCTTCCCTCACGCTCTCTTCTCCATTTGGCTGTTACATAATCAGTCCCAGATAGAGATCGTGTTCTGGAGGAAACACCAAATATTTCTCTCTCCCTCACATCCGTCCTCCCCTGCATGTTTTTTTCTTCTTTTTTTTTTTCTTTGTTCGTGCGCGAACAAACGTCAGCACATGCCGATCCTAGCCGGTGATGGGGGCTAACTTCATCACGTCTGCCTCCTTAAACACGCACGCTCAGGAAAAGCAAGAGAACACAGTGCCAATGATAATCCTTCAGGTCAAATGAGGACACAGCAAGTAGAACACTCCTCTCTTTCTATAATTAAATCCATCCATTTGCAACCAAAAGGAGCTTTAATGCATTTTATGTTTCGTACAGTTCCATCCATCTGAGGGAATATGCTTGAAACCAGACAATAAAGAACATTCACTTCATTTGCCTCAGTAGTCAAAGTTAAATTTGAAATTGTCTTCACACCTGAGGTTAAGTGTGTTTTAGTTCAAGTCAGAAAACCAATTGGATTTCACAGTTGTGGTTGTTAACTACTACATTAGCGTCTGCACTACAAGCTTTAAGATAATGTGTTCCTCTCCATTTCATGCATTCAAACCCTAAAAGAACAAGCAGATAAAGGCTGATACATCCACTAAGTGATAAAGGAGTTCTAATTTGTAAGTTTTATTGGGTTTTATACACACTGTGTCCACTTTAGAACCTGAACTCGGAGCCTCTCGGAGACAATGTCTTTCAAAATTGAGTTTTTGGGGGTATATTTTACTGGGGTCTGTAAATCCAGCTTTCACACACAATAAAGCACACCACTCGCTACAGTATTATCTGCAAAGATAAAAATGTTTGGGCAGTTATTTGAACTGACGGCTAGGGAGTATCATTGATCCTAACAACTCCCAAATACTCAGACGGATTCAAAGTAAACATTTTAGTCGCAACCAGTCGTAAGGACGTATATGACTGTCATCCTCTGTGCTACAGTGACAAATGGGCAGTGGCTGCTGGAAACCATTCAGATTGTGGGAAATTAAGCTATTTGTCGCAAGAAATGTAGGCAATCAGTACACTCGTTTATAAAATCCCAACCGTCCATGGACAGCGCAAGCAGAGTCTGTGCGGCTCACAGAATATGCACAGTGCACCAAAGTGTGAGGGAGCCTTGATATTACACATCTTCTACAATGTTGCCCTAACAAAGACCAATCTAGCAACCAATATGGGCATCTAAGGATACAAACATGAAAATTGTTGACTCAAAATGTCTATTTTGTAACAAAGAAAGAACTTGGAATCATCCAGATACGAATCATTTTTATTGACCTACTTAAGAGAACACGCATGGACTAACATAGCTTATAAACAACTACAAGAACTAGAGAAATTGTTGGCTTCACTTCAATTTACAAGCTTGTGATCTGTTATAAAACCAAAGTTTAATGTTTTAGTCACTGCTTGCTGGAAGGTCATTTGCAAGATCAAAACCTTCACATTCAGGATCTGCTGGTATCTGTTCCGGATAGCGCCAACTAAGATGTCTCATCCTGGTTGTTAGGGGTAGACTTATTGACGTCTAGCGCTTTTTGTACCTTCAAACAGCTGCTTTCACTTGTTTAGGAGAAACAAAAAGACGTATTCACACGCAACCTGTTCATTAACGTCTTTTTTAAAAGAAAGAAAGCCACATTTAAAAGTAGGAAAACAGGGTGCATCCAGGGAAACAAAAAGAATAGATGAGAGCCTTTTTTGAAAGGATCTGGGTTGAGACTGATAGCACATAACTGGGTTAGTGGGCTGCTCCTCACATAGACACTCATGAAAAAAAGATCAGCCGCTTGCATGTGTGACATTACAGAGAAGGGGAACTGAGCTCAGGGGGAGAGGAAACTGTCGTCCACATCACAGGAAGTAGGCCTCCCTAAAGGGGTACCAAAGACCATGGCTTCCTGTTCAAACAGATGATCTCGCTTCGTTTTTAGCTGTCTGCTTTCACTCGCTTTCTGACAAATATTTACATTTATTGATGTGTAAAAAAAAATAGCTAAAACTTGCCCACATGGTTCCTGAAACCCTCCTCTGAGGCACACATCATGAGTGACTCATTCAAAGCCTGAGCAAAACCAAGGCAAATCGCAGACAATGACTCCTGGTTGCTTCATCAGCCTTTCTATATTCTGGTAAACGTGAGCGACAATGAGCAATGACTCTTCTTTCCAGTTGTTTGTTCTTCATTTTCACAGAAACTCAATGGAAACCTATCGGTTCGGTTCTCTTTTCAAACTCAAAAACAAGAACTTCACTATCTGGGAAGATAAACCGAAAAACCGGATGACTCAAGACTTCGTTTGACTAGAAAGTGCAACAACAATAATTCCTGATAAACCTGTAACGGTAATGAGGACGTGGGCGTCTTATTGACAACCGACAGTGGCTCGATCATTTCCAGTCTTGATTTCCACGCCTCAGCAACCCCAAAAGCCCCCAACTTTCCATTCTCAGACAATAGATGCTCCCACTTTTTGTTAGAAGAATAAAATCTCAGAAATCCCCATTACTCAATTTGGTCAGATTCCAGGAGCATCTGAGTCCAAATCCATTCAGAATGTCTCAGTGATGAACCCAACATAAAAAATAAAAAAAAAACTTTGTCCTGCCCAACAGTTGCCAGGAGAACAGGCTGCATCTTTACTTTCTTCAGAGGAAGGACTTCATCATCAGGGTTTATATGAGGTCTTTATGATCAACATGTTTACAACAACGCAGGGCAGGCTGACCTCACACACACACACCAACTAATCCCCCATGTTTTTTCCCTCTTCCTTCCCTGGACTCACAATATGCCTCATCAGCATGCTGTGTGTGATCCAAAACACACAAAATAATAGGGATAGGTTTGCGGGAGGGAGTGCTTTATCACACATAATGACACCGCGAGTACAGATGGCCCAGCGCAGTGTTTTATTCTTTTTTTTTTTCTCATATGTGCCAAGATCTTTAATCAGAAGAGCTGTGACGCAGGCAGAGCCATTTTGTTATGAAAGCACAGCTTGTACGTTTAGTCTAGAAAACATCCAAGGTCTGTTTGGAGATTCCTAAGATACTGCCGTCGCCACCGATTCCTGCAGGCAGTTTGTACATAAATCTCCAGCTGAGCTGCTTGAGGTATTATTTATCCAGCAGGCTGCATTACCGAGGGTATAACTCAGAGGAGGTGAGGTAAAATGAGGTGAAGGGAAGCAAATTCTTTCCAAGGTGTGAGAGTCTGTGTAGTTTTTGGTATGAGTCACGCAAACCTCTGTTTCCACTGTGGCATCCCCACCATCATCAGTGGAGAAGAGCCAGAGATAACAAAGGGAGGAAAACTTATTGGAGCTCTCACTCAGTGCAACAAGCTGAATAGAAACAGTCCCTTTCCCTTTCACACTCTGGACGACTTGCTTTTCTCTACCACAGCTGAACGAAATGACATAAACAAAGCTCGCAGCTGTGGATGTGAAACACACTCGGAAGGGTTTTAGCATTATTTTTATGGCTAAGACAGTCAAAACAGACAGTTGCAAGATCAAAATTCAGTTTTCAGGCTATAAACCATACAATCTAGAACTTCTTTCATAGAAGTGTCACTCTAAAACTCTTACTCAACAGACTTTTAGGTCAATTCGTGCCTTTAGTGTTCATGGCTTTGGCATTGTATCCTTTCTAATTTTGTTGTACCTGTCGATTGCAAACATACAACATACTCAAATCTCACATGTTCTATTTTTTATTATTTTCTTTAAATTTTCCTTTTTTCCGTTTTGTTTGGTTTTGATCCTTGTCTGACTATCTGAATTACTAAATACAAGAAATGTATCAACAAAAATAATTTTGGGTGGCCTCTTTCTTGCAGATCTCTAATGGATTCATAGACCCACATTTCTTTACTGCAGGCCATGAGTAGCCCATAAAAAACACATTAAACCATTGTTTGTCAAAGTGAGAACAAACCAGCTGAATATGGTAAATGACCAGCTGTTAGATTATGTAGTATAACGGGTAGGTACACTGAACATTGAGGCGAGATTAGTTCAATAGCTAGAGTAGCAAAAATAATTAGATTTCATGGTTTGCAAACATTATCAATTGGGGTTTACAGTTACAATTTTAATTGTAAACTGTGGGCCGTACAGTGGCACAGTTGGTAGCAATGTTGCACCTGTCCCAGTGCACTCCACTTTCTGACTAATGGCTATTTTCTACAGCTGAAGAGAGTCCAGGGTAACGCGGCTCCAACTTTACCTTTACCATTCCTACACATTGTCAGTCAGGTGGCTGGAAGACCATGGCTTCTACACCTTTCCCTCACAAGACAGACATTTAGGTGGAAATATATTCAGGTATGAAAACTTTTGATTGTCATGGTGGGGAAGCTAAATGACCAACACTGTTTTAAACTTACATGCCACAACATGTCTGTAAAGCAGCCAAGTGCAGCCTGGCTACAAGAGTGGATAGTCTGACTAATTAGCTAGTAAATACCAGCCTGTTTTTCTGGTTTTGGATAGACCAGAACAAGAAGGTCTACCAGGCTCTCCCCTCAAATATTTAAAGCCCTGAATTCACAAATAGCCTTCTAGCAGGGATTGAAGGAATTCTACACTTAACAAGATTTTCCACCTTAAAACTACCAAAAACAAATAAAACCATGCCAATATGGCAGTCTAGTCAAGTGCTTCTGCTCCATTCAGCGTCATAAAGAGAAACTGAAAAAGCTTTGATCGACTCCCTTTAAAGTTTAAACTGTGTGCTGACACTGAAGCTGTGGGAGAGAAGAACTTGTCGTTTTAGCTTCTGACCACATGGAGTGCTAGAAGGGGATGCGTGGTACTGTCATGCGTCTCTCCTCCCTTGTCTAGTTTTGTCACTCTCTGGATCAAAAATGGGCCCTTTTTACTGGAAAAGGGCTGCAGCAACATGGTGTGACACCGACAGATGTTTCATCATGACATTCACCCGGCCACTTCCCCTCCAAGTTGTTTCACTTTGAAGCACAGACACTCAGACTGGTATTGTTGTGAACAACATCTCATTTCCAGCAACTTGCCTGAGTGAAACAACATGACACAGCATCTTTACTCAACCAAAAAATCTACACCACTAAACCAAGTTATGAAGTATGGATTTCCACTGCAGGATTTCACAAAAAAAAAAAAAAAAAACATTTCAACAGAACACAAGTAAAAACAAATGCTGCTTCTTTGTTTATACACTGACTGATGACATCAGAGAAGCCACAGTAAGCTGGCTGCTTCACTAACATTTACTAGTAAACACTGGAAAATAAGTGACTTTTGACAAGCCAGTTGATCTATTTGGAAGAAAGCTGGTTTCTGTGGTGTATTTTTTTTTTACACATTTCCAATCTAACTAGCAAAGAAAATGAAATAGCTGGTCATAACACAATGTTCGTTGAGAAATAAACATTAAAAATACTGTGATTGGTTTAGTTTTCTAGAAATGTCTGGTAAGTAGCATTAAAACAGAATCAGTACATGCATTGGCTTTTGCTCTAAGCCAATGTATGACTTTATATAGAACCACAATATACGGTCCTGAACCTTTTTAGTAAGTGTAAATGCTATTTTAGTGCATTAAAGTATAATAGTAATATTATTAAATCATGCCACATTACACGAATGGCTTAGCATTGTTTAAAACTTCATACCTGCCACACCGTTTCCTTCCTGTTTATGCTGGTGGGTGTGGAATTATGAGGCAAGACATAAAACTAACAAAACCTGTTTGTATGCAAGATTTCATAGTCCCGACTTAAACAGAATACATATCTCAAGATCATTCAATTGTTTTGTACAACTTGATGCTTCCGTGAAAATGTACAAATCAATTCAAACATCTAATTGGAAATGAAGCACAAAATGGTAGCATTAACTGAAAAACCATTAAAGTGAAAATTAAAGGAGGAAACAATCCCGCCACACACCTCTCCTGCTTACTTAACTTTTCTGACTCACTTTTTTTTGTACACATCCTCCCCCTCCCTCCTTGTTGTTCTGTCACTTTAATTTTCCTCCGTGCTCGTCACTGCTTGTAGTAAAATGGGCGGTGATTGTTCATTCATACACGCTCCTGTTGAGATCACGGGACAAGTGGGGGGCGGAGTGGAGCCGAGGCACAAAGTGTGTGCATGCGTGTGTGAGTGAGTGGATGACTCCTCACAGCCTCAGACTTCAAAAGGAGACAAAAACCCGCTGCTGTTTTCCACGCCAATCGATCCGAGTGATAGGAAGTGAGCCATCAAAGACCCCATGGTGGCACACTTCGCTGATTTCTGGTCTTTTACAACAGGCAATAAAATGGCTTATAAGCCCCTTTGAGTACTCAGTTTACTCCTAAACCGGACAGAAAATTACTTTACGTAGTTTGTCCATGCGTAATTTCTTTTGACAATTACGCACCAGAGAAGAAAGATAAACAATCCACATTAGATATTAGGGGAGTGGGGGGAAGTAACAACGAGGAGTTTTAAGGCAAAGTAACTATTTTCGATGCGTTCGCAATATAAGTAGACAGAAATTTGAATTAATACGATACGGAATTTAATATTTAAATTCCCTTTGGGGTCAATGAAATATCCATGAGTGGACATTTGCTTACTGATCTGTGCGTAATGTTTCGGATACTTCTGAGTAGTACTACTTAATCCATTAGATTTATAGAAGTAAATAAATAAAATAGATAAATAAATAATCGGTCTGGAGTCATTTTTGGACGCCTGAAATCTGATAACTACGCAGCAAATCACGTTAACCAAAACATAAAAAGTGGCCAGACAAACCCTGGAACCTAATGGACAGCACCAAAACATCAACCCTCCCCCCCTCTTTTAAAGAAAAAGAGTAAGGTGATGCAAATCATTTTCTTTCAGTCAGGCTCTTTGTGTGCGTAAGGATTGACTGAGGGCGCTGATGGGGGTCGCAGCAATCCATTCAATTTATACGGCTGGCGACCTCGGTGATCCTGCCCACCCCCCACTCCAGCTCTCTCATGCACAATGCCGTGAGATCTCCTTACACATGCAGCTTTCCTCATCCCTGTGTCCTCTAGTGACACACATAGTGTCGGGTTTGTTTCACAATAACATGGGAACGTAAGGATTTTCATTCATAAACCGACGAAGAAACTCCAGAAAACTCTTCAGCTGCTGCAGAAAGACAACAAGGCAGACTTCACTTCTGGGAGAGAAATTACTCAGATCCAATTGTAAAGACCAACCAAGTCCGGTAAATGTGACTTCACCGTGGATGTGAATGCGAGCACGCGCGTGGGATCAAACGGAACCACCTGTGGTTCAGGATGACTTCAGAAGCAGCCAGATTCCCCCACCTTATTAATTACTCATAAGTTACACTCACTCATTAAAAGTCTTAAGTGTTTATGTATTTATTAAGACAAAAAAAAAAAAAAAAAAAAAAAAAAAAAAAAAAAAAAAAACACTGTTTCAGTGTTTTGAGTACTCACCGTGTCCGTGTTTCGAATAATCCCTCCGTGAACAAAACTGACTGAGTTAAATATCCGCAGTTGTATCCCAAGTTAGAGCAGCTCCGAGTCAGCAGCCGGCTGGAAGAGAGCTCTGCGCTATAATCCTCTTATATCAGCGGCTTCCTCCTCCAAACAACCCAGAAACAGGAACCACGGGGCGGCCGAACTGTTCCAGAAAGCCGCTTCCACGCTTTGTTTTCCTCTTTGACTTTAAATTACAGTCCGTTCTGTCTCTGTTTATCGGCTGTCGTCGAGCTCCTCTCCTCTCTCAGCACTGCTCTGTTCCCCCACCACACGCACGCAGGCGCTGCTTTAAAGAGAAACGCTCCCACGTCATCGCGCGTGGCCACCGGAATTCCCTGAGAGCGCGAGCTGTCACGGAGCCCCGCAGCCGGTGGTACCGGAGCTGCTCTTCCGCCTCGTCCTCCACAAGCTTTAATCACCTCCACGCTTCCACGCCCGAGTCGTGACCGAGCGCCGGACTCCAGGAGAGCCCAGTTTTGTGTTTCCGCGCACCGATTCGGTCTGTTTTTGGACCAGGAAGACCGTAACAGCACAAGTCTATGTAGACTACTATTTATAGACCGCTGGAAAAAAATATCTATTGTTAGCATAAGGAGTACTACTGCTAGTGACACTATTATTTGTTCAGCTCAGCTAGTCCATGTTTGAGGTAATGTCAATAAATAAGGCATAACATTATGACCAACTGCCTAATATGGTGTTGATTCCTCCTTTAGTTGCTCAGACAGCCCACATAATACATCAAGGTATGCAGGCCGATATTTGATGTGCTCTCTGGTACCAATATATCAGCAGCAGGATCTTAGATGTAGCTTTTGCTATTTTCTTATATTCCAGTCATTAACCATAAAGTTAAGTACTGAAGCAAAGTTAAGCCAAATTCAGTTGTATCATGCTCGTACTTAAAAAAACACCACCCACCCACCCATCCACCCACCCATCCATCCATCCATCCATCCATCCATCCATCCATCCATCCATCCATCCATCCATCCATCCATCCATCCATCCATCCATCCATCCATCCATCCATCCATCCATCCATCCATCCATCCATCCATCCATCCATCCATCACCTCACCAGGAATGCATCGAGCTGATCCGCTTAGCTAACACTTAAACTGTACTCAGTAGAAGCTAATGCTAAAGCAGCTATGTTGACAGCCACCATGTGTCAATAACATATGGAACAACACGTTATGTTATTGTGGGGTTCGCCCTCAAAAGAACTAAGTTTGTTATTGCAAATTTACAATAATTTAGTAGAGTCTCAGTTAATTAGTAAAAAGTTAGCAAAAAAAAAACAAAAAAACTTAGCTCAGCAATTACCATATGGGCTTATAAGTGGAAGTGTGTCCACCACTGATAATGACTAATAAGATTATTATTGAACTTACTTTTTTTTTGTTACGTATTTATTAATATTGACTTTCACGTGCTTTTCAGGAAACTATTTCATTACTTAAAAGAAACATAGGTTACATCAACACACTGCATTTACAATGTCTCAAGCTTTCAAAATCTAATTCCAACAACACAATATTTTACAACATTGAAGAATTACTTACAAGTTCAGGATTCTGAACATTAGTTGTTGTTGTTTTTTTGTTTTTTTTAGGTTTATTAAACATATCTTATTTGATCAACTGATTTATCTCTGAACACATTTCAGCCAACATCAGAAAACTGTTGCAACAAGCCCATAAACTGCATGTCAGGACAAGTCAGGATGCTGCAGTGAAATCACTACTGTGAGTCATCAAAAATGACTACTATTATTGTTATTCATCACCAACTAAACAAAATAATCTTTTTTTTCATTGCATTTTGTGGCAGTTTGTAATTTTGGTGCTACACACAGCAAAGCTCATTTAATAATAACATCACTCGTCAAAACCAGCACTGAAACCTTAGTAAACTTTAGTATCGTTCTTCTTCAGAAATTAAACTATTAACGTAAACCAAACATAATTTACTGCAGTCTTTAACCAGACAGCAATGAATACATAATATCTATTGTTTTAAATTCGTAATGAAATTTTATTTGTCAAATTTATCCTACAGTACAATGAGCTAAGATTAATTTAATCAACTTTCTGTTATAATTCCTTCTAAACATTAGTTAATGGGCATTAAATAAACGTTTATATCCTCTCTTTGAATTGGCCGTCAAGTAATTGAAACTTCACATTGAACTGTTGAATGGTTTCATATAGATCCTCCACAGCAAATACATTTAGTTTATCACCAGCTAAATCACATATAAATGACAACATAGCAACATGGACAGAAGAATAAAAATTGTTCATCATGTAACGTATAAACATATATCTAATAAAAAGAGAGTCTCTCTCTCTCTCTTTCTTTCTGGGACCGGAAGAGTTTGTTCCAGCTTTTCCACGCCAAAGAAACCATCCAATGCAGCACGGTGGTCCGACCGTCAAAACGTGTCATACACCCAAACGCGTTCCTGTAGAGGTTATATTTAGGAAGCCAGCAGGAGAACAGGAGGCCAAATTAGTCTCCACAGGAATGGTGGAAGTGTGTCATGGATGATGCTGAGGCGATGACTTCAGGGTAGCGTACAGACACACAAACACACACACACACACGGTTTACTTATGACCAGAACTGGGCTAATAAAAACAACAAGCAAACAATAAATAAGCAATATGTTATGAAACATCTCTGGCTCAACACAAGGCAGTGATGCAATCAAATCCACATCCTCTCAAAGTTCACGTTCAGATGACTTGGCTTGTTTCTGTGTGCCTGACAGATGAAAAAGCTACATTGTTTGTACTTTATGCTCTACCAAGATGGATCTAGTGGTGAACTTCTCAGTGCAATCATCTTTGTGAGAGATAGTCTTAACACAGAGGATTAGAGTGAGGGTGACTAAAACAGCAGCTGCGTGTATTTTTAAAATTAAAAGAAGAAAAAAGGCCTGTGTTAGAGCTATATGGCAATACGCGGTTTATGAAAATTGGGTTATAAAATTCCAGATGTATCATAAATGCATCCAGCTGCAACCATAATGTTATAATGATTGGTATGTATATTATAAGTCAGCTGCGAGAATATTTTATCGCCTCATCTGGAAGCAATTATGGCATGAATTGTTCCCTGCCGTAATTATCCACCGTAGAGCTGTAAACTAGTTCATTATGTTTCTAGGCGGTGTTATCTGCAGCCTCCTGTTTTATCCATTCATCCATGGTTTGTTCTTTTCACACATTGGTCAGAAACAATCACGTCCAACAAGTCATGCTGTTGGTTGTAAGAAACCAGTTTCTTTATTATGCAGGTCATGAGATTATTGCTTCATATCTTTCATAAAGAGTGCTGATGAAGCATTTCTGGTATGTGACTTTGCTCAGTGTGTTTGCAGTGTAAAAAAATGTACTGAGAAACAGGCACGCTATAGGTTTGTCAGGAGAAGACTGACATCTCAGTTTGCTAATCCTGTTTAGACCATTTTTTAGTGTGAGCTCAAAAGCTCAGCTTAAATATGCCATTTTGTCTCAATAGCTATAGACAAGAAGATAGACGGTTGGTTTTCTGGATGTATGGATCAATGTTTTTTAGACTGATGAATGGATGGAGAATGGGCAACTTTCTGGATGGATGGTTGGTTTTCAGGACAGATGGGTAAATGATTGTCAGGATGGATGGCTCTTTTAGACATTTGGATATTTTCTACACATTACTTTGCTTTGAGCTTTATTTACACCTAGAAAACCCTGAATCTCAAGTTCCAGACTTTTCCAGCTTGCCTCAGTTCACTGGAGAGAGCATTAGCTCTCTGATATGAACAGGAAGAGGATCACTGATTGATGTGGGACTGGGTGGGACCCTCACGTGCCACACACATACACACTCAGCTTCCTCCAGCTGTTTCCTTTATTAACATACCATATTTGTATATAATAACAGTCTTAGGAAATTAAATTCTCATCCTTCCTGTCCCACAACAAGGGAAGCCACGGCATTGCAGTCTGTCTGGGGGTCCTAAATATATATCTGTATGTTACAGGAAGAGACAATAAGGACGGAAAGTGAAGTGTTTAAGCCCTATGAGCTTTAGTGGGAGGCAAACAGCCCTGCATTCATATGTATAAAGAGACCATGCAGATGTTTGTGTGTGTGAAAGGGGAAGGACTGTAATTACAGAGATCAGAGACCAGGACAACCCAGTTCTCACACTCCAAATATACAGCACAGAGCTGCTCTCTCATGGGTACAAGCCCTAAAAAATTCCCTTCATTCCATCCACACATGCTTAAAAAATAAACCGAACACTGATGAGGTCCAGACAGCAGCGCAAGAAGGAATGCTGGAACTTCACAGCGCTGGGAAGATCTCAATGTGCTTGCAGACATGGGAGACCTTTCTGGTACAGATGGTACTTCTCGGCCTCCGATATGTAGGATTATATTTGTGTGTGCATGTGGCATAACATGAGTCAGATCCTGGGTACACCGAGAGACCGACAGACACGATAATAATCACCTCCACACTCCCTCCGCGAGGAGACGGAGCCGCACAGGCGCTCAGAGTCAGACGAGCTGCAGCACACCCACATGTAGCTGCCTGACTGCAGAGCAGCGGCCCTGATAATTAAAGCCCTCGTTCAGGGAGAGAGGCACCAACAGGGAGCCGAGCTGCAGCTAATCCTGACTGCAGTGCTACGATAAGCGAAGCAGAGCAGTCCTGCTTAATACACTCACTTTCCCTAAAGTTATGCAAGACAGTCAGAAAAATAACGAGTGTGCAGAGCTCAGAAAAGGAAAGCATGACTGCTTATGCTGACCGACTAATTTATGACTTTCTCGGAAAAAGAAGGAGCACAAAAAAATTGTTGTGGTGCAGCAGGTTACTGCTTTAGAGTGTAAAACTATGCCTCCACATTTCTGAGGTCCCAAACTCCACTCTATAAAAAAACTCGCAGATTGTGTTGCTGTTCGATGGTCATATAAATCGTGATATGATGCCTGCATCTGGTTTGTCTCTTGCAGAAAAGCAATCTTATGTTTAGACAAGAGTTAATGCCTAATAAAATATATGGGATTATTAACCGTTACACTTTAAAAGGGATAACATCATCATCTTTCAAATATTTCAAGAACGATCTGGAGAAATGGACTCTGGTTACTCACAGCAGTTTATCAACTACACCACTACAGGCAAAGAAGGGAGGTAAAAAAAATGTTGTAAATATAATATTAATCTGGAATGTTTTGTTTTTAAATCACTGCTGAACTCACTGAATGATCATGGTGTTTTGTAAGTTGTTAGGGTCAGGAATGGAAAGACCAACACGCTATCTGCTAATGAATTATTGCAGATCACAACTCATTATTTCTGAAACCAAAGTAAACCTCAGTTCATTTCTCCTGGTGGTTGAGTATTTTGATGAAGCACAGTGGCCACAGTCACTTTCCAAACAAAAATACCCAATAGAGTCCAAAGTACTGAATATTTCCATTAATAGTAAGACATTAATTGCATAAAATCTCAACTATAATGCCCTAACTTTTGTGTCAGGCAATAAATGTACAGTAAAACTAGTAACTAAGTAATTATTTTTTAAAAAAGAGATGACAGTATTTTCTCCGAGTCATCATGCTGTTTTGCTCGGACGCTGCAAACCTCTGAATGATGAAGCAAATCATTCACCTTCTTCCCTCCAGTGAGACCTTTGAAGTTCAAAGACCTGGGCTGTTTAATGCCTGACTCAAGATGCTTTTCAAGCACATTTCTCTGCCAGGACCGATCAGACTGGCAGAAGAGTTTGTTTTGTGCATGAATGAGACTGCAAAGATAGCAATCTGCTAACGCCTTGTGATTCTACAGCCCACCACCTTCTAAGCTAATGACTATGTGTGAGTAATGTGTTGTTTATACTCCTACTATTCTCTTACTCATTTTCGCACTTCTCACCCGGTTTCACCTTTCTTACCTACATACTGATTTTTTTTTTTTTTACCACACAACAGATCTAAACTGGAGAAAACCTTGATCAGTAAGGAGGACAGGAAAGTAGAGCAGGTTTTGAAATAATTAAAGAGGACAATTAGCAGAAAACATTAGCCAGCGGTCTCTGCCTTTTGAACACCATTCAGCTCTCACCAGACTTTATAAACATTCAACAGATAATCTCAACCACTCCCCTGTACACCACTGGTCTACTTCATTCAAGTTTAAAGACATTTCAATAAAGTTGGTGTCTTGACTCAGACATTGATTCTTTTCTTGTTGTCATTCTGTGTGTTCGGGATCATTGTCTTGTTGATGTGGTTTGGATCTACATTCAGTGGTCATTTCAGTCTTGTGTGGTAAAAAAAAACTGGATTGGAGCCCAAATGATCATACCTCCATTACTGTGCTTGACAGAAAGTGTTTCTGTGTATTTGCTGTTGTTTTCTGGTAAAGCAGGAGTGTTTTTGTTCTTAGTTTTAAATCTTTTTAGAACCTGATTAGAATAAGATCTTCTTTATTACATCCTGATGCAACACTAGTGTGGCTCACCAAATGGTGGATGTATGCACAAAACGTCGAGTCCTTTAAAGGAGCCTTACCAAGTGATTGTAGGGTAAGTCCTTGCTCTTCTACTCTCAGGACCTTTGGGCCACCATGACACCCTCCAGCCTCCTAAAACCAAAACAAGGAAGAACACAGGTCAGGTGTGATAAACCGGAGATGCCAAGTTATACGACACATGACGTCAGAAAGCTGCGGCAGCAGTGTGAAAAAGTCCGGTTGTTGTTCTGTGCGAGAGTTTATTCTTTGCCATATGGTTTGTATCTGTATGCGGGTGTGACTCGATGTGGTCATGGCGTTGTTGGTATGTCGTCGGTTTTGGCTCGTGAAAACACAGCGTGTGTTGGTGTGTCAGCCAAACAAGTGCCTGGCCCAGCGCTGTGGCCATCTGTATGTGTGCCGTCCGGTCAGTGAGTCACCGTGTCACTGCTGGGCTGCGGGCCCGAGAACAGGTGGCACACTGGCGGAACGCCCCACCCCCAGAACACACCTCCACACACACCCTGAGAACACACACGTAGCACCTGCAATGTGCCAAAGCATTAAGGCAAACAAGGCTACAAACACACACAAATATTTCAGACAAATAGGCTCTTACTGCTCAAGTTTTCAAGCAAGATTGGTTCATAAACATTATATCTCATGCTATGAAGCAAACTAACAAATCCAAATTAAATAAAAATAGTGCCTTTCTAATAATTTGTGTATAACTGTTGTCATGTCTTACATAGACCTCTCTTGTTCCCTTTATAAATAATTAATGAGCATTCACATCAGGATTATGTTCTGAATGAATGCTACTCTGATCTAAAAATGATCAGAAAGCTTAGTATTGGCCATCTACCCGATCATTGCATGCATCAGAAACAATGGATCATTATATTCATGGCATTTTGATGCAATGTTTCCTCCAAAAGCAGTAATCTGCACGTCTCATATCCATGTATCTCAAATGAAAACCTTTAAATAAAGAAAGTTTAACTTTACTATGTTAATCAAATTTTGTCAACGTTGTTAATCTCATTTTCTATGTAGATTTTTCTCAAGACTTTTTTAATGTCTGAATGCAAACAAACCTCCAGGCACAAATTTGAGTCGACATCTTCATTGCATTTTGGGACTTGAGGTAGTAGCTAACTCCCACCTAGCTGAGAATATTCCCTCGCCAACTAGTGGGAGGTTTAGCAGCTATTTAGCGTCTTTCATTGTTAAGTGCAAATTTATCGCCATTTGGATGACATTCTTTTTTGGCCACTGGCTCACTTCTGTTGCCAACCCATATCATGCTCTGTGTATTATTTACAAAAAAAAAAAAGCTTTTCCGTACCGGGATAAAGACTGTAGAGTCATTTGCGGCGTGAGAAGTTCAAAGCTGCTGCCAAGAGCAACAAACGGACCCTAGACATGTCACACTTTTGATCTCCTGGGGTTGCTAAAGCTCACCAGAAAACTAACACTGATCTAAGAGCAGCATTTCACGCGACACAAACTCTGAAGTCAGGAGTTTAGTGGATTTTAAGCACGGTGGTCAACTGCAAGTCTTTCCTACTTAAGAAATTTATTTCGACAAAGTTGTTACCATGGAGGGAAATACAGCTGAGAAGGATGAGAAATGGAAAAGCACTAGAAGAAGGAGAGCAAACGATGCAGCTATGATGACAAAAAGGAAAAACGATTAAAAGGAGGAATGGTAATTGATGTCTTCCACTGATGTAAGAATGCAACAATATCCGTAATTAATCTCACAAGAAGTACAATGTGTTCCTGAGTAGTTTTCTGTATGAACGTCCAAATAACATTCGATTTTCTTTTGTCCATTTTTGTAGTGGTAGAGGTCTTAAATTCTATTAATTATGGCCTTAAAAAGTCTTAAATTTGAGCTGCAGAAACTTAACTCCACTCAGTGCATTTCTATCACTTTCATTTTTAATGTCTGAATGCAAACAAACCTCCAGTTTTCTTCCAAAGCTTCAGGTCATTTCTGACGCCTTTGCGTGCCAAGCGAACCCACAGGGCATCTTTACACTACTCTACCTTTCCTGTCTTTCTTCCACTTCTTCTCGTGTTCTACCTGCAGGGCTGCACAATAAAGCACGCCCACGCAGCGGCGGCCTCCATATGCTTTCCTACTGAAGCGGAGAACAGAACAGCTTGTGCCGAGTGTGCGACAGTTGTGTCAATAAGAGGCAGAAATAGCTGGCTCAGCATTCACCGAGCTTGCAGCCTGGTGGCTAGGACCCCGAACCTTTGAACCAGGGGCCAGAGAGCAAACTCCCTGGAGGGGCCACAGCTGTGTGTGTGTGTAGGTGTTTTTGAAAGAACGTGGGTGCTACCTTAAAGAAAAAAAAAACTCAAATGAGTGTGTTTTGAGGGTTGCTTGTTACTAGGGTAGAATATCTTCTTTTATGACACATCAAGTAAATGTCAGCAGGTTTGACATTAATCAGTAAATCACATGCAGTTGCATTCAAATAGCAACAGATTAAGATTAGATGTGAGCGCGCGTGTGTGTATGTGTGTATGAGAGGTACCAATAGATAGAGTGAGAGATAGCAAGATACAGAAAGTGGTGTTTATCTTTGGTCTGTAAAGGTTAACCAGTGGGAGCATTTCCCTTTGACATTAACCAGCACAAAAAGGGAGGCAGAAGGGCGGAGCAACAAAGAGCCGGCAGAGACAAAGTCGGAGTGAAAATGCCGAGACTCAGAAGAAAAAAGCAACTTGAAAAAGATAAGAGGGTGAAAGCAGATGAGATTTCCTAAAAGCAGACAAAGAGTATTATTTAGTTGCCGTCCAACCTAAAATCAAACATTGTGTAAAAATAGATAAAAAGATCAAAACAACCCAGGAGTAAAGATTTAGCTCAAAATCTGTATGTCTGGTCCAATGCCAAACCAATAAGCAGTGGTTTGGTTTTTAAAGTACACAGAAGGTTATTATGACAAAAATCCAAAGTCAAACTGATCTAGATCTCAAATTCAGTCAAACTTTAATTACTTTTTTTTTTTTAAACATTTTTTAAAAGAAACCTTTCACCCTGCAACCCCAATCTGAGATAAGCAAAGACAACAAAGGAACAAATGTTGACTTTATTATTTAAAGGAGGGCTTTGCAGGTATTAGAGACATCTAGTGGTAATACTCCAGAATACAATCAAATTAGTACACCTCCTCACTCTACTTCTAGCTATTTATGAAAAAGAAATCAAGGAGGCTTTTTTGAGGCTTTTTTTCTCTACAGCTGAAACGTTACAAGTCATCAAAACAATACCAAGAAAAAATAGCACATACTAGAAAACTGACTTGCTTACAGGTACAAAAGGAAAGTAGGTTGGTAGGAAATGGCAACAGTTCAGACAAAATATGTGTCAAGAGGCAATCTGACCGCCATCACATCACAACATCAACCTGCAAACCCAGTTCAGCCTTTCCTGTCTCTACCTCCTTTAGTGAGTTAGAGGCCTCAGTTCCTTTCATACATTAAACCTATACGGCAAGAAACCCTTCGAGAGCTGGGTCAAACCAGGACGCTTCAGAACCGTGTTGACTGGTGAAAATCCACCTTAAGAAAACAATCTTTCAGGTCACTTGGTAAACCACCATCCTAAGAAAACGTGCGTAAGTACAACTTATCTCAACCCTACACACCTAGATGTCTTACCCTGAAAGCACACACAGACCTTTGAAACCAGTTTTGCCGCCTTCTGTGGCAACAACTTTCAATGTCTCTGTGATACTTGGCAAGAAATATTTTAGATTGCTGTGGGACAGAATTTCTTCCACTTTTCTTTCCTGTTTTTGTAAAGTTAGTTTTCAAACGTGCATAGCCTGTTTAAAGTCACGCCACTGCATCACAATTACTTCTAGGTTCAGACTTTGTCTAGGCCACTTCATTTTGGTTCCTTAGAGTGACTCAAAGCCAAACCCACTGGTTTGCTTTAGCTTATTGTCCTGTTGCATAATTCAGGTATGAAGTGATGACCAAACCATTACACTGCCACCACCATGTTTGGTGGTATGTTGTTCTTCCCCCCCCAAAACCTTAGGTTTTTGCCATAAAGTTCTACTTATGTCTCATCAATCTAATAAATATTTATGTAAAGGTCTTGAGGATCATCGAGATATTTCGGGAACAGGTAGTTATTGCCTTGGGATTGTATGGAGGGCTTTACATATTCTGGGTTCTTCTGTGGCCTCCCAGATGAGTCATTGAAGGCCTCTTGGAGTAACTTTTGGAAGGCCAGACACTCCAAGGTAGATTCACACTGTTCCATGTTTTTTTAAATTTGAGGCTAATGGTTCCCAGATTTTCCAACCATCGAAAGAGGCTGGCTTTGCAACCATTTCCAAAATAATAGATTTAAACAATTCTGTATTTTTCATCTGTTCTAGAAATTCTTGAGATGAGGGAATGATGTGCTGTGTGTAGCCTACGTCATTTTGTGATGCAAGTGATTTCTTGATTTATCCATTATTGACATGTTGATCACATTTAATTCATGAGCTCAAATGATAGCCTTTCATTTTCCGACCGAGTCCGACTGGTGTATATAGATTTTTGCCTTAATAAACTTAATTATCTCTGCATTTTTTAATCATTGTTCTATTATAAAATTGGTTTCAATAGCACTGTGCACATGGCATAAGCAAACACTGTGTCCAACCACATCTCTTTCACCACTAATGTTTATAATACCTTACTGTAGAGATAAAATGAACACCCAACATTGACATGCATTGTTTAGCATGTGTGAGCTTGCATGGCGTGAGGAAGATAGCCATGTTTGAGCTGCTCTCGTCCTGAGTCACTGCTGATTCAGCAAAGCTCTTCAAGTTGGGGCAACAGGCTTCATACTTACACTGAGTTGCTGCGAGGTGGTAATAGATCACAGAGGTTTCTTCCTATAAGCCCCAATGCATTCGCCATCTACTCCTCTGTGTCTCTACTTGTTTGTTTTTCGGTGATTCCTTCAGAAGCACTGAGCTCACCAGCTTTCAGGCAAATATGAAGGAGTTGCTTCAGGCTTTGGAGAGCTAATCAAGAGCAAGGACTTGTTTTGCAAACGTGTAATCTCTTGGAATGCCGTCACACCATATCCTGAAGGTGTGCAAGAGATTTATACTCAGGTAAATGAACTCATTTGTAGGATTACTATTGGATGACAAAAGGAACTCGTTGCTCAGATGCTTTAAAACTGATCTGCCGCTTTGAATTTGGCTTTAAATTGGGTGTTGGCCGTGTTATTTTTGAGTGCATGCACGAGAGAGGCCGACAGTCTGCTTTCCGTCTAGCTTGCCTGTAAACATGCGTGCATTTGGGCGGCCGGAGCTGGCAGAGGAACAGACAGCGCGGAGGAGAGCAGCGCTGGCTGTGGTTGAGGATGTCAGTGAACTTCTGCCACATGGCTTCGCCAAAAGGTCATGGTCAAAACCAAGCCTAGTTCGCAAAACCAAAACACCCACACCGACTCCCATGCATGAACACTTGAGAAGCTGACGGCTGGATGAAGTGTCAGACAGGGCAGACAGACAGACTTCCTGGTCGGGGACAGGCAGGAAAAAAAAAAAAGAGACACCCACGTGAAGAGGGGGAGGGTGACAGACGAGGCTGAGTCAAGTCCTGAGACTCACGGCTGGAGAGCGTCTGAAAATCGCCAGAAATGAGACAAAACGACAGAAAACAGGGAAGTGGAGAGGACATGAAGGAGCAGTTGGTAATAAATCTCGTCTAGACAGCCACGAATGAAAGCAGGCCCACTGTGGCTGCTGCCAGAATCAAGAGCTGTGAACAGCGCGCTTGTATGTGCGAAAGCGAAGAAAAGGGGAGATTTAAGCAAGCGTGCCTAAATAGGGGCTTTATGAAAATAACCCTTTTACCCTGGATGATCCTTCTCTTTTTCACACATAAACACATACAAACGTATTCAGTCAGCAGCTGAGCAGAGCGCATCCCTCACAGCTGTCGAAAGCATTCGGGGCAGCTACACCAGTGACGTCAGTTCTCCAAATAAAACGCTGCCCTCGTCGTCAAACTCCACTAAGTCTTTTGTTTTGAAAAGATTATGAAACCCAAGAAAGTGCAGAAAAATAGAAACATAGAAATAAACTGCTTGATTCCAGATATTTACGGCTCAGCACACAAACACAAGGGGATTTCCTCTACTTTCCACCTGTTGAGGAAACAGAGTGTTTTGGAAATTTACCAGAATAAGTGTCTGTGGTGAAACTCCAGGAATCTAACTGACAATTGATCACTTTTTTTTTTTTGCTTCTGTTTGAGCTGATTACAAACTTTAATGACACAAAAACAATTTCAACGTCGAAACACAACCCTGTGCAAACTGCTGATTTAATTTTCAGCTTAAAACATGATTGCTGCAATTATCGGTTGTGCCTGAGCCTGTTTCAAAAGAACAAGCAGTCTAAGAAACAAGCCCTAAGGCATCCCAACAATACAAACACTTTTTTAGAAAGAGAGGAAAGCAACACTTTCCTCAAACATGACAGATGACTGTGATAGTACCTCGTGGAAAACCAACTTTCATCCCTTTTGAACTGAAGGATTTCTTGTGCTACATAAATAAAACGTTTTGGCAGATTAGGGGGTTAGTCTACGGAGATGGATTTTGGATTTCTTTTGGTTAGAGGTGCACCAATTTTCTAGCTGATCACAGATTACCAATCTTTAAATTGGTGCAGACAAATAGGTGCACCTCTACCTCTACTACTTAGGGTTGATTTGTTGATAACTATATACATGGTGACGTTTCAAGCATTAAAAGCTTGTTTCAGGTATTCCAGTGCCACCTCAATTAGATTCACGTTCAAGCGTTGAATAGGCCATTCATGAACCTTGGCTTTATTTTACTATTTCTACCACCATTCAGAGGTGGACTTGTTGCTGGACTTTCGATTACTGCCACATTGACTAACAGCCAAGACACACCGCTTGCATCCGACTCTTCACACTCTGACCTGATTTTTTTCCTAACCTACAGTCTATGACTCGACAGCCCCTTTATGGAACACCGGACTTGGGAGATTGAGTATTTATGGGAAAGTACAGTACGTACCAGATATCCTGCCAGCATAAACACAAACCGGTCCATCAGTGGCTGCTCAAACAAGATTGACGTTTCACTCATTTTTTTCTTAGCTCCTGCCATGGCTCACTACGCTACTTTTATTGCTAGTGATGATTTTTAGTTTGCATTTTCCCCCAAAGCGGATTTGTTAGACTGTTACCATGTCTCACTTCCAGTCATACTCCTGACAATTGTTGCATAGTCCAGAGACGAGATCACAGGGAATCAGTGGCGTTCTGTGACGCCCAGGGTTGTAATTCCTGCGTACATCATCCAATTCAATTTTCTGTCAGATAGGATGCCAAATCGAATCAGTTGTCTTGATGACCTTAAACCAACTGCACTTAAGCATAAGGTCAAAAACTGCAGAATTCATTGTTTCATCAAGTACTGCATGTTGTCAGGGTTCTCAACAAGCAAAGCAGCCCCAGACCATCAAGCTACCGTCAGGCTTGACGGTAGGTATTATCTTTTTCTGAAATGCTGTTCGAATTTAATGCCAGGTGTAAAAATTCACACACCCTTAAGAAAATTCAGTCGACATATTTTCCCGAAAGTCTTGGGAATCATTATGACTTTTTTTTGGCAAATGTGAGGCAAGTCTTTGTTTTTTATGCCAGCAGTTCTTCTGGCCTTGGATCTCTCCCTTTCGCCCAGTCTCTCTTTCTTTTAGTGAACTCTGAACTTAACAGAGGAAATTAGGATCAAATGTTGTTCTGGGTTCTTTTGTGACTTCATATATAGGAGTTGTCGAAATATGAGGTCATTTTGGTAGGCCAACCACTCCTTGATGGGTTACAACGGTTCCAGGTTTTCCTCTTTGTGGATAATGGGTTTCACTGTGGTTTGATGGAGTCCTAAAGGCCCAAGACCTTTACATACTCCAAAAGAATGTAACATTTCTTCTCTCTTAGGGCAACAAGAGAATTAATCTGTCATCTTTTTCATACATCCCTGGTCTAGTGAGTTCTCACAGCTTGTTCTTGGCACATTATTTGGTTCAAACCCTCTGACATGGTGTCCAAAAACTGTTGTGTGGTTGGTCAGAACACTGAAATGTGAAATGAGAAAGTGGAAATGTTTTCATTTTGTCAAGATTTCTCTTGTAAATCCAGCCCAGGTGATCTGCACTTATACTTCTCTTGAAGTGTGAAAAGTCCTTTCTCTACCAATTTTTGTTCTTCTTTCCACTAAATCTATCAATCTTTTCAGAGTATGTGCAGGTCCTTTAGAAGTAGTTTGGATCTATTTCAATCCTGAAAAATATCACTATAAATGTGCTCAAAACTTTTTTGATAGTAACAAAATGCAGTTTTGCACGAGTGGCGTTTCCGTTAAGTAAGAGTTGCAATCAAAATCACAAGAGAAAAAGTTTTGTTCATGCAGTAGGTCATTAAAAGTCATGGCAACAATGGACAGAAACACTTACATGGCATATATTCATATTTCAGTCACAGCTAGTGTTTTTTCTTTTTCCCTTATGCAAATTTATTTCCATAATTACAATTTGCACAATTAAATGGTCGGTGGAAGGACACCTAATGTTTTTCTTTTTTTTGTGCCAATTTTATGTTGTCAGACGAGTTCTATGAAACTGATGTATTGATTCTATGTTTGACAATAATGAAGCCTGGGTGTTACTCGTAAAACGTAAAAATTGTGGTTAATCAGTTAAGTTGTGTCTCATAAACGTTTAACAAAAAGAAGAAATTTAAACACAAATGCTCAGCTTTACGTTGGGCCGCTAGCCTAGATAGCGCCAGGTCAGATGTGAATAGATTCAGCACCAGGGATGAACCCGATGTCTCTGGGACACTGGAGTCATAGTTTGCATGCGTGAGTACAGTTGTCAGGCAAGCCCTGCCAAGCCCACATACCTGAGCAGAGGTGCTAAACTGTACTATCAAGTTGCACAATGCCGTTTAGCAGTCACATAAAACAAACAACACTTGCTCAGGTCTTTATTAACACTGCTGTGTTTGTGTTCCCCCGTTTAAACTGGAATGATTTTATCCCTATTAAATATAGAAGACTAGACGTGGAAAATATTTAATTTGCAAGTGGTGAGCCTTTTGACAATGAACGTGTTTTGTGAGAAGAAGTGATGAGGCGGAGTATGCAAAGTGTGCACAAGGGGATGTGTGTGACATGAGCCACATCTCCTACATCTGCTCACAAAGACCTCTTTATCTCACTGAGGCACATGTGATCCCCACATGGGGGCTCCCACTCTCCTGAAAAGACCACACACACACACATGCAAAACGCACACATATGTACTTACAACGTGACAAACACTCAATCACTTTCACCATCATGTAAGCACACAGTCACATGATATATACATGAGTCGCCCGTGCTTCCCCCTCTTAGCTCCTGTGTCTCTTTCTTCACTCCACGCTCCAAAGGCAACGTCTGCCTGTCTGTGATCGTGCACTTTCTGGAAAGACCAGGCGCCACAGCAGCGAAGCACACACAGACATTACAGCTTTTAATAACATCATTAAATATTACACTGAGTAAGCATGCTTAAAAGTTTTTCCTTAGGTTTCCATATGTTGGACACCTCACCGAAATCGTACATTCACACTTAATACGTTGGCTAAATGCCTGTGGAAATAAAAGTGAGACTTTCAGTGGCTCGCTTTGTTGTTTTAATAGTCTGCTTGAGTGAAGTGCTTATAAATATTCGGCTTCTTGCTTTCTGCTTGTAGACATCGGTCTGAGTGATCTGAGGCTTGAGCAAGACATTCTCATGAAGGCTTTAAAGTGACATTTGAACAAGAGTTATAGAAACTTATAGAAAAGGAAGCAATCACCAAGAGTAGAGACTATCCAATCAAAAATCAAGCTAACATTTAATTAAGAGGTAATGCTTCTTCAGTTTCAAGCTAGCCGTCAGTGAGAATACAAGTGATGCTAACAGATAATCCAATAACACCAACAGCTCCTCAAAGTTAAACTTGGTTCAGTCGTGGTAACAGCTTCTCAGAACAAAGCTAAAAGCTACAAGTCAAGCTCACAGTGCAGTACCGAGTTCGAACAACTAAAACAGGGAGGTGTAAACGTTTTCTGGATGGGATTTAGATATTTGCAGATTCTAGTTGTTCCACAGAGTCAGACTGAAAGTTCCTAAGAATGCAAGCAACAGTAAAACTTCAGGAATAAAGCCAATGGCTAATCAAAGATCAAACTTGCCTTGCTAATAACTAGTTATTCAGAGTATCTCTAACGGATAATTAAGTCAAACTGAAAGCAAATCAGAGTTAAGGTGACATCAAATATGAGTCAGGCTAACAGATTATTTAAATGGAGCTACTCATAATCAAACTAAAAGACATTCAGAGCCATGCTAACAGTTTTTCAGAGTAGTCGCCATGCGATACAATCAAAACTGAAAGAACTCCTTGAAATTCGTCTGAAGACTATTTTTGAACTTCATTAATTTTAGCTGAGATGTGAAAATTTTGCATCCTAACTTACAGTTCTTCCGAAATGTTATACGGAGGCTGCAAATCTATTTATGTCGCAATGGAAAGACTCTTCCAATCATCTTGTAATCACAGCTGTAATCCCCTTCCACGGGAATCCGTGAGCAGCCTGTCTCCTGAACACTCGAGACATTTGCCTACTTTATGCTGATGTCGCATTTGATCCTTCTGAGGTCGTCTTTACTCGAGGTGTGAGCGAGCATGAGCTCAACGCGCCTGTGTTTGTGTGCGTAAATGTGTCCTTGACCAGCTGCGCAGGGCAGAGGAAATGAGGCGGAACTCAATCTGGTCCACACCTGTCTCCTGAGGGAGGGGCCCCAAAACACACACGCGCGCACGCACACACACTTTCTTAAGTGCACTGTTCACGTTCCCTATGTGCAGATAGATTATGCATGCAGTCGTCAGCTTAGAAGCTTGGATCTATTAATATATGCACGCAGGCAGTTTTATGTTCCTGCATGCTTCATGAGAGAGCGATGCATTGATGTGCATGTGTGCCGGTGCTGCATGATGAAGTGAGAGGAAGGAAGAGATGCTAAGAAAGCCACGCGCATTAAATATAGAGGAAGAAAGGATGAAAGAGAGACGAGGGGGGGGGGGGTCTTCTTTAGGACAAAGAGGGAAGAGGAAAGGGGATGAGGTGGAGGAGCGAAGATGAAGAGATCGAGGATGACAGTCACAGACACACAAGGACAGAGAGCGAGAGAGAGAAAGGGAGAGAGAGAGATTGAATTCGTAAGGGAGGGAGAGGAGGGGGGTTACTCTGGGACGCAGGAACTCGGTGACATGACACAGATGCAGTGTGCTACTGAGAGGAAGAGGGGAGGGGAGGGAAGAGGAGCGAGAGCTTATGGATTCTACTGCTCAGCTATATTCTGCTGCAAGAGAGGAGGATGACCGAGTCACACTGCGAGCACTGCATTTAAAAAAACTCAATGTGACACACCGACAGATTATATTTAGCTTAAAGCAGACAGACTGGTAGGTTTAATAATCATCATCCTGATGGGTTGGCTATTAAGCAGATTATTTGCCAGACCAAAATATCACACATTTCAATTTCTATACTTCAAACTCAAAGGCAAAGAGCAGGGCTACATTTTGTTCGTTTCGCAAAATCCTCCAGACGCAGCTACTTTCAGGAAATATTTACGATGATGTAAACCAGTGAGCGCAGCCCGGATTTCAGAGGAGATATTTACGAGTCTTCCTGACATTTTAAACCGATAAGCATATCAGGTGATGATAAAAGCACCGACTATTTTCTAACAATGCCACCTGGCAGACATGCTCAGTAGACACCAGACAGATAGCGAACTGTCTGTCATTTAAGGTGACCCACTATTAGGAATGGTCAACACTAAAGTTTGAGGTGACCTCGACAAATTGTGGCGTTCATTATCCACAGCTGCAACCACTGTTAATAAATTGTCAATTTTTTACAAAAAAAAAAAAAAAAAAAGAAAAAAAAATCATGAATCAGTCATGAATGTAAGGATTGAATAAGCAATTAAAAACCCAATTAAACATTTCCAGTTCCATTTTAACCAGCTTGTGTTTTGGGTGTCATGGTTGCTGGGTCAGACAGACGCCAACTTAACGGCGGGAATAAATCTAAAGACTAGTTCGCCCAATTTCATAGTCACTAACTTCTGCTCTTTGCGGTCAAAGAAGAGCGACGTCCTTTACAGAAGGTTGGAATTATTTCACTGTACGGTAGGAAAACCTTGACCATAAAAATTGTTCTAATTTCCAATATCATATGTGTATGTAAAATTTAAAGAATTAAAAAATGGAGCATTTTGCAGCTAAAACTCTCACAATTAGCAGCCTCTGCTCCTGACCTGGTGCACCTACCTCTATTATGGGAAAAGTGTAAATCTTAGCCCCCAGAAAACTCCACACACTCCCATGCAGATTGCATCATAAAGACGACCAGGCAACTTCAAGCTCAAAGCTGCCTCCTGGTTCTTGATCAAGCAGAAAAACACCAGCAGCGGCACAACAAACCACCATTCGTCAACATTTTTCAGTCAGGATTCAACTTGATTCAGTCATAATCACAGTAATAGAAAATAATATATGGGCAGAATGAGCCCGTCGTTCTCTTTACTGGATGGTAATTACAGAGACGGGGGGGTTCACAATTTGACAGTGATGTTTAAAAACGTCCCGGCATTTTCATGCAAAGCAGATTCTGCACTCTCTGCAGCGTATAGAAAGTGATATATAGCATCTCCGCTACTCAATAACACATACACCCACGCAGACAATTCATGCACATGATTTCATTTCCAAGTCCCATGCAGAACACTGAGCTTCCACCCACACACACACAAACACACACATATCTATTTTTCTTCCACAACAGAATGCCAGAAAACTTACATCTATGCACATGGAGGCAGGGTATCAGGCCCCCCTATCCCTCCTCCAACCCCAGATTCATTTCATCACCAGGCCGTACACCTGCCAGCCCCACAGCAAGGTCACACACCTCAATTACCCCGCACACGCTTGCACTCGCATAAACACAGAGCCAGGCTGGGGAGATAAGAGAGGAGGGGACGGGAGCAGATTTCATGCTACCCTGAGCACTGGCTAGCATGCACCGGTGTTTCTGACATTTTATTTATGATGTGCAATGTTCTGTACCTGCCCCGTCTTCCCTTTCTTTATCTCCCTGTCTGAGTGTGTCCCTGCTTCAGACGACCACATAAATTGCTTTTATCAACCAGCCATGTGAGAACTAAGTGATTATAGCACGTGAAGCGCACACTGCGCACGGAGAAATAGATTCAAGTGTGAATAATACAGCGAGCGCTGTGTAATGTTAGATGATTATACTTTTAATCCCGATTTTAAATCAGACGCTGTGTCTTTCCATCAGCTGCCTGTAGCAGTGCAATATGAAAGGTAACAATCATCTTAACATAACAGAGCCTTTAAAGCAGGCTCCAACTTGAACGCTAATGCATCTGACAAACGCAATCATGAAACCCTGCCATATTAATGCGCTGCTGGTAAATACAATCCCTGTATTTGCAGTTACACTGCCGCTCGGCCGTGCAACCATGGGACGCAGCCAGCTGTGTTTGCACTGTGAGCTAACATAGCTGCCATATGGCAAGAGAGTACAGGACACCGAGCTCCTGGAAACTGCAAACAGTCTGCGCTCTGGCAGTGTGAAGAGCTCTGGTTGTGTTGGACACTTCTGAGGGGATTTTTTTTTTTTTTGCATTTTTGCAAGGGGATGTTGGAAGACTCCAGTTTGAAAACCACCTACATGTTGGAATGTGGCTGTGAATGTAGGAGGGTGTGATTTCTTTGCCGATATATTTAAAACCGGATCCTCTTGGATTTTTTTTTTAAAGTGAGGTTCAGTTAAAAAGTTACAAGTTGTTATGCTAGTGTTATGTTATTATAATGTAAAGCAATTTGAAATGCATTGTTGATTAAATATATTATAAATAAACTTGTCTTGACCTTATTCTGCATTCACACCAATCAAGCATTTGCATAGAAAGTTTGGTTCCTTTGAGGGAGGTATGAATGCTCAATCGGACTATAATCTGGACCAAAAAGCAAACTCTGATCTATAGTGCATGGCATTCTGGGAAAATACAGCCAAAGTTAACTCGCGTGTCTAGTACTTTTGCTCGAAATGGCAAAAACAAAATTCTGACGCTACTAAATTTTTGTTTGCTTTTTGTGAAGAAGGAAGTTACGCTCAGTGTCTTCTTCAGAGGCTTTTGTGTTGTTTCCTTCACAGGTTCATGGTGCAGCACCACCATAGCCAACAAGGTGCCATGTTGCTAAAAGGATTTGGCTCGTTTTACAAAGTGGAGGTTAAAGCGAACTCCACCAGATAAAAATTTAACAAATGTTGCAATTTTGCTCCCCATCGAATTTTGCTCCCCATCCTAATCAGGGGGAGCAATTTTGTTCCCCCTGATTGTCTGATTCAGACAATCTGACTATTACAGAACCTCAGAGAAAGCTGCTGTTCAGTGAGGCAGTTGTGATTGAGAGCTGAAGAGAAGATTGAGGAATCACTAAAGGGAAGGAGAAATGTCCGGGAACAAAAAAAGTATTTTGTGTGGATGCATGTCAGCTGTTCATCACAGGTACAACAACATACTTCATCCAAATCTGACTGCCATTTGTAAAAACTAACCAGAACAAACAGCAGACTAAACATAATGTTCAACATAGATTCCATGTCCTCCATTTTTACATTGTGTTGAGTTTGTGTCACGTATAAATCATTTCACTTTTTGGATTCTGAAACTAACAGCACAATATCCACTAGTTGTTACTCAACTCTCAGGGAAAATCACCCAAACTGTGCAGGGTTGCGCTAAAACAAGTAGCACTTCTAGGTGTGGGAAAGGGCCACAAATGAAGACCAAAGAGAGTTATCCAGTGCCGGCTTTTATATAAAAATATTTTAACTACCTAGAAACTTTCACCCCTTTTCGAATGTCCTTCAAAAGCAGAAGCCATTCGTCATACAGAACATGAGCATTTCAGTTCACCCGTGTTATTTCTGTTGGATTTTTAGGGCTTTGCTGATTAAATTGGGGCGGTTGCAAAGTCAGAGGCAAAAAGGTGAGAGAAAACACACCCAGAGAAGCTTGTAATTCAATACATCAGTGATAAAAAATCTTGAGGGAGTAATTCAGGCTGTTTGATCGACCAACCACACCCAATGTACAGTCATACAGACAATCCTCACAAACAAAAACACTAAGAAGGATTGGTGGCTAATTCTCTGAATTTAAAGCTGCCTGACTGCAGCATGTGTATGAAACAATGTGAAAAGGAAGTTTCATACGATCTGAAAGGCCATGACTTTCAGATTGTTACAAGTTTAAGATGGGAGAAATGGGGATAAAAGGCAGGAAAAGGGGCAGACAAAGGAGAGACGACTGTGAACAGATAGGGGGTAGGATGCAGTGTGGGGGGAAGGTGAGGGAGGGCACAGGCACACCAAGGAGGGATGAAGGACTTCTCGACACAGATCGTGTTACATGTCTGGGGACAAACATACACTCTCAGACCATAAAGGCCTGAGTGTGCCCACTGGCCTCCAGACACAATCACCCAAAGAGACACAGATATGTCCTCGTAAAAACACACCCAGACAGACGCAGCTTTTTCTGGTTTATAAGAAAAAGAGGCACACTTAGACTGCAGAGAAGACTCAAAAACAAGGCTAAAAATGTCCAAACCCCGCAGCAGAATTATGCCCTATGTAACGTTTGACCCATACATGAAGAAGAACTGGAGCGAGAAGCGTCACTGGACATATAAAAGCAGAGCTATCATAGATGTTACACAACGCAGAAAGGTCAGGGTTCAGTGTGGAACTGGGCTAAAGGGAGGAGTGATGCAAGACTCAGGAGCGTATCAGAGGAAGAGCATAAAAGAAAGGGAGAAGAAGCATTAAAACAATAAAACCCTTGCAATTTAATAAAACCCTTGCAATTTAAGACGCACATGCACAAACCTGAAAGGTGCTGACCTGTTACTCTTCTGTATTAAACATGCGTCTCCATAGAAACACAATTCAATTAATGCGTAACTGTTAGCCACCTGATCAATGGTGGTGACTGTGGGGTTATTAATAGGTCGTGGCTGATTTGTGCATGGCTGTTTCGCATGGATCATTTAAAAAAATGTCAATGAGCACTAACCCGATTACAGAAGTACAGCAGGTCCAGGGTGTAAAGTGTCGCATGTAACTGGTTCCACTTAGCATTTGATATTAGGCTTTTACACACAGTGAGAATGTCTGTAGATCCTGCAGACACCACATCTACTGGTGAGAACTTTTACACTCAGCTTCCCACATATTCCATTACAAACTCAGTCGCAGACATAAGAACGCTTACATGCAGACACAGACAATGGGAACCTTCGGTTGGAGAAACGTCACTCATAAACAAATACGGGCACAGTAACAAAAGAGGGCACAGTAAAACCAGAAACCTTCAAAGAGGTGGTGAGGGTTTGCTGGATGCAATTACAAAGCAGAGTAAAAGCATTCGTGTCTCTGCGTCATTATGGGAGTCTGTTCTGTTTGCTACCCCTACACATTCTTTTTGTTGTGGTATATATTTCTTCTGCTTGGTTTGCCAGGAGCAAAAACAAACAAAAAAAAAAAAGAGCACCAAAGACACAAATTAAGAATTACAAAAGTAAACTCATATTTGTTATCATATTTTATTACAATTTAATGGTTCAAAGTTGGATCTTTTCATTCTTCTCTTCTTTTATTAAGACCTACAAAGAAATATGTATTCTTCACTGCAGCTTTCAACCTTTCTGCAACTTTTAACAGGCTTTATGCAAGAAATGCCCTGAAACTGCACACAAGTTTTCTGATGACTAAAAAGCAGCCATAAAAATTGGATGTGCGTGCAGACGCACCATTGTAACCATCGTTTATGGGCTGGCACAGAGGCTAATCACACAATATCTGATCATAAAGCTGTTTGAAAGTGTGATGAATTTATACAGTCTGTCCAATGGAGACACACCTCTCCTAATTGAAGCTGTAGTTACATCATTCACCGGTTTATTATGGAACAAGCTAGCTATTCTGTAGTGCTGTTCAGAAGTTTCATTAAACATTTTACGGCCTATATATGCACCATAGAGTCTACTGGGTGACACATGGTTCAGTGAAAATACTTCATGCAAGTGAAAACAACCCGCTTACAGAAATAGTGGCATTCTAAGTAAATGCAGTTAACATTAGCGAGTTCAATATTTCACATGTCCCAACATCGGTTTATTAAGAAGAGTTTGTTGCATATCCTATTATTGCATCATTGCACATATTCTGCAGGGTTTAGTATTTGCAGCTGCATTTATAAACAAATTCTAACATTCGAGTGCAGTTAGGCTTAGCATGCTCAAGTTTTCAATGCATTAGCATGGAAATATTACTGAAATGCTTTAATTAATTCTTATATTTCTAATTTAGCCATGCTACTTTTAATGTCAGATTATGGTTATTGTGCTTAACTTTCCATACCATTAGCATAGTTTTATGTATCAACATTTTAACTGCTACGCAAGTTTTTCATGGTCTTGATAAATTTTTGTAGCGTTAGAATAGTAACATTCCTGGTGAGACTTACTTACAGAATGACTGCAGTATTCAATGTTTACATGCTAATACTGACTACTAAGATTAGCGTGCTAATACTAAAGTGTGTATACAAGTAATACCAAGTAGCTAAAGCACTTTATTTTGGAACTGCATTGCATGATAACCTTAACATGAATGTGCTGTTAGTATTAGCATGCTGACAGCTAACATTTTAGACGCATCTCTCTGTTTGCACACTTGAATCACATAATTAGGTCATACATAGGGCTCAGTAGAGCAGCCCAACCATGGTGCTTGTGGGGCCAAAAGACCACAGTCTCCTGGATTCGCTGATTTGCAAACGACAAGCGACAGCATGTCCAGCGTCATTATGCTTCCATATTTCAGTTTCCCAAGCTGCATTTTGTTTACAATATTCATGATCTACAAAAATTCTGCGAATTGAGAGACTTTCCTTTAGTAATTTCTAGTTGTGTTACCACAGAAAAATGGTACAAAGCAGAGAAAAAACTTAGGTTCAGGTGTGTTATAGGACACTGGCCTTCAAGGACTTGAGTTTGACAGCCTGCTTTGATGAATACAGAAATGTTGTAGTTTGGTTGCTCCTATTATGTGGCTACAATTAGCATGTTTTCAGAGCTAGCAAATAAACGCCATTGAATAAAGATTAGGAGCGTGTTGTAAAAGAAAGCATGATAAAACGCATATCTCTAAAGTGCACATTACAATGGAAATGTGTGAAGAATAAAATCAGATCCGTCATGCATTCTTCAATGAATTTTAACAAAATGCTAATATATTTCAGCAATAAAATCATGCCATCTATCACCTCAGGTTTAACAAGCTTTCAAGTGAATCCAGCTGGCCTTTATTTCTTCAATGTAGCCTATCTGGTGCACAGTTTTGAAGTTGTGTCTAAATACGAAGGCACCTGCTGACCATATCTGCTTCTTAGAACTAAATATGGTGAACATGATAAAAGGAGTGGGAGAACCAGTGGACACTTTAAACACAGCTTGAGCTGACTGGAAGCCATTAACTTGAATCAACAAACCATATATTTCCTCCATCACACAAAGAAGCCACATGCACTCTCAGCATATTACCTCTGCCACTGTGTGCATGCAGTCAGCCTCTCAGTATGGCTATTTTTACTTCATGCTCCTACACATCACTTCATCTCCAGTATTTTTCCTCTTTCTTCCACTCTGCCTTCTCTAGTAGTTCATAGATATGCCTGGCTTTTCTTTCCTCGGTCTTTAATCATATTTCTGTTTGGTTCCTTTGTCTGTCTCTCTCCCGGCTAATCATACACAGCAACCTACAGACGATAGCCTCTCTGTGCGAGATAATGGCTCCAAGGCCAAAACTAATCTCCTTAAGCCCTTTGACCCAACATAATTTAATTAGCCACCCCAGCTTTTCATTTCTTTGAGTGAGAAATCAGTGCAGTCGTTGATAAAGCAACAGAGGAGACTGTTTAAAGAAGAATACAAGGTGAAAGTCAGATTAGAAACAGAGGCCAGATCCTAAAGGAATTGGCAGCAATTAATGATTAGTCTTCAACGAAGGATTATATTGCAAATAATGTTAGTTGTGTTTGAGTGATATATAAATAATTTTAACCCAATGCAGTCCTCATTTGCTCAAGATTTAGATTTCGTCAGTCGCCACATTACTTCACCTAAACAGATTTATTCATCAGTTAAATTATCAAAGAGCCATTTCTTTGCACAAGCTTGTCTCAATATTAGTTGGACATGATCTGTTATTAGCCAAGCTGCAGACACAACCGTGCCACGGCGCCAGCCACCCAGCCGTCCTCCCCTCACCTCTACCCCTGAACCTCCTCTCCTCTTCTTTCCTGCCTGTCTGCTCCGCTCCCTCCCTGTTTTTGAAAGGCAAAACAACTCACCCATCCCCCCCCTTCTTCTCCTCTCTCTCTCTCTCTCTCTCTCTCTCTCTCTCTCTCTCTCTCTCTTTTTTTGGCTTTTTTTTCTTCCCAAGGCAGGACGCTCAATCACCCTCCTCCTCCTGCTCATATCCCATTCCAATGAATGCACAATCTCCCCCTTCAGCTGTTTTGGGAGAGGGGGACTGCCCCAGGGCTGAGTAGGGGTAGAGAGGAGTGCAGCACACATGCACAGACAATTTCAATCACCAAAACCACACTACCCTGCTAGAATGTGTGTTTGTGCACATCTGCAGAGAAGCAGGGGAGCATGGTGACTGACAGATAAGGGGCTGAGGGGAGTCATCGTAATGGCGCTCTGTGCAGGAAATGGCTTGTTGTCGAGCTTCAGAATCAACTGTCATCAGACGCCGCACGTCCATATTTATCCCTGCACTGGCGAGAGGCACACATTCTCTTACAGTTTGCAGGGTCAGCTCCTCCCCCAACTAATGACTATGCAAAATTGCTGCCTCCAGAGAAAAAAATACGGCCATTAAGGACTTTCTGTGATCGCTCCCTTCACATCATACATTCAATTATGGCACAGTTTGTAACCAAAAGGCTTATTTCTTTTCATGTTTTCTGCAGGGACATAAAGGCATACTGTTGTTAGTTTTCTGATAGTTATTTTTTTTACAAATGGTTCAGTCTTAACATTGATGGTGATGAGAGTTTGATCTCTGCACATATCAATTTAATGTATGACCCTGCTCAAAAAATCATGTCAATCATAGATTTATCATTTTATACTTTTTTTTTAAAGTTCCTCACATTTCCTTATTCTACTTTTGGACATTGTCTTGATTTTATTTGTCGGTTGCATCTTTAGTACCACGTCTTGAATTGCAGTGAGTGCACATGAGTTATCTCTGTATTCATTCAAGACGTTTACAAGAGTTGAAGTACTCGAACATACAAAACTTTTAGACACCCACAAACTTGTGCACATCACTAAAGTACATTACATCCATCTTGGAGTTGAGCAGAAGGAATAATGTGGTTTCTGAGATCTAATAAAACAACATTTTCAAATCAGAAAACAAGACATCATTGACAACTTAGGAGAATTTATAAAAGATTAATTTTGTTCTCATTCAGTTATTCATCATCAACTCAACAATAGAAGAAATGTTGAGTCTTTTTTTACCACATCACCAAAAAATGTGCCCTGCATGTGTCCAGAAGCGAGGACAAATGGAAGAATGGAAAAGTAACAATAAATTCAAAAACAGTTATATGATAAAAGTCAGTGAATTTAATAAAGGGAAGTTTAAGTTGATTGATTTTCAACATTTTCAAGTTGACTATAAACATTTTCATTGTCACACAGAAATGGAGAGGATGCACATTGACGTTAGCATGGTCACTTATGCTAACTCTTCTCTATGTAGTAACACAAGTCAACAGGTTTGGTCTTTACCTCTTAGTTTGGATGAAAAGTTGTTGAGCAAAAGTGAGATTCTTTGAAGATTTCGTAACAGGAACCATAAATGGGGATAAAGTACTGGCTCCACATATTGGCTCCAAACTTGAGTGCCGGGCTTCATTATCCCACTTGATTAATCCTAGCAGATTTTCACATTTGCATGATGTTTAAAAGGCAAAGTCATGACTGTGACTTGGACTTATTTTCTCTCTGTTTCACCACATACTTTGCTCATTCAATGAAACATGTCTTTCAAGAATAAATCCTGTTTAATCTGACATTTACTTGCAACAACAACAAAAAACAAACAAACTGAACTTTTACAAAGATTTGAGGATTTTCTTGACAAACCTTAGAGAGGAGAAGTAAAACACAGAATCCGAAACGAAAGGCCTAGTCAAATCAAACCAAGCAAACCAGCTTGCTCACAAGAAACATTTTTTTTCCCCTTTAAGTCAATCCACTTGGGCTGTGGAGTGATACAAATTGAGCAAACCAGGCAGACCTCTAAGTCAGCTGCTACCAGTCTTAGAGAGCCATGTAAACCGGAAGAGTCAAACCATCCAGTCTGGTTTACTGAGACACAACAACTAGATCCGGACCACAGTAAGGGGGATTTCCGCTTCCCCCTTTTATTGAGGTGATTTTGAGCAGAAAATCACCACTTCCAAAGATCTTGGAAATGTTAAACCCTTAATTTTGTCTTGAAACCCTTTCTGTAAACTCCAAAGAGATTAAGAACACGTTGATAAGACTTTATATTTTCATTTTGATATTAAAGAAATTATTTTTTTATTTTTCACACATCACACAGGATAGTTTTTTGATAAATATCCAGAACCACCTCACTTCCTGTATGACTGAACCACTGGGGCAGGTAAAGCCATCGTTCAAAATTAAATTTTGATAGATTATGTCACTATTTATGTATATTAATTATAATTTAAGCTAGCCAATCTGATTAGCTTCACTGCATTCTATCATTTAAGATCTTCATTTGTCTCCTACAAATCTTTGTTGTTTTTTAAGTTCAGTATAAAAGATTAATGCAGCATTATTTCTGCATGGCTCCTGTAAAGCTGCATTTTCCTAATTGGGTAAGCCTTCGTCAGACAGAGAGCACAGCTACGATGTACTCCAGGCCACAGAAGGTGACCCCGGCTGAACCACGCCTGGCCTGAAAACTATTGGATCGACCCAGCTGGACAGGAAGTGGAGGAGAAGCAAACAGAAAAAAAAAAAAAAAAAAAGTTTTTTTATTTTAAAATCAAACAGACAAGATATTCTTCCACTGCAAATAAAGTGATGTAGAGAAAGAGCAGGAAATGTCCTAAAGGGGAAGAGAAACAGAAATAGCACGGGCTAAAAATGTGATGGAGACATGGATTTTGAGTGTGGAAATATGCAATGTGTCGGTGTAGAGCTTGTAGGTACGGAAGGGATCGGTTTACAGTAGTGCGTGTGAAATATCTTTCTAGTAGCGCCATTATTCCAGGAAGGTTCGCGTTGGGCTTAATTAGGACAGGGACGTGCATGCTCAGTCCTACGACGTCAGGCAGACGCCGGCACAAGTGTTGAGTTTCTCACACACTCGCTGGCAGAGGGAGGCGGAGCATGCACACACACACACACACACACACGCACACGCGCACACACACAAACGCGTCGAGCCGGGTCCTGTGAGCCCTTTAATGTTTTCCGTAACGCACACACAAATTTACAGAGCTGCTGCTAACCACATGCAGGACCCCTGAAAGCAGACCACAACTCACTGCATGGGACAGGACACACTTTGTTTACCCTGGCTTTGTGCTTCGAGCTGTCGGGAGCCGGCTTTTTAAGAGACACTCAAGGTGGAAAAAGTCACAAGACCCACTCAGAAAGGGAAAAAGTGATGTTCAAAGCAAGCGAGAAGAATAAAAGATAAAAATAAGAATGGAGTAAAAATGTTTCAGTTTGTATTCCTCAACAATAAGTGGAGTATTTGCTCTCATGTAAAGCACCAGGCGTCACTGAGTAAATCATTACAGGATAACAGCCTTCACTAAACAGAGCTGAGCTTTTCATGCTTTCCTGAAAGACAACCAACTTTGCATGTATTTCAGGGTGTCCCACGCATGCAAAACTTTCAGGCAGCCCCGACAGATAAACATTCAAGCCTTTCCACAAAGACACACACACACACACACATATATATATACAGAGAGTCCCAGCTGGAGCAGACAAGCTCCCTTTGTGCTGCATTCCTCACGCCTTTCAGCCTGAGCTCCAGTCTTTAGCTTAGCTCCATCTGCACACACACATTCGCATACAGACCGGAGCAACTTTCTCCTGCTTTTGTCTGCAGAGTGGTAGCAGCCCAACAGCTGAGACGGATAGGAAGCTTGTCTTACCGTGTCCGGGCTCAGGCTGGCGATCTGCAGCGGGGGGTAGGTGGGGGGAGACAGTGCCGGCTCGGTGGGGTAAAATCCCAATAATATTAGTAATAATGAAAATAATTATAAATATAAAAAAGAGATGAGGCTTGTTGGCTAGAGAGTCAGCCAGCTCAGCAGATTCCCACAACCTTCCCTTTCCTCTCCTCTCTCCTCTCCTCTCCCTGCCTGCCTGCCTGAGCTCCCAGCTTTGTGTGTGCCTCGTATTTTCCCTTTAAACAGCACGGGTCGCCTCCCCCCACCTCCTCGCAGCACACACTTGCGCACTGAGCCAGCACACAACACTGCTCCTGAATATATGACACTGTTGTCACTAAATTTGCACCACTTTTGTTCCCCTCCTTTCATATGCTCTCCTTGTTCTTCAGCCTTTAAGGGTCTTAAAGTAAGAAGGGGGGGATTTAAAAGTGAGAAAAACAAAAAAAAAACAAATCAAACTGAAATCCTCTGAATTTCTTGTTGCCTCTGTTAAAAAATTAAGTGATTCTGGTTTCAGATCTCTCTCTTCCTCACCTCCTGTCTGTTTCTTCTTGCTCACCCTCTCTGTCTCTCTGTATTCTGTCTCGCCTTTTTTTCCCACTCAGTAGTCAAACAAAGAAAGGAAAAGGAACAGAGCGAGCGCACACACGCGCACAAACACATATATATACAACACACATTTGCTTGCTCCTGCCGCCCCCCCTTCTCACACATGCACAAGCTTGGAGCCCAACCCCCCAGCCTGCCTCCCTCTGATTCTTTCTCTAAACAGCACCTCCCCTCCTCCTCCATCCATCCATCCATCCCTCCCTCTCTCTCTCTTTCTCTCTCTCTGGCCTCGTTCTCATTCGTCTGACACCCCCCCCTCTCTCTTTCCTCCCTCCCTCCGAGTGAAACAGATGGGATTGGAGAGCAAAAGGAGCCTCTGCGTTCGTTCTCCACCTCGATTTCTCTTCTTCTCCATTAGTGTGATGTGAGCCTGTTGGAGAAACGTTTTGACCCAGAGTGTGATCGAGGAAAATAATAAATAAATAAATAAATAAATAAGATGAAATCAATGGAAAACGCAGATAATCTTTAATGGGTGTGATAAAAGTCAGCGCCACGTCTTGCCTCACAGATGTGGATTTATGACACCGACATCTTCACGCCCAACAGATGTGTGAAGTCGGTGATAAGGCTTCAGCATAAAAGAGCCGGCAAACATGTGGTGGGGTGAGAACAATGGCTTCCAAGCTCGGGACCCACATCTGGTCTCTCATTACCGCTGAAGTCACATGTCCTACAGTTAGCCGGGCTCACAGGGTTCTGTCCAAATGGGAACGTTTATTTCTAAAATGGGTTGTCAATTAAAAAAAACAAAAAACAAAGAGACAAACAAACAACAACAAAAAAAAAAAAAAAACAGTTCGTTTTCATCCACACTGACACACAGAACAGACCAAATAAACTCCTCCACACCTGCAGGTGGCGCTAAACATGAGGCATGGCACATGAAGCCTCCAAACAAAGTTAACAGTAAACAAGGAGAAAACAAAAATGAGGAACTACAAAGCAGGCGTGAAAACCTCAGTGTGGTGTGGGGTTCAGTGAACATATAAGTAATATGTCTGTAACCACACAATATTAGGTCACAACGAGTTTGTGGGGAAATTATAAACATCTTTGATCTTTTTAGTCCGAAATTTCAAATCTCCGTCTGGATATTTTTGTTTAATTGAATTGTACGCAGTTCTTGAAATGTTCTGTGAGTAAATATATTTGCCCATTTATTCATGAGAACTGGACCTTTCAATATCTAGCAAGCTATTTTCGCAATTTAGAATGCTCCTCAGATTAATTTCACTCCCTGCTAGAGCAGGGAGTGAAATTACCGTAATAATCCACTGTTTGCTGGAAAGCGCAGCAATTCCCTTTCAGAAACAGTTTGAATTTTTCAGATAGCGCAAAGTTTGGTGGATTTACGGTACTGCAAATTTGGACCTGCTTGGTCTGGAAGGGTTAAAGGTGGTGGATGCCAACAAGCCAGTCTGACATTTGCCTCAATCTTTCTCCTCCATCAGCTGATTGCGAGTTGGCCAATATAGTAATTAGGGTTGAAACGATTCCTTGAATGATTCAAGTACCTTGATTATTAAAAGGAAAATGTATCTGCCTCGAAGCTTCGGTAGATTATGTTTTATTATGTAGTGCACCGTGTTCCGGCCGGATCATTATTTGTGATGGGCAGCGCTCCAACTTCCACCTGTTAGTTGTTGTGAAGTGCAAGCAGCATGGTGTTGAATTGTGCTGAGTTTTATCAGGGTTTGGGGGAGTACTCGATTACTAGAATATTCTTTTACAACAGCCCTAGTTGTATCTTTAAAGAGTCTGTGTAGACGTTGATGCTGTGAGCAGGAAGAATCTTCTGTAGCAATCATCCTTGTAACAATTCTGACATAATTCAATGTCTCATGACTGTCATGATACACACACAGCTCAATGTTTATGGTGCTACGCTAATCACCTTTTTTCAGAACAAGTTTCCCAGGAGAGGCCAGCGACCAACTCGACATGTTTCTCTTCTCATTCATTCACTTTTCAAAGCGTCAGGGTTCCCTCCCAAGAACCAAAAAGCCACGTTTTCAGCCAGAGCAGACTGTGCTTGTTCCTGTCCTGGAACAATGAATGGATGAAAACATCCTGCTTTCGTTGCCAGCGCAACACTTCCTTTAAAATGTACCTTCACTCTCTTTAGATGATCTAATGGGACAAAAAAAGAAGAAATCATAACTACCAGTTAATAACTACGTTTCGTAGGCATACGAAACAAAACACTCCCATTTGAAATGTGGCTGTAAAGATACAGCAGACAAACAGAAACTCAAGTATTACCACAACTATAAGGACCTTTGAGACAAACTGGTAATTTATCTTCTGGAGAGGAGAAAGTCATAAAATTGTGTCAAATTGTTCAAGTCGACCTCGAAAAGTATCAGTGCTGAACAGGCAAGGACTCACTGGCTTTCTGTCGAGACAACACACTACAAGTCTGAAATAGGACTGAAATAGTGCTCACCTTTATGTCTGACAACCTCTTTCAAAATCAGGTTAGCGCTTTGATTAGATTTAAGCTCCAAATTATTCATGCTAATTGAATTAATATAACTAGAGGACTGCTATTCTGGTGTTTCTAGTTGTGGCTCTTTTTCCACTTCCTGAGTTCATTTAAAATGTTTTCGTTTAAGTTTATCAAAGTTGATTTGACTCTGGTTGAATTCTCGTTGAAAGGCTGCTAAGCGACTAGAGAAGTTCAAGTCAAAAATGTAGGTGAAAGACGCTCTAGTCAGCCTCGGTCCATGCAACCTGGATCCATATCGATGTTTCTTCTGAGAAATCACAGTTTAACTGTGGAACTAAGGATTAGCCGTTCAGCACAGAGTTACTTTGTGTGGAAGCTTTTCAAAATGACATTTAGAAACCCTGCATTTTAACAACCAGCCGTTTTATTCAGCTTAACTGTTACTCTGTGCTCTTTAAAGAATCCATTGGTACAACCTGTACTGTAGAGAAAACTAAAGACGCTGTGCTCAGGATTTTAAAGTAACAAGAGGTGGTGGAAGAGAGGGGGAGTGCAGAGTGAGCTGCCGTGTCGCACAAAACTTTCTCATTTTTTTGTTCTCTGGAAGACGCTTCCTGCAGCTCATGTTCACAGCCTGGGATAGACCACTGGGTTTCCAACGACACACAAGCATGTCCTTCTGAGAGCAAGCCATGTGCAGGAAGATTGGATTCCACAGCCGGCGGAAAGGGTACAATCAGAAGCCCAGGAGGAAGGAAGTGGGGGTGGGCATGGTGGGTGGAGGGTGATGGTATGGAAAATACAGCATGCACGTTTAAAAAAAAAAAAAAGTACAGCTGCACACTTTTCAGAGCATAGCGGAGATGAAAAATAAGTGCGCTCCTATGGACCGCTCGGCTGTCTGCTCTATAAAGAAGCAAGGCACCAGAAGATAACTCCTGACTGCAGGACGAGATTGAAAACTCAATACCAAGACACAAACACTGAACGGTAAAGGTCCATGAGCTCAACAGCTGAGCACACGCAACAGAGGCTGAAAGCCTCTGCGCTCGGTAAAAGCTTAATTTAATCTCCTGCTGGATCACTAAAAGCTGATGCAAGATGCAGGGCACTGAAAGCTGCAAATGTATCCGACCTCACATCTCAAGATGTTTTTAATCTGAATAAATATTTAATTTTAATAGATATTAAGTTTATTTTGATTAAGATCCTTAATCAATAAACATTTTTCCGTACGTTATTAATAATTAATTTCCATAGCTTTTTGCGCTTTTTGTCTGGTGAAAGAGTTTATTATTCAACAGTAAAATGACTGCATAACATTTTTGAGTAAGTTTAATATTTAATACCACAGAGAAAGATCAAACAAAGAAATAACAAAAAATTAAAGCTTTCCAAGGTCACAGACTGCTACAATAAATCCATTAGTGATGCAACATAGTGCACCAATAACCCCAGTCACTAACAATGAGTCAAAGTCTGAGCAAACAGCTAACTTTATTCACAAGTAATCCAGTGCAAGATCCTTGACTTCATCACTAACTGAGAGTAAATTATTATCCGCAATCAGCAATTCTTCAGCTGCTTTCTGTTACAGCTCCGACCTAATCTGCACCTGTGTGACTCATTCCCTGCTCCTGTTTGGATCACACAACACGCCGGCTGCCACACATCAGATAATGTGAAGAAGTTATGGTGACAAAAGCATCCGCGCATCACATGTTGGAGCTATTGCATCTGCATTTCACTGCCACTCTGACTGTTCTGGTTCTGAATGACAAGCTTCAGAGTTTTGTTTCTATTCAGCTGGAGAAAGTTATGACACGTCCTCATACTGATTTCTTCCAAGCATCTGTTGAGAGCTTGGATGGGTTTGGAGTCCCCTGGTGACATTGTAATGTAGAGCCGCGTATCATGCGTGAAGCTATGGTAGGTAATCTTCATTCTTGTTATACCTGAGTTAGTGAGAGAAAGTAGATATTGAACATCAGGGGCCCCAGGACTGAACCTTGGGGTACTCCGCATGAGATTTCTGTTTGCTCTAGTGAGAAGTTACCCATTGACTGTTTTGTTCTTTATGTATGATTCAAAGAAGTCAAGTACTGGACCAGGAAATCTGACTTAGCTCTCCAGAAATATTCAATAATGCATCATGGTCAACCATGTCGAATGCAGCACTGAGGTCCAAAAGTAACTGGACTGAACGTTAATTCTCTGAATGTATTCTCTAACGATTATTGGACTCCAAACAGTCCTTTATGATATGAACGTTGCACGGACTGATACAGATATACATTTGTGATATATTGTGCAGGGCTTAAAGTTTAGTATATATTAGTTTAGTGTATATTGATAAGCTATATATCAGCTTATCAAATATCAAGATAGCCTTGATATTTGGACTTCGTAAATCACAGCAGAATTGTCCATTTCTGCTTCTTGAACACATATTATATCCCCATCCCCACTTCCTGCAGGATAATGCAGCGTGTTGCAAAGCCTGAATGATCTCAAACCGCTTTCTTGAACTTGACAAGGAGTTCACATGGACCGAAGTCTCTGCAGACTTTTCCCACCACTTTGATGAATCTGTGCCATGAATAATTAACGATAGTTCTGAAAACAAAAACGCTGCAAACTCTGCACTGAGCAGGACGGTCCATTTGAGCAGGAAGGCAAATGTCCTCGGCATTTAACACAACTTTTATTCAAACCCAGAATGTTTAATCATTAAGCCACGTCTCCTCAGGAATATGAAAATCGCCAAAAGAAACCCTAACCTTACCTCACTGCAACGTCTTTGCTCCAAGAGAGGCTTGAACTCACCGCCTGACCTTATGGATTACTACTGAAGAGAGAACGCACAATGCAGCCAATAGTTAGTCTGTCAATATTTAATTTCTGCTGTATTGCCAGGAGCTCTGAGTGTACTGTAATTAATCATCGCAAAAGAACAAATGGATCGCCACATAGTCATCAACTAAAAGGTATCGGCAGTGTTTTTGTTGAACTCTGTGATGAAATTAAAGCAATTACTCTATTTCAATTCAGAAAGGAAATAACAGATCACAGCATAGACTCTGCTCTGTGTTACAAGCCTTCAGTAGAAAAATTACATGTGATTTAAATAGCTTGTAGCCGGAGATATAGGAAGTTTAAAAAAAAGTCTGAAACAATGGAGTAAGAAGAGAAGAAATCAACCAGGAGGGAAGAAAGAAGACAGATGGTCAATAAGGTGGCAAGTTACATAACTCCATGGCTGCATTGATTCATTGCTGCGCCGGTTTGGCCCCGAGCCAATATGAAATTGCATTTGTAATATTTGAGCCAGACGGGGGAGAGAAAGAGAAACTCTGACACCGAGCGAAGTTAGATGGCGACTGATAGGACAGGACGGCGAACAAAAAGGAAACCTAGAGGGATTCACAGCAGAGGACTCTGGGACGCAGCCAAAACAACGCAAATAAAGGGAGCAAAGAGAAAGGAAGAGGCATCGGATAATGAGACGAGACGGAGGGGGAAACGGAGCGCTTAAAAGAGCATTTAATCAAGCGAGATGGAAATAAATCCAGAGGAGAGGCGGAGAGGAAAGGTGCGAGCCGGGACAGTAACGGATGGAGGGACAGGCGTGTAAAAACCAATTGTGTCGCCACGGCAGGTTATCCTTGTTGGTGTTTTCAGTGGGGATAATAACAGAGCCTGCAGGCCTGGAGCAGAGCAGCTAGAAACACTGGTCAAACCGGGTTTACGGCACAGATTACTGTAGGAACAGACAGTGCCTCACACAGCAGACTGAAATGACCAACGTTAACGACATAAAAGGGTTTGGAAACTATTTCCAGTAATAATAAAGTAGTAGAAGAGAATCAGACCTTGATTCGATTGGAACCTAAAACCTCCTCCTCCTAAATCCTTACATTATTTAAATTACAGAGTAGGAGACGAGTCAATCCATTTATTACTGTATGAAACACTCAGATATATGTGACGGTGTGACAGGGTTAGGGTTGAGCAAGGCATAAACTTTGCAGATTTAAACGATCGGTCAGTTTCTGATGTGAACAGATATCTAAAAAGGTTTATACTCTTCACAATAATAACTTATTATTATTGCAGCAACCAATTCCTGATCATATCTTTAGTGATGAGCTCCGTATCTTTTAGGCCTCTATGTCATCACCCTCATCTTTTGCTCTCTCCAAAGACGTCAAAAACCTAAATAGTCTGTATTTTGTCACAAATGTTGTTTGACTTGTTGGTGATGTTGCTTTTGATTCAGTCAGACAGTTTTTATGACTAAAAGTGGAGTTGAAATGTAATAAACCATGAAACTAATGGTTGATGCAACTATAAATCCCTTCCACAAAATAAATGCTAAGTAAGTTGCAATCATGTGGAAAGATAAACGAGAGATGGTCTTTTCACCACATCTGCAGGATCGTCGATGTAAGTAGGTTTTAACAGGAAGGTAAAAGTCCAACAGAAGCCACTGGGAGTATTAAGGAAGTGTAAAATTTATTCCGCAAGTCTGCGTGACCTTGGAAGAAAGTCCACACCTTCTTCAGGGGAGGGACGGGTGCCTCATCAGCAACTATAAACGCTGATGGAAACAGTGCAAGAACAGAGAAAAATTCTTCTTTTTCTCAACGTGGCAAGGACAAAATTTTCCTGGCCAAAACATTTCATACTTTACAAAAACTGAAGCTCGGAACTGTTGGGAAGACCCGATACTTTGTTTCTGCGACGGCATTTGTGCCAAACAGCAACTGAATGTAAGAAAAAGGTTCTGCTCAGATGATACATCGAGAACAGCTGCATGAACTCACAAACCAGGGCTGAAAAGATGCAAAATGAAAGAAGAGAATAAAAGAAAGAAAAATCAACGTACAAAGAAGGAATGACAAAAATCAAGGGACAAAGTCAAAGTCAGTGAAAACATCTCAACACATGAAAACCAGACAAAACCAAGGTTGACAATCTTGCTGTAGAGAGCTGCTTATTGAGATCAGTTTGTGCTCGAGTGAAGCCAAACATCTCCTTCTTCTTTTAATGAAGAACACCTACGTTCTCTCCGTATCGCAATTTAGTCGTCACAAATTAGACCCCAGTCGGGACTCCTGCCACGCCGCCGGCCTTAAAGCAAAACACTCAGCCGCTTCCCTCCAGCGCCGCCCTCATTTACTCAACCTGCGCACGCTTGGCACGCTAATTAATGTTGTGAGAAAACTGATCAGAGTGATACAACCCCGCTTGATTTACAGCAGCACAGTGGTGGTGCGAATGTTGAACGTTGCGCAGCCGGCAGCCGCAGATGTGTGGAAGTGAGAAGCACAAGGAAACATCTGCAGGACTGGATGTTGAAACGAGGCTCCAGGAGGACAAACAAGATGCCTGAGTGGCAGTTTAAAAATGAACAGTTTAGTTTTCCTCCTTGATAGTGACTTTAATCTTTAACTTAATCAAATGCGTGCCGGATTTTAAATGGTAACATTGTGAAAACCATGTAAAAGACACTGCATCTCCTGCGCATTTTGCCAGTTTCCACCTTCTGTATGCACTTCAATCATAAAAACAAAATCCAGAGAATTTAGACGAATAAATCTCTTGTTTCCCACTGAAATTCTGACTCTACTGCTGATTTCCTTCAACCAGGAATATCCGAACCACCACCAGCTCCTCCATCTTCTCCCCTCCTCTCACTTCCTCTTTGTTGTCGGAACATCTCCCTTTCACCCCCCCTCCCGTCTCGATCTCTGGATAGGCCACAGGCATGTGACGGAAAGGAAATGGAGATAAAGGCAGAAAATCCGATTAATGTGCTGAATGAGGCACATGGAGAGAGACGGAGAGAGAGAAGATGGGGCGAGGAGATGGAGGAGAGAACGATCCGGGACAGAGTGGAAGGAAGGAAGGAAGAGCTGGAACAGACTTCCTTTGTGCCACACTGTGGATAATTCACTTTATTTCCCTTTTAAAAGACATAAAGATATGATTCAACTGAAGGGCGTGGGTGAGCTGATTAATTGCCAATTAATGTTTAACGAGGTACAGCTGTGTTCAATTAACACTGCTTCAGACCGAGTCTCTCGCTTTTTTTATCCCCGCTCAAGTATCAAACCTTCACCTCTTCTTCCGCTCGGTTCCTCAAGTTTTACTCGAGAGGGGAGCTTCATGCGCCGACGTTTGGACGTTCAGAGGAACGCTGCGCTCCGGCAGAGACAGAGGTGGAGGTGGTGTGAACGTAAGGCCCACAATAAACCGCACAGAGGAGGCAAAAGTGCTGTGAAGAGTGTCAGTTTTCACGGCTTGCCCCAAATTCTACTCTGGATTTTCTTTTTTTTTTTTTTACTTTGACTAAGCCGTTTCCACAAATAAATATTTGGATTGGTCTTTTAGGGCTGTTTGACTCTGACTTGTTTACCTGTTCCTGTTGAAATGAAGCATAAGCCACAGCATGACGCTGCCACCTCCATGTTTCACTGCAGGATGGTGTATTCACTGCATCAGTCTGGTAGACTCATACCGATACTGTCAACATGTTTTTTAGTGGTTGTTGCAGTCTGAAATAATCAATTTTGTGGCACCTTTTTCAAGACGTTGAGGTCAAAGTTGCTTATTTTTTTAAGCATAACAAAATAGTAGAATTTTTAGTTTTTGGTTCTTGACATGGCAGCTTTAACACAAGTTAAGTCCTGAGGAGTTGTCAGAGAGTAAAAGAATTATTCTATTTGTTTCATTCAAGTTACCATGAACTGTAAGTATGGAAAAGGTAAATATTACCATTTACCACATGCCTTTATCTTTCAACACGTCGTGAAACAGGAAGTTGAGTCAGAAAAGGCTTCAGATTTGTCAAAATTCAGGCGAGAGCAGCGATTGGTCATATTTTGCAGAAAACGTCGTGATAACAGCAAATCTGTGCTTAATTTGTAAGTGATGACTGAATTTGCATCACAACTTCCTGAAGGAACTCAGTAATGTGCAGCGTTTGTCTTTCCCTTCAGCCGTTTAGCCAGAATCGGTAAATTTGTCCTCACCTGACTCTGGTTTCAGCTCCTCCAGAACCGTCACCAGGACTCAGCATGAGACGTTCAAACCTTGGGACATTATTTTATGACCAAAACTTGTTTAAAACGTCCTCCTCGACCCACCTGCTGTGTTGTTGCTGTTTGCTCTCTAACGAACCTCTGAGGTTTTCACAAAACAGTTGGTTGTTGCAATTTGAATTTACAAGGTAACTGATTAATAACTCATCATCAACATAGTTTTTTTAAATATTAATTTCATTGTTAATATTGTGTCTGAAAAATGTTCACAATTCCACCTTTTTCCCACCATTATGTGCCGCAGCGCGTCGCCTCGCTGCAGCAGCGTTTGTGCATCTGTGCGTGAGCCAGCCGAGCTCAGCTCCGGCCTTTAGCTCGCTCCATCAGGGCTACGCTTCCAATACAAACATGGCGGAAAAGCCATCTGATTGCAGCCTAACGAGGCGGGTTCTGAATGTTAACATTTCCAGAAGGCTGAACTTGTCTGAAAGGTGGAAGTATTTTAATCCCGGTGCCACTAAATTGAGGTTTGCCTCGTTATGAACCACAGCGGCATGAGCAGCTGCCAATGAGCCAGGAAGAGTCAAGTTTTCTGTTTTCGTTCCGTATTTCATGGACGAGCCAAACGTCCTCTGCCGACATGTGCTAATGTGTGGACATCTTCCGCTTTATATATATTTTTAAACTGGATTGTTCTCACAAAGTCACTCCCGGAGCTTCTGTAGTTCAGCCGAGACACCATCTTGTTTTACAGTTTGAAGTGATTGAAATAAAAGCAAGTTTTCAAAAATATTTTCATTTGTAATTTCTTTAAAAAAGATAAAGGGAGAAAAATGATTGATTAACTGGAACATCATGAACTGAAGTCTGTTTTTCAACATCAATTTCCTATATTTTGCTGCTCTAGTGCGTTTTTTAATACTTTTAGTTGCATCATTGCTGTGATGTTCTATTCTAATAAGCCCAATTTGTTATTTGACGGAGTCGGAGAACAAGAGACCGAAAAGAAACAGACGTGACATTTCCAAATTTTGCTTGCTAAAAAGTTTTGAGTGCTACTTTGTGTTGGTGCGACCGCAAATATTTTGGTGAAATAAAAGTTTGTGGTTAAAATGTAACGAGGTGTAAAGGGTAAAAGCCACTGAGACATTTTAATTCTCCAGCATGTCTTGCTGACCCAGAGGCTCCGCCTGTGTCTCCTCATTCTGCTTCCCGTCTCTTCGTCCGTCTGGACAGCTTCCCCGTCTTTCACTCTCAGCTCCTCTTCAGGGCTGACATGGAAACGCCTGCAGCGCCGCGACTCACACAGACATGAACGTAAATACGAGAGCAGGAGCAACAATAGATGTGAAGTGTTGCGCCTGTGTGCTGGAGTCAGTGTGTGTGTGTGTGTGTGTGGACTGCCGGTGTGTTTTTATGGGCTTTTTCTTTTTCCTCCTTCCTGTTTTGGCTTTCATTACTATCTGATACCTCCACCCATCTGCTCACAAAGGAGAGCGGGACACAAGAAAGGAGGAGAGGTGGAAGAGTTGGCTGTCACTCTTCATACTCGCTCCTCCTCTTCCTCTTTCTCTGCTCTCCCTTTCTTTGTCCTGCACCTCCCTGTTTGCCTCCTCCTCCTCTTCCTCCTCCTCGTCTCTCCTCTTCTCCTCCTTTCATCTCTAGATGCAGGCAGAATGGAGCTCGGCTTTCTCTGAAAACCCAGCAGGTGTGTGGTGTGTCTAATTGTACGCGAGTGTGTGTTCGACTGTGAGAAATGCGCTTTATGGTCTCGCCTGGTGTGTGTGTGTCTGTGTGTGTGTGTGTGTGTGTGTGTGTGTGTGTGTGTGTGTTAGCCATGAGGAGTTTGTATTGGGCATATCTTGTTTCCTCCGGGGAGCCCAGGCCCATTTCCACTGTCTGCTGAAGCCAACCAACCCAGAAGGGCATCGATAATCTATTAGAGGAGAAACTCAGTCACACAAACACACACACACACACACTCATAAACCTTCGCTGCTTACCTGCCACAGCTGCACACACACCGAGTGAGTGTGGGTTGGAAGCGGGTGGGCCAACCTGAAAAATCAAACAGAAAACAGACGGTAGAAATAAGTCTGAATCAGGCAACAGTCCAAAAAACTTGTAGGTTTTAGGGACCAGGTTTTCCCACAAGTAGATGAAATACTTGGATACTCGAGAACCCATCATAAAACTGCCTATTTTAACAGTTCAAACACCTAATATAACTTATTCCAGATAATGGAAATCATCTCAGCACTTACAGAAAAGCATCATATGTACAGTCTTGGGGGTTCAGCCAATCAGCACCAAGGAAAATAAAGCCAGCTTCTGGCATGAAGTCAAGTAGCGTCAAGTTTCCCATGTTACATCTTCTTTTCATATTTTAGATGCTCTATGAGAAAAACTGAATTTCCACAAGTAAATTGGAGATCCTCAGAAATATTCACAATTATTGAAGCGCAAATAGTCATCATGGTCAACGTTTACTGTGAGGAGGATGGAGCTACAGCGAAAAAAGAGGACAGCTCCACCTTGAAAAAGTAGTGTTAAATTTTATATATTATAAATAATTACAAGACGTTTGTAAAACTTAATACGTTTACATTTGTACTAGACAACTTAATAAATCAACTTGGATAAACTTAATTTGATTCATTTCAACAAAGTGACACCATATATTTAAATTGTCTATCCTGCATCTTCTGCATGCAGGTGAGATGATACAAATAGCTACATAGTCAAAACAACGCCTGGTTTAGATCCAGGGTCGCTATCTTGTAATTTCTGGATAAATCCTTGAATCAAACGGCTTAATTAAAGGCCTTTCCATTAACCCTTGTTATTTGATTCAGGTGTGCTGGAGCAGGGATGCAGGTAAAAGCTGCAGGACAGCAGCTTCTGAGGACTAGAGCTGCCGACTTCTGGTTTAGTTCAATGCTTGTTCAAGTGGTAGAATGGCCTAGTTAAAGTTCAGGCCTAAAAGATTTAGGAGATGGATTTGTGCAGATCATCTTCAGTCCATCTGACTGAGTTTGGTACATTTTTCTAAGAGGAATGGGGAAAAAATGAGAGAAAAGCAGTTCTGATTTTTTTTTTAACTCAGTAAAAATAAAATGAAATCATTTTCTGTCCCTTTTGTATCTTCAGATACACAAAAATCCCAACAAAACATGAAATACATTCACGTACGAGGCAACAGATGGTTTGAAGCACATAAAGGAAAGCGATAAAGTTAACTAAATCCAGAATAGATACAAATAAGAAAACCTAAAAAAAATAGTTTCAAGGTTTCTTAAACGTTGTTTTCTTTTGGATGCAATTCTAAAAAGGTCTAAAAAGGATTTGTGCTCACATACAACACCAATTCAGTGTGGAAACCTTAACCCCACTGAGCTGCATTTTCCTTTAAAGGAATCAATGTTTTAAATCTCACACTCTTTGCTCACCTTTACAGGCGCAGCAGATAAAAGCTTGAATGTTGATGTTTCACATTCAACTTTAGTGTTTATAGTTCAAATTAGAAATATATAAATAAAAAAAAACAACCTCCAAATAGTTTTGAATCAGGCAATCGGAGGTAGAGCTCTGAAGACACAAATCCTTAAACTAAGAGATGCGAGGACGTGTTAGCAGGAAAAGTACACTGTAGTGATAATATTTGAATAATCTGATGTAATCCTGGCTTTGAAAATAAAGAGACAAACTAATGAACGGAACTTGATGTACGACTCGGAGCAGCAGCCATTACAGCTGCCAGACAAACGATGATATCCTCGGACATCCAGGCTGGCAAAAACACAATGACGGACAAACACAACATGGACACAAACCAGCACACTCACACACACACACACATAGCACCAAATAAAGCACATAAACAAGCCACAAGCATGATGTAAGAAGGCGCAATATCAGACATCACATAATTGAAGCTAAAGCCTGTTTTTTCGTCCAGTTAAGTGGGACAGCAGCTAAGCCCTGAAGATGCAGCGTGTTTACAATAACAGCTCAGATAGAGACACGGCGCTTTGCTGCCAGCCTCATGGATATTTACTGGAACCGTACACAAATACTCAGGCTCTCCTTAAAGTAACTGGCTGTTATTCAGCGAGACATCGCAGACTGCAGCTTTAGTTTAAAGGGCGGACATCTTTGTCAATAATAATCATCTGGACACAGAGGTATTGTTAAAGCCATGAAAACAACTCAGAAAAGGATCGTCACGTTCTTGAGTGCTGTTATTTCCCAACTGTCATCTGACAGCGGGCATAGCCAATATTTTCTGTTGATACCTACTACGTGTACAGCCACACTCTTGGGTGTGGAGGTTGTTACTGAGGGAAGAAGAACCAAATTTGGTCATTTTTATCACCAGTGAAAGTTTTTTAGACAAACAAGCACCAATTCATACCACAATGAAAGATCATTTTGTGTGTATTCATTAATTCTATATTTTACTTACTCTGCAGTGAGAAAAAGTCCAGAAAGTATTTAGTTTGACAGGAAGTCATAATTTGCTGCATTTGTTTTATAAAAATAAATAAAACCTACAGTCAATTCACGTGTAAGATGCATCAAGGTTTATCTCCAAAAACGTTGAACAGACGTGTGCTTTAACATGCACCCATGTTAAAGTACATGGACGCAAATTATTTGTTTACCGGTCGGAAACAGGACAGAAATTCAGCTGAGACATTTCAGATGGAAATATCAGAATGTAATCATGTTTGATTTAAGCTGTCAAAGTAAATCTCGTGGAACTCCAAGAGCTCAAAGGCATTAATGAGCGCGTCTGACACATCTGAATTTATTCTTTAGCTTATCAACACCTGACACACTGCTGTCACAAATTTATCTCTGAGAACAGAAAACCGGAGCAATCATTACAGGAAAAGCTTTAAAATTCCATCATCCACCGTTTTTCTTTCTCGTTTGTTTTTTTTCTTCTTCTTCTTCTTTTTTGGTGGTTAATCCCTGGATTCTTGCCGTCTGGAATTCCTCCACAGATTATCCTATGGCTTAAACTATAAGGAGGACAGAAGAGGAGGAGGAGGAAAGGCAGCAGCTCACCCTTCACTTCACATCTCCCTACTTTCTCTGCATTCTTTGCTTTTCCTCTCCTGCGAGGGACGGGGGGAAACAGACAGCCGGACTGACTCACAACAGCCCTGTGATCAGACTGACAACATGGCCTGGGGGCTCACAGAATGGCTCTATATAGATATACAGCTACTGCAGAAAGGTGAGACGAAGAAAAAGATAAAAGAAAAAAACAAAGCTGAGCCCCGGGACAGAGCCTTGAGGCGCTCCATCCAAGATGGTGGCACAGCAGTGGCGGCTTCCCCTCCGGGCTGCAGAAAAGACCCAACCAACCAGCAGCTTTGGAGCCGCTCCACTCCAGTTTACAGGCTGCCTTTGTCTGGCTGAAAACAATCACCGCCTCCCCTGTTTCCAATTTACAGGGAGAGGTGGCTCTTGTACAGTGGGATAATTGTGCATTTTGTGACGAGGCGGAGCCCTCCGCGATGGGGTGAGGCCGAGGTTATCCGGCCCTGACCGATGGAAGGGTGAAGGAGTTGAGCTGCTATTTTTAGACAACGTGTCATTTAAGCTTTCGGTGTGTTTCCTACATTGTGGCGAAGGGGTGAAACACAAGCAGGGACACGTGGACGACTCGGCTTCAGGAGCTACTGCATCCACTCGCAGATTCCAGCGTCACCGAAAATAAACAACTAACAATGCAGACGAGGGAAATGCACCAACAGATCGCAGGCGTTCCTCACCGGTGCTTTGGGGAAGTGTGTGCAAACAGTCACGCACTCAACGCTCGCTGCCAGACCACGGCCCCTGTGTGTGTGTGTGTATCATCGCCCGACCTGCGGGGCTGAGGAAAAGCTGAGAGAACCAGAGAGAAGTGATGCACAAAGAGAAGAAACGTGATGCGAGATCAATGTCTTATCAGGGGAGGATCGAGATGGAGAACATATGGAACATCTTTCCTCATCCATCCCATTCCCCTTCATCCGACACGTGGGAATTTTAACTCCTCATGGAGTTAACTACCAGCTAAACTTTTATAATGAGCTTCCTCTCCTCCAACTCTCTCCATCTTTCATGCTTCCCACTAAACCCACTGGCTTTCATGTCGATGATTTACTCAGATCATGTAGTCGGCCCAGCCAGTTGTGCTCGTTACCTTGAAGACGTTTCATGTGACGGCTGCATTTTCTCAGCGTGGACAAGCATGGGCATAAAAAACCCCAAAGTGGATTTACTTCTTATTCCACCGACTAAGAGAAAACAAATGAATGATAATATTTGCAACATATAAATTTGGTTTGCTCGTCACATTTTTCAGTTTTTGGTCGATTCATTGATCGCTTTAATCCTCTTGACAGCTTCTTCTTCTAACCTGGAAGTCGAAGCTAAACCCAAGCTTCTTGATCTGGATAATGTCTAGATGGCAAACAGGGCATTCAAATGACTTTGTTTTGGATTTTTGTTATTGCACACTGTGAATTGAAGAATATGTATTAAATCTAGTTCACACTCATCCAAAATTAGTTTAAGAAAATCACTAGAACAGTATCTTTGCTCTGTACCACAGCGCTAAATGCAAAGCCAACTTCAGAAGTGTTTCATAATTAGTGGAAGAATCAATAAATTTTTTTTTAATTAAAATTATGTAATGAAAAACTGATGGAAAGGTTTAGGAAAATGAGTTTTGAAAATTGAAAATTTGTAGGAATCTTGTCTGATCTCCTCCAAGTAACAAAACCATGCACAGATTAGTCATCTGCTGCTGAAGCAGCAGTGGGTAATTCAGATTAATAACCTGTGCTTTTGTGGTAATCTATGAATGATCCAGTTTGGGGTTTTTTTTGTACCACAGAACTTAAAACCATCAATTATTAACTGACTGAGGAAGTTGCTTCCCCTTTTTTTCTTTCTTTTCTTTTTTATACCAGAGATGGGTACAAACAGACGTCAATTTTTAAAAATTTATTACAGTATATTCCGGTTTAGCAAGTATTTGTTCTAGACATTTGCTAAAACGCCAAAATAATTTTATTTTAGGTGTCGTTCTTTAGCTTGGGTGCAACGAACTTGGCTAATAAAGCTCATCCTGACGTTTTAGCATTAGCAGAAAAAAGATCCTGCCTTTACGTTTCTGTTTAACCAACGACAAGCAACTGAATCAGGTTGTACGTTTATATCCAACGTTGGAGTAAATACCATAAATCAGATATTTTTACACAATGCCATCATTCTTTTGATGCAAATAGGGATAAATTTAATGAACGGCATTTTTCGAGAAGTTGCAATTTCATTGCTCTGGGTTTGCTGCACTCGTCTCAAAAAAAAAGAAAAGAGCCTAAAATGAAAAATAGTAAGTAATAGTAATTTAAAAAACCCAAATAATTATTGTGAGAAAGAGAAAGGTTTTGACTCATTCAGCCATTGTTCGATGGAAAAAATGCAGTTTACCTGTCTGCTCCAGCAGCAGTCTAAATAAAGTAAGAGTATATCATCTGTCTGACATTCCTCAGAGAACCTGTTTGGTCTGGAAGCAACTCATATACAGCTGACACAGACTTGAAGGTTTACAAAGAACAAAAATACGAAAACAGGGTTATGAGCAGCAGGACTGTAATAAATCCAGACCAGAATTTCAAGAAGGACGTGAAAAATGTTTGGCAGAGAGGAAGATATCAACCTTTTCCAAAAAAACACCCTGCAAAAACTGGACCCGCCATGTTTTCAAAACAATAATAATGCACTTTGTTTTGCTTTGGTTCAGACCGAAAAATAAAAGCTGCTACCGGTTCGGCTTTGATGTGTGCAGCCCTGACCCGAGAAAGGACGAGTCAGCGAGTGTCAGACGGGGACACGGGCCGGGCCAGGAGGAATTTACAGCTCGCTTAAATCACAGCGACCTTAACTCCCACCAAAACCCACATCAAAGCTGTCCACTTTCAACAACATGTATGTGGTAAGTTGTGTTTCATTAAACGAGAAGCTGACTTTCATTAACACCAGATGTGAACTCCAAGAGCGTCTAGCGAGATGTCGGCGGATGAGGACGATATGGGCGAAGCTGAAACACAAATCATCATTGGGACGTTAAGTAAGTCGGACACATGTAATCTACACTTTTATGATTTATGCGTCCCATTAAGCCCTCGGCTCCCCCCACCCGGGTTCATGCGGCCATTAATATGAGTTATAACGGTTTTAATGAGAGTCGTGACAGAGTCCGTGCGCCTGGTCCCTGTCTGTGTTGCTAAGGTGTTCCACGCAAAGCTGAGGAAAAAGCTAAACATGCCACACATTGTCCAAATCACAAGACTTCACATATCCCAGAGCGAAGAAAGGAGATTGAACTTGGAGCTGAAATCGTGAAGATGTGTTCAAGCTGCAGCCGAACAGCAAATGCCGCTCTGCTAACGTGTGCGGCGGAATGAAAAGAACTTGGGCGGAGACGACGAATTGATGTAAAAGCAGTAAGTCAGACTGCTGCACATGTGTGGTGATTAGAAATGTGTGCCACATTGTTTCTGATGAGCCTTTCTTCCTTTCTATACCTGCGATCTTCACCTCATTGCAGGTTGGATCTCTGACCGCGTTGCGTTTCCTCTGAATGCATCGGTGGGCAGAAATACAAGTGGTGAGAGTCAAGCCTGGTTTATTTGTGTAGCAAATTTTAGTAACAAGGCAGCTGAAAGCGCTTTACACTATAAAGACATCATTCAGTATCCAATTAAGAAACAAACATTACATCAAATGCAATCATGCACATCCACTGTATTGATCGATGTTGCAGTTGATAGGAATCAAAGGCAACTGCAACAGCTGGGGGTTTAGTGTCGGTTTAAAAGAACTCAATGTTCGGCTGTTTTACAGTTTTCTGCAAGTTTGTTCCAGATTTGTGATGCATAGAAGGTGAACAAGAACCAGAACCAAACACAGAGAGGCAGCAAAGCTGATCTGATCTGACAGACCTGGAGGTTTGATACAACAGATCTTTGTTTTGAAAGCCTTTTTTTGTAAAAGCCTGGCTTTTACAAAAAAGAACCAGAAACCAGAAAGCATAGCTTTTACAAAAAAAGGTTAAAGTTAGCTCAAAGAAAGCTAAAAAAAAAAAAAAAAAAATCAAAAATTGTATTAAAACTATGATTGATTTCATTAATCTTAATTTATGAATTGGTTTACCAAGTGGTTTGGGAAGCTCCAAACCACTTGGTAGTTTATGAAAGTATGACTCCCCAATGGAATTTTTTAGCAACATTTTCAGTTCAATTTCACTGTCGGATTTGAGGTATCAATAAATTACAGAAACAGAGTCTGGTTTGAATGAAGAGGGCGAGAAACAGAGAAAAGCTTTGACAGGATAAAACCAGCAACTGGCTAAAATGAACACGAAGAAACGGCTTCCAGTCGCCAAAGAACATCTTGAAGGTCCCTGAGATCTGGTTTACAGCTGGGTTATGGTGTAAAACAATATCCTAGGCTTTGAAGCTCTCAGACAACTGTTCAATCCATCATGTGAAAACGGAAAGAGGAGAGCACAGCTGCAAACCTGGACTAACTAAACCAAACTCAGCCCAGCCAAACAAAAGAGTTGCAAAAAACACCGGTGTCATTATTCTGTGTCTACATGCGGTTTATTTTTTTATTATTACTATTATTATTTTTTGTAGCTCTCTCGCCTGTACGCCCCTCACTTTCACAAACAAACATGGAGCCACCCAGATTCTATTCTACTTTTTGTGTGCTTTTCTTCCAGCGTTGCAGCGCCACCGATTGGTCTGGCATACTAACTGCAGTGTTTTCAGTGGCGCTCCATCCTGACCTGTGAAATGCGCATTTTTTATTAATCGTTTACAAAAACGTAACACATTCGTAACATTAACTGCTACTCCTACTTTTAGGGAGTTATTTTTTTTTATTGAAAACAAACTAAACTACATTACATATTTAGAACCAAACAAGTTCAATTCTAAGATATTATATAAATTTATGAGCAGAGGACAGGGCTTCAAGCAGCCAAGAGGCTCATGATGGTGACTTCAACACAGGATCTGTGGAAGATCTGAAACATTTTATTTCAAACTGGGCAAGGAGGAAAAGAAAATAAAAAAAGACATTGCAAGAGACTGTCGCTTAAAATCCAAATAAAAAACACTAAAGTTTGTCTTTGCACTGTTGCAAAATGTGGAAAGGTCCAGGCAGGATAAATACCTTTGGAGGGAACTGTTTATGCATGTGGGGAAAATAAATCTGGTTTGTATAGCTTATCGGCTCAGCCGTTAAACTGGCAGAGCACCTGAGGACCTGGTGACGTTTTTAAAGCTCACAGTTCAGCTCTGGCAGAAACAAGGCTTCATATTGGGTCACAGTGCTACAGAAAATCACCATTCCACTGTGCAAACATGGCCTTGCAAACAGGTAGGAGATAGCTCTGTGTGTGTGTGTGTGTGTGTGTGTGTGTGTGTGTGTGTGTGTGTGTGTGTGTGTGTGTGTGTGTGTGTGTGTGTGTGTGTTGTCATTTCATGTTGCCAGCAGCAGACACAGCCTCACTGGGAAGGCGTCAGGGCTTTATTTATTCATCAACCTTCCTGGAACGGGCAACAAGAGACAAGGTCAATACATATTGTACACATGTGTGTGCACGCACAGAGGACACACACACACACACACACACACACACACGCACACACACACGCACACACACACACACACCAACGCACACGCACTCAGGCCACCTATAGACCAGTATACAGTAAATACTTTCCTGGGATCCCTCTGCCAACATGTGTGCCGTAATGAGTTCTGTTCAGACACTTGTTGGCCGAGAATCTGAGCCCAGAACGAACACAGACCCCGTTAAAACACACTCGCGATGCATTTCCTCAATAAATGCCCCGCATAGGCTGACTCAGCACGCAAAAGAAAAAGAAAAAAAAACTGTGGAAAAAGTGGAGATTAAGAGGAAAACAAAGGTAGAAAACATGCTGTAGGAGGAGCTATGTGCACACAAGCAGAAGAAAGAAAAAAAAAAAACACTCCTTTTACGCACATTACTTTACATCTGGCTCCTCTTAAAGGAGTAGTATGAGCTAAATGTGGCTTTCGGAGTGTGATCTGTTCAGCGCTTTGAAAGAAGACTCAGCGTGAGTCCGTGCACACACACACACACACACACACACACACACACACACACACACACACACACACACACACACACACACACACACACACACACACACACACACACACACACACACACACACACACAGTCGCTGTCAGACACACAAACCACACGCAGCTGTTGTGCGTCTACTGAAGGGCCACGTGAAGGACAACAGCACACAATTACCAACAGAGGTAGATGCATATATGTGAGTGAGCTTGGAAGAGTCACAAGTTTTTTTCAGTGGAGATCCTCAGACTGTGTGTCTGCTTGATGCGCAGCGACTCGCGGGATCTGGCTGCAGAGTGAAAATAAACCTGCGTGTCAAACCCAATTGCAGATTGTGATGATGAAACAGCAGCGCCGAATCCAAACGCTGTTCCACCTCGATGCACAACGGCCAACACTCAGCGCCTGCACTCCTTCAGGTTTCTGCAGGACATCTGGTGGACTTGTTGAGCAGGACGCTCCTGAGCGAATCTGAGTGAGGAGGAGGAGGAGCGCCCAGAAATGAAGGGGCTGCTGACCGCGCAAAGACTTCAAACGGTGCAAACAAGTAGATATTGCCTCCCCTAAGCGTACACAGAGGCACTATCAGTGCACAACAGGTCAGCGCGCCCTTGAGTTAACACCAAGAGACTAAATGAAAGCTGGTATTTGTCCTGCAGATGTGCAAACCCACAACATTTGACAAAAAACATGTGCTTAAAAAGAATCCAGCTGACTGAGGAGGTCCACCCCGAAACCAGACCTCAACATGCTTAAGTAATTCTCCAAATATGTCATTGTAAGGCCTTCAGCAAACACTTTCTACTCTTGATTTCAAAGTGCAGGCCTGTTCAATCAGAAATAGACTGCACAAGTTAAACTGGAAGTAAATCTGCATATAGAGCAAGGCCGGGACTTCCAGGATCAAGTTGTTTTCTTTGGGATGACAGATCAGAAAACAAGTTTTCTATAAACCATTCAACATTCCAGGAACTTTTCCTGGAATGTGAAACCAACTACAAAGCACAAAGGTGTGAGAGTCATGGTTTGGGAAAGCTTTTACCAGAGTAGGATTTGTCCTGCTCATCATGACAACAACCCAAAACCCCAAGACAAAAGTCCCAGACAGATAAACAGCACAGATCTAAAAACTGCAGCAGTTATCCAAACCACTGGTGTTCTTTCTCCTTTAAATAGGACATTTTAGTTGACAAAATGAAGGCGGAGATGAAGGAAACACGAGAAAACAAGGATTGACTTGTGAAGTTCTACAGATGTAATAGAAATATAAATTCCAGACAGAAACCGTATTTGGTACCATGAAAAGTTGACATAATTCGCCCTGACGTCTCTCCCTTAAACAAAATCTCTCCGTTTCAGGGTTAATTGGGAACTCTGGTGAGGAGGTCAGAGGAGGTCAATGAGGTCAAGAGGAGAGGCTGGGGAGCAGGAGGAGTGAATCTGAAGGCCACAGCGGTTCACCGTGTGGAATGTGGGCTCAAGCAACAGTTTATCTCAAAGTTCGCCCACAAATTTGTGCTTCAGTCACTCAAAACTACAAAAAAGGAATGATTATCGTAAATCCTTACAACTAAGTGGGTAGAATAGTTCACAAGGTGAACTGTATACAGTTAAGTTTTTTCTTTAAAAACAGAAATACCTTGTTTTATCTATTAAGAATGCCTTCAGCTTTTAATTATATGCAACATCACAGTAATGATACTAATTATATTTTCAGGAATGTGTTTTGAGGAATATGAGTGGACTGACTTTTCTTAGTTGCAAAATAATTTTTTCTTTTGGATGCAGATTATTTAAAAAACTAAATCCTACTTGTTTAGTATGTTTAGTAGGAACCAATGTGCAACAAATAGTTTTGTTTTTGTTGCACATTGGTTATAAAACTTTAAATGCTTTTCCATTTTTTAAACTACATTACGTATTTGGAAGAAAATTGGAGCAATTCTAAGAAATTGTAGTTTTTTTATGAGCAGAATTGGGGAAAAAAGTACAAGCAGAAGTTTTACATATGTAGAATAAATGTACAAATTTTTCTATCTCAGCAAAACAAAGCTGACTAGATTTATGTTTCCAACTGTTAAAAGGTTGTGATTTTTCTGCAGAACACAAATCAACACAGGGATAGCATGGACAATTGTTACAGATAAGATCTGCTCCCTCCCCCAAAAAGGGGCGGTCCTTATATCAGCTTTGGAAAACTAGCAACCCTGCTGCTAATGCTATAAGATGCTAACAAAGCAGAAGATGTTCACAGATGGTAAATTAATTCAATGCTGAGACATCTACCTGTTTAAAAATTAGGCAAAACATTTTGGTTGTTTCATACCACATTTTGAGTTACTATTGGGAAACTATATCTGCCATGACAAGTTAGATGGTCGGCTCTGCATCCCCAGACCCAGAACCAAACATGGAGAAGCAGCATTCAGCTTCTATGCGTCACAAATCTGGAAAAACCTTCTGGACAACCGCAAAACAGCCGAAACACTAAATTACTTTAAATCTAGACTAAAACCCAACTGTTTGGAGTTGCTTTTGAAACATAACACAAACATTTGACTTCACTAAATAACATTTAAAAGTGGGTCAATCAGTGCCATTTTTTGCCTATTACACGTTTGGCCATTTCTAGTTTTCCCCCCCCATCATTCACTCAATTATTTCAAATATATATATATGAATAAAGACAGACTTCATAAGCAAATCAGGCTGTCGGGATTGAGCTGATTGAGTCAACAAACCTGAGAGCAAAGACTCTGCTCTCTACTTTTGAAAATGGAGAACCAGTTGCTCCTACCGCTCCATTGTTCAGGCACTCAGAACCAATTATGGTTGTACATAATGATACTTTAGTAGACAGAAAATGCAGGTAGACGAATCAAAACCGAAAACAGATCCAGTTAGACTGCCGCATCAGGTAATTGTGCACATATTTACCTATTTGGAATAAGCTTGACAGAAGTGGTTATGTATATATATTATTCTTTCATATGAACTGTACAGCATGGGTTTTCAGACCTATTATGAGACAGCCAAGTGACAGACAGAGCAGTAATTGGAAAGTTATGAGAAAGGAAAACAAAGCAGAGAGCACGTTGTGAATGAAGGAGCAAACAAACAGAAGATGACATTCGCTTAAGGTTCAAGATAGATGGGGAGGGAGCCGAAGTCAAACAGCAGGGAAAACACAGGAGAGAATGAAATGTCACAATAAACATTTAGCAGGAGAGGCGTCAGGAAGGAAAATGTATCTGTCTCTATCGCTCTCGAGTCGGCCGGAGCTCTTTGAGGCGGCAGCGTGGGTGGTGCAGGAGGATAAGGTGCTCGCGTCTCAGCGGAGAGCGACACAGGCTAACTGGTCTGAACTCGGCGGCTAGTGCTAACCTTTATGGGTTACGCAGCTGGTTTGATGTGGAGCCCACACACAGCGGCAGGATGACGAGCAGAGTGCATCGGCCACACCGCCGCAGAGGGAAGGAGGAGGATGTGGGAAGAGCCGGGCGGCATGACTGTTTATGTGAGCATAAGAGGGCCTCGTGAGAACGGGATGCGTGTGAACGTGATGTGGGATGATCGGGGGTACCGACATGCTTGAGTGTTACTGGATCTGTGCGTGTAATGGAGGGGTGGTGGATGAGGGGGGGTTTAGCGCACGCGCTGGCCCAAACATACGCGCAGGTGGGACAACAATGGCTTTGGCTGCGAGGGTGTGAGAACAGATCAATGTGAGGTGAAACACAGGCGGGACAGTGAGAGCTCAGAAGACGGGTCAGAGTTCAGGTGAAAATTATTAGTTATTGAGAAGCCCAAAAATGTAAAAATGAAAGAAAATAATAAAAATCGAGCAGCAGCCGGAGGAGAATGATGGATCTGGCCCCGTCCCAGCTTTGTCTTTGGTCTCAGGGGAGGGGAGGCTGGCAGAGGCAGGCGGCCAGGCGGGCGGGCGGCTCCTGGCCCCGCTCCAGGCCACACACTGTGCCACGTTGCCCGGGAAAATGGCCCCGGCTGATGGGTGGTGGAGCGATCCCAAGTCCAGCCCTCCCAAAGCACTTCAGCCTGGCCCCCAGGGGGCCCATTGTGCCTGGAGCTCCACCACTTGACACATCTGGTCCCTTCAGTTTGGCGAGGACTCATCCACCATGAAACTGTAGCCGTGGGGGCCCACAAAGATGTTTGTGCAAGAACCTGAACCTGATTGTACAAACAGCGGAGTAAATGTTACAAGTTAAACTTCTGAGTGGTGCCTCATTCGCAGTTAGTGAAGTAGTTAGTCTGAGGCGGATTTCTAATGGAATCCCGACACATTCAGGTTCCAAAGTGGGATTATCCTTTAAAAGGTTATGAATTAATAATTTAATTTTGTGCACATAAACAGACTGTTTCATGCCCATTTTCTGCAACCACTTGGTATCAGTTCCTCTTTCACGATAAGTATTTTCAGAAATTATGGATACAAGTAGCAGTAAATTCACAATAATCTAATTTGCAACATAATTTTGTTTATTTTCTTAAGACTTTGTATTAAACCCAATAAAGGCTGAGATGGACTTAAAGTTTTATCACCACTATTGTGATAACAAACATGACAATTCGGGTGAAATGATTATATAACAGCAAATCAAAAACTAGGCTCACATGTGAATTAAATGGCTTTTCAACATTATACATAGAGGCAATCGAAAGTGCTTCCAGTAGGGAGGAACAATATAAATTTAAAGTATAAATCAGGATACTTTTTGAAAAATGAAGAGGACGGTGAGAGTAGAAGAATATTTAAAAATTAACTACCAAACAACTCAACAACTTGCAACAACTTGAATCTCAACAGGCAACATTAATGTGACAAAAACTGCATTAAATCCAATTTTCAAATGTATTGATTTAATTGATTGCTCTTACAAAATGCTAAAAAAAGGATAATTTAAATGACCATCATGCTAACTTTCTTCCCCCAAATAACAATAAATTGTACAATAATTTTCCTCACCTGTGTCCTGCAATAAATTTTAATTTACGACCCACAAAGTGGGAAAATGGATTTGTACCAGTTTAAACTCTAAAGACGATCACCACCTATTAGTATAAATCTTTGACATAGATTTCAGAAAGGATAAAAACAATTCAAATATTAAGATTATTAAAATTATGAGAAAATATATACGTTTTTTTTTTTTTACCAACAAAAGTTGTTAAACTACAGATGAGGTTTCAGTGACAATCAAAAGGTGGCGGCTCTGGATCTGATTTACTAACCAGCTGGTGATGGAAATTGCCACACATGAACGTTAAATATTCAGATCTTAATGATGAATACTTGAAAGGTCTGTTATTTTTTAACTGTATTCTTGTGAAAGGAAACAGCTGCTGAATAAGAGCAGGCACAGTGGTTCTGACTGATGCAATCATTTGTGGGTAAAATGTGTGTTTCTGTGTGTGTCGGTGCCAACTAATTAGATCTCTTACAGCAGCTTCCAACTCAGACAATGACATCTGCCTAATTAAGATTTTAACAGCTTATTTTCCCAACATCCTCAGCCAGCAGGTTTAACAGATCCACGAGTCGACTTGGCTCAGTCGATAGGAAACAGACTGAGCAACTTCGAGGAAGTGGGTCAACTTCTCTGAACTGCAAGCGCCGCAGAAATATCAATGTGAAAACTCACCAAGACTGAACCAATGCCAGTACACTTTTATAAGATTAGTATTTGCAGGAAGTTTTCAAAATTGAAAGTGAACAGTCACAATTAAAATGAAGTGTTTTCAGCATGTTGCCTTGAGCCTCTTGTATTTTTAAGACTTTCTTAGATAGAGTGGCTTGGGTTACCCGGAGCTGCACTGGACCCCCGCCTACTCACAGCTCGGTTTTCACATACTTTTCTGTAGAACGTAACATGGTTATAAAATTCAGAGAGTAACGTCATATCCTGATTGCTTAGTCACAATTGAAGGGAAACGTGACCGAGCAACCCTTGCTGAGCCCGGCCCATCACCTCGCAACCCAAGTAGAGCTCCAGCATATTTGGTCAGCTGGTTTTTGGCTGCTGGAAAAGTCCTTAGATGCTGACTTCCCATGCAGAAACCACTTACTGCATTCTTGTTGGTTGTTCAGGAGGCTCCACTTCTCCTTTTCAAAGATGTACAGTTGTTTAATTGAACACCCACTTTAACATTTGAGTGTAAACATGGAGTTGGAGGAGCGTGGACATCATCATCTTATTTGAATTTAAAGTGAACATAAGTACTAATACAGCTTGTTTCAAAGGGAGTTTAAAATAGGCAGAACTGACCAGACTAAAATATCATTACCTAAGAATTATTTTGTGCAATAAATGTAATGAACATGTTTTTCCATTGCCTATAGACCCATCCTAACTTGTTCTAAGAAGTATAACTGGTCAGCTTTAAAAAATATGTACCTTCAATCAAAATAAAAGTTGATATTCAAAAGAATAAATCTTTAAAGCAATAATGAACATGGAATTGGAAAAGGGTAGAATACAAAGAACAAAGCAATGTGTGGGTGAACACACATTTATCACATAATGTCTTCATTTATGTGTCACAGTTTGAAGGCAGCTCAATCTGACAGACGCTTGTTCTCCAGTAACCTGGATAAACCAATCGGATGCCAACCAAGATTGCACTACTATTACATCACAGAAAACCATATAACAGATGCTTTCTAATTCTCAATACTGTACATTCTGCCCCAGGGTGAAGTCTGTGTGGGTATTCATATCCAGCGTTTCCAAAAATGACCTCGATGCTGATCCTACAATCACTGAGTCTCGAGTTACGGCCAGTCCTCCTTCTCTCAGTCTCCGCTGAGATATAAGGTTACCACTGGCTCCAGACTCTGCTCCTGTTCCCCTCACCTCTGTCTCACCTGACCGGCGGACGGCACCAAGCATGGGCTGAAATGTGAGGATGAGAAGCCGGAGACCGGATGGAGGGAGGAGGACAAAGACGGTGAATGAAAGGGTGGAGTGGGAGTAGACAGGCAGAGATTTGTACAGCGGGAGACAGCGATGGGATTCACTGATTGTCTGTCCACCTGTGAGACCGCCGCTACGAAAACAGACAAAATGTGGGCAGTAACGGATTTCAGCAGACTGAAACCTTAGGAGGAAGATGGGGGGCGGGGGAGGCCCCACACGACATCTTTATCGAAATATCCTGGGGGCCTCAACAGGGTTGGGCACACACACACATATGCACACGCATTCACCTCTGACCTTTCCCCTCCCCCCAAATGAGCCCCACATAGATGAGGTCATCCAGCAATAGGTCAGACCCCACTGGAGGAAAACAGGAATGGAGAGACGGTAAAAGGAAAAGGAAGTTTGTTTTTGCCCAAAAATCGTCCGTTTTTAGACAAAAGGAAGTTTCTCTAGATGAGACTGAAGTCAGTTTTTCAAACTAACAAAACAAAAATCCTGACGAGTGGAAAGTTTTTAACTGCAGCTGCTTCCTGCTGTGTTTCTCAGACATATTTACCCACTTCCTCTCACAAGAAGCACATATTTATGAGAAAGAGAGTTCTGTTCAAAACTTCGAAAATCGCCTCTACATGTTTTGCTTCTAAGGAACCAGATTTGATCGAGAATACTGAAAGTTTTTTCTGTCTCTAAAGATGTTTTCTTTGGTGATTTTCAGAGTCAGCAATATAAGTGGCATGTCTTTGAGGCCGACTGCTGGCAAAGGGTCTAAAGATTCAATTTAAAGATATCTAGGAACAACCAGCTTAGGAAACTGAAACGCTAGGATGAAACGATGCTTAATCATGACTGGGGTTTGCAAATCATCTAATCTTGGAGCGCCGTTTATTTTCCTCAATTCCTAATTGGCTGGAGGAAGACCGTGAAAGTTAGCCTCTGCCATAGTGCTAAGATAGTTCTGACTTTGCAAATTAATGCATTTCAAGGCACATTTGGCATTTTAAAAACTTAAAATAGATAATTCTGAGTGTTTTTAGAAGGTATCTCAAGTATTCGTAAATTTTAGCTATTTGCAGACAGTTGTAGTCCTTAACTAAAGCCACAAGGAAATTGCTTTAAAGCAATTCAAGTGGCAATCCCAAAGAATCTTGATTTCATTTTTGGTTTGTTTGATTTGTTACTGGATCATCAGTGACCAGTCACAATGAGATATTAAGGTGGAGACAGAAGCTGTGTCACCAACTTAGACACCTCTGCGATACATTTAGAAACTGGTTGACACTCATCTGGTGATATCATCAATAGCATTTTAAACTTCACTTGTGTTCATCTCAACTAATTCTGCTCCTGTGATTTTGTCAGATGACAGAATCTGCTGTAATCTGTGTCATCGTGCATTCACCTCCAGCTTTCTCCGTTTCTTTTGTTGTCTAACTCTTCTGCAGCTGAGCTTGTAATAATGGCTGCAGAAGCAACATCAAAGGGCAGCTACAAGAGTCATCATCCTGTTTTTATTTGCATTCTTTTCTCTTCTTATTGATGCTAAATTAGCAATTTGAAATTAGGTTCGACCTTTTCACCGGCGGTAAGATTAAGATAAAAATAGATCTGCTACAAAAGAAGAAGGCAGAGAGCGGAGTCAGAGGTACAGATAGTTTGCAGATGAAAACAATTTGGCACATGCTTTATTCTTCCTCTTTCAGACGGAGTCTTCTTCCTTCCTTCCAAGTCAATGTTTTCCTGAAGTGTGTAATCCTCTCTGGTCTCTGCTGTGCTTTCATCTTTCTCCTCCCTCAGTCTTTCAACATCTTTTAAGACAGCAGATTCCTCCTTCATCATTGCACCATCTCTCTCTGAATATCTCTCAGCAGCAATCAGAATAATAATAAACAGCCACTGTGATGCATTAGGGACACGTGCAGTTGTGTTGGAAAGTGGCGTAAAAAAAGGGTGTGTTTTTTTTTTTCATTCATCACGGCAGTTTTTGCACTCAGCATCTGATTCACCGAAAGAGTCTTGTAAACGTATTCTTTGCTGTCTTTTTGGTCAGCAGTGGTTTTCACCCTCAGATTCCCCAATGCTTGCAATTTTTGCCCTGCTTCTTATTGTTGACTCATCAACTGACCTTAATTCGGGCAAGTGATGCCTGCAGAAATTCACGTGCATTTCTGGGTTCTTTAGTAGGTTGTTGTGTGTCTGTAAAAAAGGTTGGGGCGCACCGTTTCTGAGCTTTATGGCTACGTCCCTGTATTCCAATCCCTTCTCCCAAAGACAAACTCTCATTTATACCCTTAGTACTCTTATGTGGTACTAAATCAGATTCTGCAGTTTGAATGGTAATGTTACATTTTATTTAACTCTTACATCACTGGCGTGAGACATGAGTCATAATTCTGTATCAGACGAAGCCACATCCAGTAATTCAGGAGGTAAAAATTATTGTCGGCTACTGCTGCTCAGCAACTTTAAAATCGAACCAAAGCTTTAAATTCGAACCAAAGTCGGCGGCGGCCATTATTACTTCCATTAACAATAAGCTGATGTGTGACGTCTGCTCTTCTTCTGAGCTCACGGGTTGCTTTCAGGTCGTAAAACGTTCACAAAAAAGTCTGATTGCAGTTGCATTTAATTAGTATGAACAACCACTCACACACCTACACCCCCCCACACACACACACACAAATGATTTCAGCAAAAAAAGAGAGAAAACATCAGGAGCTGCTTTTCAACATAGCCGAGTTACAATCCAAACTTTTTGTTTTCTGTTTGTCCATAGCCAAGTAAATTTACCAATATATCCATCTAATTTAATGAATCTATACAAGCAACTAGCTTCATTCAGCTATACTTTAATTTGTTAAGATCCTTCCATCCATTGGCAACTTAGAATAATCCAATAAAAGCCACGTTACACCAGAGAACCAGGAGAGAACACGTGCAGGTGGTGTAGGAGTAGGAGAGAACAGGAATGGGAAGAACATATAAACTCTATGCAGACCCCAGTGCTACCAACATCGTTCAGCCCTCTAATTCATCAAGATGCACGTAAATCCCGATCTCACATTTGAGTTGAAAACTTTCCAGTCATTGCTTTCTTTCTGAGAGACCGTTACACGCATTCTGGGTTGATACTCTAAATCGATCATCATCACTTCCTGAGCAACTTCCATCCGAGTCCTTGGCAGCCTCGGTTCATTCATTTTCACATATTTTTTGACTTCGGAGATGGAAATGGACGAAAACCATCAATGTCTAAAAGCCCAAACACTAAAAGTAAAGTTCAAATATGGCCTTAAAACTTCCTTTCCATCTTGAAAATCGGTCATAGCTTCAGACTGAATGTCTGTTTTGGAAGAAAACAATTCTTGTGACTTCACCACTGACAACCACATCTGCAAATACATGTTCAGAGCTCTTAAGAGAGCTTTTACTTGCACCCTGTGTTTTGCTTGAGCAGGAAAGAAGGAAAACAAGGACTTCAGACACTCAGCACTACAGATGCTTTTTGCTTCATCCATTTCTGTGTGTGAGTGAATGCATGTGTGTTTCTATTTTTAAACTCCATGGCAGCAGCAGCAGCAGCTGCAGACTCCTTATTTCTCTTTCAGTAAGTCCCAGAGACTTTGCACCAGCACAGGAAAACTCTCGGAGTGTGTGGCCGGGCACGTGTTCGTTTCCATTGTTGCAGAGGTGGAAAAACCTTCTGGAGTGTGAGGAACAAAGCACGCCTAAACGTTCTTGTTCCTGGAGATTTTTGTTTCTATTTCCATGGATGCGTCACTTTGACGATGTGAGGAGAAGAGACAGAGACAAGAGTAAACACATGCATAAACAATGACCTAAATGAAACCAGTGGGAGAACGAAGAACCAGATGGGACTCCTGCTTTTCATCTGATCTTTTTCCACACAATCACATGCTGCCATGAGGGCTAATAACACCTGTAATGCCTTTGTTTTCACAAGGAGAGATTTTCCCTCTCAACTCTCATCACTCAGCCTGTCCTGATAGGATGGATTGTTATGAATGGGTCTCAGTTTTTTCGCCCTGTCAGCAAAGTTTGATTCATAAGTGGGAGAGCTTGCCCTCATGGCTCCTGTTGACTACAATAGATGCATTACATAAACTTACAAAGCACACACACACAAGGGCTTGGAAAGGAATAAAGAGGCGATAAATGACAGAGGAAGTTGCAAAACTGAGAGAACAAAGAGAGGATGAGAGTCAGAAAACAGGAAGTATAGATGGAGGAAATGAGAGGAGGGAGAAAAGAGGAGGGGGAAAGAAAGAGAACTATGCAGATGCCTTGTTTCCGCTTTAGTCCACTCATAGGGTGACGTGCAAGTTTCCCCATGTGCATAAACGAAATGAAAAGGATGCTTTCTGTGTGGTTCAGTTTGACTGCTGACCATCAATGCTCCAGTGTCACAGCCCACATTTACCCAACCAGCCTCGGCTCTGCCTGGGGGACGAGGAATCCGATATCAGACAGAGGTTGTTCTGACTCATCCAGGAACTGAAATTATAATGACGCTCTCACAACAAACCCCATTCATAACACTGTCCCACAACCTCATATCAAACAGCGTGTCATCGCCACACAGTGCTTTACAACAGTATTCATGAGCTTCAACTGTTTCACATTTTGATTCACTACAATCACAAATGTCAAGATATTTTATTGGGATTTTATGTGATAGACAAAATGTGGTGCATGATTGTAAAACGTAAAAGAAAATAAAGTGGGTTTTTTTGTTTAGCAATTGAAATCTGAAAAGTCTGCTGAGCATATTTAGTCTGCCACCTTCAATGTAATATCCATAAAAAAATAAATTAATTAATTTAAAAAAAGTGGCAGACATCTTCATAAGTCCCCTGAATTATCAGAACAAGAAGACTGGAAACAAGAAAGTTATTGTTAAAAGAAAATCTACTGAAAGTCCATTTAAAGGTGCCATGTCAAATACATGGGAAACCTGTGAAAGACGGTGTCAAATAAGACACATAATTGGCTTTTTGGACTACAGAAGAGCCCTGTAATTGAAATTATTGTTGGGAAGCTGAAATGTTACCTCACACGTTACTGGCTGGTGTTGACAAAGCAGCCAATCCAGGAGCACCAACAAGAAAAACTGTTCATGCTTGATTTAGTGGTGGTGTTAAGATTATTTCCACTGGGTGTATCAGAGCAAATTGAGCTCCTCTGATTCTGCAGAAATACATCACTCAGTCAGAAACAACCAATCAGATCCAGGAGGAGGGTCTTAGCGTTGTCAATCACTCTCCTGCTCACCCCCTTCCACATGCTCTTTGCTAAGCTACAGCTTGTTAACCACAACACAGCCTGCCACAACTGCTAATGCTAGTTAGCATAGCAACTGATGACAGTAAATAAATGATTTTTCTGGTATGGTGAGTTGTTTTTCCATCGTTATTACATTAAGCGGCATACACAAGTTGATTGACAGCGCTAAGACATGCCTCCTGGCTTCTGATTGGTTGTTTTTGAGTAGTTCAGGGAGGAGATGGAGACAATCTTTTCACAGATTATCTTTTCTCATATTATACTGTCACAACATGGCAACGGTTTAAGCAAATCTGGAAAAACAGATTTTTGCAAAAGTTGCAGCTTTAAAAAAAACTTTAGTAATGTAGTTAAAGTTTTAAGCCTTTTGAAGCACTTTATTTTTGTAATTGTTTTATCTCATAAGTTTAGCAAAAGCCAGTATTTTAGTGACTATTTTTAAACTCAGCATGAACCCAAAAGTAAATAAAAACACATGTGGAGAAAGATTATAGAAAAAAAAGGTACGACACACAGGCAAAATGATGCACACCGCTGTCTGTGTGGAGTTTCTATGAACTCGGGCCTAAACAACAAACAGCATGAAATATTCAGTGAATTTTTCAACATGTGCTCCTTCCCATTTTGCACATGTAGAAGTGCAGAAAGAAATGTTGGGAGAGAGAAAGAGGGATGCAGGAGGAAGGAGGAGGAGGACGAGGAGGGGGAAGGAGTCAATGAGGGCAAAGGTTGAGCGAGCAGCAGGAGAGAGAGAGAGAGAGAGAGAAAGAGTGAGAGAGAGAGAGAGAGAGAGAGAGAGAGAGACAGAGAGAGAGAGAGAGAACCCAGCTGACTGTTCCAAGCTACTCCCCTTAGCAACAGCCCAGGCTCTGCTGTCGCCTGATTGGCCGGCCCTGACAAGTCCTGTCGGCCAATCAGGGGTCTCCTTACAATCCTGCATTGTGGATTTGATTCTCACCATGGCAACACTAGCCTGATCCTAGCTCTGGATGAGGCCTGTGCTTCTCCATGCACACTGTGCTGCACATACAGCACAAAGCAGAGCGAAGCTGATGAGCTCAGCCACAGGTAAAAACAACTCGCATGGCAGAAGCTGCAGCTCTGCTCACATCTGGACAAACTGCCACCAGCTGTGAAGCTCACAAGGTGGCATGGAGAAGAGTTTAACTCCATGAATTCACAGCGAGAGGAACGAGAAAATTCATCTTTTATTTCCGCCTCCGCGGTGAACTAATGCTCATCCTCTCTGAAATTGCTCCCAAGCATTTACCTCCAGCTTCTTTCACCTTTGGGGAAATAATTGCATTTTAATTTGTCTGTAAAAGGTCATGCTGCCATTTTTCTTCTTCTTTTTTTTTTTTAATATGGGGGAATTTCAGTGATTTTCTCCTCATGTGGTTGGAGCAATCACTGCCATAGTTTAAAGTAAATCACATCACTTATATTTCAATAATACTGATGAAAAACCAACATTTCTCAATATGCCTTGAGTAATACTGTATTTACAGAAAAATCTAAACTAAAAGATGATCAATTAGCTGTTATTTAATAACAAAAATTCCTTCTTAAGCATAAATAAGTAAAACCATTAAGTAAATGAGGTAGCAATTAATAAGCAGTTCTCTGCAGTGCTGCTATTTGCAGTGATGCAAGTATAAAGGCTCATTTCAGTTGGTTAATTTGGCCAAATTAACACAGCAGTTGTGTTCAGTTTCTTTTTTTTTTTATGCCGTCATTCAAACTATTAATTAAATGTTCTGTGTGAACTCCAAAGTGGCCCGCATGCGCAGAAGAAGAATGTAGAGGTCACACAACAGCGCACTGTTTGCGGAAGTAATAATTGACGGTGCCCTCAATGGATCAAATGTAAATTTGCTTAGAGTCGACAGTATCGTAAGAAATATAAGAAAAGGGAAAACACAACTAACAGTGATGGCTTTTGCAGACTTCTGTAGAGAAGTCTCTTTGGATGTGTAGACAATGACGCAAGAGTAGAATAAAATGCGTCAAATAAAAATCTCCCACTCCCCAACAACCCAGACTTTGTGGCAGTGTGGGTTGTTCAGACTGCCATGTAAAGCTGGATATAGATTGGATATGAGCAAAAAGATTTAAAAAAAAAAATTGGACTTGGGTCAGATTTACCCGCCGTCATGGCCTCCAGTCAGCTTATTAACAAACTAACGTGCCAACTGTAGCTTTAAAACTTTTTCCCAAAGTGGAAATATTTCCAGTCTTTCAGCAGGCAGCAACAGGTGGGGGCAGGGACAACACCAATTTACTCCATTCTCCTTACAATTGGAAATATTCCAGCCATTCATGCACTTTGTTTACCCTTATAAAATGGTAAGAACTAGGAGTGTAACTAAAATGACATTGGTGTGGCAAGTGTCGCTTTGAAAATGGTCTTTTAACCATTTTCACCAAACTGTTCCATACTGAAGCTAAAAAGGAGCATCTCTAAAAGCTGCCTCCAGCCGCTCGGGGACTACAAATCAAGCAGTCTTTATTTTGTTTAAATTTCTGGCTGAAATCCAGGGATTCATTCTATCAACTTGGTCCAATGTATGAAACTGAAACAAATTATACATCTGAAATGATGCACAGTGACAGCCCCTGCTGGTTTTCACTTTAAATCTTGAAGCGAGCTGGTACCAGAGACCATCCATCATCGCTACATCAAACTCTTTGAGTTCTGTAGCCAGCTTAGTCTTACTTAAGACAACCTTTGCAATGTCTTTGTCTCCGAGCATCCGAGCGACGCAGTGACTGAACTGTGGCCAACTCATATGCAAACCTTTCAGAAAACACTCAAAAATGGATAAAAGGGACCTGAGTCCCAGCTTAATGTGAGCATTTTTATATAAGAGTTATGTTTTCATTAGGACTGAGGTCAATAATTACCAGCAGGCAACAAAAAACCTGGTTCCTATTCACACCTGTTACCTGGTCAGTTCCATTCAATTCAAATTTGGAAATATTTCATTGATCCCAAAGTGAAATTAAATGCAACTCATTTTAATTCAATTCTTCAAAGAGTTACTGTAGATAGTGATGCTGCTGACAGGAAAGATCTCTTGTAACAGTCTGTATTACAGCGCACTTGAAGAAGCTTCTGACTGAAGACACTCTGTTTTCCCAAGACAGTTTCATGAATAGGATGGTCAAGGTTGTTCATAATTTTCTTGATTTTATGAAGAATCCCGGTTTGCATCATCCACAGTCGTCCCCAGAACAGAACCAGCTTTCTTTTCCAGAATGCTGAGCCTCTTCAGGTCCGTTTAGGTCAGAAGTGCATAAAGTTCTTCCACCAAGAACAGAAGCATGCATCTACTGCCTTTTGTGGGCAGTGGCATATTCAGTATTGGCAGTTAGCATAAAGATGGGCAATTTATGTTTTATAATTTAACCCATACTTGATCATTTCCTGAAGCTACTGACCTCTTACTACTTTCAGTCTAGTGACAAAAGTGTTTTCAAACTCATAGGTCATCTAGAAGTCAAAGTTCTTTTGGTTAAATTTAGTATCTCAAATTGTTTTTCCCAACAATAAAGCCTTCCTCTAACATCTGAATCCTCTCTATTTGTTTTGAATTCCAGCTCCTGTCATGAAGTAAACAGTTTAGGATAAAATTGTTGGAATGCGGAAAGATTTCTTGAAGCGCGAGTCGTCAATGTGGTACTGCACAATGCCTGAGCAAACACTCAGGCATCGGTAGAAAAGGTAACTGGCTGTTTCGCCTTTGTTCTGCCAGCAAGGCCACATTTGTAGAAGCTGAGAGCAAGACAAGAGACCGAATCAAAGGTATGAAGAACAGGGGGAAGAGAGTCGGAGGTGGGGGGCAGAAAGACAAAGAGCAAGCCAGTGGGTCAGGTGGAGAGATAGAGCATGAGACAAGCCGGTTCCTGAAGAATAAGCAGGAGGGGAGACGATGAATAGCAGCTCTTCTGCACACAGACGCATGATGAATGGGTCTGCTGCCTGAAAAGCCGGAGCAGGGGACGACGAGGGAAGTGTGTCTGCTCATCCCGCTCTGTGGATGTATGTGGGCTGTGGCAGAATGATCCATTTGGGCCATGACCACACTGGAGGGAAGGTTAGGATCCCTTCACCCACCACGAACCAAAACCTACCCACAATCCCCACGAACAGGGGCTCAGGCTCAGCTGTCAAACCCAACAGCCGGTAATTAAAAGAAATTACAGAGCTTTGTTTGGAGTTTGACGCCAGGCAATGTATGTATCTAACCGACTACAATTAGTTGGCCAATTACCTCAGGGCCTAATTACATTGAGCCTCCATAGGAAGGCAGTGGAAGAGGCAATAATAGGTTTTAGGGTGGCTTGTGTTTATATAAGTGATCAATAATTAGCATGACCCCTCTCAAAGGTCAACACCTCACATGAAAGGCTGGTTTGCAAATGGAGACTTCTGTTGTTATTTTGTTAATTGGTCCAACAGCGGCTAATTGTTATTTTCTATTAGCAGTGGAAGAGACCATGCAATTTTTCAGGCAATTGATTTAAAATGTCACACATTGGTTGGAATACATTTTTGTTATCTACACTTCAAAAAAAACCCTAAATCATACATGTGTTTGTTAAGTTTCTAGTGCAAATATCTTAATACGCTGGAAATAGGACAAAACTATCAAGTAACTTTTCAGCAAGATATACAACCTTGTTTTATGTGAATAATTATTAAATATGCTAGTTCCACTGGCAGATTTTTCCACTTATAACACATGAGAAAAAACACAAGACTCTGTGTTTTTACAGTGTAAAGTTACTGAACGAAAAAGACAAATACATCACAAGCAATTGGGATTATTTTCTAAAAATTTAAGGTATTTATTAAACAGCAGCTAAACCAGCAATTGCAAGAAAAAGCTGCTAATGAAAAACAGTCTGAACAACCTGCTCTGGATGATGGTTACAGATGTTAACCAAAAAAAGAACAACAGTGTGTGATCTCATTCTTTTAGTCATAACACTAATCCTTTCACTGTAGATGAGGAACAGAGCACAGACCAGTGAATCTACAGTTTACTCTTCTGACTCAGCTTCTTATTTTACCTTAGTGGACCCGTGTGTTTCCTGTATTGCTGCTATTAACTGGAGTTTGATCACTCAGCTTTTGGGTAACAGTGGCTTGAAAGACGTACTGTATCGGATTGTATGTGGGTCACATGCTGGCTCTCCTGGTCATTGTTTTTATGGGATTGATTCTGGGTGGAAAATGGGACCCATTTGGGTCATGTTTGGATTTTCTGAATTCCTATTTGGAACCCAAAACAAGTACCGAATAAGGTTTATAAAAAATTCAAGTGAGTATTTAGTCGCTGAACCTTTGGATGCAATCACAACCTGCAGTCTGTGTGGAAAAGTCACTGTCAGGCTGCACACCTGGACACTGCCGTTTTCCTCCATTCTTCCCTCTAAACTGTTCAAGCTCTGTCAGGTTGAATGTGAATCGACTGGATACAGAGTTCTGCAACTAATTTAATCTATTCAGTTGAGGTCTGGGCTTTGACTGGGCCACTCCAGAACATCCACCTTCTGGTCTTCTAACCATTTTAGACAGCAAAACAATACGAACCTAAAGACGGGACATGATTTAATCCAGCCTGATCATTCACAGGCCAACTGTCTGAGCTGCTGATGTAATTATGAAACTAGAAGTAAAGCAGTAGCAAGTAAATTCAACTCTTTACATGGTTCACAACAAGATGGAAAAGAAGATAAACAACAACCCAATAGTATTTTTTCTGCACACTATAAGTATTCCCACATGAACAAACATTGCAATGACAAGTTTTCTGCTGGGAATGGGCCTCAAAGCTGCAGCATGCAACTTTTACAAAAAAATGTTTTGTTAACATATTTAAAACTGTCACCGCAAGATGAAAACAAAATGTCCTCCACTTCCTCCAAGAGCTACTGTTGCCATCTGAAAAAATGCATCAAACACAACCAATCAGAGCCAGGAGAAAGGTTTTAACGCTGTCAATCAAGCTTGTGTACATGCGGCTAAATGTGAGCCTCACATATATGAGCTTGATTGACAGCATGAAGAATACACCCTCTTCCTCGTTCTGATTGGTTGTTTCTACCCGAGTGCAGTTGCCCGCCCACCTTCTTCAAATTAGACAAAATTGGTGTCAAACGTTTGTGCTGCGTTTGTGCAGCAAAAATTTTTGTTTGTGCTACTATAGTTTGAAAGATATAACGAAACGTTTTTAGAGGTCATGAAAGGTCAACCAGCTCCCCTAACTTCTTCAAATTAGGTAAAATGGGAAGCTTTATTTTTTTTGTACTTTTTAGCACATTCTGAACAGAAACACTGTCACAGAAAGCACTGCACAGACCTTGATAGTTTGACTACCTTGGCAAGGTAGGGGAGCTGGTTGACCTTTGATGACCTTATTATTTATATAACTAATAATAGTTTATAGTACTATAATTTGTAATACCAGTATAAATTAAAAAAGTGTCCTGCACAATCATAGCAGTTGATTGACACCAAATTTATTTATGTTTCCAAATGTGAGTAGGGCCAGGGAAGTGGTTGACCTCTGATGGCCCCTGGAAAACATTTTTCTCAATATCTTCAGAATGATATCAGCACAAACAAAAAATTTTGCTGCACAAACCAGCCCAAACGCAGCACAAACGTTTGACACCAATTTTGTCTGATTTGAAGAAGGTGGGGGGGCCAACTTCACTCAGGTGTTGTTTCTGACTGAAGGTTGTATTTCTGCTGACGGCAATACTAGCTTTGGAGTGGAGCTCAAGTTTTTCACAGATTGTCTGTCTTACATTATGATGCCATGACGTCAGAATATTGTTAAAAAGTATGTAAAGAATGTTTTGTTTTTTTCTTATTGGCGTTACATACTCCAGCTTTAATGCAACAAAAAGAAAAGGTGAAACAGGTTCAGCATCTGTAACTTTCAGGAAGCTTCATAACTGTTTGGTCTAAACTCACAGAATGTATTAAAATGCAAAATCTTTGGCAACCTAGGCGTCACTGAACACGATGTACATTTCAATAAAATATCATTGAAGCAAGTTACATGTTTAAGAGCTTAGATGATAATTCTGTTTCATCTAAGCTGATTCAATCATATGTAGAGTGCGGCTTTTGCTCTGCGGCGGCACGGGTTAATGGCTGTGTGTGTCACGTTGCAGCTCGGAGCAGAGGGCACGGCAGCTGCAGCTCTTCTAATCGAGTTAGCTATGATAACAGCGGCGGCAGTCGGCTTTCCAGGAATAAACTCTTCCCACAGAGCGTCCGCTCTCAGCGAGAGGATTTCACACAAAACAGCAGCGGCACCAAGCATGACCCACCTTTTTTTGTTGCGCGGGTTTTGAAAAATGCATGGGAACAAAGAGATGCATAATGCATGTACAGACACCCTGACAACCTTAATAACGCTTTCAACTCGACGTTCACACTCCGGCCTTGTTCTCCCAGACACATCAGTTATCACGGGTTTTAGATCCACAGGTGCTGACATGCCGCTCCCTCTGCAGATCCGTGGATGTTTTTATTGTTGACCTGCCAGCAGGTAAGTCAGTGGGTGAATAATGTCTTGAGTGTCTGGCCTCCCAACTGACACACCATAAAGACCTCTTAGTAACATAATGGCTCACTTCCACTGTTAAAGCTCAGCGACCCGTGTCACCTGTCAGGTCATCAGGTTTGAATGTGTTCGCAAAAGAATCGTATGGTTAGAGGCAGATGTGACAGCCTTACCTACTCGTAGTTTGAACATTTCACTACTTCTGTATCATTTCCTTGAAAATAGACCATTTCTTCTTAAATAGTGGTGATTAGCACTTTCACACTCGCCATGCTAAGTCATTTAGTTGTGTTGTTTCATCATTTGTTTCATTAATGAAACAAATGATGAAATTTTGTTCTCCAGTCAAACAAAAATCTACTAGAATATCAGTTGTGAAAACTTATATAATATATAATGTTCCTCTTTGGACACCAGAATCTTTTTTTCTACTGATTTTCTGTCCAGGATTTTCTTTTTCTTTAACTAACTAAAACTTATAAATGAATGAGTCATGTCGTCTCTTCAATAAATAACTGTTTAAGGAATAAATCATTGTTGTGTCAGCACAACAGAAATTAGCAATAATCCACTTTTAACTTGTTTTTTTTTTGTGCTAATTTTTCACAAGCAGTCCATTCGGGTTTCCTCCAGAAAACTTGCTAAGCCTGGTGCCAATGACCAGGATCCAACGTGTTTTTGAGTTCAGAAAAGTTGACAGGAAGTTAGAAAATTTGACGATGTACTTGATGTTACTTGATTTCTACTTGGTGTCATCTGGCTTCATACTTGTTAGGTAATCGTATATCAAGACAACCAGTCCTGATGAACACCCAGAATGTGACATCACACATTCTGGTGATGCAGACTCCGTTGTTTTCTTCAGCTTCACTCACTATGCCGTCCATCGGACGCTCCATCAACTGCCTGCCTCAGAAGTTCATTCGGTTCTGATGCTGGACCTGCTCAGTCTAGACAAGCCAGCAATCAGATTGGAGTGTTTACTAAGTAACAGCCAAATCAAACCATTCCTCCTGGATGTTTGACTGGGTTTTTCAGAGAAGGCGGTACATGAGGAAAACAAAAGACTCGGCCTGCAATTCTAACCAATCAAACGATAGCGTCTCAGAATAAAATGCATCATGTGTGATCGACTGGATCCTTTTCTTTCTCTGCCGCCTATCCCATCACCCTTCGCTGGCCTCTCGCACACAAAGGCAGGGGGGGGGGGGAGCCGAGGCGAAGGAGCACAAAGGACTGGGAGCTGTGGGCATGCCCTGGGGAAAGGGAGGGGGGAGATGCGGGGGTAACACAGGGTCAAAGGGGGGCCAGGGGTGTAGGGAGAAACCTGAGAGGCAGAAAGCCAGAACAGGAGCTTTGGGAGGGGAGCGACGGAGGGAGGAGGGGGGTTCAGGGGTGGGAGAGTCCAACACGACGAGGGCTGGATTTGTTCAAGAAAGGGATTCGGTCGGAGAGAAGCTGGGATTTGATGAGATTTGCACTTTTTCCTTAGAACAGAAAAGCAGATCCTCCAACCACTAAAGCCTGCGTAATTCCCGTTCCAGACACTTTCAGTTTCAATGTTTTCTATCCTCTTTTTGTTTAAAAACAAAATGAGTTGCTAGACTTTCTTCCATACCTAGAACCAAATGTGTGAACAGTCTCTGCTGTGAAGGATCTTCAGAAAAGGGGTGAAAATGAAAACGTGTCGGCAGGAGTGAGTGAATCACGAAACATTTTAGCCAATAAAAAGACATTTTCATTGTCCTGTTCTTATAGCTACAGGGAAAATAAAACCAAGGTCGAACGTCATTATGTCCTCATGGATATAAAAGTAACAAGAAATACTTTCTCAGATCCCGGTTTCCATGGCAGTTCGTCCATAGAGCGCAACAAACACCCAGAGAATCAACACTAATGAAGCAACGTATCCGTTATAAAAGACCGCCACAGCAGACTGCATGTCTCTGTGACTAAACTCCTCATGGCGGGCTTCAGCATTAAGGCTTCGCAGGGTCCAAATCAGAGTAAGGCCAACACACTACTGTGTCCATACAAAAAGAACTTTCTGACTAACTGGTTTCCTCTGTTTTTGCCTTTATTGTCATCTTTTGGACACTTTTAGAATCAAAGAAAGACAATCTGAGGAAATATACATTGCTTCTATTATGGTTTTATTATTTATGCTGTTTCCATAGGATAGTTTGGTTAGCTCAGTTCAACTGGGACCAAAAATCGCACTTTTACGTCTGCAGCTGGATCGTTGTTGGATTAATGTTACAAACTGATGATTTAAGCAATAAGAGCAAATTGTCCAGCTCTTAAAGCAACAGAACACTCTAAGACCATCATACTACCACCACCGTGTTTGGCCACTGACGAGATGGTTTCATTTATTTTTGTGAAAAGTTGTATCAGTTTCACTGCAATTGTAACAGGAGACACTTTCAGCATCACTCATTCCAGATACATTTCCTCCTGAAGGTTTTGGAAATCGTAAAGATGTCTATGAGAATGATGACTTATGGGTTTGTGTTCAGTTTGGACAGCAGCCGTTTTGGCTCAGTCTGCAGAGGTTTCCCGGTTGTTTTAGGCTCTTTCGTGAATAAAGGAGCCGCTCCAAGTTATTCTGATAGACCAGCCACTCTTGCAAAGGTTCACCGATGCTCTGTTTTCTCCATTTGTGCAGAATAGATCTCACTGCAGATCAGAATCAGAACCACCAAAAAGTCGCTGGAGCGCCAAAGAAATCCACAGCTCAGAGATTAACTAAGATCCTTTCTGCTCCTTTTACATGAGAAATATAGTAGACCTGATTTATTTCTAAATCCAATTTACAAATATTTGAACCTGATTCCATTTCACTTTTACTTGTTTTAGTAATTCGCACATTTTCAGCTCAATTCTGGTCCCATGTTTTGCTGCCTGTCCCAGCCAGGTTTCCAGGTCAAATAAAAAAAAAAATGTTTTCACAAGATCATCTCATTAGGCTCATTTTAGTAACCTTTGATCCTTCACAACATTTCATGGTTAAATAAAGTTTATTTTAAAAAAGTAGGAAAAACCTTCGGATACCTAACATGACAGAAAAGTTATATAACCTGTCTGCATCGCACTTTCATCACGCCTTCAAAACTGCTCTCATGTTGTGCTTCAGTTATTTATTTTACTAAAGCCTGTGTTCCCACAGCGTTTCTGAGCCAGCTGCAGTTTGGGACCATTAAAGGCCTCTAAAAGGCAGACAACCACAATACACCCTCGAGGCCCTCCAGGAAGTGAATGATGTCAGCTCCACCTCTCCCTTCGCCACTCCTGCCTCGCTGACAGCGCTGACGATGACGAGGAGGAGAAAGAGGCCGATGAAGAGGAGTCTCCGTCTCCCTCCGTCCTTCCTGTCCTCCACCTCACCCACTGCTTCCTGCTATCCAGCCTCCAGGCATCCTGACTCAGCTCCCTCCACCTCTTACTCTCTTCATTCTCAGGCGCTCTGTTTTCGTTGGTAAGTGCAGTAGAAAGGAGGGAAGAGAGAAAACTAAAGAGGACGCAAAAGATTTAATATAAAAACTTAAATTACAAACAGGCTGAAGCCACTGCAAGGGGAGAAAAATCTCAACTTATTGAGTCATGAGATCAAAAAATGATTCGAAAGCCAGAGAAAGAGAAGGATGAAAAGCCAACTGCTGGACAAATAAATTAATAATCAATAGTTTTGAAAATAAACTGCATATTATGGTTGATGCCCTCAAATACAGGTAAAAGTATTTGAGGGCATAAACCCCTTGGTAGTAAAATGTGGCTTTAACTACCAAGTCCTTAAACGAAGAATGTGCCACTCATCCCTCAAGTCTTAAACTGAAACCCAGTCTAAATAAGCCGACTGACCAAACTGGAACCAGGCGCGCCACATGGAGTCGTTTTACTTAAAACGAGCCGACATCAAAACAGCAGTGTTAACGGTTCTGCCAAACTCTGGAGAGTCAAGTGTTTAGACACGATCTGAGCTCTACTGAGATCACCCCAAGCAGAGAGGAAAACCTGCGATCCGACACAAACCCTCATTATTTATGGCACGTTGGACGGACAGCGTTGATTGACTCAGTGTCTGAAGTCGTGAACACACTGAAAGAGTCAGCCTGGAAATGTTCTTTGTCATGCCGTTCAGATACAGTTCGGTCATCCTCTAAATCGCTCATCTTTAATTCTGTTCCTCTCTGATACACAAACACGCATTTTAAAAGTCCCACTTCGCCTCTTGTTTCTTACATTTTGGGTTTACCCAGAATCTACAATTAGGTATAACTCCGGGAAATTGATTTTGTAGTTTAAGAATACATGTAGTTTTAAGTAAATAATGCGCCAGCATTCCTCTTTCTATGTGTTTAATAGACAGTTTGATACTGACCTAAACACGACAATAAATAAATAAATCACATAGCACAAGAATCACAATTAATTAATTGTGATTCTTGTGTTCAGTCAAATTTCAACTGAACATATACTCCCCTGATTCTGAATTTAAGCAAATGTTTACTGATCTCATCCTACACCACGCAGACTCTTTGTCTGCAGCTTCGAACAGTAAAACACAGTAGCGCAGTTAGACCTTGCATTTCTTTGAACACTGTGAAAATGTGCACAATTAAACTGTACACTTTCTTTACATCTCAATACAAAATGAGACAAGACATTTGTATGACTTGTCTCATTTTGACCTTGAATCGCTACAATTACTTGAATAAAAATGACAGCCACCTTTATCACCATCTCCCTGTCCAGTTTTTAACCATCAGTCTGGTGGCAACAAAGCTTCACAAGGCTTTACAACAAACTATCTTTTTCTATCTCACCACCAGCTTCTTTTCACGCTGCCAAAAAAGGAAAACACTCCCAACACCTTTTTTATCATCTCCAGTGGAAACAAATGAGATGCAGTCTTGCACCGTATGAGTTCCCTGTAGTTGATATTTTTCATTATTCCTGGAAGAAAATCAGTTTACAACCTCGACGTCCCAAACAGAAAATGCAAAGCAAGCAGCGTGCCGCCACAGATTGAAGCTCATTTTCAGTCCAGCTGTTTGGAGCTGAATGGAAACAAAACATTTTCTGACAAAGTCCATACACTCATTAAATGTGGTAGTATTTTTGTTTTAACATCTTAACTTCTCTAGTAACTTCCTTCACTAGAGTACTACAGGGAAGGGCGACGAAGGAAACTATTGCAAAACGTCAATAACAGAGAACCCACTAAATCTGGGCAACATTTTCTGTTTCCATCTCTTTGTATTTATGTAATTTTGTAGCTGGCACACTAAAAACGTAATCTTTAAGACGTTCATTATGTATATTTTATGGTTTTGTTGGGATGAGCCCAAAGAATATGAGAATTTGTAAGCATGGCTGCCATTTTATTATTAAAAAACGACTGTCTGTGTGTGTTTCTGCGTCTGTTCACAGTGTGTAATTGATCTGATTTGTGGCCGGCTGTGAATGTATGAAACAAAGCTGCAAAGCTCGTAACAAACCCCCTCAGGTGTGTAAGACTTAGCTGCGTCCTGTGAGACACCGGATTTAGAGGAAACGTGTGTCTTTGTCCCCAAGTGGCGGATCAAAACCGTGAACGAGAAGAGAGGCGGGGTCTTTGTCAGAAGGTGTGTGAAAATGAAACAGAGCTGCTGTTAAGTTAGGTGTGTGAGCACCTCAGTAACGGGTTGGGGGTGACAACTCGTTACTGAGAATTAGTTCTACCAAATTATAAATATGTGCATGTATAACCCCCCAAAATACATTTTCTTCACGAATTGTGGCAAACGCGTGATTTCAGATATTTTTTTTGCTTTAAGATTAAAAACACACCTAGAAATTTTATTTTAAAAAACTTTATTGTTAATTTTTATCATTGCATCAGGAAGTAGATTAATAACAAGGTTGAAAAATGCAACTACCCCCAAAAAAACACAATATATGCAATGCTGCATAAGTTAATAGCTTAATAATAATTCATTTCATTTTTTATATCTTAATTTGTAATAATTTAGTACATCAAAACACCATCGACAAGTTTTACTTAAAAAAAAAAAAATATATATATTTTTTTAAAATATTTTGTGAAATTTTTGTCTTCAGGTATTTTAAAAATTAATTTAATTGCACAACCCTTTCTTATTTTTCCTCCTTTTAATTATCGTTCAGTTTAAAATGGATGCTTGTTACTTTTTTGGACTACTTTAGATTTTTTTTTAAATTTTTGTTACATTAATCATCACAGCAATTCATCTCCTGTGTATTTCTGCAGTTACTCTGTATTTTCTGGCAGTATTTGCCCTCCATACATCAGCAAAAGCAATAAATAAGAACAAAAAACCTAGAAAAATGTCGTATGTAAATAGTTTTACATCTTCTCAAGTTTAAATAAAACAGTGAAACTTAAACTGAATCCAATGCTGTGTACTCTTGATAAAAGGGAACTTGTTACTAAACCAGCAGCACGGTTAACGGCAAGTTGGCAGCTTAACAACAAACACAATAAAGAAAAAACTGTTTTAAAGAAAAGAATCAGTAGGATCGACTCATGATGCCTAAACAGACTCAGAGCAGGAAAAGAAATATGTGACAACTTCAAACAGATCAGCCTCTCTGAGTGAAGGCTGCTCCCATATGCAGAACGCTTTAGCACTGAAACAGTCTAATTTCCAAAACTGTGGCATATTGTGCACAAATCTAAAGGTTGTACTGTTGTCCGATGAACTCCGACAAACATTCTGCCGTTCCCACATCCCAACAGAGCTGAGCCATGAAGTCACGCGCGTCTCATTCATCACTGCCGACTAGTCAAGCAGGTGGAGATAAGAGGTCAGGAGGTCTTACCTCAGCAGGTACGCTGTGTTTGCTTGCAGTCGGATGCAGGTCAACCCTCCTGTTCTGCAGCAGGAAGAGAAAATAACATGCCAGTGAGTTTGATAAGGATCAGCTCAATCTGTCTGCTGCTGGCAAGTGGATTACTCAATAAAATGTTATATGAGTGGGAAGAATAACAAACTGTCTGCTTGTCATCATTCTGACTCTTTTTCCACACATTTCCAGATGTAAAATTTCAGCATTTTTCTGTTGATTTTTTCTCCTTTTTGCTTCTAAACAGTAAAAACAGAAAAAGCTACTGATTGTTGGTGCAGAACTAAGTTGTGATGTTTACAGAGAAGATGCCAAATGTTGTGCATTTAAATGAATATTTTATGAATGCACAAGTAATATGACGAGCACTCTGCTTGCTTGAGCATCTTTTGCTTTTAATTTCCGTGTAAAAAAAAAAAAGTATGAAATATTAAAATCAGAAAATCCTACATGGTTCATAAAAACAAGCTAATTTAAATTTGAAATAAAGTCAAATCAGTGGAAATATATAAATTGATAAAAACATTACATTTTAGATAAATTCGGAAAAAAAAGTAAATACATTTACCCATATCTTTTTAATTTTATAATGTTTTTACAATATACAATTGTTTTGCGATAAAACAAAAGGGCAGCTTTAGCCACTTTACCATTTTTACCATTTTGGAGGATTTTTCCAGCTGCAGGTGTCGAAGTGCATCTCATTCATCTTCCTCCAGCAGTCAGGAGCCTGCAGTGATGTCTCATGGCTTCAGTCAGGCGCTGGCGGTTCTTCAAACACAGCACTGAGACGCCTCCCCATCCTCACTCCGCTGCAGCGAAGAAACACAGAAACTTATGTAGGTGAACCTTTTTTTCCTCAATGAGTCGAAACTAAAAAGAATAAAAAAAAAAAAAAAAAAAAAACCTGGAGTACCCAGAGAGAACCCACGCATGCACAGGGAGAACATGCAAACTCCATGCAGAAAGATCCCGGGACAGGAATCGGACCCAGGACCTTCTTATTGTAAGGAAACAGTGCTACCAATTGTGCAACTGAAGAGTGCAGATGAATAATAGTTACGTTTTAAAGAAAAAACGAAACATAAAAGTCATAGTATAAAGCTTTTACTGACTTCTCCTCGAACATAAACCATTAATTCTCCTAAGGAAACCGGCCAACACTCAGGTGTAACCTGCAGACGATAAAGAAGCTGGAGTTTGGGTGTGTCGCCCTCTAGAGGAAAGAGCAAATACCTGCAGTTAAACTGGCCACAGCGCAGATTGTTGAGGGAGATGGAAGTTTTCTTTTAAAAGGTAATTGCAATATTTTTTATAACAAAATGTGTTATCTTTCACACAAGGAGGTTTTCTGTGTTGTATTTTATTTATTCGTAAATATGACCACATTTATGTAGTGACATCCACTCAAAAACAAACTTTTGTGGCTATTTTGCTAAATTTATTCTTTTCTGATACAGCTAAAAAGAAAAAAGGGTCAATAATTAATTTATTTAAAATAAAGTGAACAAGCTAAACTTTAAAAATGATTAGATTTACAATGTTACACACATCCTTTTCCAAACATTATGTTGAAGTTTTAATATCTTATATTATCAAATATCAGAATAATTTGAGTAGAAAATTGTGTTCCACGTGACAAAACGTTTGGACACACGTGATTTATGGGTATCACAGTAAAGGGAGTTGAAGCACGAAATGCTTTTTAGGTGTTTAATTTGAGAATATTTTTCAATACAGAGTCACGTCACAATTACGCTGTAATTTGTATTGCTCTGTTAAATTAAATCCAAATAATATACACTTAAGTCTGCATCATAACAAAAAGTTTTAAAAAAATGTAAGCGGCCCCAAAACTTTAGAACTAATATGCCGGTAAATAAGTCAAGCTGATTTCCTGTCCTGTGTCGCTATCTAGTGGCGAACAAGGCAAATGGCAGGTGGAGAAGCAGCACGAAGAGGGGTGGAGACGGGGGGAGGAAAAAAAATCCAAGGGGAAGAAAATTCAAACGCTCTTCCTGGAAATAGTAGAGAACCCGCCACAACTTCACCACATGACATTTCAGAAAGAAAATGCGACACACCTTTCCTCTAAAAAGCGGAGAGCCCGCATTTCACCTCACAAACCCGCAACTACAGCCGCATAAATGAACCAAACAAGGTCGGCCGCGCCAACCCACTCCATTTATCGACCGTTTTTTTTTTTTTTATCTGCGTATTATCGTGGAAACGTGGGGCCGACACAAGATGATTGCGACATCGGCTTCATTCCCGTAAACTATCCCCTTTCTTTACTGTAGAAAACGTGACATCATTCCACTTTCACTATGATGTTAGGAAAGGGAATAATCCCGCAAAACAAGACGGAGCAGAGCAGCTCCAACTCAACACAAGCATGCGTGCAAAGTTAAGACATTATTAGGAATTATATAACGTCCTTAAAAATCACAGGAAGAAGACGGGAGCTCTGCTACATTACGTGAGAATAATCTGCGCTCATTCTCACCTTTTTAGATGTTCGTCCCAGAATCAGCAGCGAAAACCAGAGAAAGATCTGCACAGTACAGTCCACCTCCATGCCCATCCGGGGATGACGCAGCCCCCTTCCAAAAACCCGTCTTCTCCTCTGTCATTTCTAAACCACGTATAGATCTCCATCCAGCATCCAAAAACCGTCTGGGTGCAGCGAGGGGAACAGAAAGGAAGAAAACCCACCGTGTGTGCACGCTGCGCCTCTGCATGGTCGCATCGCCTTTTCTGAATGATTGCACGGCTCCCTCTTCCTCCTCTTGAGCTGGAACTGAAATAAATAGATAGATAAATAACTGGAAGGCTGGAGCCACCATCCCTCAATCATCCTCCAGAGGTGTCCACTGCGCACGAACTGAGCGGTGGATGGGGACTCCTTAAAAGAAACTGCGCAGTTTTTATTCCATTGAAGCAGAGGAGTCTTTCCCTCCAGTCCCCCCCTCTCTCTCTCTCTTCTACCGCTGAACGCCTCTTTTCCCCTCCCTCCCTCCCTGGCAGCTTTCCTCCGTCTCTTCCAGGTTCGTTTTGAGTCACTCTGCAGGACTTCCCAGATAATTCTCTGGTTTACAGTAATACACTGGAGAACCGCTGGTTTTAACCTCATGCCTTTGTGGTAAATGACGGTACTTTAACTACACCAGGTTCAAGAAACTGGAAACTAGAGGAAAATTCATGCTGGAAAAAGTCAACAAATGGTCACACAAGGCTTAGTTAAATTTTTACTGTTTAAAAAATACTTACTTAATAGCTGCATGCACTGGCGGTCAATACATAAATAATGCCCTGGGCTGGTGGTGGTCAGATGGGGGCTCCTTGTAATCTTTTTTCCTCTAACTACAAATTATTCACAAAATTTGCTTGGATGCAGATTTTTATTTTTATTTTTACAGAGCATGTCTAAAAATATTTGAAAGCAAAAGCAGGTCGGGAAGTTGAAATATCTAGGCGCAACGTTACCTCACATGCTTTTGGGTGGCGTTTGCAAAACAGCCTGTCCAGGAGTGATGGTCGATTTTGTGGGCGCTGATTGGTTGGACCCCCAAGAGCAGAGATAAGGAAGACTGTAGATGCTGTGCTGCGTTCCAGTTACCTCAGAAGAGTTGGGTTCGATGTCACACCCGAGGCAACAGCGTTCCAGTCGGAGAAGACGGGATTTCAACATGGCGAAACCCAAGCCGCTATTATTCACACTACATTGCTTTAATTTGTTCAGGATAGAGCTGAAAGCACCTTTGCTGGTTCTAAAAGGTGTTTTGTAAAATAAAATGTTTCCACCACAGTTTTCTACTATTGATGGAAGGAGCTGCCATATTAAATACCAACTTAGCAACCTTTCAGAAAAAAAAACTAATTGGTAAATATACAACCATTCTAGTGCTACCTCAGTCAATCAGTTCAAAGGAAATGAATCTATTTGGCTCCTTCCTGAACGCCAACAAATATGTCAAGTATCGTTGGGTCTTGGTATTTCAGCTTCCCAAGTGGCTGGGCTTTACATTCATGTAGAGCAGAGAGTGAAGTTCAACCTCGACCCATACTTTATAGAAACAATGAAAGCTGTACTTCATTTTCTCCTGTGACTTTTAGAAGAAACAAACTAATCCTGGAGTACAGACATCCAAAAATGCCACATTTACATTCCAGCTTCAAGTCCGATGTCAGTCAGAACCGGGCTTGAAGAATAAGCCCATTTGAATTTGAATTCAAAGTTGCCCTCACTCTGCCTCCCACCAACTGGAGACCACCAATGTGCCGTCACACACACGCACACACACACACTCACAAAGACCAGGATTTGATAAAGAGCCTCTTAAACCCAAAAGGAAGTCCGTGTTTGGTCAGGACAGTCCTTACTGCTGAATGCAACCTTGAACTGCTCCCCTCCACCAGCCCCTTCCCCGTTCCCCTCTCTCATTACTGGATTGTTCTTTCTCCAGGCTCCTTCTCTTGTTTTTTTATTATCTCTCTCCCTTTGAGAAGTTTGGGTTGAGTCTATCTGGAGGGAAAATCTGGGCCTTCTCTCGCTCTCAAAACGGCCGACTGACTGAATCCAAACGTCCTGCCCATAAAGCTTCATTAGGATTCATTTGCTCTCCTTCAGTCTATGTCTCCTTCTGCTCTCTTTTTTAGCTTGAGAGATGAAGATGAGCCTCAACTCACCCTAAAAACTGAAGTTTTTAATTTTCAATATGCTTTACTTCTAATTCTCTTAAACCATGCCATATTTGTTTATCATTTAAACAAATATGGCTGGGTTTTTGTTTGAATTAAACCAGCTCTAAATTGTCTGTCCTTACAATCGTAGTCAACATGTCTTGAGGTTCATTGAAGTTCAAAGTACTTTAGGGGGCTTAAAGTCAATAAGCGCACACAGCCAAACATTTTTGGACCAAAACAGTCACTTGGTCCACATGTTTCAAAGGTGATTCCAGTGAAACAGACAGTGTTACTTCCCCAGGCATGTTCTGTCTTCAGCGGAATAAATACGCTTGTAAAGACAGACGGACGACGAACAGAGAGGGGAGAGAAGTAACGAAACCAAAGCACAAACATCAAAGACCGACTTACAACAGTGGTGCGCATCGCGCCTTTCTACTTTATGATTCAGAAACTATAAACATTTGATAAACAAAGTCTAAAATAAGAAAGGAAATATTAGAAATGTGTGAGCATTCAGTTGTCCAGACTCATGAGGAGAGCAGTCCCTCTCTTGACCCAGTGGTCTGGAGACACAGCTCCGGATTTGAGTTCAATGGCGACCACATATGCCGGCCGTCCGTCTTTCCCAGCACGCACTGGGAAGTAATAACACGGACACAGGTACATACCTACGGACGGAAAGGAGACGGCATGAGGTGAAGGCGTTGAAATAACAATGGCATGGTAAAACAAATCAACGCATTTCAACGGATGGCTCACTCTTGGGCATCTTCTTGCGGTTTTCCACTGGTTTGAAGTAGATGGTGGGAATCGGGCAGACCATCTTCATGGGCTCGGCTTCGACCAGACACGAGTTTTTCCTGTCCCAACCTGCCCCCTCCAGGAACAAGCCTTTCACATAAACTCCATCCTGAACGAGTGAGGAGACGGAGAGAAAAGGTCCGAAAGTTTACATCAAGTCCCCATCAGTTTCATTTGCTCTGTCACATCAATGAACTGAACACGAGTCTGGATGTGAAGTTGTTGCTGTGCATATAGTACATTTTCTGATTGAGCCCCAAAAAACATTTAGGTAACAAAATGTTAAAAATAATACAGGATGGATGAGAAAAATTACAAAAAAGGAGGTGAAATCATAACAGGAATAGAGGATAAATGACGAAGAGAACAAGATGGGAGCTGGAAAAATGGGGGCAGATAGAGATGTCACTTGATTTTAAAGAACTTCATAAAAAAATCAAGAAGAGGAAACATCAAAATGATGAGAGAAACAAATAGAATGTGCTGCTGTCAGGCTGACAGGTAAAAGAGATTCTGATGGCGGGTTGATGGAAATCTGGATGATAAGGGGGCGTCACCTCAGGCGGGGTGAGCAGGTTGCTGTCATCCACAGTGGACACTATGAACTCCCAGGACAGCGTGTCCACTGAGATCTGCAAATACACACATGAAATCATGCATCAATACCCGTTTTTCAGACTTTATTTGTTTATCTGTTCAAATGTTTTGATTTTGCTTAATCGATCAAGTTAAAATAATACTGTACATAGTAAAATCCCACATATTAAAGTTATTTGGGATCTTATTATTAAAGCATTTTGGTCAGTTTTTTACATTTTCTTTCACTTGGTGAACCAGTTCTGGATTCAGGAAAAGATGCACTGATATTGACCCTGTTCCTTTAAGCTTCAACTTATGCATCTTCCACACGTCTAGAGACATTTAGGCCTCCGTCACATTTTCTTACCATTTCCACTTTTTATTACTCAACTGATCATTTCTGAACTTATCTATGTCTCCAGGTAATTGAGGTGTTTTCATCTCAAACAGAGATGTCTGATGCAACCAATGAAGCCACATGTGAGTTACAAACATACCTTTCTGAACATGAGACTGCATTAGTAGTTGGGTTTGTATGAAATAATTTTTTATATTAGTTTTATTTAACTACTTAAACTGTTGTTTTTTTAGTTTGTTCATTGAAAAAACCTGAATAACATAAATGTTTCTCAACAAATTTACTTTTCATGAGGAGTCATGTCATTTTCAATGTATTTATAGCATCATTAGCTTTAGAAAATTGAGTCACATTCATCATCTGGGACTAAATAGAAGAGACAATATCTGGAAATTTTGATTATGAACACCAGACTGATAAAAACATCAGTCAGCAGGGTATTCAGTTGCCTTAAAGAGAACATGATAAACATCCCAGTGAATATTCAGTTTTAACCCATCTGTAAACTAACAAGGATCAAGAAAATAAAATAAATGTAGTTTTGTAAAAAAAAAAAAAAAAAAAAAAAAAATTGTATGCAAGTTGGTAATTATTCCCTCACGACTTCATCATCTGGGATCTTTTTGTCACATTTCAGACGTATTTCTGGCTAAGCTGACAAAAACTTGTCTGCCACAGTTCCCCCAGGTCTCAGTGTGCTGTGAGGAAGCTGGAGGAAGTTGGGATTAATTAAGTGTTTTTGTGCAGAAGGAGTGAGAGACATTGCGCTCTCTGCCAAACCCACACAAGGGGAGACTGCAGGGCTGTTCCGGCACCAGTAAACCTAAAACCGAGTTCGCCAAGTGAAAATGACTCCCTCGCTGCGATGGGTTTATGAAACCGCCACAGAGACGTCGGCGAGTGCTCACGTTGTGATGCCGGGCGGTGAACTGCAGCACGGCGGTGAGGAAGCCGTTGGGAAAGGTGAAGCCGGACAGCCAGAACAGAACGGGGGGCTGGACCTTCTCTGCCCAGCGTGCAAACTGGTCCACTCGCTGGCAGAGGTCGCGCGTCCACGCTGCGAGAGGCTTCATAGACGGATACGCCTGGAGGACAGAGACAGACGTGGGGTCAACGCTGCGGTCCAGCTGCTGGCAGCCCCTCATAATGAGTTCAACAGCAGTGTGGCTTCTGCACTGGACGGCTTCTTAGGGCAGAAATGAGAGAAAATTCAACTGATCACAGAGTAAACAGTGCAAAAGGCATTTGCTTATTTTCCCCTTGGAAGCAAGAATTTCTTGTAATCTTTTGAAGTGGTGCTTCAGGTTTAATAGAAGTATTTTAAAGGGTTTTTCAGATCATTGGCTGCTACTACTTATTTTATATTCAGTTTCTTGTTTATTTAGCCACTGAATTCCTACAGCCGAGTATTAGGACTACCAGAAATAAATTTGTTTTAAAAAAGCCACAAAGGAATAAATTTCAGCCCAGAAACTGAAATTTTGAGATTAATTTTACGCATTAATGAGAAAAAAACGTTATTCTCTGATGACAAAATAGATAGGACTGAGCATCAGCTTCTGGCAGAACAGCGTCCTCAAACACAGTCAGTGCTGCAACAGGGTGGTTTATATATATTCAGGTCCAAACCTAATTCCCACTGAGTAACTAACCTTTCCACATGTTGCTCCATCTTTCATTCATGAACTTCTCAAAATCCTTCTTTCTTCTGTTCAACACTTTGATCTTTAGTTTCCGTCTCTTTCCTTAATCACTCTAACCTGCTGCACACCCTTTCCAGCCAATCCATGGAAATCCTTTTTTTCTTCCTCGGTGTCCAGCCTCACTAACGACTCACCATTTCCTTCATCTTTTATTTCCACACAGCCTCCACGTATCGCCACCCACTTTCCGCATATCTCTCGACAAAGAATTAGCCACAATTTTGGTTTCAAACAGGATTATTTTAAATCTCTGCCCACAAACCTCACACTCAAAAAACTATGCAAACATTGAGGGGTTTGAGGAGAAATCTACATGGCCAGAGAGCAAGAGAGAGAGAGAGGGGCCAAAATTAAAGCCATGAGTCTGAGCTCAGAGCTAATGACAGGCTGCCATGCCAAGGACGGCCAGAGGAGGAAAGAGATGAAGAGATGGAGGGATAAATAAGCAGGATGGGGTTGTCGTTGCTGCATCGAGACCTGAAGGCAGAGCTGGAGCAGATAAAATGAAAGAGTGAACATCAGGTAAAAGAAAACGAGAAACATGTAATGGATAGTTAAAAAAAAAGAGACATGGACTAGAGCCAGGATTAGAAACATAGAATTGTGTAGTTTACAAGCAGTCCTTTGAATAGAGACGCTCAGCTGGAAGCAGCAGCCTTAATGGCTATCCAATACGCCTATAAAAAGAAACACACACACATCCACACACACACATACAGTAGATTGAGCCATAATAAGCTGCTGGCTGGAACACAATGAGCTCAGGGTCTTATTGGGAAAGTGGAGCAGGCCTTGGAAGGTTTACTTTGCTTATTGCTCTCCGATTAGTTCACAGACAGTGGCTTTGTTCGGCCCCTGAGGGCCAAGGTGAGCTCCGCCTCATGAGGGCCCACTCACAAACCCAAACAACGCTTTTATGAGCGACCCTTAGAAAGAGCAAAACATTGGATACAAACATGAACTCCACTGACCCAGAATCAGTTGAAGCCTCTTAACCCAAACCGACAGAACCCAGGGTCCCATCCCGCCCGCGACCCCCGCTGGCCCCCCGCTGCACAGAGTGGTCCAGTGGTAACGAAGCAAGAACAGATCAGTCACAACTGGAGGGCTGCCAGCGCTCCATCACCGTGTGTGTTTAGGTTGATGAAAAGAGCAGAATAAAAAGCATTTTTCCTGTGTGAGTCACACAGGGTGAAGGATAGATGGACGAATATGCCTTTAATAGCAACACGCCGCTTTCTGCAGCTGTTTTAATGGCTGAGTGGGAACAACAAGGTCAGTGATAGACCATTACATTATTGTGCAAAAAGATCTTTTCAGTCTAGTCATTCCAATCAAGTCCCAAATTAATTATTGGCATCCAAGTCTGCAATAAACCTCAACTCCAGATTCTGGTAGTTTGATTTGTTCGTGTTTATCAGCTGCAGCCTGCAGGTTATGAAGACATGTGAAACACACATGATCTGATTCGTGTTACTGGGTTGCAAATGTGGTACACACATCATTTTGTTGATTTCAGAGTTTTTCACCATTTGCAATGACATTCAGAAAAGCCTTAAGAGGTTGAATATAATATTTGTAGTTTTTTTTTTTTTTTTTACTTAGTTCAAAACAAATCATACAACATTTTCCAACCTTCTTCAGGAAGACTTCAAATGTTGCTAAATGTAGCCAAACTTGTGATGTGAGAACAGATGCTGCTGAAGTGAAGCGATACTGAATGTGTAAATGATACCTTAAGTGCTGAGTAAAGATCATTAAATGTCCTCTAAAAATTTCCTGCGTGACTCTAATTTCTGTGTGTCTGCACCTTCTCCCACACCGGGGGGACGCGGGCGTCGTAAATACAGTTGAAGGTCTCCTCCATACTTGGTGACATCACCACGAAGCCTTTTATTCCCTTCTGCAGCTCCACCAGGGAGAAACTAGAATAAAGTATGAAAATAAAGGAAAGAAAAGATTAAAAATTTTAATCTAGGCTTCAAAAACGTTAGGTGGGTGCTGTGTAACACGTCTCGTCTAATGGACAAATTGATAGTTCATACATGATGGCTTCCAGTAAAGAGTTGTATCTCTGGATCTCTTGCAGTAAGACCACATTAAGGGGCGTGGGGTTGTCCTGGAGGACAGTCTTGGTTCCCTCGCAGTCAATCAGAGGTGGGATCTTAGATCGAACCTCTCCCAGCAGCTCCAGAACCTACACATGAACACAAGACTGGCTCAGTTACACTGAAATGCTTCAAAATCAAAAGAACACATACAGACACTTTCACTGGAAAACTTCTGAAGACAAAGTTGTGATTAGCAAAAAAAAAAAACAAAATAAAAAACAAGGACTAAGTAGTGGTATGAGTTTTTTTATTAATGATTCTTAAACTATGCAACACTGTGAATAAATATATTTATGAATCATTTGGAATAAAAAAAGGACTCAGGTCTTGATTACACTAGTGAAATTTAACAAGAAATCTTAACCACTGTTAATTTGTGATTTAACAGTGGTTACCAAAGGCAGTGTTACCTTTTCACATTGGACCCAGTTTATTTGGATTGATTAAATATTAAACTAAATCATTATCTGAAAACCGCTTTTTGTTTTTACTGTGATTATCTTTAACTGATGCTAAATTTAGCTAATAATCTAAAATATTCAAATGGAAAGAGGCACAAGCAAACACAATTTGTAAGAGGAAACTGTACACAGCTGAAAATGAAGGGGAGTGAAATAACAAAGAAAACATTTAATAGACTGTTTAAGCAGCAGGAAAAAAGTTAATGAAAAAAAACTATATGTTTGACTCCAGAGTCTAAAAAGCATCCTCTTTACTGCAGTTTACATCTCTTAAAGATTCCTGGATCTGCATCTTATTACTCTGACAAGTGCTAACCAGACTACAGGTCTAATGTCCGGCTTCATGTAACCACTCTTCGAAACCAAAAGCAGAAAACAGCTGCCAGAAGACACACTTTCCAAGGCCAATCTAAAAAAATCTAACTATTAACGTTTAATTCAATTTCCATTCAGTTATGCTACACTGAATGTAGCATTCAGTTCCGCGTCTGAAAATAAATAGCAGCGTCGGATAAGCTGGAAGCAAATGTTTAACCACATCAACCTCCAGAAAGTCAGGAAACACTTTGTAAAAAGAAGATGAAAAATCAATCTTTGGTTTATGGTAAAATGCTGATTGGTTTTGCCACAAAACCACCACATAGCGTCAGTACCACTAGATAAAAACCTGAGTGAACCTGACAGCTGAGGTGAAGGAGCACCAAAGCATAACACGTTTGCTTATTTTTCCAAAACATGCCACACATGTTTTGCAATGTGAGCATGTTGGTATAAAAACCACACCAGAGCACTGACTGTTTCTCAGTGGTTCTGTTCCCAAAAACAAATCTTCCAACAGGGTTTTATGTAAAAGTTTTAATTTCTTGCAAGCGTTTAAAACCTTCATGTGAGAATAAAAGAGATGAGCTTCAGGGTCTGGCAGTCTGTTTTGATAATGCCAACCCTTCCACAAATAACACAACAGTCCATGTCATTACTGTTTACCACATGATGAGGGTTAACTTATTTTTATCTTTAATGCAACGATTCATCTACCTCATAAATCAGGGTATGATCTAACTCCCTCCGCTAGGAAGTCAGAAAATGAACTGGTTATGTGGTCGATGGTAAATGCCCAATATGAAACGATTAAAGTTGATGAAATAAATGTCAAATAATTCAGGAATCAGTTCATTATTAAATAGAGTACACAGACCAAAAAAAGGCCAAATAATACAACAGTCAGAGCAGTAATTATACCAAAACTGTACAAAAAATGTACATTTTGCAATTAGGAAAAAAATACATTTGATATGCACCCAGAACTTCTCAAACGGCAGTTTTAGCTTCACCTGGTTTAGATTTTGTAAAAATGTATCTCTACTAAGCATCTTTTACTATCCAATTATTAATAGGTAAAACCAAATATATTCACCAGATTATCTCTGCACTCTACTGATGTTAAGTGAAGCATAAAAAGCTTTATTGATGTATTTTTTTGCTGAGGATGCATCCGTTGCTACAAATGACCAAGCGTACACTAAAGGAATGCAGTTTTTTTTTTAGACAAAATATTGTTTTTTTATTTGAAAAATGAATTTATTAATTTATTTGCTTCTTTTAACTAATTTCTAATATTGCATAGAAAAGGCTTACGGTAAGTAGTTCAGTGAAAATCTGCAGATGGCTGAAGGATGTAGCTTGATTTTTTTCACAGATTATCTGTTTCATATTTTACTGTCACAACATAGTGAGAGTTCGAACAATTATATAAAAAGAAAAAAATTTGTAAAATGACATACTGCAGCTTTAACCTAATTTTAATCACACTGAAAACCATTATCCATAAATGGAAAGAACATTCCCAGGATTACCAAAATTACTCCTACAGTACATTGAAAGCTCATCTAGGAAGCGGCTGAGAAAATAACACAGAGGTTCTCCTCACAAGTCTCTTTCCTGCCTTACTTCAAAATAAAAGTCTAAAACCATTGAAACTGGATGACACAGACTGGCTACCGCTTCACCAGAAGGACGTCAGTGTTCTGGTGTTTCATATAAATTTTGTGACCCCAGCATCTTCTCATTCTCACTGACATACCGTGTCTTCTCGACTGGGTCTGGCCCCGGCCCCTGTCGCTGCGGCCCCTGTGTGCTGAGGCTGCAAGGAGAGCAGCGTCTCGAACAGCGTGCGGGTCTCCGCAATCTGGCTGGCGATGTCGGCGTTGGGGTGCTCACCGAACACCTCTGGGTGCTCGGTGGCCGGCAGCGTGTTAATGTGTTCCTGGAACGACGACAGCGGACCCTCGCGGGGAATATAGTAGGTGGGTAAGACTGATAGCCTAATAAAGAGTTGAGCAGAAAATGTGTTATAGATTAGCAAATGTAATTAACTGCATACATCCCTGTCAGAAATTTACATACACGTAAATTAAATGATCGTTTTGGTTGTGTTTTTTTTGGCTGGAAAGTAGTGTGATGTTTCAAAAAACAATTTGGGGAGAACAGATTTAAATTTTTTATATTAGAGTTTGTCTAATGCAAAAATAGGTTCTAATTCATTCAATTCACAAATCAAGTGAGCCACTAAAATATAACAATAAAAATCTAATTTTAATAACTTCACTATAAACTGATTTGAGTGCAGCACAGATGAAATTTGAATAAAATTCTCAGACAAGATGTTGTTCCATCTTTTATGAATGCTTATAACAAAACATTGTGTTGTACTTAACACTTTAATATCCAGCGGATCAATCATTGCTCTTTAGAAAGATTGAATCTGTAAACCTATTTCATCTTATTCCACTTCTTTGTCTTCTCAGAGTAACAACAATTGAGAAGATTCATACAGCAAACAACCTGAGGAAAGTGTAAAAGTTCAACTTTTTGCTGTAATATTTAACCTGTCCTCTTGGTGGTGCTGGTGCTCTGTGAACAGCAAGAAGCCTCAGCAGACCACAGATTACCTCTATAATGTCTTTTCAGACATATTGAATAAATGTGACTTTTATTTTACACCCAGACCTAAACGTTGAGATGTGAGCATTAAAGAGAAGAAGAAGAAGAAGAAGAAGAAGAAGAAGAAGAAGAAGAAGAGTTAAAAACAAGAGTCTCACTTGTAGAAGGTCTGATTTACAGCTCCCTCGCAGAAGTAGTCGTTGATGTATGTGGTTAGGAGTCGGCGGTCCCACTCGTCTGTGACATGGCCACCGTAGTTGACACCAGCGATGAGGTACTTGAGCGCATCCCAAGGAATCTCCTCATATTTATCCAGGTATAAACAGAGCAGATTCTCACTCACCTAACAAAGGCATTGCAAATTGAGTCATATAGTGTTTTGCTTCTGTAGTCTAAACACAAAGATGATGATGGTTGAGAAATTTAATATGTAGGGTCATGATTGGAACCTATTGTTTTTTTAAAATTAAGCGTATAGGAGAGTTAGCACAATGCCAAGGTAGAAAGACAAGGCGAGAAGAGCTGTAGGTCCATTTACAAACAACTGGAGGTCTATGATTAACCACTGAGAAAGATTACTCACAAGAGAAAAATATTCTTAAACACCTGCCAACCTAAATATCACATAAACTCCTTTCAAACATCTTATGTACAAAGTAGAATATTAGCTGACAGATACTGTTTCTCGCACCTCAAAGTCAGAATCATTGAAGCCGTAGATGATGTTCCAGCCCATTTGTCGGAACTTCTTCCTTTCTAACAGGATGCTGTGGAAAAAGCAGAGAGCGTAGAGCAGCTTCTTGTAGAGCCTGGATTTGGTGCAGCGGTTGAACTGAGCTTCAGTCACCAGCTGGTACAGACGCTTCATGTTGGCTTTCACGCCCTGCGGATACGAAGCAGGCAAGATTTATTAAAATATCCCTAAAGCAATAACACGAAGGTTTTCATGTTTGCAGTGACATTTGCACGCTTGTGTACCTTTGGCGGCTCGGTGGTCATCTTGATACCGGCCTGCAGAATCGTGATGGGAAAATCCGGGTGCGGCGAAGAGCTGAGCCACAGCCTGAAGCTGGGCTCTGGGTTCTGAACTGGCAGCTCCTTTATTAGTTTGTCTAACTCCGGCATCCAGGAAAGAGACAAGTGGCAGTTGGCAAGGAAGACCCAGTGACCTGGGAAGTCACAACAGTTTCTTTAAGCTTTGATTTCTGTTGTGTACTTTGTGTATGTTTAAAGTATGATTTTGGAGTTATTTCTAAAGACTTTGGGTTTTCTTATGACTAAATTTCAATTATTTACGTGAAATTTACAGAACAAAAAGCAGAACAAATTTGGAGGGCAATTGACCAATATCAGTCAATCACTTGCTCATATTTGTATGATATAAATGTGAAATAAAAGTATATATATTCCACTCAATTACGAGGTGATTTTTCTTTTCTATTGTAAGTTTTATATAAAAACATTCGTGATATATTTTGTTAACGCTGCCATCACAGTAGACATTGAGATATGAATTTTATGACATATCGCACAGCTTTACTGCAGATGTCTCTTTACCTCAGTTCTGTTATTTTCCATTTAAAACAGTAAATTGCATACCTTACATTGATCCTATGTAAAGACAAATTGCTTATTCATATAGTAAAAAGGCCTTAAAAATAAAATCTGTGAAAGAAAGGGACTGTTAAGAGTGAGTATATGGCTGGATGGAGAAATGGGTGGGTGAATGGATGGATGGATGGATGGGTGGATGGATGGATGGATGGATAGATGGATCAATCTCTCCTGTGTTACTACCACTGCCTGTGAAAAAATCCACTCTGTCACAGCAAGGCTACAGACAAAACATCCTGACGCTTTTATTATAATCTGGGGACTTCAACCATGTGACCTTGGACTCTACTTTGGCCACTTTCCACCAAGCTGTTGACTGCCCCACCAGGAATAACAGGACAATCGACCTCCTGTATGCCAATGTGAGGGATGCATACAGAGCAACACCCCTACCCCCACTAGGGAAGTCAGATCACAACATCGTTCACCTACAGCCACTGTACACCCCCCTGGTCCAAAAGCAGCCTACAACAGCTCGCTCCATCAGGAGGTGGTCCCCTGAGATGGAGAGTGCTCTGAGAGACTGTTATAACACCACGGACTGGGATGCACTGTTCAGCCCGCATGGCCAGGACATAGAGGGGCTGACACACTGCCTGACGGACTATCTGAACTTCTGCGCAGATGTGGTATCCCCTGCTAAGACTGTCCGCTGTTACCCTAATAACAAGCCTTGGGTAACGCGGGAAGTCAAAACTGTCCTCAACAAGAAGAAGGTTGCCTTCAGGAGAGGAGACAGGGAGGCCATGAAGGCAGCACAGCAGGAGGTGAAGCAGTGTGTGAGGGAAGCAAAAGACAGCTACAGGAGAAAGGTGGAGCAGAAGCTGAGAGAGAAACAACATGAGGGAGGTCTGGGAAGGTGTGAGGACCATCACTGGCCTCAACACAAAGACCAGAGTCGTTGAGGGAACAATGGAGAGGGCAAACCAACTGAACAACTTCTTCAACAGGTTCAACCAGTCTGTGCCCCCCCAACCCCCTCTCTCACTGCAGCCACCTCTGCTCCTTACCACACACCTCCCCACAGACAACAAAACACTGACAACCCCCCCACACACCTCAGCACAACCTCCACCCCACATCACCACAGACCAGGTCAGAGAACAGCTGAGGAAGCTCAAGCCCAGGAAAGCAGCAGGGCCGGACCAGGTGTGTCCAAGGCTACTGAAGACCTGCGCTGCTGAACTGGGAGAGCCACTACAGCGGATCTTCAACCTCAGCCTGCAGCTAAGGGAAGTGCCCACCCTCTGGAAGACATCCTGCATCGTCCCAGTGCCCAAGAAGAACAGGCCCAGCGAGCTGAATGACTTTCGGCCCGTGGCACTCACTTCACACCTGATGAAGACGTTGGAGCGGCTCTTCCTCGGCCTCCTCAGACCTCAGGTGGAACATGCTCAGGACCTCCTGCAATTCGCCTACCAGGCAGATGTTGGTGTGGAGGATGCCATCCTCTACCTGCTGCACCGGGCCCACTCCCACCTGGATAAGGGCAGTGGCACAGTGAGGATCCTTTTCTTGGACTTCTCCAGTGCCTTTAATACAATCCAGCCCCTTCTGCTCCAGGACAAACTAAATAGCATGGGAGTGGACCAGCACCTGGTCACCTGGATCCATAGTTACCTCACCAACAGGCCGCAGTATGTCAGGCTAAAGGACACCGTGTCTGACACTGTGGTCAGCAGCACAGGAGCCCCTCAGGGCACAGTGCTGGCCCCTCTTCTCTTCACCCTGTACTCCTCTGACTTCCACTACAACTCGGAGCTGTGTCACATACAGAAGTATGCTGATGACACAGCCATAGTCGGATGTATCAGGGACGACGGAGAGGAATATCGCTGTCTGGTGAGGGACTTTGCTCTCTGGTGCCACACAAACCACCTGGAACTCAACACCTCTAAGACGAAGGAGCTGGTTATAGACTTTGGGAGGTCCAGACCAATGCCGAGACCAGTCGTACTAGAGGGAACGGAGGTTGAGGTCGTGGGCTCCTACAAGTACCTCGGGCTGTGGCTGGACAGTAAACTGGATTGGTCAAAACACACCAGCCACCTGTACGGGAAGGTGCAGAGCAGGATGTACTTCCTGAGGAGACTGCGGTCCTTCAACATCTGCAGCAAACTGCTGTGGATGTTCTACCAGTCAGTGATTGCCAGTGTCCTCTTCTACACCGTGGTGCTGGGGAGGCAGCACATCCAAGAAGGACACGTCCAGACTGGACAAACTGATCAGGCGTGCCGGCTCTGTGGTCGGCATGAAGCTGGACTCTCTGGTGACGGTGGCAGAGGCGAGGACACTGAACAAACTGCTGGACATCATGGACGATAGCAGCCACCCTCTACACGCCGTCATCAGCAGCCAGAGGAGCCTGTTCAGTGACAGACTGCTGCTTCCCAAGTGCCGGACCAATAGATTCAAGAACTCCTTTGTCCCCCACGCCTTCAGACTGTACAACTCCTCACTGGGGGGTCGGAGGTGACACAGGACAGAGGGAAGAAGGAGTAGTTTTTCTACAAATGTGAACTCCATATTTATCAGGCCAAACCATACAGTGCAATACCATATCACTGGTCAATCTATCGACCAAATTGCTATAATTTCCTTTTGTGTTGTATTTATATTCTTTGTTTTGTATTTAATTTGTATTTTTTTGTATTTTGTGTATGCTTACTGTGTGCCACATTTTTGCCTGTGAGCTGCTGGTAACTATAATTTCCTGAGGGAGTCTTCCCAAGGGATCAATAAAGTCAAGTCTAAGTCTAAGTCTAAGTCTTCTATTGAGAACTATTGTAGCAGCTTAAGTTTAAACATCTATTACGTTGCAAAGGAAACCCGAAAAAGAAAGTCTGGTTCTACTTCTGGACTTCCCAAGGCCCTGGAAACCAACGGATCTCGGTTTCCAACTCCTTTTTTCCAGATCTGGAAACCAATTAACTTTTATTCAGCACTTTTTCAGACCGCATGTGAATATGTATGGATGACTCAGCTAAAACGACTGCAGCTGGTGCTGTACCGTTTTTCACTCCTTCCTCTATGAGCCTCCTGGCGATGGGCGCCTGCCCCTGACCCAGAGACAGAGCGCTGAATTGGTGGCTCATCCCCGAAGCCTTAGCCAGTTGCAGCAGCGATCCTGTGGGGTCCACTCCAGGAGACAGCACAAAGATCAGAGGACTGCAGCAGGTGGACTCCTCCACCACCTGTCACAAGACGAAGGGAGTGAGGAAGGAAGGTGGAGACAACTGGCAGAACATTTAAATCAGTTCCTCATCCAAGTTTTAAACATGTAAAACCTATCATTCACAAAATGTAAGCACCAGGATGAAATGGGACTGCAGTTGAAACTTACAGCTTTCATGTCGAGGACAGGCGGCTCCACAAAGCGCGGGCCCAGATTTTTGATGATGAAGGAGGTGATGCAGAAAGACACTCGGTCTTGGCGTAGGAAACGAACTATTACCATCTTCTTGAGCTCATTGTAGTTGTGATCCAAATCACCTTGAAGACCAAACAAGAGGGTGAGGAGTCAAGAACGAAAGTAACTCTTTTGAAGGAAATATAAAATCCTAATAAAACCCATTTTGGTAGAACTCTTTACGTTTCAAAAGGCACTGAAGAAAAGTGAACCGGTTTTCTTGAACCCTGACAAATTCAAACATGAGCTTAAGTTTGCTGAACTGTAATAAAGTCAGGCCAACCGATCCGCACAGACCTGGCAGCGGAGCGTTCTCTGGCTCTGGGTGGGTATACCAGAGGTTCCAGTCTCGTGGGTAGTGTTCAAAATAGGCCACGATGCCATGGAACTTGGGCAGCTTATCCAGCTCTGCGATGCCGTCCCAGCTGGAGTCTGGCAGCCAGCTGATAAATGGATTATCCATCCGATCGTCCTTATCAATAGCCTGTCAATAGGCCATAAGTTAGAGTGTCTTCTCTCAAAATGCCTGACACAATAACGCTTCAGAAACAGGCAGGCTGTTAATGAATAAGAACGTTAGAAGCTTTTTTGGTCCTTTTTTGTCCCATTGGGCCACCGTTACTAAGATGTTATGAAGAACGACGTTTGTGTGTTTCTTACGACGATGCCTCGGAGGAAGATGTTGTACTCATCCATGTTCAGTTTCCCGGCCACTTCCAAGATTTTGACGCACATCTGGAAGCTGAAGAGAAGCTTGTGAGCCTCAAAGAGACCCCGACAGGTGTACCTGAAGGAGAAGAAGACAAACGTAGAGTTAGCTTGAAAAGCCGACAAAGTATTGATCGATTTGCGGTTAAATAGTCTGAGTCATCGTCACCGGTACACGGCGTATGTGTGGTAGTCGTTGAGGTTGTTGATTCGTTCCTCGACCCTTAAGCTGTATGCCTGTTTGCTCTTTGCTATGCTGAGCACGAACAGGTTGATGTAGGCGTCCAGAGAAAACTGGTACATGGGGTCGATGAGGCCCATGTCGTTTAGGATGAAGAAGAGAATGGAGGCTCGCTGAGCACAGGGTCGGTAGGCCTGTTGGGACAGAAAGTCTATGGCTACTTGTGGTCGCCAATAAAAACAAGGAAAATCTATAATCCAAAGGATAAAACTGGAACCACACATAGTAGTTCCAATGGATAAGCGAGTTTAAATTTAAACTAGCTTAACCAAACTATCACTTTAATAATAGTGAGTGATTCTAGAGGATAGTAATCTGTTAATCTATTGACAATTTTGAAAATTAACCGAATAAAAATACCAACATATTCTGCAGAATAACTTCTTAAACATTTTTAAGCAATACTAGAAATACATATTAAATAAATGAAATGAATTGCTGCGTTTAATAGGCAAGCGTCTCATGCTGATGTCTTTGTCTATCTCCAGTGACTCCTCCCCTCCTGACCTCTCTGGCTGAGTCGATCTTCTGCTCGGTCTGCTCGCTGGTCTCCAGCTGCTCTGTAACTTGGCTGGCCGTCACCTTGGAGGCCTGCAGGGTGTTTACCAGCTGGACGTCGTCCAGCAGAGAGCCGCTGGCTTCGTTCAGGAGCCTGGTGGGATCAAACAATCGCAAGGGACATCAAAACTGCAGTAACAGTTTGCAATTTTTTTTCAATAATTTATACAGCCTTCAAAATGATTGAACCTGATAGTAAAGATGAGCAAAAAAGTTAAAAAATATACAGGCAGCCTTTCAAAATATGCCTTCTCTTACGCTTTCTTCTATGTGGCTTGCCTTATAGTGAATCACTTCTCTGTCTAATGACCCAGTGAGAAAATATTATTTACTGGTTAAAACCAATGCACAGCATTCCAATTAAAATTTATTTAGGAAGTTAAAGATTACTTTCAAAATTCAAAGAAATTGAACAACAGGGGGAAAGTTTCAGATAAATTTATCTTGCAGCAATTAGGAATGGGGTCAATCATTTGACAAACAATTTTGTTTTAAGGTCTAAAAAATTGCCCAAATTCCTCAAAGGACAGATTTGATCAATCTTTAATTTCTTAAAATTAAAGACTGCATTTTGTTTCATAGTGAGAAATTGCTGCAGTAAACTTTATGTGAATTCATTTTAAAACTAATCAAATTTCTTTACCAAGGTCACTAGTGTCATAGAAAACCTTTTATGCACCTAATTTTTCATTATTTCTTTTACAATTTCATTCATTCAGCACATTGATGGATGGACAAAAAGATGGATGGATAGATGGATGGATGGATAGTTGATAAGTGGACAGATGGATGGACAGACGGTTGATTTAGTGCTTTGTGTTCCGATGTAAAAACGTCAAAGAGTCGGCTATACAAACCTGAGGATCTCATCCTCCAAATCCTGCAGACTTTTTTTGCCAGCAGCAATGCTAATCACCAGTGAATCCTTCTGCTGCTCCAGTTCTGGACGCTCTTTACGTACCACAATCCCTAGCAGCTGAGCCTCCAGACCCTGTGCAGCAAAAAAAAACAAAACAAAAAAAAAAAAAACAGACAGACAGACGGACATGTTGAAACTGTGTCTGAAAGTGTGCACAGATGAGCCGGAGAAACATATTGTTCCACACACCTGCTCCTTGACAGCAAAGTTCACTATGGTGGTCTTTGAGGAAATCTCTGGGGAGTAGTGGGGGTTGGACAACTTGGTGGTGATGTAGAACCTGAAATTAGGGTTGTATTCAATCTCCTTGTCACCCAGCTTCATCAGCAGATTGCCACCTGGGGAAAAAAAAACACCACAAAAGTTGCAAATCTGGTGTTTAAATAAGCTAAATTTGACGTGTGTGTGCAGACAGACCTATGCGAGTCAGAGACTTGTTGAGAATAGGGTTGAGGGACGGATCCAGATCCTCCTGAACGTTCTGTAGCAAGACAGGATTCCCAAACTGGATGGCAAGTTCCAGAACCCGAAGGTAGTCTGGCGTTTGAAGGTCTACTAGTTTTAGACCCTGGGCGAAAAGGAAAGAAAGTTATAAATTCCTTTTATTAATACAACATACGAGTCACAATACATGTCGGTGATCTAAAACAAAATGTCACAGATAAATTCAAATAAATGGTTTTTGTTAAAGGTGTTTTGTGGCACTAGAAGCGTTTATTTGCATGGATCAGACAGGAAATGAGCAGAAAGAGGGGAGAAAAGGTCCAAAAGTAGGGAGTTGTTAGGAATCCCACAGATGGAGCAGGATGAGAGAGGTAGGAGCACAGCAGAAAGCAGTGCAGAGTCACTCTTACCGCTTCCTTTTCCATATTTTTGATCCACTTCATAGCCTGGCCTTGAGGGTCGACTATCAGTGGCCATCTAAAAGAGGAGAAGTTATTTAGGTCACACTGAAGAGTAGATGATAAAGTCATGGTGAAAGTTGTGGTAGTGACCTAAATGATATGCTAAATAAATGGTCATATTAAGTAAATTAGCATATATGTTCCAATGAGTGTCGTTTGTCAGATTAAAGGTTCCTTTAGAAAGTATCCACCCTGAAGCAGCTGCTAAACATACTTTTTATTCAGCTAAATTTCTGTATTAAAATGTGTTTTTATTGGGCTGATGCAATGTTATAATTGTAAACCTTTAATTTACACATGTATATGTTACATATACATTTTTTGACTTTCGGTGTTCCATAGCTTGCAAAATACTGTGAAAATAATGTAGAAACGTTCAAAATAAAGTTTAAGACTGACAAGCCTGCAAAGTACAATCCTTTTTTTTTGTCTGTTTTTTTTTTTGGCTTTGACTTTAACATGTTTTTATTTTAATTAATGAACTACATCGAATTTAGAAAATTTTAACGCAATTAGTTGTGTACTCTGGTACTCCTGTAAATCTGATGCAGAAACAACAGCGATGAAAGACAAACTGTTTCTTTTGGCACTGGAGGTTAAAACAACCTATTTTCAAACATCTTTAAAATATTTATTCTTACACTCTATTCTTGAAAGTTTTTTTGATATATTTCAATTGAATATACTTCAGTGAATTTTATGATGTTTTAATTGTCTGCACACTTTTTTTTGTATTCTGTACACTAGTGTGGTTCTTAGTCAGGTCTCTTTCTAAAAATGTATTGACTTTTTAGTAAAATAATAAGGAAAAATTAAACAACTCTTCAGCTTGCTGTGTGTCCCTACCTGTTCCCGCGGGTGATGATCACTCCATTCTCAGTGGAGAACGCGTCAGACGGCAGACCCTGAATATTCCAGTTTCTCACCACTGTCGGTATGGACAGAAATACAGCAAAACTGAATCCTGGCGTGCAAAGGATCTCTGCCTCCACAACCTGAGCCGAGAATACAAACAGGAAGCGAGAGCGAGAGAGAAATCACATTTATTCTTTGGTGAATTAGTGTAAAAGCTGTTGAAGTCTCATGTTAAAGATGAGCGTTGTTTTGACCCCTTTCATCCAGATGCCGAGCAGCGTGTCTCTGTAATTGGACAGGAAGGGCCCCATGTAGGACAGGAAGGACGCAGCGAGCAGGCAGTCTCCAACAAGGTATCCCATGTTTTTCTCAAGACCCTGCAGCAAATCCACTGATTATGACAGAGTTCTCCTGTGTCTGAATGTTGGTTTGTAACAAACTTAGTTTAAAAGTAGCACCAAAGCCAGATAGCAAACTAAAAGGGCTAAGATAAAACACCAAGTACTACCTTTGTGAATGAACTAAACAAACAGATTGCCCTCATCTGCACTCACACTTTATGGCAAGTGTTCTTTTGAGTTTCACATATGTGTTGACATATTTCATTTAGCTTGAGAGTGAGATAAAAAGATGGATGGGTCTTTTTATTCAGTGTATGTAAACGTCTTGTTTCAACTGTATATCTGTCTAACACTGCGCTTAAATAACTCAAACCTGTGAGTGTCTATGGGTGAAATGGTTAGACAGGAGCCTTTTAAGACCCCGGCAGTCTGCTGAAATATGTATCTACATCCCAATCTGCCTCTTGCACTTAAACATCTTGAAATGTAAGGCTTACAGTCACTCTCTCATCCCAGCGGATTCTTTCCCCAGCCAGTCCTGTCACCAGTTTGTCGGCTCGGTCCAGTTTCACCTCCATCTCGTGAGATTTGACTCTCAAACTCTCCTTCATAGCCAGCTTTTCGGCGTGTTGCTTTTGCAGCGCATTCAGCTTATCCGCCACCTGAGCCCCCAAAAACACTGATTGTAGCATCACTTTGAAATGTGTAAGAGAGAGAAGAAAGCCACCATTATTGATACCTCTTGTAGTTTTTTCATAGCATCGTCCAGAGCAGCTTCTTTTTCTGCTAAAGCAGCCATTGCAGTGTTCAGCAACGCCCGCTTTGGTTCAACCTCCCGGTATATTCGTCCATACACCTGGAGAGTTCATTTTAATGTGTGCTGATTGGTTGACTTATTATTCTGCCATAGCTATGAACCGCTCTGTGCATGGCGTTCTCTGAGCATAAACACCCTCTTACCTCCATGGCTCTGACCCACATGCAGAGGGACTTGGCAGCCAGTGACACTTTCCCGATGATTTCTGGCTGGAAGTCCACCTGCCTGCAGTATTGGCCGATCCTCTTCAGAACACGGTCCGTTATATTATCCTTGTCATAGTTGATCAATGTTTTGATGAAGTTGGGCTCACCTGCCAGAAACACTTTAAGGTCACTATACATGCCTTCCAAAGTACATTTACAGACCTCTAGTGTGAAATGCAATAAAACAAAGCTATAAAATAAAATCAACTTTCACTGCAGTGGTGTAATTTCACACTTAAATATTGTAAACCTTCTAAACCTTTTGTGCCTATTTATAGTTTTATGCAAATTACTTTTCTTGCTCTAAAAAATGAATGTCAATAAAGTACAGTTTTGATTTCAATACAGCACATAGGACACACAGATTGAGGTATTTATAGTGTGCAAATCAGCCAAGTCGGGTCTAATTTTAACCATTAGATGGCAGCAAAATGCTTCATGCATTAACCCTGGTTTGTGTTGAATAACAGACATTAATTTGAGTGCATTAAATCAGTGGGGAAAAATCTGCATATATAACTATTGTAGTTCAAATTCTTCTGCATATATTTCTTATTCTGGGACAAAATAAACTTGGAAGATGAGTATCTCCAAGTTTTAGGGTGGAATTCTGTGATAGACTAACATTTGAATAATTCTGACTTTTTCTGTTCAGTACATTATTTTCAGGCTTTTAAACAAACACATACTAGTTTGGTAATACAGGACCAACATAGTTTTTTTCCAAACATGTCAGCTGTTGTTTTGTCTCACCAAGCTGTCTCTTGGCTTCAGCCCAGGTCGGCTCCTTGCCAAGAAGGGTCATGACAGCTTGCATGACGGTCTCCACCAGCACTGGAGGACGGCCGTAAGACTTGATCTCTGTCATGTCTTTCTTGTTTAGAGATTCCAGGGCCTGAGAGTAAGGAATGAAAACTGAGTGGCAGTGAAAGAAGAAATAAAGTCAAAGCTGTAAATGTGATGGAAGACAAACGGCTACCTTCAGGGCCTCTTCGAGAGCAGGCATGGCTTTGTCCAGCTCCCTTTGTGCATTTTGAGCCATGGCTTTACACTGTAGTTCCTCTGCTCGAATCCTCTCGCTTTTCTCACTCACCATCTGAACAAAACAGAGCAGATGACTTCATCCACTTTGTTTTGTTTCTTTTTTAAGTGTTCACTGACATATCTTCATCACACTTACCTTCTGCTGCTCATCAGCCTCACCCTTTTGCTTCAAAATGACAGCCAGGTACTGATCACACTGCCTCTGGAACTCCACCAACTCCTCCTTGGCCTCCTCCAGCTCCACAGTCATGGCCTCTACTTTCTCTCGGGTGTCGTTGATTTTGTAAAGGCCGTTTCGCAGTTTGCTCACCTGCTCCCCCAACTCATTGCGCTTCTCCCCCAACAGTCTGGAGAGAAACAAACAGAAAAAAACATCTGCAATCTCTCCCCATGAGTCCTTCACTTGTGGGGGAATATGTTTGCAGATTAATAATAATTAGAGTGTACAGTTATGGATAAAAAAAATAAAGTAACCAAGAACATTACACATCATAGATGTTTGTTTGTTGACATTTGTCTTTGCTTTCTTGTGGATTTCAGTCAGTTTGAGGTTTGGACTTTTTACTTAATCATCAGCATCTGACTGATACATTTTCTTTCTAGATAATCTTGTGGATGCAGATGGGTGCAATTAGTGTGTATCATAACTTTATGCATAGTGTATACACTCCAAAGGCACATTTATGATCCACATAGAAATCAGCTAGTTGAATCTTTTGGTGTGTAGTGTGGACATACAAGTGAGAGTGTGAGTAACTGCATACTTTTTATATCCAGACACTAGCTCCAAGTAGTTGGTGGGTGTTACATAATTATATCTCTTCAGCTCCACCTTCATCCTCAGGGAGACGTTTTCCACGGACTGGTGAGTTGTCACAAATATACTGGCGACCTTCCTGTGGATCTACAACATTCAACAGCACATATGAAGATGGCCCAAAAGCAGATCTCAAAGTGAGAAAAAGGAAGAGTGTGTGTTTGTATCGTTCACCCCCTCCGCAGAGCCCAGATCCAGTCCCTCCAGGTATCTCTCAGCCACCTCCAGCAGGGCGTCTTTGGGCCACTCAGAAAACCAGTCGATGGTGGTGCAGTTTACTATCGCTGGGAACTGCAGGATGCGGTTTCTGTTAGGAGACAGTCATAGATGTTTATGTAGTGACAGGATATGTGAAAGAGAGTTGGCCGAAGAGCAGAGATGCACCGGACAGAAACACACGATTGAATTGGTCACCAGCCAGTTAGAAACTCAAAAATCGGATCTGAAAATTACCGGGAAACCAATAACGACTTTTACTGAAGGGAGAAAATGCAAGGTGAGATATTTTTAGTACGTATTTAAAAATCAGTGGAAATCAAAATGATGTCAGCAGCTGTTGAAAAGAATATTTTACATTTCTATGACATGCTGATTGTAAGTCATTCAGGCAGTGGCAGAGCTGAAGACTTCAGCAGAACATTAAGCCTGAATGTAATGACAACTTTTAGACGTTTTAGTTTTAATAGCATGAAACCACATTTTTTACTCACTCAAAGTTGTCAGATCATATATCTCTCTGTCCTTTACTGAGAGAAAAAGCACTATACTCTTTTTTCATCCACAAGACTACATTTAGTTGGAGGGGTTAATAACATAGGCAAGCTGTTACTAGAATGCCACACAAGTTTCAAACAAACCAATGCTGGCCCTTCCCACGGCGAGGGGAAGCAAAGTGTGCTGTGTGGTACAACAGGTCACACAGAGAGTAGTGATTAGCTAAGGCAATGTGAAAGTGCCAGAGCTGCCAGTCCAATTAGCAACAGCATGTGTGGCCATCGTCCTGTGGGCCACAAACGCCACAGGGGAGAGAAGTGTTTTTTCTATGAACAGTGGTGTTTGCCGTAACAACAAGTCTCCTCTCTGCAATATCACTCCTGTGAGTTTATTTGCTCCTGTTGACTCAAAGCTGCTCCATGTTGTCTCTGTGTTTCTGACCACCATATCAAAACATAAAAAAAATAAATAAAAAAAATCACTGCTGAAATGCTTTGCCTTTGACTGAATAACAGGTATTCTTGTGATTGTTTGAGAAATATTTTACATTATTATTTTGTCTCTTATTTTTAAGGGAGATAATTAGGTGCAGATGGGCACTGAGGAGAAATCTGCTTCAGTGACAGATGTGAAATGTGAAGAAGGAGAAATAACTTTCTGGAGCAACGGATCAGATTTTCTAAGTGGCTGACAGGTCGCCACGCTCCTTCTGTGGCTTTCTACACACTTTTATTGTGAAGTTTTAACAGTTTTAAACGCATAATCAACAATCAGTGATCAATCTTACAGATAGAAATCAAGAAAGAAAAGAAGAAAGAAAGAGCAAAAGAGAAATAAAGGAAGAAGTTGAGGAATGAAAGGAACAGAGGGAGTGAAGGAAGGAACGGAAGAAAGAAAAAAGATAAAAAGGAAGGAAGGAGGAAAGAAGGAAGAAAATAAAACGCAAAGACAGGCAGGAAGTAAGGAATAGAAAAGAAAGGGAAGGATGGAGAATAAAAACAAAAACATAAGGAAGTGGACCATTTCCATGAGAGCTCATAATTGTAGTGAATGGAGGCTGCTTGGACAAAACTTTGACTTCTTGTTCTCAGCCTTTATTACCTCAAAACAGATGTGCTGTGAATGCATTCCCAGTCGTTCAGAAGACTCACCTGAAGGGTTCTCCCACCGGACTCATGCAGAGAACTATATGCAGGTTGTTCCTGACTCGCTCAATCAGGTACCTGAACAGTGAATCAGGAGTCTCCACCACGTTGTCTTTCTTGGCAGAGTCTGACAGGGCGTTACACACCTACAAAAAAAACAAAACAAAACAAACACTAGAGATGATCAATATGAGGCATACAGTCACCTGACTAAACTTACAATGAGATGTGTTGTATTGGAATTATTAGTGAAATTGACAGATGCTAGAGGGAAGAAAGAAGTCGAGAAGACAACACAGACCTCTACAAATTCATCTGGCTTGTAGAGGTTGGGAACCTCTCCAGAGCTCAGGATGTTGTTGATGTCCTCCAGGAAGGATTCATCGACAATCTGCGTGTCGTTGAAGAGAAACACTGTGGGCTTGTTGTCCACCCCAGCTAACCGATAGAGCTTCTTGATGTCTGACATTAAACACAAACACGTCAGAAACTTATCAGACAGAAGAGGACACCTTCACTATTCCCATATTTTTCAGTCTCTCAAATATCTGGGTGTGTATTTCGTGATGGTTTTTCACATATGGGCGGTTTCCTAGGGCGGCTTAAAGGAGGGGTAACTTAAACATGTTATACTGAAAGGTACATAAGCAGCTAAAGAAGAGTTGGCCTTCCTATGTGTGGAAGGAGGGGCTTGTTGATTAAATAACTACCACTTTAAGGTAAAGTTGTTGGCTTGGTCTTACCCTCTCTGAACTCTTGCTTGCGGTACTGTTTGGTCACTTCCACCTGGAACACCTCATATTCACAGATGAAGGCGGCCAGCTTAGAGAGGCTCTGTCTACCGGAGCCACCGATACCAACGAGGAGCATGTTGCCTCTCAGCTGGCTGATCACACGTACAACACGGGTTACTGTGGAGGAAAGAGGCCATAGATTCGTCAAGGCTTCCAACTAGTTCACATGTTGACGACCAGAATAGTTGAGGTAATGTAGCAGGGGAAGGGAATAATCAAAAGCAACAGTAATAAAAAACATTATTAAAATAGTTTTGGTACAAACATATATATATATATATATATATATATATATATATATATATATTATATATATATATATATATATAATATATATATATATATATATCTGCTGGTTCACTAGTTTTTGTTTTTCCCTCTATTAGATAAATGGTGCATTTACATAAATTTGAATGTCTACAATTTCTCATTATATAAGCATTTGCCTGTTGCTGGATTTTTTCGTACAGCGTATCAAACATTTGAAAGAAAATTAAGCTTGGAAAGCTGAAATACCAAGGGGCAACGCTACTTGACCTGCTTCTTGGTTGGAGTTGCAAGGCAGCCAATCCTGAAGTACCTTTTATTTTCCTAAGGTAGATGTTTTCTTTTGTGATAGTGCCAAAACAGTTTTCACTCATATTGAGGTATATTATATAAAAATAGGTAGTCATAAGCATTTCTCAGTAAGTTAAAATATTTGTGGGTTTCAGCTATTTATGGGCAGCTGTCGTTTCCTAACCCAGCCAGAGTTTGTTCATAGGTAGAGCCCAAAGACATCTACAGAACAAATGTACTTTGGTTCAATGTTTAAGCTTTTGACATTGAACTGAATAACAATTTGGAAAGCTCAGATATTGCAAGTTGTGTTTTCAGATGTACTGTGTTCGATGGCGTCTTTGAAGAGCACCAGGTCCATGTGAACAACTCCAGGTGTCTGGTTGTATTCAGAAAGCTGGGTTTCCATGTACTTCTTCAGATTCTTCATATCCACAATGTCTTCATATCCACCGGCGTTACCCATAAAATCACCTGATCAGCACAAACAAACAAGCAAAAAAAAAAATATATATATTGTGAACAATCTTTATAATCTTGCCTGTGCTATAATTTGAATTGAACGTGTAATAAAGTTATTTTGGGTGGTATTTGTGATGAAGATACCAAATACTGGTGATTGTTTGGTCGGACAGATGCCGTGGAAAGTGAGATTGAAGAGGGAGGCCAGTTTTTCCTCCAGGAGAGTTATGAATGTATTTGCGTCAGTTTGGTTTACGAGTCGATCCGAGAACACCCTGAAAGCAAACACTGAATGAAATCCTTTTGTACACACACGTTAAGAAGATTGCATTAGTGGATGGTGAACACTGAATTTAATACCATTATTTTTTTATTTTTCCTGAGCACAAATTGTGGTCACATTAAATAACGTTCTATATGTAAATGAACATCTGCTGCAATCCTTGAGAACAAAGTTTAGCCACTTCAAGCAGAAAAGAGTTGCCAATATTTCCCCAGAAGGACAGAACCTGGGCATGCGGGTACACAAGCATCTGCTTCCACTTAATCTTCACTCTCCCCCTTCTGACATTTTATGTGCATCCCATGTGATGTCATTTAATTATGTAAGTTGCCTTTCTACTGGAAATATGAGAAATGGATTTATGGTTGCTTCTTGAAAACAAAGCAAAAAAAAAAAAAAAAAAGGGCTGATACGGAAACAAAACCCGGAAAATGTGTGGACACAAGGATGATCTTCTCCCCAATCTGTGCACATATTTACTCTTCAGAGTGAATCCGTGTGGACAAACTGGAGTAAAAAGTTGGAAAAATGTGTCGCACGTGCATTCTTTCAGAACAGGTTTGCGACAAGATTTGGAATAATTTGAGTCTTGTTTTGATAAATGTGCAGAGGGATTCTCTGAGGACTAGGAACAAGCCACTGTGATGAATTTAAGTTTTCAGAGAGAGAAACTTTCAGGACAAAATTGACAAAAGGAATGGTAGAGAATAATTATTATGCCATCTTTTAAACCCAAAAAGCTAAAATTCCCTGCACATAAGTATAAAAAGGTGCCATTTTATGAAGAAAATAGCGTTACAATAAATCAAAAAAGGTTAATGAAAGTTTTGTAGGCAAAAATGGGTGGGGGGGAATGGAGGGCGGTAATTTTCATATCATGAAACATGTAAAAACTTTTTTTATCAATTCCACCAGGATTTTGTGATTGCTTTTGTTATTAATCACTGATTGTGTGGTGCTACTTTGAAAATATTTGCTAAAAATGTTGCATTTTTTTCTCATTAAACCACCAAAATTTAACAATAGAATAAAAATATATGAGTTTTTATTCTTTAACGATCTTAAATGGCTCGATTTTTGTTACTCGCCATATCAATCACGTCCTGTAACTTAACATCAAGTGAAGTTGAGGAAGCGAAGTAGCCGAACTAAGAAATACTGCCAACTGTAGGTGAGAGTTACCAATCACTTAAAACCGATAATTTTACAGAAAATTTGCATTAAACTCACAATTATGCATTAGCTCGAATAATCATTGGGATATGTAGATTTTGAATGACCTTAGACAACTGCAAAATTAAAAAAAACTGGAGGGATTAATAGATAAATGTACATGAACTAACTTATATGGAAACTGCATTTTTTTATTTGTATGAGTTTAACTTATGAATACATTGAGGGATGTTCAGTTTACCTGAAGCACTCGTGGATCCACAGTCTGATGATGTCAGTTTGAGTATCCTGGAACTCTGGGTGAGCCCTAAGCAAACCCTGAAAAACCTAGAGATAAAAACAGATAATTTAGATGGACAATTCTGGAAAACCTGTGTGAGTCATTTTCCAGCCCGTTCTGTGTGTACTTTTGAAATATCTCTGAGGTTGAAGAGGTAGTGTATCTTGGCTGGAGTGGGAAGAAAGGATGCTGTGACAGAGTTGTACAGTTCTAACGTGGCCTGAGTCACGGAGTCTCCAATAGGCTTCACTTCCTCTCTAAAGACCTGTAGCTTCTGGTTGAACATGGTGCTGAAGATGCTCTTGATCTGGCACTCCTGCATGCAGAGGTGTCAAAAATAAACATTGCTAAAGAAAAAAAAAAATCTGGGAAGAACATACAACTATTTGAAGCACTTAGCGGAAGTGCTAAGCTAATGTTAGCATGTTTCCTTACTGTTTTGATGTGACTTGTTGATTATTCAGCTTGTAACATATACTGGTGCAATTAAAGTTACACGGCTGGTGTCAAAAGTTTATTATGGTTTATAAACCTTGTCATAAATGTCAACATTTATTGACTAGTATTTATTTTGGTTGCCATCTGCTGTCTCTCTCACACAGACATCAGTCTGCCTGGGCACAACTAAACACAAAGCAACGGCCAATACCGCTCTTACTTCGTGAAAATCAACGAAAGAGTTCAAAAACACTTGGATTAATGATAAAAAACCTGATCCCTTAAGTCAAATCCACAAACAAATGTACAAATGTTATGATATTCCCAATTTGTTGAGTTTTAAAATAGAAATTGTTATTAAGTGACTACCTGCATCTTCTAATATTTCAGAATCTGATATTGTCATATTTCCTTTACCATGATCAAACAAAATTGTAATAAAATAATATACAACATATAACTGTTGGTATTATGAAAGCAGAAGAAAAACATTGTACAGCGGTTGCTAATCTCTTTGAGAACACAACTCAAGTGCTTTTTTTTATATGGAGACAAGCAGGACTTACACTTGGAAAGGTCATATTGATGAGGTTGAATCTACTTTGAAATCGAGGAGAGATGTGAGTCCTTCCTCCACCAGGAGGTCCCATGGATGCCAGCAAGAACGTGTCCTGACACAGAAAAACTGAGAGTTAGATGTCCGTCAATATCATCAATGAAATAATACCATCAGCCCTGACAGTGCATTGGACCACAGACCTCAGTTCTACTTTCCTCAACAGATCACTTCTCACCTTGACATACTTTAGTGTCTGTTTCTGGCGGTCGTACCAGAAGCCATAGTCGATCCAAAAGCGCAGCAGCTCCAGCGGCGGCTGGGAGCCAAACGTGTCGTGGGCCGGCATGTTGAGGTCATCCAGAAAACACAGCATCTGCTTCCCGCCTATCGGGAAAAACATGCCTTTGGTTCTCTTCTCTGTTCGGCTCTCTATGATGGCCTGGATGTTGTTGGAGGATATCTGGGTACAAAATAAATAACAAGCTGTTGTTAGTCAGTCTTCTTCAGAAGTGAATCCCACATGACATTGATTTCTACGGAGTAGTAGCTGCTGACTAACTGCAAACAGCCAACAGATTGTCATAAAACAAAGGCCATAAAATAAGTCAGTGGGATCAAAAAAAAAAAAAATCTGATTAATTTGTTAATTAAAATAGTGCATGCTTAATTTGTGATAAAGTGGATATAAAAAAATCATTTTTGGTGATTTTAATGTTTTATCTTTTCTTGGCAGTAAATTTGAGTTGACAATTTTGATTCACATGACAAAAAGCTTGGATACCCCCGTCTTAGATCAAAGAATATTTGCGTGTTAGAACGACCTAGTCAAAGACCAAACCTAAATATCAGCAAGAACATGTCCTGACACAGATAAACTGAGAATTAGACGTCCGTCAACATCATCAATGAAATAATACCGTAAGCCCTGACTGTGAATACCTTGGCAGAAGATTTCAGAAAAAAAGTGCTTTTTTCTTGACAAAATGTAAAGGTTCAGGTTGTGTAAATGAAAATAAATGTAAAATAAAATACATGAGATCTGTTAGAATCTCTTCTGTCCAGGCGGGCTGCCAGTGAAAAGCTGGTGATGACAGTGATGGACGTGAAAGGAAGGCTGTAAGAGTGCATGATAATAACTGTAATGGCTATAAAGGTGTGTGATGGTTATGAGTACCCCTCATCATTGCAGCCCTTCATCAGAGCCGTCTAGTAATACTGTGCCCACTGGTGGGACCTTGGCCCAATGTATGACTTTTACTGAAATTGTGATATTGCTGAGATGGAGCATATTAACATCTATATGGCAGGATGCAGGCGGATGCACTCATGCACACTGAAACATGCAGGAGTATGGGTAATATCTGTCATCAGTCATTTTTAAAGCCTCTCACTTTGCAGGTGAAGGTGGATCAGCTTTCTGTGTGACAAGGCACATACACTCACCTAATGTGTGGGTTAGGGCAAGAGTGTCAAGCATAAATTAGCATTTGCATTAAATCTAAAACAGAAATCGAAAGACTTACTTGAAAAAATATTTTAAAAAACACCAACCTGGGCAGACATGTTGATAGTGAGAGCAGTCCACCTACTGCTTAAGCCCTGCAAGACGTTCTGCGCCACAGAAGTTTTTCCAGTGCCAACTGGTCCAGTGAGCAACACCGGGTGCTGCTTCATCACCAGAGCCTGAACCAGCAAGTTATAGCGAACTGTGTCCACTGTAGGTACTATAATCTTATAGAATGGAGCACTGCAGAAAGGATGTACAGAAGTCCTTTATTATTGTAACAGTGAAGGAAGCAGAGCGAAGGCACAAAGGGGAGCACAAGCTACTTACGAAGGATCGTAGCGCCAGCTCTTCGGAAGCTGTTCTTCAAAAGCCACCCAGGATTTATTTTTTGGGTCCACATAGAACTCATAAATTGAGTCCTAAAAGAGTTCACATTGAAAAAAATATAGGTGTGAAGACATCATAAAATGACCTGTTGTCTCTCAGGCTCTAAGACAGACTTCCTGCAAGCTTCAGTAAATAAAATGCTTGTATTTTTTAAAGGCGTTTTATGATCTAAAGAAAGATTTAGACTCATGTGTAGTATAAACTACACGTGAGTCTAGTTCAGTAGATAATATTTGTTCATGGAGGTCTGTGTACTGCCTGGTATCAGAGTGAATGCTCCCACTGCTCCTCAAAACATTGTATTATTACCAACTTTTATATCTCAGAGCAGCAAACGGACAGATCCTGGCTAACAAACTCTTAAATCTCTTTTAAACATGTAGATATCTTCAAATTTAACAATATATTTAGCAACAGTGACAACATGACATGTTTTTGGAAGGAGCAGACGTTTGTCTACCAGTACAAGAAAAACCATAAATGAAGCGTAAATCACAACTTTGTGACCTAAAACTTGACCCTTCACTAGACCTTGACAGGGAAGGTGATGTCTATGGATCGTATGAAGCTGTCCACTTTCTTCCGTCCGTCCTCGTCCACAGAGGCGCAGATGGACCAGATGAGGCTGAAGATGAACCAGAGCTCCACTATTCTCTCCAGGTTCTCCGTATCTGAAGGATTCACCTGAAAAATAAAAGACATTTTTAACACTTCTTCACAAATGCCAGAGTATTACTTACCCCCCGACTATAAGACAAAAGTACCCCATTGCTGGGTGTGGCCAGAGAGTCGTAGAGTCGGCAGAGAGACATGACGCCGTTGAGCTCATTTATAGGGATCAACTCTTTGCAGTTGGTCTTCTTAAAGTTTAAAGTGCCTTCCAAAAATTTACTGAAGGAACTTTTCAAATGCTCCATCTCAGCCTGTAAAAACAAAATCCAACAAAAAAAAAACAAAACAAAGCAAACACAGAAAAATAATATTATCAGATCAGGAAAGGGCTTAATAATCATATAGATCTTTAAAGTCCTGTGTTAAACGCTAAAGGAAGATGAAAGTGGTACTGGGTCACGCTTTTCCAGCCAAGACTGAACGAATGGCTTCCATCCAAGATCAACGTAGTCGTTGTAGACCATTCCACAGCGGGACACGGTAGCTGGAGAGGCCATTGCCAGGTTCTCCACTTCAAAGAGAAGAGACACCTTGGACAAAATAAATACCACAAATGTTTCGTTGTACTTTCTCATACGTTGTCCATTTGTTTGAAGAAAAATACATAATTCAGCTCAGTAATTTTGATTGTTTGATCTAATCTTAAGCACCCTTTTCCTTTTCATGGTTTTGAACAAGAGCATCATCACAAAAAATAAAAACCAAACCATCGGCTTCGCATGTGGGTGGCACAGGTTGCTACAATCGATAGATAGTAGCCACACAGGCAGAAAGAAACATTCTGCTTTTAGACTGAAAATGTGTCCTCTTGGATTATGGCAGAAAAATTCCTCCATACAAACCAAACTTGACTTGTTTCTGTTCTGTTAGAATTATCAACAGTATTTGTCCACAATAATGAGACAAAAGTATGTCAGAGATTTCTTCATTAACGTCTTCACAAGCAGACATTTACATACAGAATGAACACTGACAAATACTGAAGAAACGTACGTAAACTTCTGATTTTAAAAACCATAATAATTTAATCAACTATGGCATTTAGAAGTAGAAATCCTTTCGGTAATTCTAACTGATAAGAGAAGAATGGTTTTATTTAACTTCACCGAGGAAAAAACGTAAACATCTGTATTTGTCCAATGTGTGGACGAAAGTTAAACTCTTTCACTGCTTTCCACTGATGTTCTCACCTGCTCAGGCATTGAGATTCTCTCTCCGTTTATGAGAGTGAGCACCTTGTTGTCATCCATGACAGAGTTCATACTCTCAATCCACAGGGTGTCCACAGGCCCATCGAACAAGATCCACTTCTCATCAGGCGTCTCCTCTTAGGTGGAAAAACACAGTGCGGCAGACAATGAAGTTACCTGCAGCAAACAACTTGCTGAACTTTGGTGAACTGCAAGCTAAGATTGGTGGGTTGAGCTAAAGTGAGATTAGTACGAAAGTGGATTTTTGGCGGCGTACACCCACTCACAAACCCACTCACGTCTGTAGAGCCGTCTGCAGCATGCTGGAGACTGACTGACCACAACCTCTCCACAGACACCAAACTATCTTTAACAGTGGTCTGACATGCGCTAATCTGTCAATAGCAGAGCTAATTTTCTTTATTTAGTGCTCTAGCATTTTTGCAAACTCTGAAACTCTGTTTTGCAATTTTTTAGTTGAATAAAGTTTGACATCTATGTTGAAATTTTACTTCTTGATTGTTAAGGTGAATAATAACAAACTTGACCCCATTGAGGATGTTATCTTATTAACACCCGATGAGCATCGACAAGGTTGAATTTAGCATTAGCTTCTGCTAACTAACATGTTGGTGTAGTGTTTTAGGGATAGCAGAACTAATGTTTATGATTAGTGTTTTTTTGTGAAGCGCAGATAACTTCTTATTCAACGGTGCCCATCACTGCCCTTCAGCTTAATGTGTTAAGCAAACAAAAAAAGACAATTTCATGGTGGAAGATGCAAGAAAATCATTTAGGAAATAACTGCTGTCTGAAAATGCTCATAAGATATTTTAGTTCCAATAAGACCCAGAAGATTGAGAAAAAAGCATTCTGCCATCTTTTGTTTCTGTGAGGGATTTTTGTTGATCAAAAATTACAAAGACAGTACATGAAGGGTCAGTGAATCACCAACAATAATAATTGATAAATTAATCAACCTTGAGAGCAGCTTCTGAGCGGCATATTTTCCCAGAGAAAGCTTCAAAGCAGCAGTTTACACTGAGTTAGAAAGATCTTTTCTGCTACATTTGTTGCACCTGTGGCCATGAATCTTTACACATTTGGTTTTCCATCTGATGTCACTACTACAAAAACGCTCTTCGATTCAACAAATGGCCTCTGCCATACTGTACACTGATCCAGTTCAGCTGGAGTTTAGAGGTGAGATCTGGGTGTTCATTCATTATGTATTTTGTGTAAACATGAGTGTGTGCGTGTGGGTATTTTTCTGATAGATGTACCTGCGCAGGCTGTTCTCATGAGGGAGGACAACACTCCGTCGGACCACTCGTTAGTAGAAAGGTCATTTTCTCCGTACAGCTCCCCGAGACTCATCGACTTTGGATTCAGGGGATAGATCTGTGGAGAATTGCAAAAAACAATAATAAACCTGCACAAGTTAAGATTAATACTATCAGCTTCACTTTTTGAAATAAAATAAAAACATCAGAATCAGTGATATTGGCCAAGGTTGTGTGCATAAACAAGACGTTTGACATTGATTTTTAGGCCCAACATTAAGGTAAATGAATAACACTAATGATCTCTTCATCATTTGTAGTAATTTAAGCATTTTGCAGGTGTTAAGCAGTTAAATAAATTTTCTATGGTGAGACCTAATTATTATTTTAGCTGATCACTGTGAATATTACATATTTATGTTAGACTCAGACCGCAATCTGCAGGTTTCTACTTGTGACTCTGCTCCTCTCTTCTAAGTCATAAAATGAAATCTGTGTTAAGACCATTAATTTATGATTGAGTATATGCAAATACTGAAAACTTACATGAACTGTCTCAAAGTCGGGTTGTCCTTTCTGGTTCAGAGCAGTGAGGGACTGCTGCAGGATTTTCCAGGTGACTGTCTTGCCGCTGCCCGTCTTGCCAACAAGCATGGTGGAGTGCCGGGAGTTTTTGGTCTCATAAAGTTGAATGACTTTAGTCACTGCAAAAGGAGTGACCTGAAGACCAGTGCGCCGCAACTCCATCTGAATAGCTTCCTTCAACTACAGTAAGAGAATATTATATTTTCCAATCACTTAATGCACCCCAGACTCTAACAGGCTACCCTGACAACACTCTTCTATGGTAATACCATTACTGAGGGAAGAACACTGAAAAGTTAGTTATTTTCTGCAACATTTAGGTCCAATGAAGAAAGACTAAGATTTTCAGCAGATAACAGAAACGCTGAACATTTTATTAAGTTGTTGCTAAATCCATTTGAGCCCTTAAATGTCTACCAGAGAACATGCTGAAATATGAAATTTAGGCAACTAATTGGGAATCTTAGAGTAAAGCTAAGCTAAAATTGAAAAACACAACACAAAGAGGTAAGGGTATCTTAAAATGTCAACTTCTGATCACATTAGGAAAACCTTGCTTTATTAAAATAGTGTGATTTATATTTAAGTCCTTCAAAATGAATTGACTGAACTTATAAACAAAAGGGTTATTAAGTTCTAAAACAAATGTATTTCTTTCGATAAAAATGTAGTCTTGATTACAGCTAACCCTCTGCTTTGTATTATAGATGATAGATCAAAGTTAATATGAACTGCATACCTTGCCGTATTCTATAACAGGTGTCTCCACAGCAGGGAACAAGTCCTGGATGATGCCATTAAACAGTGGAAGATCTGCAGAGGTCAGTTTAGCAATATTCATGTCCTTCATGGCCATCAGAAGAATCTGAGGACAGACAAGCAAAGAGTCGTTCATTGTATTTCTGCTTTGGTTATATGTCTGCATCTTTCAAACTTGCACAAATCCATAATTTGCAACCTAGGCACAAAGTTTCAGAGAGAGACTTACTTCTTCATCTGCGATGTTGGGGGATTGGCGCCGTTTCTTCCCAGCATAGCGAAGCAAAGAGGTGAGAGCGCGGAGACCAAAATCATAATGATCCTGTTTGGAGAGCTGCTGCACTGCCAGGTAGTAGAGTGTGAATACCTTCTTAGCCAACATCTAATAGTCAGACACAAATAATAGAGACATTAAATAACATAGTAAGTCTGTCTTGTGTGGAAAAGAAGATAATTTATTTTACAATCAGTTAATCTGCTGTTTTTACTTTATTAATGCTTCTTTTGCATGCAGAAGCTCTGAGGTATTCACAGTTTAATGTGCCTACATGTCGTCTAAACTAAACAAAATGTTTTAAATGAGTGTGCATCATGGAAGTATTGCACAGAATATCTTCTTTAATAAATGTGCTTTATTAGTTAGTGCAGTATCTACATTACTTTTCAACATTTTCTCACATTACAACCACAAATTTTAGTGTATCTTATATGATAGATCAACAAGTCGTAGTGCATAACTGTGAAGTCGGAGGAAAATAAAACATGGTTTTTCAAAACCTTTAGCACAGAAAAAAGCTGACAAAAAGAAGTTATCTGCAGAATGATGATGCCAAAGAACATCCAACAGAACTTATCCCTGGCTTTCCCCATAGGATTCAACTGTGTGTTATTTAATCCTAGCATAAATCCAGCTGGGTCTCAGGGCTTTATTAGCTTCATTAAAAGCATTAACATAGCAATAAAAACACCTCATCCTAGTGCCAAAAAGATTGTACAATAGACAGGCAAAAACATAGCTGAAATGGTGTTTAACACAATTTCCCTATAGTTTTTAGAAGTACAGTACCTTACAATTGTCAAAGCCTTCTCCGAACAGCAGGATTTCAGCAATGAGAGTAGAGTCCGGCACCACCATGGAGATAGGTCTGAACATGGACTTCAGGTTGTCAGGAAGCTCAGTGCGACCAGCATACCCTAAAAATGACACAGAATTAAAATGTTTTTATTCTTATTCTACATAGGGAAGTCTCAAACAAGTAAAATCCAAAGCTTTGTTCCTTTCCAAAGCTTTGTAGACCTACCAGGATTCATGGTGATGAAAATGCCGCACGTTGAAACCAGGCGGATCGTAAGCCCTTCAAACTGGAACCTAGTCTTCCCAGCTGAGAGGGCAGACAGGATAGAAAGAATCTGCTGGGCGACCACTGACAGCACCTCGATGTTGATGCGGTTGAACTCATCGAAGCATCCCCACGCACCCGTCTACTCAGAGCAAACAAAACAAAACTTACTTTCCCCCCTAAAATTTCAACTTTTTACCAAACTACGACTTACAAGTGGATTGAAAATTTCCCCTGACCTGAGCAAGGCCGGAGAACATGCGACCCATTGATTTGTAATCCAGTCCTTCAGAGCAGTTCACAACAATGACATACATGCCCAGGTTTTTGCCCAAGTCCTTAACAGTCTCTGTCTTCCCTGTGCCGGCTGGGCCTTTCGGAGAGCCGCCCCGGTGGAGATGGAGAGCCGTGGTCAGAGTCATGTAACACCTGGACACAATCAAACACTGACATTTACAACGCAAGACACAGAGAAACTCCACAGAACACCAAACAGGAGAAATCCAACCTGCTGGGATGTCAAAATTTAAGCACAACACTAATTTATCATGGCTGTGCATTGTAACAGTGAAATAGGAAAAATCCCTAAACAATCATCTCTCTGATGTTATGCAGGAGTATTTCATTTAAGATACTCATCTAACTGCAAGTCTCATTATAGCTCCTGAGTGTGACTTTAACTGTGACCTGTCAGTGAGTGGAGTGATGACCAGCCGTCCAGAGTTTCCAAGGTACTCGTAGCCATATTTAAACTGTGTATTGGTCTGTCGGATGATGCATTCATTCATCTCCATCTAAGAATGAAAACACACACATTTAAATTTATGTTTTCTTACACTGTCTCCAAAATCTAATTTAAGTACAACCTTAAATTTCTTCAACCTGTCATGTTATGTACAACATCCTGCCTCTGGTGAGGAAGATCTACCCATTTTTTCCAGTGAACTGGAACATCAAAGGACCCACGTATAACTTGTGAAACGTTTTCTATAGGTAACGATTGTTCCAACTATAAATATAGAAATCTTTAGATCTGTTTTCTTCATACAACCAGATATTGCTTGAGGATAAATTAAGAGGATGTTTTATGTATTTTACCTCCTCTTGACTCCTCTTGTATTTTACCTTCCTTGACTGTATAGAACAGTCAAGGAACTTTGTACTTTCAGTCGTTATAAAAATCCTGTACATATCAAACATCAATTTGACACCTTGAAATTGACTGATTGCTGCTGCCGCTAGTCACTTTTAGGTAAATTAAATTATATCTATCTTACCAGACCAGTTTATGGTTAAACATTTTTTTTGCCACAGAGAGCTTTTACATCCATCCATAGAGTGCCAGTTTATTAAGTCTCCAGGCTACACCTCCTCGTGATCATTTCTCTTGACTTCCACCTCCTCATTGTATGACTCACATATAAATCAAAACTTTATGAACTAAATTGGAGTTAGAGACTTTTCTATCACTACTTTTGTAGTGAGATTCTTTTTTCATTCGTTAACTCAAGTTTGTCATTTCAAGCGTCATCATCGTTCTCCGGAGAAGTTTGATTTGTACTGTTTGCTTTTCTTGTCTCACCCTTTCCTTGTCCTTTTCCCAGTACAGTCGCAACTGGCAGAGCCACTCGAACGCATTGACGTCAATGTAGCTGGTCTTGGCCAGTTTATCGATAACATCCCGAGCGTGAACCTCCACCGTGACGAGCGCCACCACCTTCAGACGCAGGACTTTTGGGAGTTCCTCACGTATCATCTGTGAGTAGCTTTGCAGCATAGCGACCTGAGGAAGACGCAAACATTCAGGTGAGATGTGTGCAAAGTATCTATAAAGCCAAAATTTGGCTTCACACGACACCTGTTTCTTCTTCAGAGACTTTAGGGAGGATTTGTTTCCTCTATCCTTGCTGATGTTGAGAGCTCTGGTGACCTCACTTGTCCACTTGATCTGGCTCGCTGTAATTACAATCTAAGACAAGAAGGAAAAATTGTTTGAAACTTTGGATGCTTGATCGGAGATTCTAAAGCCTGCTGTTAATCAGAGGAATGAGAACTGAAGATGCAGAAGGCCAGTCTGGCAGGAGCTCAACATATACTCACCTGTCCTGGCCAGTCTTTGACCCATCTCTCTCTTGTTCCTATTATCTTTTTCATGTCGATAAGGCAGTCGTTCAGATATGCCTTCAGAGTACTCTGCATGAGTCTCTCAACATCGCAAAGCCATGTCTAAAGATGGACAATGACAATCACCAGGAGTACCACTACAAGAAACCCCAAAAAGCGAATTGAAATGTTTGAACCTGGCTGTGTTTACCTCCACTGGTTTGTCCAGCTGCTGGGGCTTGTTGAACAAAATGAACTCGCCATCAGCTGAAAACATCCCATCAGCTCTGAGAGTTTTAGTTGTCTGCGAAACATATGAAGGAAACAAAAGCATTTTTCACTGTAATTTGTAGGGTTTTTTTTACTAATCTATATTCATGTAACATCTCTCTTTTCGGTGATAATACAATATTTAGTTAAACTTGGTCAAAAACACACCGTCTGCTATCAGAAAGCTGCTCAGTACAGAGGATCATAATTCTAAGTTTAATCATGGGGAGAGACAGGAACATTACGTTTGGTTACGGAATGACCGTGGATTATCAACGCTGCCAGCAGCAGAACTACATACGAGAATTTTATTTTTCGTTTGTATTTAAAAAAATAATAAAGTTTATGATCTGAGTAAATCACGCAAAGTCTCATGGGGGTTAGGAATAAGGTGGATACCATCACATTTATACAATTTGTTCTCCACCTTGTCAATCCGTAGGCTCTTGATGTTGTCAAAACACTTCTTCATGTGAGGCTGCATGGCTTCGGGGTTCTGAGACTGGCCCAGGATCTCCAGCACGTCGTCGTTTGACAGAAAATAAAACCTGGGGAAGAGCTGCCTCTTGTTCTCCAGATACATGTCCAGGGCCTTCAGGATTTCTTCCAGCTTGAAGCTCATGTCATTCAGAGTGTTGAGCAAGCCTAAAAGAAAGAACGGACAAAGTAATGTCACAATTGATGATTTGACTAAGTGACAGAATCTTAAAATTTTATCCTGATTCTCAAAGTTAAGTTGTATCAAATATTATGCTATATTAGAAAGCCAACATAAAAAATGTTTCAGAATTTGATTAGATATTTTCCATTTCCTCAGGATTGGACAAGCACACATTTGTAGCTTTATAACTTGGGTCAAATGTTCCAGGTGTCCTTTCACCTTCCTGTTCTTAATACTTGTTTCAAAATGTTTCAAGAGACAAATGTGGAATATTTAGACATCTGGAAATTTTTACCAAACATGACCCAACCTTGTGGAGCAAAACAAATCTATCTCAAATCATGCAAGGATGCACCGTGTTTTAAGGTGTTGCTTTTAATCAAACCCACAACTAAACTTCCATTTAACTCAAAGGTATTAATAATTTTACTGTTAGTAATTTTTTGAGGGGGCAGTAGGGGCTTTTATAGAACAGCAAGTAATCACAAAATTAGGAGTGAGAAAGGGAAGCAAGACAGGCCATAGTGACAGGAATAAAAATTCTCACTGATGTCATTCTCTTCATCCAGCCATTTATTGCTATAGGAATAGTTTTCTTAATCCCAAAGGATTTAGCCATCTGGTTGTAACTGTATATCTGTGGCTTTTTCCTGCTTATGATCTCAGATTCATTTTTCACAAATTTAAAGAAATGTAAACAACCAACCTGACTCCAAAACAACTCCATTAAAAACCTATTTTCATTGCCAAATGTACACACTAATAATATTGGCCTGATGCAGCCAGGTTGTAATGCATTGTATAAATTATATTCTAAAGAAAGAAACATGAGCTCTGTGGTGGTACCGGGATATTTTGTTCCCTGCAGGGCATTCGGATTCTCATGGAGTCGTCCCATTATGGTCTTCCAGTTTTGACTGACACCCGCAAACTCAGCACACTCGTTAGGAAGCTGCTCCCTGATGTCCTTTCCTTGGAAAATGTTCTGAGTGGGGGAAAAAAAGAAAACAACTGGTTGCAACAGGGAAAGAGAAGAGCGCTTGTTTTGGACGAAAGCGTTCTGGTGCAGGTCTGTAAAACACATCAACGATGAATGAGCAAGGTAAATTGTGTACTTCCAAGTAAATCCAGTTTCGCTGCACGGAGAGGATCATCTCGATGACGTCCATCATGTGGGTGAGCTGGCGTTCCCATTGGTCCACCTCTCGCTCGAAGGCTTTAACAAACCGGGATGCCTTCATTGTGGACAAAATGACTTGATTATCGTCCAGCGTCTGGAAGACGTCTTCACTCCCTCTGAGGAGGATGAGAGAACATGAATGGTGATGTTTGCATCGATACATCAATCCTGGAATGCTCACATTACAATGAATAGTTTTGATTCAGTCTGTTCCTGTGTGTTTGAAAACAAAAGTGCTTGCTCTGCAATATATTGTTTCTCCGCTCTCAGTGTGGAATCAGTTTAGGTTTTTTTGTACTTGAGGTTAAGGTTAAAACAAAGTCCACAACCTGTTAAAGGCCAATCCATTGTCACCGCATTGCATCTCAAAGCTTTGTAAATCCGCTCTCGTTTTAAAACTAGATGGGAAAAAATTGAAGTGATGGCTATGCATCAGAAATGAGAAGGTTTGGGACAGAAAATTTCAATCTGCCATCTGCAGGCTCTACACAGTGGCATCAACTCAAAGTAAAGAATTGAGCCATGTTAAATGTGATAATATCTGTAACTTTTTGAAATCACTCCTCTGCTTGACATTAAAACAGCCTCACCTCAGCCGGAAGTGGCCGTCCTCTTTGTACGGCGCGATGTCCAGGTATACTTCATCCCATGTCTTGCTGACATTGATCAGACCCTGAAAAACAAATGCAAACTCTAATGCAAACAGACCAAAAAAAGAGTTGCAATAAAATTATTTTCTAATGTCTTAGAAATACTAGATCATAATGGTGCATTAGCATATAAAATTTTTAGAGTTTTTTTAGTTTAAAATTCTCAAATGACTGCTCCTTTCAGGCTCTTCCTCACTCAGAGCTCTTTGAATTAAATCCCGATTTCTGAATGAACAATTACTGGCTGATTTCACAAATGAGGTGCTAATTGCATGGCAACTGTATATGCTAATTGCTCCACACTTCAACGTGCACAAACTTGGCTGTAATGCTGCTCTGATGTAACCTCTGAGGGTTTAAAGTGAGGAAGGGAAATGGAGGAGAGAGGCTGCTGGCAGGGCTAAGATGGCAAATTTTGAGCTGCCAGAGTTGAAGCCAGAATGGTGGAAAGTCGCGCTGCTGCATTTTCAGATCTTTCCTAATATTATTTCAGAGTAAAGTAAGATGAAGAATCAACAGGAAATCAGATTCGAACCTGTTCTATGGAGAGCTCCTTGCTGGCAGCTCCAGAGATCTCCGAAATGACCGAAGCGTAATGATCCAAGTTCAGAGAGATAATTTTCTCCAGGGTGAAGTCTGGGCTGGTGTGGTCAAATGTACGCTCTAGATCCTCACAGATCTGCATCCAGTGTCTGAAACAAAAAAAGGTTCAAATTCTACATTAAAGGGCAAAAAAAAAAAAAAAAAAAAAATCTTTCGACATACATTCATTTAAATTAAAAACTGTGTGCTTTACAAGAGAGAATTATTGCCTCTGAAAAAAAAATTCTGACTTTTTTCTTAGAATTCAGAATTCTTTTTTGAAAAAGTGAAAATAGAATCATAACCTTAACAGATTAAAGATGTAATATTACCAGAAAGAAGATGCAAAATGACAGAAATCGAGTTACAAATATCTGACGTGACCAGTTTGACAAATCCGTTTGGATCTCACTTCAAACAGACACAGTCGTTTGATTTGTGTCTGTTTGATTTCAACGTGCTGTCACTGATAGTAATTTGATGCTGATGGATTAAAATATTTATTTTTGAAACTGAGTATATCTTCACAAATTGTTCGACATTCATTTTATTTTTGAACTAGTTTTTGTTCAAGAGTTCCCATTAAATTACTTCTTCTTTCTCCTGATATGACTTCATTCTCGTTTTATTTCAACTTTATCATCATAGGACTTTATTTTCTTCTTATTATGAATTTAATCTAGAAATGAAAAAAAAGTAAGTCTTTGTCTGGCTGTAATACTTGGTTGTAGAATTCAGACCTTTTTTTTTCAGAATGAAAATGCCAGAATTTTTATTCTGACATTTAATCCCCTGAACTGACTTTTAAAAAAAAAGAAAAAGAAGTCTGACTTCATTTTTCAGAATTTTCAGATTAAAGTCAGATAATGTTGTCCCTCATCGTCCATCGTACCGTTTTTATGCTGCTGCTGTTACTGTTATGTTAAAGTAATTCTCTCTCAGTATCCTCATGGCCTTTAAAATAACTATGCAATGAATCAGACTTATGATTTCTTATATCAGGAAGAATATGTTTACATAGAAATATAAGGATATAATTGTATGACAATTGTTTTATTTTTGATGCATCAGTGTCAAACTAACACATGGTGCGTACAGGAGGGTGCCACATAACTCTCCAACTCTTTGCAATTGTTGTGTATTTTTTACAGATAACAGGGTTCGTGTTCGAGGTTCAGCGAACTGGATTAATTACATCCTAAGGACTAATACACATTTTTTATGAATAAACTCCAAACCTTTTTAGGGGTATTAGTATGTTAAAATACAAATCCAGTAGGAGTTTACTGTAGGAATTATGCACATAATTGTGAGACCATTTTTTCCGATTAAGGACAGATGCTACAACGGTCTGCACGGCCCCTGGAGAAATAAGAAATAAGCCTCAAAACTGACGAAGAGTCAAAAGATTTAGTTGAAGAACTTGTCTGAAAGGCACCAGACCATAATAAACACGTGTAACAAAGACACAACACTCGTTCGGACATACTGTAGTTTTGGACTGCAAGCGTAGCGAGATTATTTTAACCGTTACCTTTCTCTCAAGGCTGGATTCCTCAGATCGGTAATGAGGGGGATGATGTGCTTGAACTTTTCAAGCTTCACCCTGGAGGTAGTAACTATCTCCCAATCTTTACCCTGCAGTAAAAACACACAAAATATGATGTTTTCTTGTGCAGCTGGGATTGCAGTCAATAGGATTAACTACTTTAAGGCAGATGTCCAGTTTGTGGTATGAGATTCATTGCAATGTAAATTGGTTTATTAATGTATTAAGGTGTTTGTTGATCTGCTACGAACAGCACATAGCTAAATAATCACTCCATAAAATTGAATTACTTTCTACTTCTTCCCAAGGGTTTTTCTCTTTTAGCAGACCAGCACAGCTTTTCTAAACAGATTAGCTTCCTTTACAAAGCTTAGATCATTTACATTTGCACCCAATGACAGAATCACTTTGGATCAAAACCAAAACTACAAACTAGGAACTAAACTTTTATTGAGTAGCACAAGCCATTGTTGTGTAATGAAGCGTATTAACTTCATAATGTTCAATGAAGTTAAACAGTGATGGTTTTCCACTGATTAACAAAGTGGAAGATCTTTAGTCAGGATTTCAGTTGTCACTTGAGAAAGGATTGTAACAAACATTAATTTAGTTTATATTTGATTTAAAAAACAGTGATGATGCTCACACAGCAAGAGATTGAAAAACAAAGTTATCAGAAATGGAGAGAGAATTAGAGTCAAAAACTTTAAAGGGGGGCCAAACAATTCACTTCTACTTGAGGCAAGAAGTAAAATATTCCCAAAACTCTGGAAAGGACAGGAGTAAGAAATGTGTTTAAAAACCTTGGCAGTCTTGGCAGTTGGAACAACGTATGATAGGAGAAAGGAAGGGGGAGTTTATAGCCCAAATAATACCATCCCTATCATGAAACATGATAGAGGAAGTACTATGGTGTGTCTGTAACTGGGAAAGCATTGGATTATACCAGTAATATTTTTTTCAAAAATGGAACCTAAAAAGACAAAACTGATTTATATACTGTAGATCAAACTGCTATGTAATCCCTAAGTTGATCATCCTGCACAGCACCAGATAGCAGAACTAACCTTGAGATCTTTCTGAAGGGCGCGAAGTCTCTTGTACATCTCCAATGCTGTTTCCTCCATGGTCCGTGTCTGCAGTTGTGACAGGTGAAGAACCTTCCAGTGTTCCCAGTTTTTGTCCCATTCCTCAGAGATTTCCCAGACCTCCTGGAGCTGATCCATGTCCTGGAAAGGCGCACAAAGTCGTCAGACACAAGTGACGCGTAAAAAAACAATTAACTTCAGGATCAACTTAGGAAAATTATTGATCCGTTGAATCTTTTTACAGTCACCATTTATATTACTTAATGCTGATGTAACTGTTAGAGCCAAGAGCAACTTCAGACCTTTTCCATGGCCATGATGAATTTACAGGGAGGTTGTTCGATTCTGAAGAATGCCAGTCCACTGATAATGGTGTTTTGCTCCTGCTTTAGAGCCTCCAGTTGGGTACGATGTTCTTCTATTTGTTTCATAGCCGTTTCAAAGCTTAAAGTGCTGTGAAAAGGACCTGGGCATGCAAATGTAGCGTTATGCACATTAAGATTCACACAAACATCCACATAGACATTTACTTATGGCAACCACTAAAAACTAAATACACAAATGTGTGCAAGGCTTATTTAAATCAACAATGTTTTGTTTAGTAACTAATTTCCAAACAGTTAGGACTCATGCTGAATTAGACCAGTTGATGGTAAAACATATATGTGCAACCTTTGATGCTAAACTCCTGCAAGGCAATGTCGATCTTCTTCTTGAAGTCCTCAAAGGAGCGGATGAGGCCGGTTTTAAACTTTTCTTTGTCTTTCAACAGCGCTGCGTCACTGTTAATCAACACCTGCTGAAACCAAATCCACTTGTCATTCAGATTCTCTCGCATGACCTGAACCTGCAAACAAGACACAATGGATTAAAGTCATGATTCATTTCCTCAGAATCATATTAAACCCAACACTGAAATATATTTAATACATCAGTTATTGCCATGTAAAAAATTAGGCTAAGCATTCTGTTATTTCTAAAAAAAATGGCAATATTTTTATGTCTAATCTTTATACTTTTATCTTGAAGAGAATGAAATCCGGAGGCTATGCTGAAACAGAAGCCAAGTGAAAACAGAAGATATGCTGAAATGGAAGTTATGCGAAAACGAAAACTATGCTAAGCTGAAGTTACACTAGCAACTTAACCATAGCTACCGCTGTCACATAAATTCTGTTTCAGCACAGCTTCCTTTGTACTTTTGGTTGTTGTGGCTTCCGTTGGTGTGTTGGGACTATCACATTCTGTTGTCCTTTCTGGGCAACCATATAAAATGGCTTTTTCAGAATGTCCAAAGATACCAACAAGCTATGTTACCTAATTTCTGCTCGCCAGCTACCACTGTTTAGCTAGATTGTAACATGAGGAAAATGTTAGAAAGTTTAGCATTACCTCTCAGCAAATTTTAACTGGTATACTATCAAAAGAAAACCTAAAAGTTAATATTAAATAACAATGTTAGAAAGGTTAGCATTAACTCCCAACAAATTTTAACTGATAACTTAAAAAGTTAATATTAAACAACTAATTATCTGTTACACTGGTGTGATCCATTAGTACGAGGTAGGAAGCTCAGTTCCCAAGAAAAAATAAAGAATGGTTTAGCTAATGTAACATACTTGGCAAAGATGTATGCTTTAGTATGACAATACAATAGTGTAACTCCTTATGTGATAATAACTCTAGTTTATAACTTCCAGCTTATTGCTTCAAAATTTATACATATATGTTCAACCAATTGAAGCTGTGTTAGCTTTTGTTTATTGAAAATGTACTCCCATACCTTTAATACATTTCTAGGCATTGTTGTGAAGTTGCATACTTACCTTGTGCTCCACTTCGACTTCATATTTGTCGAGGATGGCAAATCGTTCATGGATGAGAGGAATCTGAGCTTCTGTGTTTGCCAAATCACTATTGAGATTCGCAAAAAGAGTCAGGCTATTACTAAGCTCCTCAAGCGTCTGCGGTGGTTTCATCAACCTGAACACAAACAATGAAGATTATTAAACTCAAGGATTTCCCCCATATTCTTCCAGAATTTCATTCATTCTCTAGACACCTTTATGTCAGAGAACTGGTCCTAGCTGTGCATTTTTATAAAATAAATACAATTTGATGTATGATATTGAATCCAAGAGGAAGCATTACTAAAATTTGCACAATAAGAGAGAGCATTTGCACCAACAATGCTTCCTGGTAATACTATCATCTCAGACAACTGTGCTACTCCTGAGTTTATTGTTGTGCTAATGTGTCAAAACAGCTGGAGAATAAGAAATGGTTGCACACCTATCGGCATTGCTTTGCATTGAGTCATAAAGTTCTTTTAGATGAGTGCTTGCTATCTCGCTGAGAAGCTGGGTTAACCTCTTCTGCCATTCATTGCAATGGTGCACCAGGGTGGACTTGAGCGGCGAACAGTCCAGCATCACAAACTGTATGGTAACAACCGTCTCTTCCTGTTGAATACTGCTGGCGTTCTCGGTGTATCTGTCAGACCAGAGGAACATTGTTTGTGATCCTAATCAACCGTTCATAAAACACATCTTTGTTGCAGAAATTTCTTCAACAAGAGACAGCAGAATCATATACCTTTGTATATCTGCATCAAAAGTTGATACTGAAGCGTTGGATGTCCTGTAACGTTGTATAATATAGTCTTTGATATTCTCCCAGATGGGCCTGTATTTGCCCCAGCTCTTCAAATAGGCCTCCAGTTGCCTGGCATTGGCTGACATGCCAGTTGCAATTGCAGCCTGAGTCTTCATAATTCGATCGTCTCGCTCTGAGAGATCAATCACAATCAAAATGGGGAGGGTGATAAAAAAAAATAATTGAGCTTCTTATGAAAATATTTAAATCCTGTTAATTATTCCATATTTTGTCATGTTACATCCTCACATTAGACTCTGGTCTCATTGTGTATATTTATGCATTTTATGTAGAGGTCCATAAGAAGAAGGGCAAGAATACAAAAATGTATGCCACACTTTTGATATATTTATTTGACTTCACAATTGTGTGCTCATTTGTGTTGCTATATCCAATAAAGTCCCAGTAAAGAACAATCAAGTGTTAACGTGACAAAATATAAAAAAGCACTAAAGCGGGTGTACTCTATGATATATATTTGTTTCCAACCTATGTTGAAGTATATGGGGGCAGTCAGAGACTCTTTGTCGGAGAGAAGCTCAGGTAGACGCTTAAATTCAGAGATGAGTTTGATCAACTGAGGCAAAATGTTCACAATCTGTCCAAGCTTCTGTAGAGTCGGCGAGTACTCCAGCTGTCAACAAAAAATCCCAAACTGGATTACAGAGCAGGGTGATTCTTTAAAAAACTAATTAATCATTACAAAACCTCTTTTACATTTACATTTAAATTTAGGATCACCTTAGACCACTTTACCTCACAATCAAGTAACTATATTACCTTCAGTTGTAATAAAAATATTGTACAGATAAACTATTACTTAAAGAATATTGGACTTTAGAATTTAGCTCCTTGAAATTGGGTCTCTGTCTCCTTAAGAAACTCCTGCTCTTTCTGAAACTCAGAAAGTTTTCACAACAGAACTCCTCTGTTAACCCTTCAACATTTTCATCAGGGTTGCACTGAGATTAGTAGATGCTAATTGCTGCTGGTTAGTCTGAAGGAGCTGAATGGGGGAGAGACAGGAGAAGGGCTGCTGTATAATGCAAAAGGTTGGAAGTTTAGAACCCCACAGGCGTTTTGCACAGCTGAATGGTTGCCAGATTAAAAACATTCTCAAACATGCATGAAAGAATCAAAGCAACACTCCAGGTATGTTTTGGATGAAGGAATAACACTCTAACTTCATATAATACTGTCCCTTTAAAAAAATATATTTTTCTTATAACAGTCATTGTGGGTGTTGACCTGTTTGAAGAAAAATCTCTAGCTTACAACATCACAGTAGTTTTAAAAGGCTGTGTGAGTTTGCGTTACCTTTGGCACGCTTTGTGGAGTCGCCTGCCGCAGAAGTACTAGCACTTTGAACAGCGGACTGGGCGACGTCTTGCTGTCCCCGTTGATGGCTCTGCTTAGTTTCTTCATAGAGTCCCTGATGTTGAACCGGAATGCCTCTTCCACTATATGGTCCACCTTCTCTGAATATGACTCCCAATGTTCCTGGACCTACAACGTCAGAGCTCAAGTTTTTAGAAAGTACACATTTGTGGACAGCAAATTATCTTTCGGGAGTAAAAGAAGGATTTATCTTTGAAACATTTATTTAGATCTATTTATACGGAGCCTTTCAACTGTGTTTATACCCCTTGTTGGCTAGCCCTTTAAGAGATTCTATATTAACTCTGGATGAGCTGCAAAGAGCCACTGCTGAGATGGAAGAATCTGTTAACAGGTTAGGTACTAGCCATGCATGCCACAAAAATTAGGTTAGATATTATGATTTATTTGAAGAATGGCAAAAAGAAGACCAACGCTGGAAGAATGTCAGGTATCTGTAGCCTGCTACAACAAAGAAAACATAGCATATTTGGCTTGAATTAATGGCGGATGGAAAAAAAATCCGTTAGAAGCTGCATAAGACTTAAAGCTGGGGTGGAAGTAGAATTTTCAGTACAACAAGGACCCACAACATACATCAAAGATATAGATTTTAGCGTATTAATCAGCTGAAGTGGTCTAGTCAAAGTGCACATCGAAATGCATTTAAGAATTTGTGCCAACACTTAAAAAAAATGCTTCTAGATAGTTTTTATAAAATCTGACTGAGTAAATTTGTCTCAAGAATCTAACTGATATACATCAGTGAACACTTGTCTCGGAAACTGCAGCAAAATATGCTGAATAAAATGCAAGGTTTGAGGTTTGAGGCCGTAATGTAACAAAAAGTCCAAAGTTCAAGGATGTAAATACTTTTGAAAGGCAGTCTAGATCTGGGTCAATATTCTTTGCTTTACATAGCACTTTTTTAACATACTTGTTAAATATTTCTTTAAAAAGCACACTTAATACTTTAATACTTCAGAAAGTGATTTTTAAGCATAGAAAAGCATAAAAACAAAATTCCAACCTCAGCTCCATCGCCAGCAAAGGTGGTGTGAATATGACTCATGATATTAACAATTTCCTGGTGTACCGAGCGCAGCACCTGGAGGCGGCTCTGCTGGTGAGCATTCTGGTCCTCCTCGAATTCCAGGTTTCTAGCCAACAGCAGGGGTTGGGGGAATGACAGAACCACTCAGCCGATTCATTTCTTAACGATTCCGTGTTTGGTTAGTGTGCCATCATAGTGACACAACAAAGAAGAAATCAGAACTTATTACCTGTAGACTGTCTTCCCATCTATTTTAACCAGCAAAGTTTCACTGATCTGCCTACAGAGGTTGGAGATGGACAGATTGGAAACTTTGTAACCATCAATGACAGACTGCACCTGGAGAAGTAATGAAAAGAGAGAAAAGGAGGCATCCGCTTTATTAAAGAAATCAAAGTAGGCTGTAATCCCAAGAGCAGAAAAAAGAAGCCTGTGAATATTAGCTTCTATGGTAGACAATTTCTGTTGTGTGTTGAGGTATATTAAGGTATATTCAGTGTTAGAACTGTTGAAATAGGCAGCTTAAAGCATTTTTAGTGGTTGTCTCAAGTATTGGTGGATTGTTGCAATTTGCCAGCAGTCACTGTGCCTAATCTCCATGACTCCACTGTATTCAAAAGCTACTGAGTGAGGTTTGTGTTAAACCTTGTCAATGTGGAGAAGGGAATCGTTGATGAAATGGTTCGAAGCTCCTTGGGACAACCAAAGCAACTTGGCCATGCCGGGCTCCACCTTCTTGTCAAGGAAGCGGATCCGCTCCCGGAACAGCCCCAGCTCTTCAGCAGACAGCATTCCAATAATCCTGACAACAACAAAAATTATTGCATAAATTAAAACAAAAATGTTGAATGGCTTATAGGTAACTTGAAGGAGGGTGTACTGTGATCTACAGTTGAAGGAAGTATAGATGAGACCTGTTGTAGTTCCTGATGAGCAGCAGCACTCTCTCCCGGAGGAGCCGGATCTCTTCCCTGCTCTGGTACATGTCAGACACAATCTGTGGGATCTCAAACTTCATTCGGTCCCAGTACTGGATCTCAGAAAACAGCCTCAACAAGTTGCTGGATCAAACAGTGTTTGACATACAGTATTTTCATTAGTTATGGGAATACAAATGTTATTGATACTTTCAATTCAATTGTAATCTGAAAACTTTGTATTATCACAATGTTCATTGTTTGTGGTTCTGATCCATGTTTTGCCAGTTCAGTGTTATAAAACACAGATTAATCACGGGTTATTCCACAAAGAATATTTAAATATTCAAAAGAAAATGCAGCTGGGGAAGCTGAAATACATAGGCTCAATACTACCTGGCAATTGAAAAGCAGCCAGTGAAGATATATTTCAGGACTATGATCGCTCTAACTGGTCTGGGACTTTTGTTGGTCTGTTGAAAAAGGTTTTGTCAGTAGGTCTGGATGCTCAATCCCTTTTTTTTTTTCCTGAAATCCTATTCTTCTTTATGCCTGGTTATTCATACTACTAATTAAAGGTCACCGCAATCAGGTTTCTGTGTGAAAGGTTTGCAACCCGAAAGCAACCAGCATTTTAGAGTTGGACCTGGGTGGTTGAAAAGTTGAAAATGGGCCTTCAGACTGCCATGAAATATCAGAAGAGGGTCACACATGGGGAAGAAATTTGATTTTGAGTTTGCCTGCTGTGTGAATGGAGCCTAAGGTTGAGCTTCTCAAGATTAAACTCAACTAATTTTTAAACAGGTGGTTTTGGTAAGATATGGTAGAAAGAGAAGAAGCTCTGTCATTTAATAACATCCATAAACTTTGAGTTAGTTGGTTTCTGTGGTATTTGACATATAAAGTATAACATTTCCAGATTTTTTTGTAAATTACGATGTATTTTATATTTGTGTGTGTTGTTTTATATCGGTGTTTGTGCCTAACATTAATGCTCTTAGATTAATTTTATTTTTCAAGCCAAACCATGCAACTGAAAAGGATTGCTGTCTACAACCAGACACCCAAGCAGAAACTCAATTCTAACCGCATAGAAATTCATGACCATTTCTTTCTGTTTTACTAAATTTGACATACTTGTCAAAATTGATTTCCAGCCTGGAGGGAGTGCCCTTGAGGCGCACCAAGAGAGTCTGCTGCAGTTTCTTCAGGTACTGTCCATCCAAGTTCTGGGTCCATTCAAAGAAGTTTTTCCTCACCACCTCATCCAGCATATGGTTCATCTGAGCAAAGTTAAAAATGATCTCCTTGCGGCTGGGAGATTCCGGCATAAAGGAGCACTTCTTAAGGATCTGGAAGAGACCATGAGTAACGGTAAGAAATTAGTTTTTATTACATTTCGGTGCAAAAAAGAGCCTGATAGATGTACCTTCATGGGTTTTTCTAGGCGCTGCTTGAGAGCTTTGGCCCACATGACCTGCCCCACAATTTGTGGGATGTGATCAGGGTAACAGCGACCCTTTTGCTCCAATGTGTCCTTCACCACTTTAAGCTCTTTGCTAAAGATGCTGTACACCTCTTCTGATTTCTCCTCCATTGTGCGCCGTATGGCCTGTGACGGCGCAGATCAACATGAGAAGAGAACGTCAGAGAGAACAAACAGGTTTTCCATTGAGTAAAAATGAAGATGTCGTGTGTGTTCGTCAAACACCTTGCGTGTGGACATCGGACTGAAAATGTCCAGAAGCCTGACTCCTTCCTGAACTGTGTTCACGGTCCGGAACGCTGAGTTCATCAACTCTTGGGTCATCATTTCCAGATCCTTCACAAATGTGCAAAACCTAATAAAATGGCAAACCATCACATATAAGTAGACATGAACATCACCCAAGTCAACTTGTAGCAGAGTGATGCAGAATATCAACTCCACCCATTTTTACTTCGAAGCTGAGCTCTTTTAGTTCTTTGCTCCAAAATTAAAATGCTAAAATCTGTAAAACTGCTGCAACAAACTAAAGGGAGAAATGACATGGAGGACATTTGTGAAGTTAAACATTCAAAAATCAGAAATAATTTGAGTCATGAGAGGAAAACAATGGAAGTTCATTTTTCAATGTCATAATTTCACAGCTGGTTCATAGAGCTTAAGTGTGTTTTCACACAAGACAGTCTGGTAGATTGAGGACCAAAATTGCAACATTTGTTATATTTTCAGCTGGTGCAGTTCGTTTTCACACTGCGTAGCGCTGCACCAAAAACCACAAGGAAATAACATAAAAACCTCTGAAGAAGAGATGAACGCAACCTCCCTCTTTATGACATGTAAACAAAAATGGAGTGGCGTCAGATTTTAGCCTTTTGTCCCACATTATTATTTAGGTTGTATTTACCCAGAATGCCATGTGGTTTACTCTGCTTCTTGCTTTTGTAGCGGTATCTAGTCTGCTTGGAATTCACACATGCATTCAAACCACACCAGAGACCACTTTAACCGTACTGAGATGTGGAGTTTTGGGCAGACCAGTTTGCTTTTTGGGTCTACATCAGAGTTTGATTGCACATCCACATCTTCTCAAACAAACCAGACTTTCCAAAGAAATGAATCAGTTTGATTAAAGCAACTAAAAGCTGGTCTGAAGGCACCCTAAATCTTTCATGGCTCATGTTTTCCTTGAATACATTAAAAATGTGTTTTGGACAAACTAAAGTTTAAACTGATATAAACTTTATTGATATTTTAATTCAATTTGTTGCTGTTTATCTGTATTCAGTTTTTTTTTGGTGAAAAAAATACTGGGAGAATAACTTCAAACTTATACAATAAAAGAATAGTTTAAAAATATTTGTTTGAAAGTGTATAAAAGTGATTATTATCTAAAATCAGTTATCTAAATAACTGATCATATCTTCTGGAAATCAAGATATAATGAAATTACAAAAATATAAGTGCCTGCTGGATTACCAGCATTTTGCTTTTATAGCACAATTCAGTCACTTTTATCATCTGTAGTTATGAAAATACTGTATAAATCAAAAGTTTTGCATCGTCTTGAAATTACCCTCTTTAAGAGGTTTCTACCCTTTTTCATTCTCTGCCTTCAGCACGTCATCACCTCACTGCTTCTCCATGATGTTCTTAGGAACAGTTGTAAACACCTGGCAACTGCGCCGGGTGTTTGCCAATGGCTGCTGCCGCTAGTCTAGAGGAGTTGAATGTGGAGGTGTGGGGAAGGAGCGTTCTGTGAGGCGGAAGTTCGGCTGGGTACTACAGCTCCCAGGAGGAGCTTTGGGTGAAACAGCAGTGCTTTGTTTGAGCAGGTTTTAAGGTATCTCTCAAAGGCTGCCAGAGAGATTCAAGGATTTCTCAAGGGAGACCAACCTGCTGAACTCCTTACTCCATGTGGGATGCTGGACATCAAGGATCCCCTTGTCAAATGCGCGCAGTTTCTGCAGTCCTTGGTTGAAGCTGGTCTCTATCTTCAGCAGGTTGCGGGTCAGCTCTGGTCCAGTGCTGCCTCTGAAGCAGGGCATATCTCTTTGCTGGCCGTCGTCCCAACGGGCAAACTGGTACTGGCAGTCACAGACCTGATGGATCATGGGAACACATAAAAAAGTAATAAATAATAGCAACAAGAAAGGGTTATTATGAATAAAACAACGCTGCAAATAACAACAACACTGCTTAAAACCCTTTATGTCCTAAATTTCAAATCTCCACCTGGATATTTTTGCTTATTTTAATTGTACGCAGTTCTTTAAATGTCCTGTGAGTAAATATATTTGCCCATTTAGCCATAACAATTGGAACTTTCAATATCTACCAAGTTATTTTCACAATTTACTATAAATGTACCTAACCCTCAGATTAATTTCACTCCCTGCTACGGTGGGGATGAAATTACTGTAATGACCCAAAATTGGCCGGAAAGCTCAATGTCATCTCTTCCAGAAACTGTTGGAAATTTTCAGATAGCGGAATTACAGTAAAGCAATTTGACTGAATCGCCAGCGCTGCATTTAGGACTTACAGGATAAACCTTAACTAGCTGCAGCTGTTTCATTGGAATATTATTTCTTGCTGCCGGTACAGCAAAGATTCTCAATTTCTCCCATAATTTAGTCTTTCTGGCTACGGTTGCTGTTTTCTGAGGTTACTTCAAATCATTCGGAAACGATGACTCAGCGAAACCAGCACAAAAAAACAGTCAAACAAAGATAAACTGACCTCAAGCAGGTTTCTGAGCCTCAAAATGAAGGCATCAACCCCCACAAAAAACTTTGTTTTGTCCAGAACCCAGCCTTTGTGAGAATGCCTGCCAGGAGAGACGCAGAGGAGATTGCTACACCACCGAATAAACTTCAGATACTGTCAAATGCAAGTGTTCAACTTAAGATTCTTCTAAGAGTTTCCTGGTTAAGACAGGAAGCATGTGCAGAAATAAAAATAAATATAAACAGAAAAATCTATTTCAAGTGTAAATATATCCTAAATGTTCCCAACCTCTTAATTGTTCAATCAGTTTTTCTGCAATGGTTTACAATATCTACATAACAAATATTTCTAACCACATTGGCCTCAGAGGATGTTTCAGAAATTCAACGGAGAGGCTACTTTTGTCCTACTTGTGATGAAGCTTTGAGACATGCATGTAAGTGTCCTTCCAGGATGTGCAACACTGGATGCAGTCGTGGAGGACTCGCTTGCTGGCTGACAATTGGCCCTCAAAGATACTGTCCAGAGAGATGTTTTCACTGCAGAGACGGATGATCTCATTACTCATCTGAAAGTTTGCAGAGCAAAAGGGACAAAATTGATTGAACAATGATTGTATTTGATTTTTTTTATTGATTTAATTTTGTCTCGTTTGGCCCGCCAAACAGTGGGTTACAATCGAGTCAAAAAGATTTTGTCCACAATCTAACATGAGTTTTAGATTCTGACACGTTGGTCAAAGTTAGCAACGATAATTACAGAGAATATAAAAAGTCTACATATCTTTGGTACTGGGTTTTTCTGCCAGTGATAAGACAGAGGTAAACGATTTAACATTTGGCACCTTTAATGTCACCAACATGTTGCATTATTTTACTGTAAGACAAATATATTATCAGGAACCCCAACGTCTGTAGATAGAGAACAATACCCACCTGTAGAAGTAATATGTGGTTAAAGAAATCTTCTCATAATGTATATTTCATCATATACATTATGACTTGATAACAACTGCTCAGTAACAAAGGTAGAATGTGTCCCCAATATAAAAATGAAAAATAAAATCCTTTTTCATCACCATCTTTTTAGCAAGAACCTGAAGATTTTTGGCTCCAAACTGACTGAAACAACTTAAGAAATACTCAATGTTCAGCCAACTTGGAACGTCGCATCAAATGAAACTCTCAGAATTTTGGCTGAAAGTTGCGGTTTGGTTTTATCATTGGCAGATTTTAGCCAAGCCACCAGCACACATGGTGGAAATTAGACATGTTTGCGTACCTGGCAGAAGAGCCCGGCGATTCTCTCATTGCTGTTGTAGGAGGGTGAGTTGACCCAGATGATTCGAATGAGAAGCACGATGTGTCGCAGCTTTGAAGCAATTTGTTGTGGCTTGAGATGGGCAAGTTCTTCACAGGGCTTCTTAAGGATGGACAGGAAGGTCAGGTTTGACTCTGCCTGCACTGAGCATTCCTGGGCAGAAAGATATTATGGAGAGGTGATGATTATCACTTCTTTCTGTCTTTAATAACATTAGCAAAACATTTTAACTCATTATGGTTCTCAAAGGACATATTCCTTTGTTTTGTAAACCTAAAGTGCCTATCAAGTTTTCCTACTTAAAAAGAGTCTTCCAAATGGCTAATGACCCTCAGCATTAGGCCATCAAATAATGGAATAATGAGATCAATAGATAATAAAACATTGTCTCCTGGTTGTCCTTAATCCATTTTGAAGCACTTGCAACAGGCAACTCTACCAAGTACTGAGGAAATGTATGTAAACATCTGATGTAAAAAAAACCCCAAAAATTATCATTCTGGAATTTAGCAAATACAAACAAATGAGGGGAATCCTAACTGATCTAACAAGAAATATAAGAGAAAGAAATAGTTTGTATGTTTTTCTATATAATGCAAATAAAGACCAGGCAAACTTTTCCATCCACTGCCTGGAAAACAGTTTTACCTGTATTTCTGCAGCAAGTTCTTGAAAGCGCTGTAGGTACAAGGACTTGGCCAGATGCACGATCTTCTGGATGTGTTTGACGCCTGGCTTCTGCAGCTGATTGCTGATCTCCAACAGCTTGGTGGAGAGACTCTTCCAGAACTCGATCTCCTGCAGCGGGCCACAGTGTTCTCTCTTGTCCACGGTTTCTTGGATGTTCAGTAACTCTTTGATCTGATCTGTCCAGTGGATTATCGTAACTGGAGCAGAGGTAATAGGTGAGTCAGAAAACAGGAAATGGGGTCTACATTCTTCCTGAAGAGAAGCAGGTTAGTTTAACAATATACAGTCTGGATGGTTATGGATTATGTCGAACTTTTCATGCGAGTTACTAAGGCAGATGACAGTGAAAAGCTGCTTTTCACAAACAAACTACGTTGTAAACCTTAAACTCACTCTCCATTCTGTTCACCAGCTTCTTGTCCTTGCTGGCTTCCTCAGCAGAGCACAGTAGGCCTTCCACTGGGATGTACAGAACTGTTCTTTCTACCTTCTTATACAAGTCATCTGCTCAAGAATGGAAACATGTGATAAACAACACTGGTACTAACTAGAGAAAAAAAAACAAAAAACTTTTTTTTTCTCACCAGTAAGGCAAGAGATGAAGTAATGCATGTCCCTGCTATATTCATCCTTAACCTTCTTCTTGTAGCTGCTGTAGGCAACTGGAATGGAATGCAAGGAGGTCATGTAATGCAGCAGCACCCGGAGGGGGTCGTCCCTCATTGTGTCGAACTGTACCACCAAATCAAAGTTTTCCTCTGTGATTATGGCTCCTGGCGTTCGGCTGATGTAGAATTGCCCCTCAATCGCCTCCCCCTGCACAAAATTGGAAAAACATTCAGATGCAGAGCATGAAGAGAAATGGCAAATAACGATCAACTATAAAACGCAGAGTACAAATATTAATACGGATGACAAAATATACAGAATTATGATGTAGGTTTCCAGAATGACCTCAGTGAGGAGCTTGAAGAAGGAATCGTAGCAGACCGTCAATTTGGGGTTGGTTACATAAACGTTTCTAAAATAACTTAAAATCACTCGTTCTACAGTGAGAACATTTGTAAGTGAGAAATATTTACGACGGCCCATAATATCTCTCGAAGTTGATGCCCCAGCAAATCAGCTTGAATCTCAGGTTGTGTAACACTGAGAACCTCAAGAGCTTGGTTCTCTTGAGACAAGCTCTTGAGGTTCAAAAGGCAATCATTCCAACATTTTTGGGAAACTCACCTTTTCACTTGAAGCTCAAAAGCTTGGTTCTATTGGTTCTATTGAACCAAGCTCTTGAGGTTCAGGAGAATCTCAAGAGCTTCCAAGATCTTGATTAGAGGTGTGATAATCTGGATTAATTTAAAGAATTTAAAAGTCAAAGGTGAGACTATCTGTCCAACATGACGACAATACCAGCCACAGCGGCAACTCTAGTACAGATTGGGTGAAAAAGACAACAACCAAGTGTTAAGATGGCTTAATTAAAGTTCATCCTTCAAGCTGATTAAAATGCCATTGTAGGAAGAGCTTTGCAGAAACAAATGTACTTTATTTTGAACTCTGCTATGTTTTTCATAAAGTGAATCATTTAACTAAATGTTGATCATGTATACTTCAGTGTCAAAGGCAATGTTGTAGGTGGATTGGGCCAAAACCTGTTTTAACAGGAGGGTGAAAGAATATCCTGAAAGTTGCTTTTTATTGTTTGAAAGTCCTTCAAAAATTATGAAGACTAATATCAATCCTTGTGTGAGCCAGTAATAGATGCTGAATTTTAAACACCTACGTATCTAATGATGTCACACTTATAACACAAATAAGTCATCAGTTTTTTTGATAATTCATTTCAAGAATACTTTATTAATCCTAAAGAAAAATGTAATGTATCAAATTTAACTAAAGAGTAGAAAAAGAAAGAAAGAAAAATAGACCTCCTGTAGCAGTCTGTATTACAACGATTTGAAGATGCCTCCGACTGAAGACACTCTGTTTTTCTTTGCCAATCTGAAGAGTACAACAAAGGGAAACTAACCGGAGGCGGGGTTCTGAAGTCCACCTGAAGAACGTTTGATCTGTCGATATAGACCACCACAGATCCAATTGAAGTGTCCACTATAAACTGATCCAGGGTAGTCATGTTCTCCTCTGTCCATGACGTCTCAGTGACTCCAGAAAGACACACGCAGCTCATAAGCCTCTAGAAACGGGACATAAAAACGTTAAAAACAACAACAACAACAACAACAGGTAGTTAGCGATTCTGTTCAAACATAAAGTGAATTGTGATTATTAATTGATCTTTACCTGACGGATGTTGTTAATGTGATCGTCTTCCATGTTGTTGCTTCTTATTAAGCGTTATCCTTTGGCATCAGTGTGCCTGCAATGCACGACGACCGTTTCTATCGCCGTTACTTGTACATTTGGAGCTTATCGAATAGCTAGTGAACTGCGGTTAGCTTACAGAAAGATGCAGGAGACGTAAAAGTTCAGTGGTTTCAAAGTAACTGCTGATATTTTCAGCGTTCAGCAGTTTAGAAAGGCTTAAGTTACCCAGCAGCTTTCGGTTGTTCTCATAAACCATGAAAAAAAAACTTTTTAAAAGCTCATGTGCGCGTTATTGATATAACTTTATCGCATTTGTTTCTTCTCTTTCCTCCATTTAAACCTGAGCCACTCTCAGTGTGTCAGGACGTCGTCATGGAAACGAGTAACCGCCGCCCCCCTCCGGGTAGTCATGGGCATTCCGGCTTCTTTTTAGGGGATCCGGATCATTTGGCTCGGTTCTCAAAACAAAAGAGCCGAGACTTATATACACTACCAAACGGTGCTTCTCATCCACTTACAGCTTTTTCAGTTAAAGCAAGTTTTATTATTTTACTAATGATTTCAAAATGTTAAAATTAGATGTTTTAATGTCATTAAAACATTTATTTCTATAATTAGTGAAACCTTTTCGTAAATTCATTACAAAAAATAGGTGTTTTGTGTTAGGTGTGATGATTATGACTAATGAAAATCCAATATTAGGTAATAGCAGTACAAATATATAACACTGACATTATGTTATGACTGGTATCTCGTAACTGGTCTGTCCTACAATCATTGGCAAAATGTGGCTTAATTTGACAATTGTTCAAAAGGCAATCATTTCATCATTTTTGGGAAACTCACCGTTTCACTTGAAGCTAATTAATTTCTTTCTTTACTTCACTTAAATACATCTAGCGAATATTGCCAACAGGTAGCGTAATAAACAAAATAAATGCTTGAAATGTGTCACTTTTATGAGCCCAAGTGTTCTATAAATTTAACTTTTTAAAATGAATGGGTGGATTAATTCAACTTTTTGGAGATATTCTAAATTGTTGAGCAGTTTCTGGACATATGCATGAATGACTAGTAGAAATTTCCCAGAAAAGCATTTCTACACATGGTTATGCACCCTCCTCCCTCTCAGACAAACCCTGAGGAAGTCTGTGGTTGGTCTTTCAGGACAATCTTTAACTCTGGATACAACCTTGAACTCACCCTCTCCTTCCTCAGTGCGTTGCCGTACTCATTACAAGAAAGTTCTTCCTCCCGGCTCATTTTCCTCTCTTGTTCGTCTCTCTCCCCCTCTCATGAGTTTTAAGTCTTTTCCTGCAGGGACTTCTGGTGTTTCTCTAACAATACTGACTGAATCCAGACCTTTTGTGTGCAGACTTTTTTTTTTCCTCAAGGCTTTTCCCCCCTATGTAGAAATACATAATATGCTTTAAAATGAATAACCTCACAATTACTTTCCACGTTTTTCGTTTTGCTTAACAGTATAGCTTGCAAGAGCTGCTACATCTGTGTTCTATTCATGTCAAGCATAGTGGCATGAACTGTGATAAACACTTAAGCCTGCTGCTATATTGTTTCACTTTGAATCTGAAAGGCAGGTCTTTAAGAAATGGAGGGGTTAGGGAAAAAAAAATAAGGAATTGACAGACTTTGCAATGTTACTGGTGCTAAAATCCAGTTTTCTGTCTTTCCAACTGTTTTTTTTACATTTTATTTCAATTTGGTAAATGCATAAAGACAAATTGAGTTAGTGACATGCTGCTGCAGGTAAGAAAATGGTGAAGACGGTCATTTAAAATTAATCCTTTGCTGAGATATCTGTTAAATACTTGTTTATTTTTCGAGCTTGACAGCCTGAATGTTACATAGGTCTGGCTTAAGCAGCAATACGAGAGGAAAACCAGCCAAAGTCCAAAGAAAAACATGACAAGACCATCTAGAAATAATCTCCTCGTGGTGAAGAAGAGAAATAATTAAAAATAAGATGCTTATCTGAGCATAAAACAACAAATGAGAAGCAAAAGTTCAAGTAAGAAGAAGCTTAGAAGAAAGGCTTTCTATGCATTGCAATTTATACATACATGAGAAATTATTTACATTTGGCACATTTAACATGGCCATTTTTTCAATGAGCAGAGAGAAGGAGGAAGTTTGGTCCTGCTCTGCATCCATGAAGCTTAATTTTTTTAAACTTCTCTGGGATTTGGGATCATATGAGGTATTATTTGAGCATTAAGGATGTGAATCCGCTCCTCCCAGTTGTTTAAAAAAACAAAAAACAAAACACACCTTATTGCTATGGTTACACATCATAAATGTCTGGAATTTAAAAAGGTGAGAGCATAAATCCCTCCTGCAGGACAGCATTCAGAACCAGAGGGAATAATTGTCCTGCTCAATCAAACAAATGATTAACCAAAACAGAACAAATAAGAACAAAAGTAATATCGCTACCCACACATGGTACCACCAGAAGAATTCATCAGTAAAAAGCCCAACATTAATATGGCACGAATGACGAGTGTGTGTAAATTTCTGACTGGCACTGCAAATGTTGAGAAGCCATCAGAGATAAATTGTCCAGAGACAGACGGACAGGCTGAAACTAAAAGCCACTAGTCTAATCTCGGACTTGCCGTGCCAAGGAGGGGGTAGAAGGGAAAAAAAACTGGGATAGAAGGGATAAATAAGCAGGACAGATGGCCTATTTAGACCAGATGTACAGCACTGCTTAGTCAAATGACAGAACAAGGCCTGTGTATGAGTGAGGAACCAGAGAAGATGGAGTTGTCCAGTTTGCAGGTGGTTAATAGAGTAGAGAAGGCAAGCTGGAGGCAGCGGCCCCTAATAGCAATCCAATATCTCAGTTAAAGTACAAACTGCACACAAACACACTACATTAAGCAGTGAAACACTTCTGACTGCTACACAATGTTCTCAGGGTCTTGAAAAGAAGGAGCAAGCTGTAGGGCATCTATGTTTCTTTTTGCACTCTGATTCATCCACAAACATTGGCTTTGTTGAGCCTCTCAGGGTCAGGAAGCTCTCCAGCCAGTGAACACAGACTGAAATGGGAAAACCCAAACAGATATATGTGTAGAAGCCTGAATGGAGGCTTGTAGACGAGGAGCATAACAAAGAACAAAGACAGGATTTCGGAACACAATGAGAAAGTCCTCTGATGATAAAACCAGAATGGATTAGTTTAGTATTAGTAGTATGTATTGAAACATGCATAATTTGTTCATCCGTCCATCAGTCTATTCCTCCACTTCACCAACTTCTACCCTCCTTTGACCTATGACTTTTCCTACATCTTCCTTCCTTCCTTCCTCATCCATGTATTTTTCAATACATGTATATTTTCCATCATCCATTGTTTCATTCCATCCATCCACTTTAATTCATTCTTCCATCTATCCATTTATGTATTGTTTCATCCATCCATTCATCATCTACCCATCCATGTATTTTTACATCCACTCATTTTTCCCTCTATCCACATCCACACCCACAGAACTCTAGATTTAGAACAAAGAAAACAGATAGTCTGCAGAATATGTACAAAAAAGAAAATCCTTGGAAAAAGGAGGTTTAGTTGTAAGTGAACATGAAATTACTTTCCCTCCTCCCACCTTTTTTTTAAAGGCTTTCTTTACAGTTTTAATCCTTGCTTTCGAGACTAATTTTTTATTACAAGATTCATTCTCCAAGGAGTAGCAGTTTCAATATTATTGATCCAAGCACTTCTTCATTCCTAGCCTTGCATCTGAGGGGGGAAAAGAGCGGCAGAGTAAAAGAAACAGCTGGGAGGAAGGAAGAATATGTTGAGATCTGAAATAAGAGTGATTACCTTCAAAAGGTGTCGGCTTTGGAGGCTGTCAGAAGAAAATGTTGAGTCTCTGCAACTAGCTGCTTATGTGCAAAGCGGTGGGTGCTGGGAGTGGGTGTACAGGAAGACTAACAAAACTGTTTGACCTTTACCAGGATTTTGATGATTTTTTACTCACCAAAAAACTACGGAATTAAATAACATACAAGACCCCATACATACAATTAAAGTCTGCTAGCTGCTACTGGCAGCATTTAATTCTGGCTTGCATTAGATGATGTACATTCTCTAGAGGTGTACATGAGAAATGTGTGGTCTACATCACAGTTTGGTTGGAAATGTACTAGCTGACCCTCAGGTTTTCCATCCATCAAGGCTGTCAAGTCAATTTGTGAAATCTGAGCCTCCATCAATCTTTCGACTTTTAACATGACTTGAAGGTAGGGAACACGCGGGTCCAAGAAAAACTTTCAAATAGTGAAATGAATCCTGAAAACCTCCAAAGGGAATCATCCGGGATGCATCCAGGTGAGGTTTCAGAACCACAGCAACGTCACTTCGCTCATTACTGTTTCTAAGGTTGAGACAGAAAAGCCAGTAAACGAATTGCTGTTTTAGCCATTTGTCTTGGGAATCGTCTTTTTGATAATCTATAAAATCCTGAAACCTCAGATGTTGGAGCAGAGTGTTGACCATTAGCTTTTCTTTTCATTCAGCTGATTTTTCACCAGATAAGTCTGAAACAAAATCTGAGGATCTCCAACTCTATATGGTCAATATTTGGCAACCAAACCTAAGGAAGTCCTCCTTTAAATCTTGGACTATGAAGAAGGAAGACCACAGGGACAGGACTAGAACAGGAAAAGATGAACATGTTCTTGGAGAAAGTGTTTTTGGATGTCACCAGGATCATATTAGGGTTGGATGCACACTGATATGGACAACGGTGTGCACTTTTCTGGAATCAATGTGGCTCTCTGAATACTGTAGACGCAAAACATTCGAAAAAGTTAACCTACAAAAGTTTCCACTGAGCTTTAGGTAAGGAGACCATCCAAGGAACTAATACTGAGACAGAGGACTCTTGTAGGTATCTGGGTGTTCACCTGACCAATAAACTGGAGTCATCACACAAAGCAGTGTTATTGAAGATCCCTCCTCTCAGCACCTGTTAAGACTCTATGAGAATCTCCGCACTCAACAAAGTCAGCAAGTGTTTACATAGCTGCTGTTATTTGCACAGCTTTTTCATTTGCTTTTTCATTTACTCAGTTTCACATTTAGCTTGTGCTCATTATACTTGAGAACTGAGCGGTTAAAAAGATATTTTATTCATAGGGCAATTGGACAATTCAATGCTCTTTGATACCATATGTGTAGCTTATTTTATGTCTTTTAGCTTAATTGTTTTTACTTATTGCATTTTTTAAATTTGTAGTTGGTGCTACAAGATAAGTGGATTTCCTTTTTTGGGATGAATACATTTTCAATCTATAAGAATGCTATATCTGAAATAACAGCACAGTATTTTGTTTCTTAATCTAGGCATTTTCATTCATTCATAAACTGGTTTCCTCATCACTTCACATAGTATCCCGTTTCTAACAATTCTCCAATAGTTCATCAAACCTCGGCTGCTTTAAATCTTAGTGAGTCTGTTCAGGGATGTCATATTTGTATAAGTGATTAAATAACCCTTGTAATATTCCACAGGCGAGGAAAGAGTGACATGAACAGGGCTGTAATAATCTATTTCTCCACTTGGTGGTGCTGGTACTCTGCAAGCAGGAGGGCCCTCAGCAGGGGCTGGAGGACTGACATGGTCCCAGCCATTGTGGTGCAGCCGCAGTGCGATTCCCCTAAAGAAATAAATAAAATAGAGCATAAATCAGAACATTGTCTGTTTTAAAACCCATATGATGCTTCTATGAATGTATATTTATCATATTATGGTTTGAAAGATGATTTACATTAGATTATTGTGGGTTAATCTTCTTGTTTGTTGTATATGATGAAGACTAAATTGATTGTTATTCTTTAATGAACTCAAAGTTGATCTATAAATGGAGAAAAAATCTTAGGTAAAGTCTAAATAGATGGATGAAAACGGGTTGTTTGTGTTGTGTGGGACATTTAGCTGCAGGGTAATTGGAATTCAATAAAGTACTGCTCTGAGCGACCTTCAACCAGCAATGAGAAGACTCCCCACAGGTTCAGCATGCCCAAATTCATGAGGTAAATGTGACGGAACTGATGCTGCAGATCACAGTTACCAGATCTCCAGCAAACCGATCCCCTAAAGGAGAAACTCAACTGAATCCTTGAAGAACCGACATCAAGGTGCAGTAAAGGTGTTGCTCATCGTCCCCTTACGCCACAGTGAGACACTCCCAGTTTTATTTCCCTCTTAGGCTTGCCGTTCTTCTGCAAGTGTCTGTCAAGAGTAAATAACTCATCTTGAAAGGCTGGCTTTGAAATGCAGCCCAACCCACCAAAGACAAAGTGAAATGCTTCTTCTCTAGATCTCAGACACTGGAGATGGAAGTGGAAAGAAAGAGACATTTTAACAACAGACATGCAAAGAGCGTCTGTCTCATGCCTGTGAGCTTGATTGTCATCATCCATTAATCTAATTGGACTTTCCTGTAGCAGGGTATGAAAGGCCCTTTCTGCTTCAGTTATGCATATATTTGTGGTTCAGAGCAGATTTCTGACGAGTGAAAAGAAAAAAAATTAATCAGTCATGCATAAATTCCAGTCAGTCGTTATTGTTGTCACTGTTGTTTTTACAAGTTCACTGCATTGATCAATAGATTTTACCATGAACGTGTTTGCTGAGCTTATTTTCATCTCAGTCAGATCGAGAGGAATATAAAGGTTGTCACGCTGTTTAATTCAGGTTTATACATGGAAATAATGAGCTTGAAATCATGTACTAACATATCTTAGAACAAAACACAAACAAAAGTTCCTTCACTGTTGTCATTGGGAAGTTCAGATACCAAGACTATCCAGATGAACCAACAAAGGTAATGTTGATCTTACAGTGATCAACAGCTGCAACTTGTTCACTGGACTTTTTGGAGACGTGGTTGTTTGGATTTTCTGGCTCCGGTGACCTTAATTGACAATTACCAGACAATTAAATGGGCAGGGAAAGAAGAGGGAAAACATACAAAAAAGATCACAAAATAAGGAATTGAAGCCAGGATGGCAGCGCGGAGTACCATAGCCCTCCTAGATGGGGTGACCATTATATCTCTACATCATGCGATGCCCTGCTTGGTGACAATTAAACCAAGTAGGTAAAGAAAGTAAAGCTGTGACATTCTTGTTTATTAGCAAGAGGGCGTCGGTGCTTGCTTTAGCTCCACTCAACCTGGGAAATTGAAGAAACTACAAGCTTATAAACTGGGATAGTTTGCGTGGAAGTTTGTAGCATTAAAAGGGAAAAATGTTACATTAACAGGTGAAACGAGTCGGGTCAAGCAGAAGGAGCAATAAAAGTGAGCTACTTGTTTACAGTACCTTTGACCGTGCTGCAGTAAATTTCCCAATAAAGAAACAGCTGAAGGAGGCTATACACCCACACGAATGTTAAAACAGTATTTGAGGTACCGTGGTATCTATTGTAGTGCCAGCGTTAAAGGCAAAGGTGTTTTTCATGGAGCAGAGATTAATCTGCAGGTTTTACAAGGGTGATGGCTTGAAGACTTCAAGATTTTGTGAGGCACTAACCTGAAGCTGTTGTTGGGTTTTGTTTGCTGCCTTCTGAGTGGGTTTGATATTCATTCCCTTTCTTTGTTTATCTAACATTTGTTTGCATACAATTTTATAGGAATCCAACAGTTGTACCAAGGGAAAAGCGATGAGTAAATGCTGCTTTGGCTCAAATCTTTTTGGTTAGACATCAGTGGTAGGATTGATGCTGATTTATCTCAACAGCAAAACAATGTAGACCTTATAAAAACTTTTTTTTTTTCCAAACAGATAATGAACTAAATGTGTCCTTGATGTGAAAGCATTTTCTAATTTTTGTTGAATAGAGTGCCTTTTATTTTAAGGAGCATCACCTTTTAACATCAGTTTTGTTAAAGAGTGAAAGTCAAGACTTTAGTGAACATTCAGCATAACAACCATTTATTCTGTATTGTTCTAAAAACTCCATCATCCTGCATAATGAAAGTTTGTGGAGAAATTATTTTTCACTAGATCTCACCAATATATCTTTTACACCATCTGTTTAGCAATATGAATCTGTCTTTTTGAGGTGTTTTAAATTTTGACTGCAAGTTTTAAATTGCTGTAAATTTGTTATAGGATACACTACAAATATTATGCTTGGTTAATGGAATTAAGTGAAATAGAAGCTAATGAGCAGCAGAAATCTGGATAATGTTCGGATTATGTACTTTGAATGGTTGTAATTTTGTTTTTGAAAGTCTCCAAGAATAACTAGTCCTGAGACAATGTCTGGTCTGTCTCCTTGTGACTGAATATGTGATATTAAAAATTCATTTTAATACCTCATGTACAAGAGTAAGATTTCACTTAAAAAAGTGTCAGTAAATTATTCTTTAGTGTTACAAAACAAAATGAAAAGTTGATAGACTTTCTATCATTTTTACATTATGGTTTTAGTGACCATAATGCATCTGAGCTGATGACTTCAGGTAATGATTGAAAGGACCATTTATTGACATATCCTGTAATTTTAAGCTTCAGTTTGAAGCCAAAGTGATCAAAACAGCAGGAACTCTGCTTTATTAAGTCAGAAGAGTTTGTGAGTATATTTCAAACCTGTTTGTGAAGGTGGAAGTTATTTGGCTGTCATTTTGTCCTGAGCCACTTGTACCCACCCTACTGCTTCTTTTATGCCTCTGAGGCGAAGGCAATAGGGTGACACGGAGGAACGAAAATGAATCAAAGGAAAGACAATAAAAACTGACTTCCACCAAACAAACAAATTGCTTGATGTATAACAGTGACATTTCCCTTGTCACAGAGAGGCGTGTCAGAAAAGCAACAAGCCATAGAAAGTGACAGTCAGGCCCCCACTGTTATAATAAATAGCTGCAAATCATGCTGATGAGCGTGAGAGAGCCGGCAAATAGTGGGTCGATACAGGGAGCGAGAAATTTGTCTGAATAAAACAAATCAATCAAATATTCATAAAGCATTTTACCATGCACAAATGAGAATTAAGTAAAAAAAAAAAATCTAAAAATATAGAATTACTGTCATGTAGTTGTGTTGCTCTGCCAACAAATAAAACTGCAGTCTATGTATTAGTTTGTGTAAAGTAGAAAAAAAATCCCAACAGAGACGTTGGTCTTTGACCTTTTGGATTGAAAACATCAACTGTTAACCTACTATTTGCTAAAATGTGTGACCTCTGACCGCTAAAATGCCAAATCTGTATTCATGAGTCCGAATTCAGTTAACACCAATAATCAGGAGCTGCCTGAACTCCCACAGGCAACTCCTGAATAAGGAATAGAATGGATGGTGAAAACAATAACACCCTGTTACGAGAAGGGAAATAATGAGGTTTGAACTTATGAAATTTTTTTTTTACCGATTTAACTCAACAGACTGCTTTGGGAATCCGAATTGGCATTGTGTGGAGTTATTGCAACTTTCTCGTCTCAAATAGTGGACAGTGTGATGCAAGTTTGGACAATCAAATAAAACCTTCTTCAGCAGACTGCATGCACACCATGAATGTATAGTTACAGTACCTGAACCCAGAGATGTTTTTAGCCAGATTTTCCAGAAAGAAATTCTTCTACATGAAACTGAGCAACTGACAATTCTTTGGTGTTTCAAATAGCCATCATTTAAAAAAAAACAAAAAAAAAACAACAACTTAAAATTGGTATTTTTCCTCAAAATCGAGTTTTTGAGACATTTAAAGCACTGCGCTATTTCCTTGTCTCCAAAAGGCATTTCAGTCACCAGAGTCAATCAAAACAGGGTTATTGAGGAGAGCATGTGGGTGGGAGGGCTGAGCCAGACATTCACAATAAGAGACAGGGAGAAGAAGAGACAGCCAAATGGATGGAGTCGAACAACAAGACAGAAGCAGCAACAAGGACTGATGGAATAACAGCTGACACTCACAGCTTGTGGAGAAGTGGAGTGCAGGCAGATCCACAAAGCAAGAGTTGAGGCGGATAGAAATGAAGCAGATGACACAGAAGGATATGCAGTCCTTATCCACACAGCAAACAGTCCTATGTTGTAGCTTATTACAGTCGTGAATTTGGTTTAAGGCAGTCACGTAATAAGAAGAAATGGATGAATTGATGACAGGTGAGGCGGCAAATTTGAGAAAGGCAAGGACAAAGAAAAGATCAGGAAAAGTGGCTCAGTGTGTGTTTTTATGAAAAATAAGCAAACGTGAAACTTTTGTCAAGCTTACGAGTTATTACAAGTGTTGAATCCTGGAATCATTAAGACAAGATAAACATAGACTCCTCTGTGAAGTGAAGGGAAAAATGAATTTTTGGCAGCAGCAAAACCCTCGTGTGATCACATAAAACTAGAGCTCAACTTTGCCAAATCTAATTCACACCGAAAGAATAAAAGGAACGGAAAGCTGAGTGACAGCTCTCCTCAAAAAAACCCACACATTCGCTTCTCAATGAAGCAGCTGTGAATAGATCTCCTCAGTTGTCAGAAAAACAGAGAGACGTGTGTTCAGCATCACGCAGGTATGATACACAGACACAGCGGGGGGTTGCTTTTTATAATCAAACAGAAAGCACACACCTGCTCCAGACTCTCAGTGTTATATTAAAAGAAAAACTTTTCTATAAAGCGTAATTATAGCACTAAGAAACACAAACTGCCTCTTGGAGAGACACTCACCTGTTTTCACTTCAGCTTTATTGTTACGAGACGTGTAGAATATCAAGTAAAAAAAAAAAAAAAGGTTTCCCCTTTGTAATTTACCACAAGAACACAGTGGATTTAAATGTGACAGTTTTATTCGCATGTCCTCAGGATTCATTCCTACTTGTTAAACCACTGGACCACTTTCATGAATTCTCAACAGCAAGAGAATGTATGAAAGTGGTCCAATAGTGGTAAGATCAGCGGTAATCATAGAATCCAAGCACCAATTGTCGGCTAAAAAACTGATTTTTCAGCAGTTCCAGACTCATATAAATAAATAACTACACATCATTTCACAAGTAAAATCTATAAACAATGGAAAATCTGCTGAGAAAGCAGTGACAGTTTTTGCAATCTTTCTTTAAAGAGGGAAATAATTATTTTTGTAGAATTGATCGACTTACAAAAACTTTGATTTGTGTGAAATGTTTAAGACAATATGAAACAGACTAACAATTGGAAAAATTTGAGTTAAAAAACTTGAAGCTTTATAATTTCTATCCTTTTTGATTAATTAAATTAATAATTTTATTTGTTCAGCAAAAATTATGTTAATTTCTGTTCACGCAAATGATGAGAGCCAAACAAAAAGCTTTGTGTTTTGAATTTTTGTACCACCAGATTTTAATGTACTTATCTGAAAAAGTGTACAAGAACAAAAATCTCCCATTTTGCCCACAATTAAGTTTTTTTTTATTCATTTTTTCTTATATAATTAATATTTGAAGTGTTTATCCATTGGTGTCAAATGATTTTAAAGTTGTAAAAGAAATGGATGCCACCAATAATAACAAAAAATAGGAAAAAAAGAAGATTACAAGTAAAGAATTTTAACTAAAATATTGAGGCTGGTTACTTACAAGTGAGAGTAACTGATCTTTTGCTTAATTCATCGAATTTGCTTTTTCATAATAAGTGGACTGATAATGAATGCAAAACCCCTGAGCTTAAACCCCGACTCCAACCCTGCATAGATCCAGAGTTTTTTCTACCAATAATATGAAGAAAAAGTTAAAGAACAAAGTCAAGGCTATTTTACATTTTCATCCCATCAGAGAGCTGAGGAAAGGTTGAGTAAGGTGAGTGAAATGTGTGCAGGGAAAGGAGACGGACAAAGGGGAAGCAGCTATTAGTTTGGAGGATCTGGGAATAAAACATTTATAGGGTAAAATAAGGTTCCTTGAGTCCATCAGTCAGCTTTGGTGCAAAGGAAATTAGTTTCTGCTGCAGTCAAGTCTTGACTTTAACAATGAATGCCAGGTTTAATCTGCTGCTGTGCTGCTGGTTTCTTGTGTTTTGTGTCAAAATTTGCCACAACAGCTGACTATTATTTTGCCCACAACAGTCTTTTTTTTTCCAAATCAATCATGAATACATTTTGCCAGTCTTCTCCTCTGCATTGGCTTCAACCCATTATGCGTCGTTTCTCCTCATTGCATACATAATGTCTTTACCAGATCAGGTTTATTCATTTTTGTCTTTGTAGTGCTTTTTGAACCAGCCAATGCATTTCTGAGCAAAAGGATCATATTCTTTACACTGTTGACAAACCTCTTACATCTAAACGGTTGGACATGTCTTAAATTATGACTGTTCACCCCAGTCAGTTTTTTACATTAAAAAACATCTAATACACCATTACATTTAAAATAATTTCAAAGATATACAGTATTTCAGAAGACAATTTGTGTCATGTCACTAAATACTGGACTGGTAAAGTACAACGAGTCAGTGTAGCTGTTAGCTAGATGCTGATTAGCTGGTTTAATAATTTTAATTGCCATTAGCTCAAACTTAACTAGATATCAGCTTGACTCTGATTTGGAGTGAACTTTAACTTAACTACCACTTATTCCTAGTAGCTCAACTTCATTAGCCTTCTTGCAAATGTAGCTAAATTAAGCCCTCAAACTCCACTTGAGACACTGACTAGTCACCAAGACTTTGGATAACCAAAGTAAAAAAAAAAAACAAGCAAACCAAAAGAAATCCGTCCTTTGTTAGTAAACGATGAGACATGATTTTATTCTTCTCTTTCTATTACGGTGGACACGACTTGTACGTTACAACTTTTGCCGCACTAAACAAAAAGCAGCAACACATTTAGAATATTTTATCTCATTTTAACATCTTCACTTTTAACCTGTTTGATGTGAATTGCCTTTGTTCATTCAAACGGAACATGAACGCACAAAGGAAGATTGACAAGATTAACAGGAAACAGAAGCGTGACATGCTGTTCCTTTAAAGACAGTTAAACATTTAATAAAAAGACCATAAAAATTTGATTTTAAAGAGTATTTTAAATTTATTGTTTTCCATCTGAAAAGCCGCACATGATAAATTACAAAATTCTTAGAAGAACAATACAGAAAATATTCCATCAAATATTAAATGAATGGAATTAGATATTGCAAACATCATACATGTTTCATATTCATTTATTTAACTCTTTAGGTAGATATTTAATTAATTCTAGATATACTCCTTTTTTGCCATTCAGATTTCTCATATCTTCCATTCACTGCAATTATTTTATTATTTTTATGCATGAGTGGCAAAATTTATACTCCTGTTATGACTGTGTATAATGTAACGGCGAAGCAGAGAAACACATTGGCAGATCTCAGGAAACACACGACTCTGCCATCTGTCAAAAACGTCAGTCTGAAACGCCACAGTCCCCATCTAAAGCTGCTACGACTCAATTGTCCCTGAATGTCACACTGCAGCCAGCATGCGAACTGGCAGCTGAATGAAGCCAAGGCAATGAAGCCGACAGAGCGGGGAGAGCGAGGGGTCGAAGAGACCAAAGAAGAAGAAACTGCGGGAAAGGCACACACTGGTAGGAAATTGACCAGAGAATGTAAATGTGAGAGAGAAAGAGAGAAGAAGAGCATCCTGTGGAGATGAAGGATGTTTTAAAAAGAAGCGACACAACAAAAATATAGTAAGGTGACTTACTCGTCCATGCCCCTTTAGTCTTTGTGAAAGCACATAAATCTTTGAAGCACTCCTTTGTCATTGAGGGGAAGTGTGTATACAGCACTTAGAGTCACAGCAAGAAAAAGCAAGCCAACAATTGAGCTTGTTTTGGAATAAGGATAACCGGACAAGCAGAAAAACAGCAAAATGTTTTCTAAATTATCTGTTTAGCTGCAAACAGAATAAAAAACTCACTGAACAAAAGTCATCTCTATGTTTTCCCTTCAGAAAATATAAAGGACTCCATTGAAGTAGTTCCTTCGACGTCCTGAAGGTTTTTCAAAGTTGTTTTGGTTTTTGACAACTTTTCACATGGATTCAGGACAATGTTTAGTTGTTTATTAAGCCAAAGCCCTATGAATCATTTAGGCCGCCAGCAGCCTATTAAACTGTCACAACGTTGCATAACAGTTTTCTGTTTCGTCAGCATAGGAAGACAATGTAACAGGAAAACTTTGTGCTGACATTCTCTTACCAAATATTTGACATGCACATTTATTTTCCAAATTAGGCAGATGAAGTATGTAAAGAATTTGGCTGAAAGACAGATGTAGCTCTCACACAAAAAGTACACCAAACATGCATCACTACAACAGAGCTGACAACTGTGACTCAAATGTTGCAGAATTTATTACATTACTTTATCTGAAGGTACACTGTCCAGATGTCTCTCTCACCTCAGCATGTTGGAGGCTTGAAACTGACAGGCATGGCCTACTTTTTGATTACTTTGGCTAAATATTTGACCACCATGGGGCACTTGAAAGGCAACGAAATTTCATTCTGAAACAGTCTGCTAATCCTTCACTATGAAACAAAAACATCATGATTTTCAACATACAATGCAGGCATACAAAAGCTCCAAACTAAAGGGATAAACCTACGTTGTTCTGACCTAATTTAACAAAAATGTAATTGTTGTGGCACCACCTGAGAAGTGAAAGTGCTGTGAAGGCCTATTGAGATTTAATTAAATCTTTTGTAACTTCACCGGCAGTCTATCACAAAGACACACAAAAATAAAAATTTACTTTCATGAATGGTTTCTTACTTTTGACATTCCTTTTTTTTCCTCCATTTTTCCAGTTTCCTCAGTTTTTTGAGCACATCCAGATGTGGCGAAGATGTCAGGATGAAGAACAAATATGATTTAAGCGACCTTGAACATTCATGTTGGTGCCAAACGGACTGGTCTCAGTATTTCAGAAACTGCTGATCTAAAGAAATTTTCATGCATTAGTTGGATTTGCAGAGACACCTTCTTGAATCTAAGCCACAAAGTGCCCTCCAGAGAAAAGGTATGCAACATAGTAGTGAGTTTCGCAGTTTGCTGAAAGGAAACTATGGTTCTGTGACTCAGATTAATTCTTTCATGACCGTAAGCTCAAGTATATCTGAGCTATGCACAAATTTAATGATCTGAAGCGGACCATTTAATCAACATCTTAAGGTCTTGAAGTGGCCTTGTCAATGTCCAGGCCTGAATCCCAGTCATCAGGTTGACAGAGATTTTTTTAATCAGGTTGGTTTAGTTTAATTTTTTTGCTCCAATGAATAGTACCATAATTTGAAATTTTAATTTTATTGGAACTCAGGTTATTTTTCACAAGAAACATTTCACATAAATTATACAAGTAAACAGAAAACACTGACAGGATAAATATTTCTTCAATCCACTGCGGATAAACTTTCAGTTTGCATCCTTAATTTATTCATGACATGTATAAGTAGGTTAATGTTCATTTTATTCCAAAAATGTGCAATAATGATTGCAATATTGGGAAAGCAATTTACAGCTATTCCAAATATGATTAACTTCTTCTTTTTGTTATGCTGGATAATCTTTGACCAAATTTTTTCACAACACCAAATAAAAACAACTTATTTGGATCTGTAACACTTTATTGGAGGACAAACAATAGCACCAGGATCATATATGTGCACAGAAATTGAGCATATAGATATTTAACCTCGGAAACTTGTATTTGAAGCTCCACTAAACTTTTCTCAACCGGCATCTTATCTGATGCGCCGTCAAAATAAATTAACTCCAAATATAAACAGTCAACCTCAAAGATAATCATAATGCACTTCAGTGAAACGTCTCAGCCGATAACAGCTCTGGGTAGCATAGCTTTCATTACAAACAGACGTACGAGGCCCTTATGTTCTCATGGTGGGCCGCATGTTTTCAATCTACTGATCGCTGTCTCCAAACTGCTAATGCTTCAGGCTCAGCTGCTTTCAGGAGGCAAAGTGGAAATAAGTGCAGTGAAACTCCACAGGAGGCATTGAGACATGGAAGGCATCATGGGTGACTGCCTAAAGTGCAAGATTATGTCAACGGACAGAAACGGCAACAGCAGTTCCCACCTTCAGGAAAAAGCACTCTGGATTTATTTTTTGTTGAGGATTTTGCTTTCCATTTGGTAGCACTGTTCAGTCGTGAAACAAGAAGGCAAACATTTCAGTGTGTACAGACTGATCACGCACACACACTATGATGGGAACAATCAAACTGGAAGACCTGCATCACGTTCCGTCATGTTTTTGTATTTTTATTTGTTTTTATTTTTTTATGGTTGTTTTCCAAAACTCCTACCGATGTGTGAAATGTCTGGGAACTCCTTTCCCTATTTTCCAGATCTGGATAGGAACAAAATGCTGCTAGACTATTTTTAGGAATAATTTAGTGACAGTAATGGTAAAAATTTAACAAAAACAAAAACAAAACAAAACAAATGAACAAACAAAAACAGCAGTGGTGAGCATACGTCTGCTGATCTGCTAATTGTGTACCTAATTTTCATTTGTCGCTTTAGCATTCTTGCCATCTTTGAAAAGATGTAGCGCACTTAGCCTCCCTGAAATACATTTTTAATAAAATTTTGATGAATTCCAAAGCACAAATTTAACTGGATTTTCAGGTAAATGAAGTTTGACCTCTGAACTCTTGAAATACTTGGACGTTACTATTCATGGTTTTATTTTGAAGTAGGAAGTTCCATTTCTTTTCCTCGCATTCTGATGAGGTGCAACAAATTATGGTTGTTCAGCACCCAGAATGCATTGCTGTAGCTCTACAGTAAACTGTTGAGAATCTATCAGTGTCCTGTGTGCTTTTCTGCAGTCAATTACACAAAATCTATTGAAAATCAATTAGCAATACAAAAGAAAAGATCTGCTCCAAATAATCATTTCCTGAAGGGCAAACCATGCAGGCAGGTATGAAATCCCTTGTTGGATTGTTTAGAACAGAATGACAGTGAAGAAATGTTGCAAAATTTGAGTTCTAGCAGAATAAAGGCAAAAGAAAGAATGACGAGTGCCAGAAAATTGTTGTAGTGTTTGGTAACCTAGAAGTATACTTCCAAATTGAAACTATGATTTGGAAGGACGTAACTAAAGCTTTATTTGCCATGTGAGGACAAAATCCGACTCAAATCAGTTTTATTTTTTATGCCTCAGAGCAGGCGTTAGTTGTCCTTGTCCCTCAAAGGTCTTTGTCCCCATTTGTTGAAGGATATTTACCTAAAAAACAAGCAGCAAGGGCTCATGCGCACAAAAAAAGAAAAAAAAATCTGATGATACTTTCTGATATATATGCCATCTTCTGATTCCCTAATCTAAGCTTATCTCATAAAGTAAAAATGTTCAAGGAGATTGTGATCTTGCTTAATCTTCCTGGTGTTTTGAACTTTGTGTTTTGTTTTCTCTTTGTTTCAGCTTCGTGGTTACAGGATTAAAATTTTAGTTTATCAAGTCTGGGGGGGAAGACATTTCATCTGTACTCCGGGAACTTCATTATACTTCACAGCACTCGAGAAAATTGTTTTCCCTCTCATTCCCCACATCTCTTTGTTTAAAAGGACCTTAAGGTGATAACTCTGTGAATACGTGACTTCAAATCTCCCCATCATTAACGTAGGACTTACTCCGTCTGAAATTATTTTTGAGGAATTTTAAGCACACAATAAGAGACGAGCAGATAAACCATTGGGAATGGATAATGCGACAGATGTGCACCAAAACCAGCTAATAAAGTATAAAAAATGTTTTATTTTCTTTCTTTTTGTACTGAAGGAATAACTCCATTACATGTTTATTACTACACTACAAAAACATAAAATCTTAAGTATTTTTAGCCTAGTTTCTAGGGCAGCCGTCTTAGTACACTTGAAATAAGACCTAATTAAATTACAAGCAACTTTTCAGTGAGATATAGGAGCTTTTTTAAAGTCAATTCCTTCATATTGATGAGAAAACACTATTTGTACTGGTGTATTATTTCACTTATAAGTTTGGAAAAATCAAAAGAATACATTAAAAAGAAAAAAAAAAGGAATTTAATAGCGTATATTCCTCAGATACTTCCTTCCCTTAGGTCTCTCCCACTGTCCTTTCAATTGTATGTGCAACTTTCCTTCTTCCTTGTTTTATTGTTTCCTCCTGAGTGAATTTCCTTTGTATCCTAATTCCTGCTTTACCCCATCCTCCCTTTTTTCCTCGTGTCCTCTTTGTTCCTTCCCTCACTTCTTTGTCTTTCCTCATTTGTCCATCTTTTCGTCCTTGTGCTCTTTCTTCCTGCGTCTCCTTAATTCCTTCCCTCGTTGGCGCCTTTCTTCCTGCCTTGAGACCTCCAGCAGAAGCCTCAGTGATGAAAAGCCTTTTCTGTTTCTCCTTGGGTGCAACAGGTTACAAATGAATGAAAACCTGGGAATTATATAAGGTCGGGTTCTCATGAGCAAATCAAGCGTCATCTGTTGTAACACGGTTTACAGTGAAATAGTTAAAAACATGTAAATCTGTGTGAGTTATTTCACTCACGCAGAAGGTTCTGCAGTGTTACACTAAAACTTTAACAATGCTTTTTCAAATAAACCCATATTTCTCAGGAAAACTTCCTCACCGAGGGATTATAAGTGTGTTCAGTAATAATAGTTTAAGTCTCAAACTGACTTAAGTGTCTAATGAAATATTCAACATGTTTGCATTTGTGTGCATTATGCAAAGAGCATATTAAATGGTACAAATTCAATAATAAGAATAAACACAGAAACATCTACATTCTGACACTGCAGACAGCTCAAGATAAATCAAGCATTGTGGAAAAGAGCTCCAAAACCTTAATGTGAAACCAGGTCTGGTTGAGAAGCTTGCAAATGCAATTAAACTCAGGTCATGTTTAATGGGCATGAAAATGAAAGCCTCGTGATGTGGAAAGCTAAATAAAGCTCTCTGCTACTGTTCAGGATTCTGCCATCCTTCTAGACAGCAAACCCCTTCCCTCGTTTTCCCATTCAAACGCCGTCCTCACGCTTTGGCTGGACTTGAAGGCTTCTTTGGGCCAGATTTATTTTGAAGGGCAAAAACTTTTTTTTTTTTTTTGACATTTCGCTTAAGAGGAAATACGAAGGTCAGGAATATTAGCCTTGGATAGAAGTAACAACTTTATGATTGAAAAGGTGCCCAAAAAAGGCGTATTTGTAGAGGTTTTAGTTGTGGCAGGGTTAATAAACTGAACCAAACTGAATCAAACTGAATGAACGGGGACACGGTTGTAAGGAGCTAAGAGGCTGAGAGTGGCTAACCAGGAAAATGACACACTTTAAACAATAACCCAAGCAGAAAATTACTAAACAGTCACCAGAAATGACAAAAACAATGCACAGCAAATACAAAACTAACACAAACCACTCAAAACCAGAGAAAAAAACAAAAATCTTATGATAGAACCCTTCTGGAACCCCTCTGGACTCAGAAATAGCAGGATTCATCTACACGTTTCTGGAACAACATAGTTTCCACCATAAGGCTGTGATGGGCTCTCCTGAAGACGAACGGGCGCCTCGGGGTTTGTGGCGATTGGCTGAGAAACTCTGGAGAAACGAAGTTGACTCAAGTCACATTAGGAGGGATAAAGTATCGTTTTTTTTTTTTTTTTTTTTTTTTACATTTATAGCTAAGCCATTTTAACTCTATATTTTTGAAAAGGTAATACTAATTGTCAGAAGTTGTTGTTGCAAAATAGATAAAATGGCAACCGATGATCTAAACACATCTTTAAGAGATGTCTTATGTCGTGGGGAACCCAAAAGACAACCTAAACCTTCATGCTTATTCAAGAAAATCACCCATAAAGGACCTTGAAACAAAACAACTGCAACCAAAGAAGGTACAGTTTGCTCAGTAGTGTATGGTGGGAGTCAGTGAGTTGGTCAGAGCTGGTTAATTGGTGCAGTAGAGTTCATCGAGCCCTGAATATGTGATACAGATCCTGCTAGCAGCGATTGGTCAGAGGTTCAGGACGCCTCGTCACCCAGGGAATGGTGATTAGCCCTGGGTAATGGCGCCTGCTAGTCCAATTAGAGGCATTATGGGTGACCATTAACCTGTGCCACTAATTACAACCAAGCCATGGGGGCTTGTGTGTATGCGATGTGCATGATGTGAGTTAAAGTACATTGGAGAAGAAAAACTGAAGAGAGATGTCAGAAAACCAAGAAAGAACATGCATGTGTGGAAAGGAAAGAGAAAAAGAAAATGTGCACTGCATGCGTGTGTGTGTGTGGGTGTGTGTGTGCAGCAGACAGTTGACCCTTCCAGCTATAGCATCTACCCTGTCATTTCCAATTACAGAGAGAGCCTCTGGTCTGAGCTACAGCATCACCCTGCATGCTAGACCTTGTTCACTCGACACCAAGCGTCAATCCACAATTAACACACTGATTCATACGAAGACACGATCCTCTGTTCTTAACATGATAACCAGGAGCTTCTAAAAGCTACTGTAGGCGGTAATTACATTATCTAGGGGATGTTAGGACTACTGTGTGCATCGGTTTCGTCTTTTTCAACATAATTAAAATGACAGTGATACAATAACAATGACCAATGAAAGGAAAATTACCAACACACAAACATCAATTTAGAAGTGTTGCATCCTCGCAGCCTTCCGCATCAAGTGCTAGATTCTCTTTCACATGAAACGGCTAACACTTGAGCAATCTTGGCCAGTATTTGCATGATGTCATCCCTGACCGTTTTGTGTCTTCCCTGCTCTCCTCTTCAACCAACAAAATTGCGCAGTCCTTCAAATGTTGACTCACCCCCCAACTATGCTGTATTCACTGTATAAAGGACAAAGTAGCACATAAAAGTAGCAGGTGTTTCAATTTGTTTGCACAATACGTCAGCCATGGTAAGCTATGACTGTGCTATTACATGTTGTGCAAAGAAATGCTAGCTGGAATAACACACACACACACATCCATACCCTGTAATGTATACAAATCATGTATGTACCCAGAAAAAGATAAACTAAACTTAACTCACTACATAACCGTACAAGTTAAAGCTAGCATCTGAAAGATAGTGTGCTAAATTTAGCATGTGAATGCTTCATCTCTGGCTTCAGCATATTTTTTGAATGCTTTAACATTCACACACAACAGTTACACAACCAAATATATTTCCAATAAATTATGTGGATTACATCTTTAACAAAGGGTAAATTATTATCTATTATATTATGTTTGCCCAAACATTAGGATGATAAGTTAGTGTGCACAAAAATGTCTCCTTTCATGTGCTGCACCGTGTTTTATTGATTTTTGGTTGGTGCAGTGAACATCTGCAGGCAAATGTTGAATGAACTTTATACAGTATATGTGTGTGTAAATGATGAGACACAGCTGAAACTTTGAAGATTGTTATGAAATAGATAGACTTCACGCATTTTGTAAGAACATTGACAATAATATTAGCCAACTGTGAGCACGCAGTACACAGTACACAGCTTCTATTGTGCTGGAAAAAGTTTCTAACTCATGTTGTGAATAAAAACGTCAATTTCTAACAGAGCTTTTAAGATTTTGTGTTTTTAATGCATTACCCCCTGCATTCAGTGCTTTATTTTGAAGCCCATTTAGCTCAATGTAATCTTCTTTTCTTCTAAATAAAAACAGTGTGAACAAACATTAGGCATGCAGAACAAGAAAATCAAAGAATAGGGTTCATCCCTGCTCCAAACTGCAAGTCTGGCTTGGTTCAAATGTAATTAGATTGTTCTTAATTACCAGGAGTTGAGTCATGGCTAAATGCACACATTAAACACAAACACCGTTAATAATACACAAGGTTACCATTTCACTTTCAGGTTTCCTTTCAGGATGCAGGTCTATTAAAAGTGAGTCAAAGCAATGATTTGGAACATGCACCTTCATGAGAAAACAACCGGTGAAATTAATTCCATTTCTGCCATGTTTTTTTCTTCACTGTTCACCACAAAACACATGAACCCGTGCTATTCTTACATACTGAGAGAACAGAAGGGGAGAAACCTGAAAGCCTAAAGCTGTATCCAAAATGAATCAAAAATATACAAAACCGGCTCGAAATCCCACGTTGCCAAGACATCAATTCACACTCACTTGCTGGAGAGAAACTGAGCGCCATTAAAAGCAGAGGCTCTTCAGCCTAGAAGCACTATACAGTGTGAATCATACAGTGCCCCCTCTCATAATCCTGTGTGTGGACGGCTTTGAAAGCGAGTGTGTGTGTTCGTGGCGAGTGCCTTGCCAAACACATTAGTAGATGAAATTTTCTGGCCTAATTACGGCCGCACAAGCATGGCTATTCATCTGTGTTAATGCACTCGTTGAGAACTACGGGTCAAAGAGGTGTGAAACAAGAGAAAGCATGGCTTCTCAGAAAGAGAAGACGGAGGGGGGCTTTAGAGGGGGCTAGAAACTAACATTGGACACCATGTTGCTGTGAGAAGCAGAATCTGTAAGACTGCCCCAGTGGGATCATATAGAGTCGTGTGCAGGTTGTTCTTGTCTCGCTTGATCAGGTAGCTGAACAGTGAGTCAGTCGGTGGCATGCCACTTTTTTTTTTTATCAGATTTGAGCAAAGCAATAGGTAATCTCACAGAAAAAAACATTGTGTTTAGTTGGTTGATTCCGTTTCTTTTGCAGAGGTTTTGTTGCAGATTTGCTTCTGTTGTTGATAAGCTAATGTTACATACGACTTGAGGACATGCTGGTGTTAAGATGAGCACATGGTTAGCCTGTGAGCACTCGGTGGTGAAGCTGTAGGTTTTAGGTGATGACGGATGCGTTGGGTTTTCCCCTAAACATGGTTTTGAGGTTTGCATTACAAAAATCTCTGTTTTGCTGTGGTCTGTTCAGAAAACGTTACTCCAGAAGTCTTGTGGTTTATTCACACATCTTTTTTCCTCTGTTTGTGGATTTGTCTGTGGAACGTCACTCTAAATTATTTGTGGAAAATTTGCTAATTCTCAGATTTATTTGGACAGGGTATGGAAAATATTCAAAAGAAACTGCAGTTTGGAAATCTGAAATCCCTACACAATGGCAGGGACTGATGTTTGCAAAGCAGCCAATCCAAAAGTGCCATTTATTTTTCTTGCTTCTGATTGGCTGTAATCCAAAAAGTGGAAATAAGTAAGACTGGAGATGTTAGCTTCTGTGGTAGTGCTAAAACGGTTTGTATTAATATATACCAAGGTATATTTGTGGTTTGATCTATTAAAAAGGGCAATTACAAGCGTTTTTCAAGGAGTCTCAAGCAGTCACAGCTATTTGTGGACAGTTGGTATTTGATACATCCCAAAAATAATAATAAAACATGCTGACCTATACATCTCCATCAGCATATTCTTGGTTTGTATTTTTTGCAATTTGAGCAATGCATATACCAGATTTCCTGGAAAAGATGAGCAAATGTCTCAGAAGTTTCCCATCTTCTGATTTCAACTAATTAGAAAGTTTTTCCAGATTAATGGGCAGCAACAGTTTCTTCTCTGATATCCTTTCCCTTCATACTCATTACACCTGCTTTTATGGATGTGGCCACATAAAGTGATCAAGTTCTGCTTTCTCTCCAGGCAGACTGAGAGTGAGAGAGAAGAATCACCTCCTCAAATGTGGCTAACCGGAAAGGATGAAAGAAGTTAATTGTGCGACGGCAGAGGTAATTATTCAAAGTAGTAATTAATGTCACTTATTCAGGAATCCAAACTCCTTCACTGTTATTTACAGGATTGGAGGGATTGTTGGGTACAAATTATGTCAATTGTCAGCCGGAAAAATTAAATGTATGTAAAGATTTCAGTCAAGACGTGTTTTTGAACTGTATGCACTCAATGTACTATTGGTCTTGTGCATTTGGTAAAGTGTAATTCTCCGGGAAATCTGTAAACAAGTACATGCAGGTCAACAATACGTCTGTTTTCCTCTGATGCTTTTTCATATTCTACAAATTTAAAAACTAATTAGAGGCTAAAGAGCAGTAAAACAACAAAATGGAAACGTTTGTTTTTGAAGAGGTGCTTTTAGTTTTATATTTCCTGATGAAAGAAAACAAAAAAAAAGAGTGAGTAAAGCCACAAAGCTTTGATGACTACATCGAGATCAACAAATACAAATTGTTTCCGTCTCCAGATCCAAAATGTAATTTGGCTTAAATTGCTGCCTTGAATAAAGATGCAGCTGGAAGGGAGTTACTTTTCTGAGATCACCAAATGCAAAATGACAGAAAAATAACTCTGACAAACAAAATTTATGTAAAGTGTTCAATTTACTAGAGATCGGGAGCGTAACAGCAGCAGTTTGAGAAAATTAATATTCCTTATAAATGCAGCAGTAACATTCACAGCAGTGATGTGCAAAACAAACTTATTTAATCTGTGTTGTATTGGTGAATATTTAATGACAGCTGTTACTCTGCTTATTTACAGATGTTTAACTTTTCCTATTTGCATCAGTAAGTAACTGGATGAAGCTTGTGCTGCTGATTCCCATCAGTAACAGGAAGTTGATAGCAAAGTCTTACTCTTGTTTTAGTCTTATTCAACCACCACAATGTGGCAGCAGCAAATAATAAAAAAAAAGGTGTCTAATACGTAGACACCAGTCCATTTGCATAAATGGACTGGTAAAATGGACTGAACTTATATAGCATACTATAAAAAATTCTTAAATACATGATGAATCTGATAAATAGCAATCTCGCAAATATTGTGCATTTTAGTTGAGATTATTTTACATAAGTTATTGGTGAAACTTTTTCATGTCTACAGTGATAAATATTGGCAGGAGGCAGTTATTAATCATCATTAAATTAGACAATAACACATGGGCTCTTGTTAGTCCAACAATTTGTACAATACTTTAAATAATTATAGATTATTTAAAGTACTATTTATGATTTGCTAAATCTCAAACTGAAAAAAATGGGCAATCCCATATGCTGATAGAAACGTTAGCATATCTATTCTTGGCCTCATGAACAGAACATTGTGTTTTGTCTCATCTCCATACCAATAAGTATGTATAGGCCCATTATTCTCAAGAAAATATATAGTCCAAAGGCCAATGTGCAGCTGGGCGTAGCAGCTAACACTGCTGAAGTTAGCATTTGCGTTGTAGCTTCCTATTTACCACTTTAAGCAATCATAAAAACCACAATTATTCTAACTTTGACATAACACTCTAAATTAATTACAAATACCATTTATACATCATTTGTGATGTCTTAAATGTGAAACTATTTATCCCAAAAATAGTTAAAATCATTTATTGTGTCCTTCATGTGACAAATTGTGCATTGTCTTGTAAACAAGATTTATTTTACCGTTGTAATTAGTATAAAGATTTCTCTTTTCAGCCTGAAATTTTGTACTCAGAAGCTCCAATTATGAAAGTCTTTCCCTTTGTCACATGGTGACTGGAAAAACAGAAGGTTCTACTTGAGATCACTAATGCACCCAATTTTCTATCAACCCCTTTAATTTTTCTTTGGAAAAAAAATGCTCAAATGTCTTATATTCTGAGGGAGTGACATCAACATTAATGGAAGCCCATTCAGACATTATTAAAAAGGAATAAATGTACTAAATACAAAAGCCATCAGCGGTGTGAAGAGCCATGCTGTTTTCTACAGTAATGTACTGCTATTGATTTGCAGTCGCATGTGGCTAACAGCAGCGTGCAGAGACCAGAGTTTGGTGCAGAGAGGCTCTTTCTCCTCCAGCTACAGGGTGGCTTTTAGCCGTACCGCATGCTGAGATCTTAAAAAAAAAATAATAAAAAGGAGCTTCAAACTAAGAAAACTTAGAAACAGCAGACACAGCAAAGAGATCGGAGCGTGGCAGATGAGGACCTCTTCAATCGATGGTGGAAATGTGCAGGATTGAGTGGACAGAATGTTTTGAATTGAGGCACAGTGGTTTCATGCTTCAGGGAATTTGCTGCACAGTGTGCAAGGAGGAGAATGGACAACATAGCTGTCTGTTTTCAGCATGTTTACATGAGCGCTCGCTTAAAAGCCGTGTTCATATCAGAGGAGCGGGATTGTAGTCCTGCAGGTGGGTTTTCCCCAGAAGGCTTTTGCACACATGAAATTATCTGATACATGCGCAGAGAAAGAAAAACACACAAACATATCCATATTAGTGCCTGCTGAATTAATCAGTTTGTCAAATATGATATTAGAATTGATCAACTTCAGCCACTTTATTAAACAACAGTCCATCTCCTCATCCATCATCTTGTCTCTGAGACCATCCCAGCAATAAACGTGCCAAATTGTGCGCCAGGGAAATCTGTAAAAACGATATCAACGAGGAGCACCCCGGCCCCCCCTCGCTGGGATTTTATTATTCCCCAAACCAGAAACAGCCATAACAACATGTCTCAGTTTTACAGCTCCCCAAAACAGGCTTGATCTGACAATGATGCTGATTACCCATCACCACATTCTAGATATTCTTCACATAGAACTATGATGGGCTTTTTATTCACCATATGTCTTATTGGTGTTTTCCTGTAGAGAGTTTAATGTGCAAAAGCCTCAAGTTGTCACTTGATTGTTAATCTCCCTTCAAGCAGCCATATCTTTAAAAAAAATTCCTCATCTCAGAGCAAAAAAGCAGCAAGCGTCTAAAATGTTTTGGATGCTGGCTACTTTTTTGCCTCCAATTTTCTCATTCTGGCAAAAAATGATTCTAAAATAGAATGATAAATAGAAAACAAATAAAATAAATTTTTCTAAACACAATATATTTATTTAGCTGAGCCTCTTGCAAATAAAAAATGCCAGTTTAACAGAAGAGAAAATTACATTTTGTACTAGTTTATACAGCAGCAACTAAAGGTTGATGCATCTCAAGTGTTTGCTATTTTTTGGTCCTGTTTTAAGACGTTACCTTTTGACAGTGTTCATCCGCTGTACATTATATTTCAACTCTGATTGTTTTCTGAAGCAGGTATTTATTTACATGGAGTGTTGTTCAGGCTGAAGTGAAAACACAAAGAAAGTCTTTGGCTATTAAAAAAAAAGAAACCATTTTATTTTGACAAGAGTTTCAGTTACAGCAACAGGCTCCATTCTTAGATGAAAACCTGTTTTTGATTGATTCCAATAAAGTGCATTTAGTTTTGCTTTAAAGTCATCCCATGTGCAGGCTGAGGATTGTTTTCTCACTAACTGAAGTATCACTTTAATGATGAAAACAGATGCACTCAATCATACTTAGACACAAATAAAGAACAAATGAGACTTTCATCACCTTCCCCACTTCCTGGCAAACCACAAATTGGTATAGAAAATCTTTATTGCAGCCAAAATCAGAAATATGTGAGCATGACATGGAGCATTGGTGCGTGTGCAACAACTACTGCAACAGGAAGGTGAATAAAGAAGGCATAAAGTTTGAGTTAGTTGGTTTTAAATGGTAAAGCATTCATGATCAAGCACCATCAAGATTTGATTATTAAGGCCCAAATGAAAGGAAGATTCATGCTTTGTCTTGCAAAGTAATCACAATTTCAAACTACTAAAAAGAAAAAGCAATTGTTACTTCTGTATCTGACAATTTCTTTTAATGGTGCCACCACCTTTGTGCTCCCTTAACGTTTTTCCTCCACACTGAAGGTACACCAGACCTGGAACATCTATGTTTCACCATTTCTTTCATGGAAGGGTTCATTGATGATGCCATTGCTGCAGACTATTTATTTCCCTGTTCTTGTTTTTCATTAAAAGTCCTCCTAATATAATCCATTTCCTGGACAAAATCAGTCGTTTCTCTTTAAAGTATAAAGTAACCTGTGTAGTACATCTATATTTAGAGAGTTCAGATTGAGCTGCAGTGCCATTCATGCGTTTGTATTGTTTTATCTTGTGTATAAAGACTCCAGGTTCAGTAATTTTATGCATATTTGTTTTCTAAACTATTTCTTAGAGGAATTGGTGACATTAAATACATCACATTTCTACGGCTCAGTGCTCCCATGTTTAACTGTCTCTTACTTGATCAACCCATCAGCAGAGCAATTGCTGTCATTAGCTACATGTACTCTTCATGTTTTCGTTTCGTGCAGAAAAAAAACACCTTGGGTAGGAGGTTCTGTGTTTAGTCATGTCTCTTTCCAACCTAAATTGTGCTAATTTACATGGTTCTACATAGTAAAAGATGTTTGCGTAGTTTGATAAATATTGGAGATTTGTTTGTTTTGAAATGATCTTGGTCTAAATTGAATAAACACTACGACTATCCGAGTTTGTTCGGCTTTGCATTGTACTTAAAATAAAGCTCAGTATGTTTCTTTAAAACAGCTGCCCATCATAGCAATACAGTCAACATTCATGAGCAAAACAGAAAAAGTTTGCGACAGGTTCAGTCAACATTTCCCACAACGAACGAGTAAACCCAGCGCTGCCGTTTTCTCAATAAACCCATCATCAACACTTTTATGTGAAAATCCTCCAATGAATGCTAAGCCCATATCAAGATTTCTCTGTTATTGTAACGGTGTGAGATTAGGAGGAGGTGAGAGATTACAAGAGGCGATAAACGGTACCGTTGACGAAGCGCTGATATTCAAATATGGAGCTGATGTTATCTCAGGTCTAAAGGGACGAGCGAGCGGAAGGAGCGGCGAAGTGAGTGAAGAGGGTCTGAGGAAACAGAAGTACACAGTCAAAAAACCCAATGACTTATCTGGACCAACCACTGAGTTTTTAATTCCTGCGAGGGCTGGTCTAGAAACAGATGTGTGATTTTACACGATGGAAATTAGATACCATTAAGACCTGTTCAGTCATCTGTTGAATTAAATTTCAATAGATTATTTTGTTTGTGGCCTTTGGCAATGCTTCAGCATTAGATGTTCTCTAGGAAGAGTCAAAATGCTGAACCAGTTTGCTTGCAGGAGAATATTACTGTGACGTAAATGAAATGTTCAACTCCATTTCTTATTCCCACTGTGTGACCTAAAGTTGTATATGCAAACACTGAAAGACTAAAGAGACTAAAGAGAATTAAACAGGCAAATAAACATTAATAATGGGTTATTTTACAAGGATTATGTGAACGCATAAGAGTATATTGAATAGATTTCTTAAATAACCTGCCAACTCAACTAGTCATACTATAGATTTTGAGTCACACTACAAGACATATAAAAGCGTTAAGTAGAGAAACTAAAAGACAGGAATTGAAAATATTTTATAAAAGTTATGATAGAGTCAATCATCCATCTTCACCGAGACAACAAGTATTCAAATCACAATGGAGGAAAAGCCACCTTTCTGGTGCGTCTCACTGATTTTGCATTTGATGTACGTACATTGAAGAAAACAATAAAGGGCAGCTGAAATAATAGAAAGCATATATTTGCAGGAAAACAGTGACGCGTCCTTCAAAACAAGTCCATCTACAGGGAAAGGCATATCAAAGATAAAACAATTCTGAAATATCTTGTGATTACCAGAACAGTATTTCCAATCAGTTTTTGATTAAGATCAGGGCTGCAGCAAATTGAAATAATTTCATGCTGTCAAATCAACTCTGGAATTGAACTCAAATTCTCAGATAGTTTTTTTTTCTTCCCTTTCTGTGGATAGATTTGAGACACGATGTCATGTTTGCATAGGAAACTTTTCGTTTGGTGTTTTGTCTCAAAGCTGAGCTGAAAGTGAAACGTGACATCTCCCAGACAGAGAAGTAAACATGTAAAATGATTTAAACTTAAAAAAAAAAAAAGGCTAGGTTGGCCTTCATCAACCAAAGACTTTCCAGGATCTACAGGATAAAGTTTTTAATTCATGTTTCTGCCCCATTTGTAGGAATACAAAAGTTCACAGCAAGCTTAATGGAGATTTTTCTATTGAAGGAAAACTTGCAAGAAAGAGATGAGTGGATGAATGGGTACAACTTTAAGATAAACAGCGAGTAAAGTAGAGAAACACAAATGTTTTCTTTTCGTTTTTCCCAAAATGATTAGTCTTGAGTTTTATCCAGATGGAGTTGGAACCATGCGACCCACATTTGGCATATATTTTAAATTAAAACTGTTCATTAAAAATATATTTTGATAAAGAAAAGGAAAAAATAGAGAAGAAAACATAAAAAGAGGCAGTGGAGACAAACAGAGCCATTTCATGCTGTCTATTTTACTCCACGAAGAAGCAAGGCAACTCTAATTATTTCCTGAATGCAAAAGCAAATTAATCTTGGTCCTCTGTGGCCGAAGAGAGGGAGTGAACAAATAAGGATTCAAAAAATAGAGATGGGGAGCCGAGACAAGTGGCGGCGGTGAGATGGACCAGGAAAGGTTGAAAGGAGCACAACAGCCGAGATGAAAGAGTGGCAGAAAATTGAAAAAGACTAGAAGGACACAAAAGGTGAGCCGAGAAGTGGAGAGAAATCAGAGGCAAGAGAACAAAAATACAAAAAGCTAAATAAGACAAAAATAAAATTAAAGAGAGGAACATAGAAAGCATGAAGAAGACGAGAGGAGAAGCGTTTGCAGACATCCTTTCAGTCAATCATAATCTCCTGAGTGTTGGATACGAGCGAGGCAGCGCAATTTCGGAGCAGTTATCATTATCATCACAGCTATAATCATAATCAAGGTAATTCCTGTGTGGCGAGATGGAAAATGTGGATAGTAAAAGGTGATGGAGGAGTATGAAATGTCAGAGAGGAGGAACAAGGACATTACGGGGTGTAACCACGGTGAGACGCACCCCGACAGACACCGATACGTCAACGGGGAGATTGAAATTAGGACAGGAAATAAAAGGATTGGTAAAGTGATCAGCAACCTCGGCTAAATGAATCAGTCACAATTACCCCACCGTGTTTACTACATCTTCAGACACAATGACAGAAATATAACGAAAGAGCGAATCGGGTCCGAGAATGTGGCGCAGAACGAAATGAGGCTAAAAACGATCCAATTATTACTTTTTATGCAACTTTGGCAGTGTGCTGTTTACTTTCTAATTCAGGCACATTCACCTGAGTTAATAAATACAGAAATTTAATTAAGAATCCTCCTCTGAAGGTCTAATTTGAAGCATGTGCCAGGTGTATTTCTCTATCTGGAGGAAAATATTTAGTCCGAAAGGATCATCCACTGATCCACTTATTTTAACCAATTAAATGGTAAAAGGAACTGAATTTATAGTCTTTTGTTGACATCACATTAGAGACATATTGAAGCAGTTTGGCCCAAGACAACACTCTTATTAAAAAACAGGTTCAAAGGTCAGTAGGCAAACTGAATTAAATACCTTGCAGAGGGGAAAATCAAAATGTTCCAGTGGAGGAAACTGGAACCAAATCAATCTAGTCATCATTCTTCTACCTTTCATTCATTGAGCCTCCAATTATCTTTATCTGCAATACATCCATCCAGCAGAATATTGATTTATCAGTCCATCATCCATCATCCAGTCATCCATCCCTCCATCTCCTGCCAATTGCCAAGAAAGGTTTTCATCTCCTGAAAACGTTTCAGTGTTCGACAGGGATTGCTTTTCTTAGTTTTACGTGGAAAATAAATAGAAAGGAAAAGTGATCCAGTAATGAAGAATCCAAATCAGTTTTAGCCAATTTCTTCACATTTGGGCAGCTATGAGGGAGTTGGAACGTGGCTTTCCAGGCAAATTGTCACAATAGATCTCTCTATTCAATTTAAGAGTAAAACTGAAATGAGTGGGCCTAAAAGAATCTACTTCTGCATCGACTCCATAAATTTCTGCAAGAACATAATAAAACAACCCAGGTTTTAAACCAAACCTCAAAGAAACAAACCAAAAACTTCAGAAATTGAAGTTGCAGCTGTATACCTCATTATCAGTTCCATAAGATCCAAGTTGAAACATATTTCAGAACAAAACCCTCTTCGAGAACAATAGTTTACCTTAATGGATAGAATGCAATTAAAGAGGGTAATTATGCAGTAATTATGAGGCGGAAAGCGACTGTGTCTCGGTAATCTCCTACACACAAACTTCACTTCCAGTTGAGCAAACTCTGCGGCTTATCCAACTTCGAGGTGTTGCTGACAAATCTGAACCTTCTGGCACAAACACAAGTCCTCCTTCCTATTCAGCCCAGCACCAACACTCCATGGTCAGTATCTGGACAGATGACGGAGACTGAGAGGGAGAGACCATGAGGAGCACAAAGCTTTTCATGTTACCAATCAAACTGTTTTTTTTAGGAAGTTACCAAGTAAAAATCAGAGCATGATCCTTTAAATGAGGGTTTCTGTTTAAACCTGAACATCCAGTGGTCATACATGACTATCTTGACAATTTTGTTGCCTTGAATCAAGAAGGTCTTGAGTTTGAATTACATGTATGTTCTCCTATTGCACGTATGGGCTTTTTCTGGGTACTCCATTACGCACAGAGCAAGACCATGATCGATTGATTCAGTTCAAGTTGACCATAGCAATATTTGAATCAATAGTTGTCAACGCTGAAATGTCCATTAAGCTGCATTACACATGACTGGTGAGACCAGTTATATGTAAACTTTAACCAATACCAACAATGTAAAAAGAAAATGAAAGAGGAAATATTTATTTGGAGATAATATTAGACTTAAATAGACACATATGTTAAAATAAAATCACTATTTTAGACAGAACCAAGATTATTTTTGCAAAGACCTAAACAGAGGCACCACCTATAAAAACCATCCATGCATGTTAAATCATTTTTATTTGCTAGATTAAAAAAATAAACATTTTCCCTTTGATGTTTGAATAAATCACTATTATTCACTGACACCGTTTCAGAAAATGTATCAAACATTAGTTTTTCCTTCTTGCTTTTTCCTGTGACCTCATCAGAGAGGTGTTTATCTGCTCTAATGAATCACCTTCTTTCAGCTCTACAAAAGAGAATTAGAGACTAATGTAACTTAATTTACTGTATGATGATTTGATTAACCTCCTCCATTTGTGCACTTTACAGCCGAGTCATCCACAAACAAGTTAATTAACACCGAACCTCGCTCTAATGAAACAGCTCTCGCCATTTGTTCTTTTTCGCCAGTAATTACACATGTATCTGAAATCAGTTGAAGTCTCCTTTAAAGGCACTATTTGTGCGCATATTGCCAAATCAATGCATCGTAGATCTAATGAGAAATTAATTTTAAAACAACAAAAACCTTTTCTTTATTAAGGCAGGGCTTTTGTCCCCCCCTCTCTACTATGCTTTCATGTTAATGGTAGATCAGAGTACAACCTTTAAAAACATATTCCTTCAAATCATTTAATTCCAAACCTAGTGGCAGAAAAAAAAATCCTAAAATAATACAGAAGGCAGCCCACAATATATTCACTTTTTAGAAACAAATCAAGGCTTTGATGTATTAAAATAGATTTGAGAGCAGAAGAGAAAGGAAGGCGGGGATGGATTGATAGGGGCAAAATGATTCAAGCCAGGTGAAATGCATCAAATTGGAGAAGATAAGTGAAGAGAAATTGAGCTATTAAAAGAGGTGCACGGCTCGAAGGAGGAGGAAAAAGGGAAGGAAGAGGGAGTGAGGCACTTGCACAGACTAAAGAGAGGAAGATGAATAGACGTGCAGATGAACAGAAGGGAAGAGAGGGGATGAAGGATAGAAAGCTGGAAAAGAAGCAATGAAACAGAGAGAAAGAGAGAGCAAGCAGGTGTAAGATTCATGGAGAGCACTTATCCCAGAATATATATGAATCTCTGGCAGGAAATGAGACAGATGGAGGGAAAAGGAGAAGTGAAGAAAAGTAGGAATAGATCAGCCAGGTTAGAATGACTCCTGCTATGTGAAGTTTCCCTGGAAAGTTTGCCCGTATAATGGTGATGGATGTGGAGGGAGAGGGTGGAGGAGCCGCGTCGGCTGTGGTGACGGCTGGAGGTGGAGGTGCTGCCGAAGGTGGAGGGTGAGGAGTGCCTCCATCATCTCCGGCTCCTGTAATAGCCCTTCATCAGAGCTGTCCAGCACCAATGTGACTCAGCCTAATTGTAGCGCCTTGGAGCAACACATCATTTTCCCTCTAATTGCAGAGAAGCAGAGATGGAGGTTATTCAGAGACGCTGCAGGGGTTGGACCGAGGCAGCTGCACTCGCATAAAGGAGAGCTGCGCATGCTTACCCGACGCCTGTACTCACTGACCTTTGCATGGCTGCATCTCCTGCTGCGAGACAGGGCAGCTTGTCCAGAGTTATATTTAGCCGACAGGTGAGATGCGTGTGCATGAGTAGCTTGTATTCGTCCGTGTGTGCTGCTTAATGGGCCGACTGCATACGGAAAACGGTTCTGCCACACCGAGCCGGGAATAAACGCAGGAGACAGAACTGTGCTTATCACTCTTCCAAAAGCTTTTCTGTTTTACAGAACAACAACTTGACTTTTAACGATGGATTTCCCTCAAACCTCAGCAGACGACAGCTATCAGTGGTGGAGACTGCAAGCTAAAAAGTTGGGTGTGAGAGTCCAGACTTCACCTGCTTCAAAATAAGAACATGAAATATAAACGTCTATCTACATCATTTTTAACAGGCGATAACCAAAATTTTAATACAAATGAAAACTTACAAAAAACAGAATTTACCCAGATTATTCCAGAAGCTAACTGCCCTTGTTTATGCCATCTACTGTCCGTGTTTGATTATATTGTTTTGTACTGTCTTCACAACTCCAAAATAAAAGTTTGAATAATAAAAAAAAAGAACAATTATTTTAGAAGCTAAAGGCTCCAACTTAGCTATTAACGCATTAGCGTCCATCACCGACACACAAACAATGACTCTTGCTACTTGAAAGTTGTGATGTAATGTAATAAATGATTGTGCCTCAGTTTCCTACCCTGGAGATTTTTGGCTTCTGTTGAAAGTTTCATGGTCAGCTGAGGCAGAGAAGTTCTTTTACAGCCATGATCACAACCCACTGACATGGAGGGGGTGGAAGCATCATGCTTTTGAAAAAGCTTGAGACCAGAAACGGATGTAACATAGTGGTGCCTTAGACGGTCAACTGTTTCTTTTGGAAACCAGGAATTGGTTAAAGTGAGCTGCAAAGGTGATCAATGCTCAATATTGGTTGCACAACTCTTATAATATTTCAAGGTAATAATCAAGGCTCATTCTATATTTGAAGAACAGGAACATATCTGGTCATATAGCGAAGAAGTGGTACATTTGTTGCTGATTTGTTTGTTTCAATTTACGTTTTTCTTCATAAAATTTATTTTGCACTTTTTTTTCTCTATAAATCCGACTGATGTATTTCCAGCTCTGTTGGTCTGATGCCAAAGAAAGAAAGAAAGAAAAAAAGAGACTCTGATAAACAGTAAAGTCACAAACCTGACATAGGAAGATGGATGAAACAGAAAAGTGGGATGAGATGAGAGAGGTTGGATAAAAGGTTGACAGCGGAGAGAAAGACAGAAGCGATAAGGGATGAAAGCTGAGAATAGAAGGAGAGACAGATGAAAGGGTGAAGGGTTGACAGCATGGACGGAGTGAAATGAGGGGGAAAAGGACAGACAGCAGGATCAGGGATCTATCTGGGGAGGGAAAAATTAACAGGTTAAAACGAGGGGAAAATGGTGGAACACGAGGAGCAATTTACACTTGAGCAGAAATAGCTTGCAGAACCTTGGAAGACGTGCATGAAGTCGTGTTTGTGGAGGAGTTTGTGACGACTGGAAAGGACGAAGCTGACAGCAGGTGTCTGGCAGGTTGCGCACACAGCGTCGGCTGCTCGAGCTCGCTAATTCACACGTGTGTACATCCAGCACCTGAGGTTCGGTTCATGAGGCCACACACGTACTCACCTGGCAGCTGAAATCCAGCCCTTTGGCTGCTTATCTTCAGAAGAATAGCAGCAGCTTTTGTTTTCTGGTGCCTCCATAATGAGAGCCTGACGGCGAAAAGAAGGATTCAGTCTTTTAGAAACAAACAGGAATTAACTCCTCATTATTGATTATGGCTGCCTTGGTTTCTCTTTGGTAGCAAACGGCTACAACTCAGATGTACAGTCATGTTTTGATAGATGTGCCAGATAATAAAGTTATTCAAGAGGTTTAAAAACTCAGAATTGTTTTATAATCTAACCTTGTCTTATACTTCTCCACAGGTTTCGTCTCGATGTTTCTGCTGTGTTCCCTCTCATGATGTTAACCTACTAATGTTTTCTGAGGCATTCAGAGATTAATTGGATTTGTATTGGGAATAAATTACACACATGTATGAAATTAATATCTGAAAAGTGGAATTGCTTGAAATTATTCTATTAAAAAAAATGAAGAACCTTATTTTTTTGTTTCACCTTCCAGTTTTTGACTACTTTGTTTTGATATGTTACAAATACATCAATAAAATGCAGTTAAAGTTGGAACTGTAGAATCAGAAAACAGTAAAAGATAAGAAAAAAAGAGTTTTGTGCATCTGAGTCCATTTATGCTGTTATAACAGTTACCTTATCATGTTCGCTTACAGTGAAACAACCGGGAACCTCTGTTAGTGAAACAGGAGCCAGGCAGAGAAAAGAAAATGCAAACAAATGTTTGACATGGAAAAAAACTGCAAGAGGCCTTGTGGGAGGGAGTTTTTTGACAAATAAAGACAATATTGGGGGAATGCAATCCTGGCTAAATGGAGAAACACTCAAGGAAGCAGATATTCTGCTGATGCACCTGCATCTGTGTTCACAGATAAAAAACAAAGCAGATTGTGCGCGACTGCAGGGAGACCAAACCACTGAACGGAAGGATGGGAGCAGAAAAAACGGGAGCAAATGAAAGGCGTGCCGCTGAATGCAACCTTGCACACGAGTGCACAGAGGAGTGCCAGCAGGTGACGGCGTGATTGATTTATAGATAGATTCGTGGTTGTGTCTCAGCTGTTGAGGCAATTTCACGTCGGCGGCGCGGACCGCGATGTAGCAACACAGCTGGAAGCAGGCGGGGAGGGGAACAGGTGATAACGGCGCCGAGATGGATATCCAGGCACCGCGATAAGAGATGGAGGGAGAGGAGCGGAGGAAGAGAAACAGGCAGAGTAATTAGAGTTACAGAGACGCAGAAGGAGGAATGAATTAGTGGCATTAAACGGGATGAATACCATAAATTAATCAAAGACGAGGAAGAATTTGTTTCTTAGCAATAGATAAATGATTAATTGGAGATTTTCCTGAGAAAACTTGTACAATTTTTAAGTTTCCTGGTTGCAGTGGGTCATCTTTGTGCAAACTAACTCGCAGAAATCTGCATTCTTTCACATTTTGCTTAAAAAAAAAAAACAGGCTAAACAAACTAAATTATTTTTATGACAAAAGACCAAACAGTTGTGCTGACAACTCAGCTTTCCAGGCCACACAGTCGTCTGGTTTTCTTCCTCTGTAAAATAATTACTTTACACATCAACTTACATCTAGAAATCATTAGCAAGTCCTTACTTGATGCGGTGATCCATTTTCTGCTTCTCTTACAAAGGGAGCAAATCATTTGTCCTTTTATGGGGCTCCAAAAATTTAAGATGCAACAATTTGAAAGAAACTATTTGGTTGCAAAGTTTTAGTTATAACCTAAAGGCAGACCATTGAAGGTAGAAACATTGCCTTAAGGACTGAAAGCACAACTAAAGGAAGGGAAGGAGGATAGAAAGGAAGTGCATGACCAATGATGGACTAAAAGAAGTGTACGAGGAAATAAGGAAAGGACAATGAAATAGAGAACAAACATGTCTCTTCCCTCATTTGGATTCCCAAACTCATCCAGACTTAGAAAGAACCGAAATCAGACTGGATATGAAACCCGATCATTTTAATCCCATGCAGATTAGACAAAATCCACAATAAATTCAAACCCATTTCTTGTTTGGGTTGTTTGTTTTTTTTTCCACTGAAGGTCCAGAACTGCCTGAGAAGATAAAATCCCGATTCAAAGTGTGGGGTACAAAAACTAATCTGACAGCAGATAAGAGGAAGCAAAAACAAACAATCTGAAACAAGAGGGAACAGAGAGATTAGAACCGCCGTCCCCGAGGTGAACAACACAGAGATGAATGTTTTCATGGAGAAAATGGAACATGAAACAAACGAAACAACAAATATAGCTCCCACCCGTTCTCTGGGGGTCATGCATTTACAAGTTTTGTGCATATGTATAAGGGATGGGTGTTTGGCTTCAATGAAATTTGCTTTTCTGTGCATGTGTGCGATAGAAGTCCCTTCAGGATTCTGCTGTGTGCCAACACCGTGCTGGTAGAAAAGGCCTGCAGAAGAGAGTTTCAAATACAAAAAACCCCCCAAAAAACAAAAAACAAGAACAGGGTATGAAGGACAAAAAGTGCTGGAAGAAGGAGGAGAGGCAGTGGAAGAGGGATTGGCCTTCCTCTGTGGGTCCTGCTATCTCCAGTGAGCAGCACTGAGCCTCAGCAGACCACAGAGACAGAAAAGATGGACGGAAAGGAAACACTGGGCGCAGCGGATGAGAAATGTCTCCGGCTTTGCTGGCTGGCTATCAGGCACCTGCCTCTGACTCTCTAATCTGCAGCTCTGCCCTCCGTCCAGCGGGGAGGGAAGCAGTTTGTGCAGGAAGGGGAGAGAATGGGCTCAGGAGGAAGAAGTGGGGCTTCCAGGTAATGATGTGCGAGGGGCTGAGCAGCAGATGATTCTGACCGAGAAGAAATGCCTCCCACAACCACACCGCTGCAAAACACACCCTCAACCCGAGTGTCACATGGCGACCGGCGTGTATTTTTCAAAGTGCCGCAGATACTCCACTTTCAATTTCGGCCGGCGTGCCACTCCTGGCTCAATCTGCCGCTCCGTCTCTCCAGAGAGCCTCAATGTTTTTGGAGGACTGAAAACCTTCTCACCCTCTGTGACTCTTTCGATTGTTACTCTATATTTTCTCCCCACAATAAAAGCAAGACCACCACACCTCTATCTGCTCCCTCTTCCACTCCATAACGCACAGCACTCCAGGACCGAGCTCGTTCTTTGTGCTCCTTCAAGACGTGCACTCAATTTGTCTTTTTGAAGCTACCCTTCACCTTCAGCTATGGAGGGACGAGTCTGGTTCTTTTCACACCTCTGGATTTTAACAGGAGACCAGGCACAGAAATGGTCCATGTTCAACTCTTCACATTTTCTTTTGATAAAACCACAAACTTTGATGGATTTTATTGAAATGTTGAGTGACAGAGTTGTGGATAATTGTGAAATGGATAAAAATAGACTAACAGAAATCACCTTCATGGTTTCTCTGTGGGGAAATCCAGATGTACAGTCAGCAAAGTGAGAGGCAAGTTGAGTCATACAAAGGTTAAAATATAAAGTCAAAAAGTAACAGAAGGCAAATTTACAGCATAAGAATAAGGATAATGTACAGTAATGTTAAAAAGCACACAGAGATTTTAAAAAAATGACAAAAATAAGTAGGACAATTAAAAAATTCACAATACAAACATGTACAGAGCCCACTGCACTCACCCCAATTGAAAACCTCATGGTGTTTCCACCAAATACTGATTTCTGAACTTTTTCTGAGTTCAAACATTAGTACTGTTGTTTCTAAATGAGCATAAACTTCTTTTCTTTGCATAATTTGAGGTCTGAAAACACTGCATCTTTATTGTTATTTTAACCATTTCTCATTTTCTGCAAATAAATACAAACTTGTTGCTTGGATTACCTGAGACATGCCAGTAGTTCATAGAATAAAAGAAAACATAATTTTGCTAAAGGGGAAATTAAAACACATTTGCTCATTTGGATGCATCAAATTCTCTAGTGGGTCTGTGCTTCACCAGACACACGAAACTCAGAGAAATCTCTAAGTCCACACCTCCAGATCAGAGGCAGAAACTCTTCAACTTTCTGAGATGTGATTTATGCTAGTTAGGAACCTAAAAACTTGTTTATTACAACCACACTGCGTTAAAATCTGACTAAATGACACTTTGTGTCGCCTGTTTGATAGATTCCCTCCTAACCAGAAGATGGAAACACACCTAATTTTAATTTTCCATTTTTTTTTTGCAGCACTTTAAAAGTTTGCTTAGAAAGAACCACAACTAAGAAGAGATTAACCTTCAAGTGTCATGTCTGATATCCTGTGACAATATATATATATATATATATATATATATATATATATATATATATATATATATATATATATATATATGGTGTTAGTAATTATACTACACATGAAAACTCATTCAATCCACCACAAGAACAAGAAGGGTGAAAAACAAACAAAAAAAAACTAAATATGAGCATCTGTGTGTAATTTATTGGTGCAGAAACTCCAAGGCCAACAGGAGTTCATCATGTTGCACTGAATAAACCTCGAACAGAAGAAGAGGTAATCACACAGACACATTTCTCTAAATGCTTGTTGCAGTTTGATCACATCACCAACTGAAGAGCTTTTTGTCCTGCAAGACTGCAGCGACAAAAAGCAGCTTCGTTCTGAGGAACATCTGGTTTGCTTTTCCTGCTTTAGAGAAGATTATTACTGACAAGCAAATGTGAGTTCGCCGACACAACAAAGATCAAGGGCAGGAGAAAAGCGTTTCAAATCTCAGCCTGGTTAATAAAAAAAAAAAAAAAAAACTTTTGTTTTTTATGTCACTGCCTAGTGGTTTTTCCTTTTGCTTCAAAGAAGTAAAAGAAAAAAAAAAACATTTGAGGAGTCTGGTGCAGAAAGTGAAACCCACATGACCTTGATGAAGCGACAAGAATCGTCTCAACTGCTACCTTTTCTCTTAACAAGCCATGTTAGCATCTCTAATGTTCTCAATTTTTTATTTTTTTTTAAATTGAGAAAATAGCTCATCTCAGGATGCATCTGCTTGTGTGTGCAGGTTTGTTCGGGTCCTTGCGTGCCCATATGCACACGTGGGTGGGACAGGTTCGGGAATAGAAGGAGTCGGAGCAGAGATGGAGAGGAGGGGAAGAGAGAGACAGAGAGAGGAGGAGAGGGAGACAGATAATGAGAACCAGGGGGAGGTGATGCTGGCATGGGGAGAGAAAGATGGAGACCAGAAATAGACATGCAAAAAGCAAGGTGTCGAGTCAGAAAATGGAAGAAGAGGAGGAGGAGGGAGAACAGAGGACGAGGAAGAGTTAAAATCAAGATGGATAGACAAATAAAAGGAGCGATTCAAGCAAATGTGAACTGCTGGGGAGTAAAGGAGCAAAAAGCAGGGGAATTAAAGGAAACTAAGGCAAGGTGTGGAATAAAAGCAAAGAAGAGTTATGTTGTAGAAAAGAAAGGCAGAGAGAGACACAAATAGACGTGAGGCTGAGTCACACTGGGAAGCCGGCAGAAGCTGAGCGCGCTCCGATTTACAGCAGGAACCACAGGGGGAGAGCGTCACATCCACACACAAACACCGACCGTATGCATATGCAGCGACGCTCCTACAGGGCGGAGCGACACAGCAAAGGGCACAGACTTCCTCATAACAAGCTCAAAAGGTGGGAGGAGGAGAATCAAGAGATGAAGATGATGGAGGTGGAGGTTAAGCAGCCAAAACGTGATCCGCACATTGAGAGAGATATGAATGCTTTCTCTGATTTGTGTGATCGCATGGGAGCAAACACACATGCCTGTCTCACTCCGTTTAAACCCACCTACCTTCATTAAGAACAGCCAACACACGGAGCTGGAAGAGGAATGACTCAGACACAGAAGAGACAATAACGCCACTGACACTTTGAGAAGAAGAAATATTACAGCTCTGCTGGCAGCCAGGATCTCCTGTAGCAGTCAGTAGCACAACGATTCTGAAGAACCTGGAATCATTCCGGGGTGAACTTGGTCTCCCACTTTCTTCAAATCAACTGAAATCGGCGTCAAATGCTTGTGGTAGTTTGTGCAGCACAGACGTTCGTTCGTGTCACTATCGTTTTAAAGATATCATAAATGATTTCAGAGGTCAAAGGTCAACCAGCCCCCATGCATTTACAAGAAACAAATTTTGTTGTGCTACAAAAGACTTTAGCTACCCAAACCTTTTGCAAAAACATGGCAAAAGTAATGTTTGTCTCTGGTTTTGACTTAAATATTGTAATTGCAAACAAAACTTTTCACCGCACAAAGCTGATCGATATCGTATTTTCTTCAATTTTGTGAAACATGGCCTAGCTGGTTGACCTTTTGTGACCTCTGGAATTGTTTAATATTTTTAAAATAACGCCAGTTTCATTTAATTTGAAGGAGGTGGATTTCAGCAAAAGCCTCTGACTGAAGACATTGTCTCGTCAACGATGAATCCTTCTTCAGTCATCTTCATCGGTTTCAGATAATCTTTTGTAAAAAAAAAATACAAATTTAAAACCATGCATTATTCTCTTCCACTTCACAGTTATGTTACAGTCTCTGGCTGTAACGTGACAGAACGTTCAAGGAGAAGCTGCAGGTCTGGACTGAGATCAGCTAAAGCCTGCAGAGAAAAGCAGCGCCGCGTTTTCAAACTCCACGCAGAAACGCAGAGACAGCGGATTCATCCAAACATTCCCGTCCCACAGGAACGGAGACGCTGCCGTCGACGCTTTTTGATACTACGCTACGACATCCTTAAAATGTTTGTCCCTTTCAGTTCTTTTCACTCTAAGGTGGAAAACAAAAAAAAAACAGCCCAACCCTACCCCTCACTCCAAAGACACTCGTATTCCCGTCACTCGTCGCCTGTCACGGTGAGCCACTTCCTCCTTTCTCTTTCTCTCTTAAAAGTTTCTCCAAGTCGGTGTCAACAAGATGATTCGCATTGGTGCTTTTATCCTCTGCGCTTAACTCGCCCGATCTGTTGGAAACACACCGCACACACTGAGCGAGAGTCCCTTCAGGCGTAAAGGGTAGCAGTGAGCAAAAGGAGCTGTTGAAACTGATTAGGGGCTCGGTGCAAACGATGAGACCCATTTAATTAAATGGGATCGGGGTTCGACCGTCCCCAAGGGAGTCGATTCGGGAGAGAGAGAGATGGAGAGAGACGCAGAGTTGTTGAATGTGCGGGATGTGAGTGGATGGTTGCATGCGTTAGTTCATTTATCGGGGTGTTAAATCTAGATGTTTGTCAGTCTGTGCTGAGAACACGTATATCTGCGTCCTTCCCACGAGAGGCCGGGGATGAGTTCGTATGTTGGCGATGCATCCTGATAGGTGCGATAAATGCTCCAACACGTCTGAGTGGAAGCGAAGGGTGATAATGTGTCATTTCTTGGATATGGCCCTCAGGGACCGGTGCCGTGATGTACATGGTGAGTGTTAAAGGGACGGACGGCGGCGGAGACAAAGAAGAAGAGACTCACCGGGAGGAGCAAACTGTTCACCGCAAACATCTGTGGGAAATATGTATTCGCGGTACAGTGATAAAGATTTAAGCAAAGTGATCATCAAAAGGCCAAGTCAAAAAAATTATCCTTTGGACTTGTCATCTTTTGAAAGATGCCTGCCTTGTTGCTGCTAAGAAATTTTTTTCTTTGTGACACACTCCTAGTAAAGCACAGAGTTTTCTGCTTCGTGCGAAAAACAACACTGGTTTATCTAATAAGCTGAGCACTTTTTATTGTTTCTAAATAATTCATAGGCCAGATTTAGGAGGGCTAACAACACTTCTGGATGTCAAAATATAGGAAGTCTAGCATCATGGTGACAAAGTATAATAAAACAAGGGATTGTTTGACATTTTACCGGTCATGGTTTCAATAAAATGTATGATTTTAGGTTATTGCTTTTGCTTACGGTTGTGACTGAGCCCCCTTCCTCACCCTGAGTCACATCTATCTGCTCTGAACACAGCTGCTCATTTGTATCCGCGGCAGAGAGTTGAGCACAGTGATGGAGCTGATGCAAATAAACCAGGACTACAAAAAAAAAAAAAAAAAACACTAAAAAGTTGCATAAAAGCCACTTGACATCAGTCTGAAAGCAGATAACAGGCAGGAGAGAAAGAGAGAGCGGCGTAATTGACTAATGGAGTCTGGTAAATAGACCAGGGGTTTTCATGCACATTTTCCAAATGGATCAGAGTTTATTATCCTGCCCTGGGAGCCACTCTGTTTAAAAATCTATCACCGCTTTTGTCCTGTGGAGACCCGCCACCAACAGGCCCACAGCCTATTTCTGGTTCCATCCTGAGTGGAAGAAACAGGTCAGCTCCCAATGAAGCTGGTGAGATGAGTCGCACTTTGTCTTTTCCAGGAACTTTTTGTTTCCAGAGTCAGAAAAAAATATTTCATATAATTTTAATACTAATTACCAGCCTAATCTCATCTCCACCATGAAGTGCTAACTCAGTAAAAATGCTAATGGTCCAAAAGTCCAACATATTGTCAATGCTGAAAAGAAGCAACAAAATCATATGTGAAATTACCAAAAAAACACAGAAATTAACAACAACAACAAAAAAAAAACACAGAAAAGTGTGACAAATTAGCGCTAAAAAGTATTTCTTCCATTTGGCTTTTTTTCTGACTGAAATGTTTCAGATGACAAGAAAAGGAAACCTGAATAAATACAAAAAGCACTTTTGAAATTCTGAAAAATCTCAAAAAAATTTCAACACTTCCACTTATGCGCCAACATCTGAGCCAATTTTGCAATAAGCACTTTAGCATTTTTGCTGCCTTTGGAAATGTTTAGCGAACTGAGTTTTCTATTTTTCAGAACAAATTGCAAAGTGCTAATTTACTTGGCTATTTTGTAAACTTTCAGGTGAATAAAAAATTCTGACATCTTTGTTGAAGTTTTGGTCATTAAGCATCTATGCTCTTATTTTGAAGTGGGTGAAGACTTTCCTCTCCCATCTTTTCTACTCCAACTCCCAGAACATGACAAACAAGAAGAGCACAGGAGCAAACAAAAACGTGTACAGTAGAGAACAAGATAGAAACATAACAGATATCTAAGGGCATTTCAGAACATGTACATTTAAAAATTGGTGCTCAAATGTTGTAGTCTTTTAAGATCACAGCATTTGTATTTTGCATTGGTGTCAACTAAATACTGTGTTGGTGTTGCGGCCTACTAACATTTTTGATTAGTGCTTTAGGGTTAGCAGAGTTAGCTTTTTAGTTAGAGGCGCCCGCCACAAACTGACTGCATCACGTTGGATGCTTTCTGTAAGCTATTTTTAAAAATAACTAAATCTCAAGTATCTGTTAAGTGTGCAGGCAGTTTTGATGCAGGCTAAGGAGCAGCAGAAGGCCCAGAATCAGAGAAGACAGCAACTTAACACAGAGCGGCGCCGACAGACTGACAGGGGGAGCTGAACCCCACAGCTGGAGGGGTTTGAGCCACTCCTGGAGACTCCACACTGAAGGAGGAGAGACTTCTCCAGCAGCAAACTCTGATGGAGGAGGAAATGAGTAACCAGTGGAGCCTGTCAGAGCAGATGGTGGAGAATCCATTAGCTAATAGTGGAGGAGCCTCCCAGCTAAAAGTAACAGTCTCATTTCTACGCTGCACGCACTCCTGCCCCGCCGATGGACTCTGGCTGGGCTTTTGTCTGATCCTGGGTGTGCGAACACGCTCGCATATCAAGGAGCGCTGATCTGCACAATCACGTGAAAGTTACCACGCTTCTAATGCAAACAAAAGGCATCAGCGAGACAACAAAACCAAAGGCAGATGAAAGTGTGGACTGAGTCATCATCCCTTCATATCCATCCCTCCCTCTGCACACATGACTGCCGCTTCACAACATGCCATCTGCTTTTCACAGCACGCAGGGAAGGCGAAGCTGCAGAGATGAAAAATACTGTATCACAGCTGCATAAATAATTCAGACAGTGGGTGCTCTGCATGTGCTAATGCACAGCTATTTATCTGTCTGTTATGACCCGGGTTTTTATGATCAGACTCCAGCGAGGCCTGGAGGGCGTGCCCAACCTCAGACTGACAAACTTTTTGAAAACAAAGAAAAAAAAAAGTCCCAGGGATAAAACGATTACTGAGGTTTGGATTGTATCAGTCTTGAAATGTTGTTGAAGCAGATATATATACGTCCGCTACATTTATCGACAAAAAAAAAAAAATGTAGGCATCGGTGAAGAATTAATGAAATGCCACCAATATGTCAGTAGATGGCACAACAACAACAAATCAAGATGCATAGAAAGGGGAGTCTGAACATTCATCAGGAGAAGAAGCTACAGCAGATGTTTAGTTTAAAAATTAGTTTGAGAAAAATATCTTAAAATGCATAACAGATCTTATACTTCCATTATTGCCAGGATTTTCTTCATACATATGCAACAATGCATCATAAGGCACGCTGCTGACTTGTCAAATGTCCAGCAGACACACAGTAAAACCTTTTACCAGGAGGGGAAGGCACAAAATATCTAAATGCTAACAAACAAACAAAAAAAAAAGAGTTGGCTGTTCAGAGTGCTACAAGACAAGCCTTTTAATGGAATGTTTAGTGGAAGAATAAACTTCCTTCCTCTTAGAGATGTTGTTGGCAAAAGAGCAGCTGGATTCAGTATTTCCAGATACTCTAAACAAACAGTACATGAGCAAAACCTTGACTTTCCTCGTCTTAAGTTACTCCTCAACCATCTTACCCGGACCAAGATGAAAAAGGACTGGACTGTCAGTTGTGAAAACTCTTTCAGATTAAACTAAATTTTGCAACAGAGTTTTTTAAAATATTAAAATTTTCTGAAAGAAACATTTATATTTGCTGCAAAGTCAAACTCCAGCCTTGGCTGGTCTCTCGTTAGTTTTGGATGCGTCTCAGGTCTTACACACCTCTTCTTTAATTAAATCCATTTTCAACTCATTTCAGATTACTTTTGATACTAAGAAGGAGCTGGTGCAAGAATTAACTGCCGAATAGAAATCCTTAAAAAAGGAGTTCAGTATATACTAAAATGTGTCTCTTTTTAGTGCAGCTACTTTGGGTCCAAAGGTTTTCCTGCGGATGTTTGCAGACAGACCGGACACAAAACGAAACAACAGCACAGCTTGAGTTCACATTTCTGGTGGTGAACTGCCAGCAGCGCCCGGCTATTCCCATGGAAGTTTATCCCTAAAGCATGCATCCATTAAGGCCGCCCCGCAGAGAGGAGGCTGACGGCAGCATGCATGACTAATGACACTGTACCTTGAAGCTAATGGGCTGAATAACAGAGGCAGCGTTTCGAGGTAAAAGCCGAGAAACTGACCGGCGACAACAGAACCTGCTCTGCATTCTCAGCCACGGGAAATGAGAAAAACTGTTTTGTGATCAGGTGAAATATGGTGACATCCTTTCAAGCTTGCCTTTTCAAGTTTTAGCCGTGCTTTGATAAATTTTTGATCACAGCTGGATCCCCCCCGTGAGGCATTAGGGACACATTTAGCTGTTATGAGGGCCTTCATCTCCTGTCACCTCTTTGCTGGAGCAGCGCCAACACTTTTACAACTTTGTGTTTGCGCTGACAGGCTTGTTGAAATCCTGCAGTATTAAAAGCAACCGGGCAGAACGACGTTGAAGTTGGTGACCTGTCGGGGCACTTGTGTGTGCGAGATGAAATGTTTCTGATTAAACATGAAATAAGAGCTTGAGATTGAAAACAATAGCAGCGCTTTATGTGCTTTAATATGACTTTAGGAGATCTTTATTATAGTTTAAATGAGGCAATAATTATTCAATCAGATGTGGCGGATTGCATAATTAAGGACCAGAGTGGGCTTGCCAAATGTCCACAATTTTCTAAACCTTGCATTTAATCAAAAACTGAAGAAACCCTCAGTTCACTGCTTTTCTTACATTGTGTTGGTGTGGAGGGCTGCAAATACTATCTTTACTCATTTTCTGTTGAGATGTTGATGCACAGTTCTTCTCAAGAGTATTATTGCTATAACTAAGACAGTTCAAGACATATTCATGAAGACAGACCACCAATAAACCACATGAAACAGAGATATACTCAACTGCATTTTTTATTTGCTTGAAAATCAGGTTAACATTTTGTTTTTAAATGTGTAAAATATATCTGGCAACTCAGTAAACCGTTTTTAATTAAGTTTGTGTTCATGTTATGACAAAGGTTTTAAATGTCTGAAATCTGATTTATTTTATCTGCCGTTGAAGATGGGAAACTCTTCGTTTATGAGGCCTTGATCATCAAGGATAACCTTGTAATGTATCAACTACAAGTGTGAGAACACATTAGATCTAGATCAGGTAGAAATACCTCTTTGAGAATACGGCAGAAAGAGCACAATAAAAAACTCTTTCCAGCTTGGCAGACCAAGGACTAAAGGGCACTAAAATTAACATGACAGCCTGTAACATCCCTGTTTCACCGTCGGGGATGTTACAGGCTGCACACCTTCACAGCCTGGAGCTAAGGAGTAAAAACACACATGGGAAATATAAATCATACAAGAAATAAACAAGAAACAAAGAGGAGGGAGGCAGAAGGGGTGAAGCGTGAGAGCTTGTCGGCTTTGAAATAATACGATTAGAATTTGCGTTGCAGATCGGAGAAGAGCCGGTGTCACCGAGAGGGGCAGCGTTCACGTAAAGCATGTCATGACACATAAATCCATCACTTTCCATTCCCTGCCTCGGTGCACTTCAAAGACCGTCCTCAAATCACGCAGCCATTGAGCCAGCCAGCCAGCCAACGCTGCGGCAGGAAGAGGATAATAGGCCTGTGAACCGTGCGTCAGAATATGTGGGCTCAGAGAAGTCATGGTATGTTGCGTAAAGCTCGGCTCCCGGGAGTCTGACAGTATAAACTGAGTTTATACACACTCTGCTTCACCTATACCTGCATGTACCAATCCTGACAAATCAATACAGCTGCGGCTCAAACAGCAGCTGGACTTGGACGTTTATGGGCCAGGAAAGTTTTTAATGATCAATAGATATTAGGCGTCAGCCAATAAGAGGACATTTTCAATCATGATTCTGATACAGGTCAAAGACTTGCAGTGCCCTTTGATTGACTGAGACCAGTGCCCTTTGATTGACTGAGACCAGTTTCTGTATAAATTACTTAAAAACAACGCGTGTTACAACCGCTACCAATTTAGTATTGTGTCATTTAGTTTCAACCCAAAATATTAACTTTCATGCTACTATGAATTATAAACACTCTGATGTTGATTCCTAGATACTCAGAATGTGATGCTACACACAAAGCATTTATGCCAGTTTGGTGCAAAAACCAAAACTCTAAAACATCAAAAAAAACTCCAAACGTTTTGGAGACTTTTGATTTTGTTCACAGTGTCATCTGTGAAAAAATAAAAGTGTCATCTCATACGACCAGCAGTCTGTAAGCTCTTGTCTACAAATGTACTGAGATAAGTTCAGGTTCTTCAGTGAAAGTCATCAGCAAGAACGTAATACAGAGTAAAGAAGCGCCCATCTCTGAAAAAGAAATTTGAGATGGTTGTTCTGTGAAACAAAAAACTGAAGTGAACTTTGATGCAAGTACCAATTTCCAAGAAATGTGATCCTCGTGTACTCTCCAGTTCTAATTCACATGCAAGTAAGGAGAATCCAATTAGATCCTAATTCAATTACTACCAAGCACAATACAGTCATATACTTACACCCAGGTTCAATTACTTACCAACTAAAAAAGCTATCTCAGGTAAGTTCAAATCAATAGTCTGCTGAACAAGTTCTGACCCTTGAGTAAATTTAGCCGATTGCCTCGCCTCGACATGCATTAGTTTTGTCAAACCGCTGCTCCATTTGTTTGCGTGCGTAGCCAGAGATGAGAGCAGTGAGACACCGGGAGGATTATGTGTGAAGAGAAAAATAAAATCCTCTGTGGTGCACGTTTCAATCAAGAGTTCAGGACTCCTGGGCCACTGTGTCACTTTTTCTTCCTCACCACAAGCAGCTTCACACAGCGCGCAGGGCACAGACACACACCACAGGAACACGCAGACACTGCACGGCTGTCATGCTAAGGAGTGCAGATGATGGGCTTGTGGGAGGCAAATCCACCTCCGTTCTGTTCCCGTTCAAAGAGTCGTTAGATGGCTCCACAACCAGGCCAAAGCATGCTAAAGTAGGCCAGGCCTGGGACAGAAATCTCCTGCATTAAACAGGCCTTTTCTGTTGACTGAGGCTGGATTGTAATGGATTGTGCAATAAATCTGTTTCATCCAAAATAAATTAGACTCTTCAATGATAACATTGAAAAACAGTCTTTATAAAGACATTTTAATGGTTGAGACAGTTTGATGTTTTCAGTAGCTTTTCTTTGCAGTGGCACCAAGAATCGCAACTGTACAGGAGAAATCTATAGAAAACGCACGCTTTCAAATGGTGAAATGGTGATACCGTGTTTTTTGCCGAGTACTCTCGTAACAGGTCTAACATAAAACATGTTACAAAAGAAACTGTGGAAAGCACACCACATCTGTGTCATCCTAAAGGCCTGCGGACAATAAAAAGCTCTGAAGTCAGTCAACTTTTATATTAAATTTATTTTGCCTCTTAGTTTCTCTGTTAGGTACATAATGATTTAAGTGTTGGTGTGTTTCTGAATATTAGTCGAGATTATTGTAAATAATTGAAAGCTGCAATGTGCAAGTTTGACATTCAGATAACTTTGGATTATCTCTAAACTATTAGCTTTATTCCTGGACATTTTTAATAAAACTCAGTAGCAACTGCTAATTTGATCTTGAAAAATGTTTGGCTCACTTGACAATGAGTACATGGTAACTTGCCTACAAGTGGGTCCCAGTTTGACTATTAGACTCCCAGTTGCTTGCAGTTGGCTTCTTTTCTGACAGCTTGAGTCCATGTAGTAGATTGGCTACATTTCTTTCTTTCTGGTTTGGTCTAGCTTAATTTCTGTAAAGTTTTTAGTTTGAGCTCAAATCTGTACATCAGCTTGACTACATGCATCTGTATGAGTAGCTGTTAGCTTAACGACGAGTGGCTGCAAGTTTGCTTCCAAGGAACAGCTAGCTTGACCCCAAGTAGCCTGGCTATGCTAGGGTATTTGTTAATAGATTTTAGCTTGAGTAGTAGTTATTTTCCGCAAGAAAAGATATTTAATTTACCAAAGAAAAACCGAAAGAAATTTGATTGTTTATTTCCCAGGTTTGACTGAATTTGTTCGAGTTGTTGACTTGTGAAGATTCTTAAATGCAGCTGAGTTCTTCTGCCTTTGGCACTTAATTACTACTGAACAAGATCAAATAGGACAGGGTAAAAAATATGGAACCCCCAATATTGAATCTGTTTAAGGCAAATGCCGTGTCTTGGTGAATTTAGAACGTTTTGGATGCAAGCGTGCTTGTGGGTGGCAGAGTTAGATTTTGACGGTAGTCTATGGGGAACGACGCAGGGGTTCGGTGTTTAGAGGCTGTAATAAAATAAGGATCTTCTGAAGCCACGCACTGCGCAGTCTTCCTCTCCTGGTCCAGCAAAAACTGCCTGAACACTTAACGATTCTGGCATGTAAAAATACACACGGATAGGAAGCGCTTTCAGTGAGTCAGCTGCAATCATTACTCATGCACAGCAGAATTAATCCTCTCAAACATTGGTCCTGTGACAAACTGGACTGATACTGGGTTTATTCACTAGGTGAGCTATGAAATAAACCACCCACACTCCGATCCAAAAACCATGGAGTACATCTCCTGTTTACTACTCAAACGACTTAAACTTTGACTTTAAATTTGCATGCGTTGTAAATCCCCAGGATTGTCAAAATTATATTAAAGAAACAGAACGTAAATCCGTGAGGAAGTCTGAAACTTTGACATGAAAGAGAAAGCGGGGTATTTCTAATCGAATCCATGAGTTTGATTAGATGATACTGCATCTCTATCAGCGTAGAGGAACTCAATCTCATCTGCTGATTGCCTGAGCTCTTCACATAAAAGAAGCTGGGATGTTTCATTAAGGCTGTGATAATTCAACAAGATACACTTTAGAAATCGGAGCATATTCAGAAACTGTGTACAGGGTAAAAATAGCATCCAGACTGAGTTCTTTACAACACAGATGAGGGCTTGTTACAGAGCAGCAGCATAGATGAAGGAGAGAAAAAAGAAAAATCAAGATCCCATGTTCTGTCCACTTCAGTGAATAATAAGGCATTGTTGCCATTTTAATACCAGCAGGCTGATCGTCGTTAAACAGATTGATGATCTCGCAGCATTGCTGCATCAGAATGAATGGGGAGAAAATGCACGGTGTTTGGGCACAGGATTACAAAGACTCATTTCTGCAAATTTAGCACCTACTGTACATTTCTCGCAAATCACAAATTACCAATATTAATATTCTCCGCTGCAAGAAGGGGCTACGGTAGTATTTATTAACTGTGCAGCTGGTCTACATGCAAGTGATTCATGCAGCCATCTGAAAGAAATCTGGCAACATGCAGGGTTGTTACGAATTCTTCTTCCAAAGTTATTCATAACTGAAAAATGTTAAAAATTTTATAGTAGAGAGGGACACATCAACAAATAAATAAAATAAACTACTACTACTACAAAATGTCCTCTAGTATTCCTTCCATTTCACATCTGTGCATTAATTCCCAGTATAAATGCACTGAAAAATACTTAAAAGCTTTGATTCATTTAGGAACTCAATTAGTTTCTGTGACTTTCTCCATGAACTTTAGTTTTCTTACTTATCTGGGAAGGTGCTTTAGTAGACATGCATATAAATCAGTGGTTTAAAGTTGAAAGTTACTGCCATCACACACCTTCCTAAAAAGAGTGTTTTTTTTCTTAAAGCTGAGCATAGCTAAGAAATAGCTAAAATGTAGCCGTGCAGACCTAGGCTATCTGTCATTATGCAAATTAACCCTGGCTTCATTTCCATCTCACGCCTGCAGCTCCATTTTTCTTTCCTCCATAATGGGAAGTTGTAATGCTGCAGTAATTCAGTCTTACATGTTCAATCAGGAGGCAAACGGTGAAAAAGAAGGTTATCAAACCTGTAATCTGTCGCTAATGGTGGTTAAAACTTGTTTCCAATCACAGCCTCTGACAAATCCCACGCAAGTAAACGACTGCTTTGGTTTTTTTCATTTTAGTACGTATGAATCACAGAACAAACTCCATCTGTATTTTATTTTTATTTCTTTTAGAAAAACACCAGGTGCATAAGTTACCAAAAAAAAAAAAACTATTTTCACATTCAATTACTGTTGACGGGGGAAATAAGTTTTCCGCAGCCCATCAGAACCGAGACGCTGCCGATTCCAACAATCTGCATTTGTTTTCCAAATTAGATAGAAAACAACATGTTAGAGTTATGAAGAAAAGTGTGACATTTGCAGCTTCCTGACAAACTAACAGCTCTGACAAGCTGCAACCGACTCAAACAAACAGGATTAATCTGTGACAGGCGCACAGCAGGGGTGACTGATGTGTCGTCTATTGCACTGCGATTAATGGATGTTAGTTGGTGACACATAGTGGTAAATAAACCTCTGACAGTCAGTTCGGGTGACATTTAAGCAATGTTTGCAAGCTTCCGAAACAACTAAAAAACCTTGATGTCGTCCCGTTTAGTTTAGCCGACATACATTCTTTCGATCGTGAGCGTGACTGAGGGTTGAAATCTACATCAATTTAACAAAAACAACAGGTCTTAATATCCAATTTTGATTTTCTTTATGGTGGAATCAATTTTTTTTGCGTGTGGCTTGCTGATACTACTGAACGGTGAAACCGCAATCACACTTCTGTGTGTTCGGTTTATGACCCCAAAGCAACCTGCATGCCCAGAATGATATATGTGTTATTATAAAATGAATTGTGAGATTTGGACACATTTATAGCTGCAGCTGGACCCTCTGTGTTCGCTGAGGTTAGAGACCACAACCGCCTGCGAAAATGATCCGAGTACTGAAATGCGACTTGGTAATTTCGGAAAATAAATGTGCCACAGATGAAAGTAGGAATTTATGTAGTAAATCAGGCCTTAATGTGAATCTTTGACTTGATGGTGTTTTCTATTTGTGACCCGCTCTCGTATTGGATGAAATTTTATATGCGTGATATCAGAGTCATGTCTGAATTTTGCTTTCATCTGTCCTGTCATCCAATTCCTGTCCCTGTTCTGAAACACAGGACACTGTGATTGGTTACTATTCTTTAGTGACTTCATACCGTCAAAATTACACAATCTGAGTCCTCAGTGCTTTGAGTCAAAACATTAAACAGCTGTTTTGATGTGTGGTTTTCATGTTAAGCAAAGTGTCCCTGAACTGGACCGGTCTGTCGGTTCCTTCCCTTTGCAGAGTGCCGAACCGCAGCCTCTCATATCTCACGTTCATCCTCAAATAAAAGAGGATTGCAGAGGTTTAAGCAGAGGATATCGCGGCTGTGAGTAAATCGAGGAGCCTTGCTGATCTGAGAGATGTGAGTGGAGCTGGGTTTAAAATATAAATCATTATATAACCTGGAGGATCTTTAGCGTCAACTATACGTTTGTAGTGAAGTTGAATCTGTGAGGTGAAAACTGTGTGCTTACGCGCCAAATAAATCGCCCTGATGAAATGGTGCGGGTCCATTTTTTAAAGAATATCTGATTTATTGGGAATAGATGGAAAGAGTCCATCTCCTTTCATTGCCAGTGAAAAAATAAACTGTCAGGTAACTAAAAATAAATTAATTACAGATTTTTTTTTATTTTTTGTGCACAACACTAAAGAACACTTCTGTCTCCATTTCCTCTTGCTTTTATTTCGGAAATGTGAAGGCTTCTGACGAGGTAATCCTTGGTGGTTTCCCAAGCAAAAGTAATGCAATCAAAGACTGCTCTTATATGCCGCTGGTCTCTGATTTCCTTTTCCACTGGAAAAAATACAACAAAAGAAATACCCTGGAAGACTGAAGAACAAAGGCAGAGACACGGCGGAAATAGAGGCAGAAAGAAAAGGAAAACCAAATTATGAAGGAATGGCAGGAGGAAATAAATATTAGAGCCAGATGTTCACTACAAAGATAAGCAGATCTGAGGTTTAGTGTGTTTGAGCAATCTTCAAATGACTTTGTTGTGAATCAGATAAGAGGATGAACTCTGCTTGTTGGTTTTTTGGGTTTTTTTTAACGTGCTAATGTTTTTTTTATTGCCTTCCTCTGCTGCGAGAATTTTATGCTGCACATTTGTATTCAGGCTTTGTGCGTTTGTTTCAACCAGTTTTGACCATTAAGCACTGCAAAACAATTTACCCATACAGTCTTTAGTCATTTGATTGTTTTCCCACATCATTTTTCCATCGGACCAGAGCACCCCCATTACCCCCCACCCCCCTACACGTCTGTGTCCCATTGCATCACTTGCGGAAAACCGCGAACCAAACTTCTTCTGGTTTTCTTTCAACAGCAGTTTTTTCTTTCCACTCCTCGATAAAATCCGGTTCACTCTTGGCAGACATCTATAAAGAAGTTGTAGCTAATGCTTTCTAAAACATCATTGCTATTTTGTGACAATGCTGTTTGAGTCCCAATGATGGAAAAAAAAACTTTTAAAACAATCCATAGACTGTGGCATTCATTATTACTCCTGCAAGCAATGCATTGTTGTGTGACAACAATCTTCTTCTGCGCATGCTGGTCGTTTTGGGATCATAAACTGTTCACGCAAAAGTTTCACTGGTCAGATTTATTTCGTAGCACCAACAACCACAAGCAAAAAAAAAAAAAAGAAACAAGATTTTAGCAAAAAAATCAGAGTTGAATATCAAGATCTACTGTGTGAACTTGGCTTTAGTTGAGGGATGTTGCTTAATAAGTTAGTTCTGTTTTAACTTCTCCACAACTTTCACCTTCACTTGTTGCTGCTTTTTTATGCGTGATCTCTTAAAAAACAGAACCGGAGGCCTTTGGAGAACAGAAACATTCATAAACTATACACAAAAGCCTTTAGTTGACCAACTCTAGGAAACTGGTTACACTTGATTTTATTGAGGGGTATCAGAGTAAAGGGGGTTGAGTGGAGATGTTTGTGAAATTATGTTTAGTTTTTCTTTTACTTCACAATTATTCACTTTTCTGGAAGTCAACACACCTAACAACCGTGTAAAAAAAAATAGCAAGAAGGCACAAAAAAAAAAAAAATCCTGCCATGTTCCCTCAAAACCAAGAACACAGACGAACATCTTGAACACTCCAAACATGCAGGGGGCAGGAAACGCGAAGGACGAGGGGCATTTCAGGTGCACATCCCAACAAAAACAGTGCAGAAGGTGCAGGGAGAAGTGACTGACACACACAGAGGGAGGAGGGGGTGGGTTGGAGGACGGGGGGCGACGCAGCCTTCCCTCCCCACCTCTCGCTTGGCGTGCTTGGAAACCATGGCAGCAGTGTCTCGCGGTGCCGCAGCCGTCTCCATGCCAACGCTGGTGGCAGTTTTCAGTGGCGATCAGACTCACCGGGTGACACCTGAGGAACACACACACACACACACACACACACAAACACGCACATACGCAGGCAGGGAGGTGGTGAGAGAAAGAAAAAAAAATACAGGAACAAAGAGAAGGTGAGCTTTACAGAGGTGAAGGGTTGGAACACATGCAGAGGTGTACACAAGCAGAAAACACGCGGTGCCACACACACAGAGCAATGCTTTCAGCAGGTGCGTAGAAAGGCAACCTCTCTTTTATCCCTCTCCTCCTGCTCTGAGTCAGAGTGCTCCACTCTGTCTCCCTAATTAGAGAGCAAGACTCTCTGCATCTACACAGGGGCCACTGCACACACCGGCATCCACAACCCATCTTCATACTTTCCTCTGAACAAATATCAGCTGCACAAAACTGACAGGAGCCCTCCATTAGTCTCCCACCAAGATAAAATAAAAACCTCCAAAAAAAAAGCTCATCTACTGGCCACATGGTAATAAGCATGGTAGTCTGAGCTCTCAAGGACTGTGGAGGCCACACACCGAGGGAGAGAGAAGCATCAGCTTAATGCATTCAGGTTCCTTATTCACGCTGATTCCCCCGCTGGGTGCGCCGACTCATTTACCTAAACAACGCATTTCAGGCAGGGTGAAAAGGACACACAGGTAGAAGTGAGTGTGTGTGTGTTTAGGAGGTTGACTGATAGCCTGTTATTGCCCTTTATGAAAAGAGGGGGAAAAAACAGGAGGTTATCTGCACAAAGCAGCATGTGTGCGTAAGGGTACAGAGGAGAAGAGCGGCTAGTGGCTCAGGAGAGTATATGTAGGCTAGCTCTGCCGGCGTCTGCATCTGATAGAGCAGAAAGGAGGCATGAAAAGACAGTCGAGGAAAGGCAAACAGAGAAGGATTGCGAATGAGAGGAGGGAGAAAAAAGAAATAAAGGAAAGGCCCTCAAGTGAAAAGGCGGCTGAGAAATGTGGTGCTTGACCTCAAATATTTGCTTAGCCGAATGAATGAGGCTGAAACGTCTGTTTTAATCCGTCTCTGATTTCCTGTGCATTAACAGGAATATTACATGCAGGGGGAAAAAATGGAAGCTCCTGACTGTATGTTGATTGTGTTACTAATGCTAACAGATCAGCAATACTTAATCCTAGGTTATTAGATAATTTAGCCTCAGGTTCTTTTTTATTTAGATTTATTGAAATTTGTTTTGATAATAGCTCTCCCGTTTTATTTGTCCTTTACAGAGAAGATTGGAGCTACAAGATATTTGTCTGAGATAATGGGAACAAAGAGTGCCCACATGTCTGTTCAAACTGTAATAACGCGCGCACAAAAACAATTTCTAATCATTTTCAAAACATTGCCTGTGACAGCAGCTACTCTTTAAATCGTCTTTAGTGATTAGCTGAAATGCCATTTATGTTTATTATTATTTTTTAAATTAAGTAGTATTGTTAACCACTAAATTATGCACAACGATATTTGCACATTTTTTTCTCCATGGCAAAAAATTGAAACGGAGCAAAAACAGATCCTAGATTGAATATTAAACCGCTGCATGAAGCCAGCTGTGCGACAGTGCTAATGCTAGCTTGTGAATGAACAGAGGGAGAACATTCAGTTTTGGCAGATTTATATTTCTGTCAAACTCTAATATTATTTTGTTGTTTATTTGACATAATGCAGATAGAAGAGACAACCTAACACTCAGGATTTATAGCCAGAGCTGATTGACACCACCGTCTGTAGAAGGACCCTGCACAAAATTTTACTTTTTATACCAAGCCTCTTAGCCATACAAAATAAAGTGACTAGTCTGGTTTAATGTGCACATAGGACCGAACTATTATGATGCACTGTTATTAGTTCCACCAAGCAGAACAGATCCGAGATCAGTCTGGAACAAATATACAATAGAAAAAAATTTGATATTTTTTAAGTAGTAAATTATTCCACAGGCAAACATAGGCAACAATGCAGCAATCAACAAGTCCAGTCAATTTGCGCCATGCAGATGCTTCTTTGGATTCATTACTGGAGGTGCTTCTAGCTCAACGAGTGAAGAAATATCAAAACTCATTCTTCACAGGAACAGCAGACAAGAGTTGCAAACAAACAAGTTTTGCAATTGAACTAATTCTTCTAGTTGACTTTGATAAAAATTCCTTGTTGCTTTTGGAATCGTCAGCCTCCCAGGAAGATAACTTCAGTATTAAAAGGTAAGGGTCAAGTGAAAGGTTCAGCACATTACCCAGTGCTTGAAGGCACAATTAACCATGGACTATAGTTAAAGCTGTCTGAACTTTGAAATTGGTAAAATCAAATTTGAAGTCGACACATTCAGCCAAATTTCTTTTTTGAGGTCATGAAAGCATCAGTATTTCAGTAACTCCTCTGGCACGGAATAAGAGATCTAAAAGGCCCCAAATGACATTTATTAGCTACTTGTTGAAAGAGGATTTCTCATCTTGTCTGTCTGCCAATTATCCAGTAGTTTCACAAGCAATTTTTGTGATTAAGGTTCTTTTCAGGAATTATTTTTCAAACTTCAATATTTCTACGTCTGTCAGCAGGCTGAACAAGTTTCAGTGACGTATGACGCAGCAGCAAAGACGCCGCCATAATTAGTGCCAAACCAACAACTCTGACTGGAGGTTTGTAGATCAATAAGTTTGTGGTTTGTCAGATAATGTTAGCTTGATCCGTCCTGCTTTTCACGGCGTCACACTCGCCATCAGACCACAGGAAGAAAAAAAAAAAAAAAAAAGAAAACGCGCATCGATCCGGATACATCAACACGCCAGGCCGAGGTTTTGTGCCCGCTGGCACAGAGTGCTGTCATTATGGCTGAATTTAGCTTACAGACCAAACAATAGGAAGATGGAGATTACCCACACATGCTCACACACACATGGATAGAAAAAAGAAACAGTCATTACTGCCATGCTGTTTAGCCGTCTGTGTCTGTGTATTTTCCATCAGCAGTGGGCTAAATGCTCTCTGCTGATGGAAACGTCTGCAACACACCGAAACAAACCTTTCCCCTCTCTGCAGCATTTAAAGAAACTTCACGTTCCAATTGTTGGTTTTCTTTGCTCTTTAAATAGTAATGACATTTTTTGGGGAGGTTTTCGGGTCTTTTGAGCCTCTGCTGCTTTAAAATGTTGTTCTAAGTGTGAGTTTTGTCTTTTTGTGTGCGGCAACCGCCTGAGGGTATGCTTGCACAACATGGCGGGCAGATCCACTGCAGGGTTGCTGCTTTTTTTTTTTTTTTGTGGTGTAAGGAACAGGTGAGAGACAAGCCCAGCGTGCGCTCAAACATTAAGAGAGTCGAGCTCGCACACCAAAAACGAAGGGGCGGGAAAAACTTCAACAAATATCTCTCTGGCATCGCTGCAGCGTCCAATGTTCACTCAAGTAAAGTACACAGTCCTGTGATTGTTTCAAACCCTGCATTTCCCAAAGATGCCTGTCTGGAACAATTTAAAAATCAGAGAAACATGCAGCAGATAATTGGGAACATATCCACACAGAACACTGTTTATACGAGGGAATGTTTTCGTGCATTATGTCTCCGAAGGCTGTGAGAACATTTGACAGCATCTCGAGCAGACCAGAACTTTTGTTCCACACAGTTCATGTGTCCCGCCTTCTCATAAATCAAGAGTTTGCATAATTTGTGGAGATTAGGCAGATTAAGTTGACAGCAAGCTCGTGTACATCTATATGTTTAGGTTTCAATTCCTGTAACAGAGGGCATATTATGTAGGTAAGTGAGTAAGTGCTACAGTGACATGTAGGTTTGCCTTCAGGGAACAAACAAAACCAGCTGCATTCTGTAAGGAATGGAAATTTTTATTGATGTTTAAACAGGAAATGACGAAGAGGTACATCATTTTTTTTTCCCCAGACGTTTTGTACCTACAACCAATTATTAAGTCTTAATTTTCCCTTTCCCTGCTTCTGCTTTCAAATAAAGAGTAACAGCCATCAGGTGTTTGTAATTACTGCAACAAGTCTTTTACATCACTTTGAAAGAATTTTGGCTAGCTTTTCTTTACCTAACTGGTTTATTTATATTTAGTATGGTGCAGTGTTAGTGAAAAAACTAACTCTAGCTTATTTATGAATGGACGGTGGAGAAAGTAGGCAACCCAGTGGGTGACCAGTCTGTGCATCTTAGTCCTTCCATCCTTTAACAGTAAAGAGTTTTTCTATGCTAGAAAAAAACTTTTTCAGTATTTATTCTCTTTTGAAAAAAGTAAATTGAAAAATGAAAAAAAGAACCAGAACATACCAAACGTTTGTTTTGTGTCTGTTTTAAATACTGAACTATAATGTCTGATGCAAGCGAAGTAACTTTGCTTCGCATTTGTTCCCGATTTTGTAAATTTCTTTCAGAAAATCTTCCTTTTTGAAACCTTGTGTCCAATTTATGTCCTCCAATCGAAGAAAAGTTGTTCATCTCAGCCGTGATTTATTTGAGGTGTTGCTTTTATGATTGTTTTAAATTTCACTTTAAATGGCTGATCAGGAAAAACAAAAGCATGAATGCTTTATCAGGCATTGTTTGAAGTCAGAGAGCCACCTTTCACCACTTTTATAAGGCTCTATAAGGAATACCAAAATCATATTTCTCATTGAAATTTGTAGTTCTTGCGATTTAAATGCTTTTCCTGCAGACTGTAAATAAATTCTGGCTGTGTGGAAATGATATGCATAATATTTACCATGCACTTGATAACCAAATAAAAAGAGAAGATGAAGGACGACTACTGGACTTGTGCCACCTCCTATGCTTATCACCCTCCGAGGGAACATGATGAAATAACAGTCAAGATTTCCCAGGCTTTAAAAACTACAGGTTTTTATTTTAACAAATCGCGGCAGTGAAAACAGGACGCCAACGTGAGACAGAAGAAAAGAGATTCTGCCACAGTTTAAAGAAAACAGGAGGAAATAGACTAAGCTGATGAAATAAGTGGAGAATGGCTGAATAGATAAACATTTTGTTTACCTTCAGTAGACTTGGACACAAACATCTGGAAGCCAATTTATTGAGAAAATAAGAGAAATTACAGACAACAAAAGATTCACATGGGAGCATTCAGAGTAGAAGAATGTTGATTTGATAATAAAATGGTGTGTTATGACAAACATTGGCTTTTATAATCAGAGCTTAAAGGGTCAGGTACTCTTATTGAAACATTCCAGACATTCCACCTTGTGTTTTTGTGTGAGCTTTTTCTTAAACAATTCAATAATTTTCTCTGCTCTATCATGAGAACAAGTTCTTTAGCTTCAGAGAAGTGTAGAGTCCAGTTTCTTCGGTACAATTTCCAGATGCCTGAAGGCATCCATTTCATATCGCTTTAAGCTTCGCACATATGTCTTGGAGTAGGGTTTTTAACAGTTTCCATAAAATTAACAGCAGCAATTTTGTAGTTTATTCTTGCTCAGAATGCCTATGAACCTGCAATTAGTAATTTATGACTTCCTGTTTCTTTGGGGTGTAATTACAATGTGACTCAGAGGCCCATTTCCTTTAGCTACTTTGATAGATGCACACACTGATCTTCAAAAATGAAGAAATGCACAAAAATAGCAGCTAAACCTTTAGCCGAAAACCACTTCTACAGTCAGAGCAGCAACTTGTTTAAAACCAATGAGACTGTGACAAACAATCAAGACCCAAGTGAAACTTCCCTACATTTATAGTGATAAGGATTATAGGGGAGGTAATAAATTATGGAAATATTAGTGCTTGAGAGCAGAAATTAGACATTGGACCAAACAATCTTCTACCAAATCATTAGACGCTATCCAACAGCAGACAGGTTGTTTGGAGCTTAGCTATCCTACAAGAAGTATTCTTAGCAAATTTTCTAAATGTATCTGAGACCATTTCTTCCACAAACATAAGTAGACTGAGCTTTTCTCCAAAAAAAAAAAAAAAAAAAGACCTACCTCTGAGTGGACCAAGCAAAACTCAAGGCGAATATGTAGAAAAGCAGCTCAAGCCCACTGTTGGTCTAAAGATTTTTCCTAGATTTGCTTGTACCATATTTCCTCTCAACCCCCCCTTCAGTGTTTTTATCCTCTTTGGAGTTCCAGCCATTGACTTGCATCCCCCCCTGACCCCATCACCAATCAGTGGCACTGGCTTGGGCTGCTAATTGAATCGAGCAGGAGGTCTAATTCTAATGTGCAGCAGATGGTTGGGGCATTCCTTCATCAAACCAACCCACAGCGGCCACTGTGTCGCTCGATGTTCTGCCTTGTGTAATGTAAATCTCCAAGGAAGGAGGGACAGAGTGAGCCTCTCCCTAGTTACCTTGAGGTTAGGCACACATTTAACATATTTTTGACCTTAGTTGTGCCTATAGACTTGAAGCTTGTATTTGATCTTCACAACTGTCTGATATAGATGCGAGTTGGTGCAAACACGAAGGAGGGAGTGTATATGTTTGAACAAAGTGTTTTAGAAAGGCAACAGGAGAAAATGATGCTGCGTTTTAGTTACAGAGGTGGACAAAACCGCCACTGGATGGCAGTGTTGAGCTGCACTCAGCCTCAGGCCCCACTGAAGAAATAATAAAGACACAAATCAATGGCCATAATTTGGACAGTCTCAGCCTAGGTTAGAGTTATAATTTCCCCTGGTTTCTAAAACTGCATTTGGAGAGTAAACACAGCAAACGCTAAATCACAACAGACAGAGCGGGAAAGGACGGGGGGGAACCAAGGGACGAGGATAAATAGAGGAAGAAACAGCAATATAAGAGAGAGAGAACTTAAGAAAAGCAGGATAAAATCGTAACAACTAATGTAATAATAACAGCAGATATGGGGAACGCTGCCTCTCACAGTGGCTACCAACACAAGCTATCAAGTGCATCGGGGACAGAGCATCAGAGAGGGAGAGTGTGTTAAACATGTGTGCGCGCGCCACCAAACGCAGCGCGGCGTTTGCGTGCACGAGGCTGCGCACGAGGCTGCGCACGGCGCTCCGAGATGGCTCCCCAGAGCGCAGCCTGAGTGCTACGAGGAAGATTATGAGCGAGATAGAAAGCACACATGAATCTGGGCTTTGTTGTGAGGCGGATAATAAAAGATGGGACTCTTTGTCAGCATGGCTAAGTGTATGTTTCAGGAGTAAATGACTGACAACAGAAAACAGCCATTTTGGCTGCGACTGCGACAGTAGCTCTTTGTGAGAACATCTTAGACTCGTGAGCAAGTCTGTTTATACATTTTTTCCCCCCACAAATATCTGAGTGCAAGTAGTTATTTAGAACCGTCACTATGAATGTTCTGTTTGTGGGTTTATTTTGGAGAGGAGAGATGAGAATATGGATCATAATAACAGGTGATTGTTCTTTTAATAACCCATTCAGTCACATGCATGTTGCCTGTTTTTCTTCAAAGACAAACTGGGTCAATTATTGTTTGCTTCCAGTGGTCTGAAGCCACGCTGAGACAAGCTGAAAAGTAACAAGTTATGACAAAGTTGCCAAGTTAGCAACAGTGCAGGTTGTCAGTGTGACAGCAGCCTCAGTGTGCAGCAAACCCGGCCTGCAGTCAGAGCAGAGGAGATCAACGCCACTCTGTTTCCACACTGCACATAAACCCCACAGGCACAGATCTGCTGCTGCTGATCTTGCTCTGGATTACATGCAACTAGGTAATTATTATTTTTTTCCCACTGACTTGTAGCAACCATGAGGGAGATTCATGATCTTTTAAAGAAAACCTAGACGGACATGAAATACTGTTACATACTGTTACTTTAATCATTTAACATGTTTACTCTAAGACAAAATCAAGTAGGTAATTAACTTTAGTCAAGCAACTTCTGCCCCACAGTTACAAATGGCAACAGGTGACCATCAACTATCAAGAGCAGTCTAACAGAACTTCATAAGCCAGTTAATGTCTGGAGAAACAACTTCACTAAACAAAATAAATATAAAGACGAAAGCAAATTGAGAAATTTCACATCTATAATATTGTCCAAATTAAACCCTCTGTGGCGTAATCAATGTATACATTTCACACCCAAATGTATACTTTTATTGTGAAGGGGAGAAGGTGAAAAGACACCAATGGTTGTACAAAATCAAGACTCAAATTATATTTTTGTCTTTTTCTGCTGACTTCCACCCCTATTACATAAAAACATCCAGTTATTCTTACTGGAACAGCAATAGTGTAATGTTGGCAAACTTATAAAGTTAGCGGAAGCTACTGTAGTCTGCATTAATCTGGCATCAACTTAGATTAATAAACAACTCTGCTAACAACAAACAACCTGGCGAGAATGATGGAAATAAGATGGTAGATTGTTGAAAATCTTCCAAAATTTGTCATGATGCAAGCTGTTGGGATTTACTCAGTGTACATCCCGGAGATTTAAATGCAATACTGTGCAATAAAAATCAAGTTTTAGGCATTTTAAACATTTCTCCATGAATGTTTTTATCGCACTGGAAGAAGTCTGAGTAAAATAAGCAGTCAACGTCACTGCTGAACATTTCCACAGCAGTGCACTGAAGCTGTGACAGTCAAAATCACAGATTCAAACATAACAAACCCACAGAACCACTCCTGTCAACTTGCAGGGTGGGACTTGTCAGCAGTGGCAGTTGGGAGCCTGGTTTATCTAACATTAGCAACATATTATTAGCTGTTTGCTGACAGCATCAAGCTGCCGAGGAAATGTTTGAGGGTTGCAGCCAGGCAAGTGGCAGGGTGCATATTTACATATTTACAGACTGAAGCATGTAAGTAAAGGGATGTAAAGTTGCAGCTAAAATCTTTGAAGGAATTACGTTTTTTATTTGTTGTTCCAGGAACAAGGTTCAAATATGCATCGATAAATGTGATTCATTTTGCGGGTTTTAATGAAAATCAGTGTCGCAGTTTAAAAATTCATAGCATTTCAAGAGCGGCAGCTTGGGAACGTGTTAAAAAAAAAACGCATTGAATATTAGATTCTGAATAAATTTATGAAGCACATTTATAGCAGGGGAAAAGTAAGCAGACCTCAGTTTTTCAAATATGGCCACATATGCATCTTCAAAGGAATGAGATTAAAATAAAAGATCCATAGTTACAGAAATATAGCATTATGTTTTAAAGATCCTGACGGATCCATTATGGATAAATGTGTAGTCTACTCTAAAGGTAAGGCAGACGGTGCCTTTATAACCCTGAAATATTTTGACTTTGTCAGGTTATAAACCACAAAATTTGTAATTTACTACAATACATTTATGGTTTACGAAATTAAAATGGTGAAGTTATGGAACAACTACTAACCCACAACAACATTTCTGTACTAAATCTAAACTAACATGCCAGGTAAAGACAGAGAAACAACCGCAACTCCCATGGCAACTCTGGAGGAGCTGCAGAGATCCACAGCCACAAAACCTAGATTGGTGGAAGAGCAACAGGAAAAACTGCCTGAGTTGCACCTGCAGAGCCAACATGTGAAAGTAGTCGATCCACTCAAAAGAGGCCAAATATTCTTTTGTTGTAGTTCCTGCAAAACGTGTGGTGGAAGACTAATGCAACATTTACTCCTGAACACAGCGGTGGTTGCATTATGCTATGGTGATGTTCATCTAGAATGGTGACGAGGATAAATTAATAGATCGAAATCTTGAACAGAAAACCTGCAAAAACAACTTTGAGATCAGGGTTGAGGTCAATTTTCCACTCTGCATTTGTTTTTTAAACTTGTTATGGGAAAAAAAAACAAAAAAGAAAAAAAACAGGCAAACTGTTTCTTTCATTGGTCTATTGAAGCTTGCAATGATATAAACTATGAAAAGCTCCAAGGAAAGTAATTATTTCTAAAACACAGTAGTTAATTACTCGCTATGTAAAAACACTAAGATTTTTAACATTTGTGGGGAAAAAGCATGTTCGCTTTGAAAATTTATTTTACAAATTGTGAAATAATGACTTAAGATTTCTAAACTTTCTTCCTTTTCAAGAAAAAAATCCAAAATTCAAGTATTTTTATTTCATGATTCTAACAAGCCTGTTTGGATTTCTTCTCTTTTTTTGCAGTGTGCATCACCGATTTATTTCTTTCCCACATCCGCTCAGATTGTGAAATATTGTCCCCGTCACCAAAGCGTGCAGTGATGTCTCTCTCCGTTTAGTAATCTTTGCTAGATTCTCTGTACGCGTGTCTATATAGGCTTGCAGCCGATAATGTCTCAGTGTGTCTTACTCGCATTGTCCATAGTATCATCATTAATCATTTCTCCTCCTCCCAGACGTGGCCATCAGTTATTGAGAGGAGCAATAATTTGGAATTGATTTAGTCCCCACACACACCGAGGCCGACACGGAATATAAAACACTCCTTCGGCAAGTCAAGAATGAAAGCCACATAAAGGCCTGTCAGCACAAACCTATTTTTTCCTCTCTGTACATCCAGCTTTGCTCTTGTCTTATTTCCTTTTGGTTTGAATGTGGGCTTATTTACTTGTTTTTGTATATGAAAAAAAATCTTTAAAAAAAAAAAAAAAAAAAAGCAGAGTTGCAAAAATAGGTCTTAAACTCAGCAGAGTGTGAACGAGTCAGACTCGCACCTTGAAATGGTTTAAAGAAAAACCAGAGGCAAGTCAAAGCCGAGGAGCACACGGCTAAACAGGAAACCGATTGACGTACGAGGGTTAAGGAAACCTTTTTAAAGATCTTCATTCTCCGTCTATCAAGAAGCTAAAAAAGTCCCAGAGGAAGCCTCCTCTTTTCAGAGCTGCACACCAGTTGGCATCAAGATACTAAAAGAAGGATAAGATAAGGCATTAACCCAAAGTGTATCTTTTTCATTTGAAAAACCACAATTTTGCAGGATGTTTAAAAATAGACGTTGCGTTTTAATTTCTAATAGCATATTAGGTAATGTTTTCTGTCCTTCCGTTCCTGTATGGCCTCAACCGAGTGTCCTTTAATGAGTTTTTTGTGGCGTCTGAACTTTTAAGGCAACAAAAATGTCTCAACAGTTCATGCAAAGGCCGCTTTGCAAATTTTAGAACCACAGATACACCAGTCAGGCTTTGTGGCTTTTTAAAGAGCTATAGATGTCGACACAGAGTTTATGTGCCTTTAATCATTTATGTAACAAGTGGAGGCAAAGTCACACTGCGTCTGGTAAGACAAGCACTGGGAAAAGAGGTTGAATTTTCCTTGTAAGATTTTAGGATTTATTACGACCGTCTGTTTTAGTGACTGTAAGCGTCGGTCAGAAGGTATTTATCGTATAATTTTTGATTTTGCATAATAATACCATGACCAAATTCAGATTTTTATATACCTATATCCAAAGACACTGAAACAGAAACCAGAAAATCTACATGGGATAGTAAATAGTTAATTCTGTTCAGCAGTTGTCAAGAGAATCAGATGCTACAGCATGATGTCTATTTTTAAATCCGACTCTCTGATGGGTTCACTTTAAAAAAAAGACCTTAATATCCTAAATTTAGTTAACTGAATTTCCCTCCCTCAGCATAAACTTCTACACTGAAGAATGTCGTCATTCGATGGTTCGATGTGCCTATTTTTTACCCCAGTCAGTTCCTTCGTCCCAATTCAAGTCAAGTTTATTGACTTGAATAAACTTGACATCAAGAAATGTTGCATGTTGAAAACAAAGCAACCGTTTTGTACACAAGCTTTCAAGCCACAGGATAATTTGCAAACCCAGTCCTTGGTTCCCATCCTTTCACTCTTCCTTAGTTCCTTCTTTCCTCCTCTCCTCTCATACTACCTTCCTCAGTTCCATTCTTCCACCCCTCCTTCCTGACTCGGCTCCTCCTTTCCTCTCATAGTTACTAAGTTCCTTCCCTTTCCATTTATCCACACTTTCTTTTCGGAGATCTTGTGAATGAGTCTGGAAGTGTTTTCACGAGTTATACGTTGGAACCCTGTTAATACTAACAAAGCATAATGGCCATCAAAACCAGGAGCCTTTGATCTGCACAACACAAACTCGTTTAAAATGCTGGAGGGAAATGGTAAACAATGCGCGTCATGGACTAACATGATCTGGCCGCTTTGGCAGGTCGTTAGGACAACCCAATTCTTCACAATCTAATATCGTTTTATCTCCAAACTGAACATCAAATCAGATTCAGCTGATCGTATGATGCCAGTTATCAGAGGATGCCAGCCTAATTTTATCAAGTCATTGGTTTTGCAGCGGCCTTGTGCAGGAATAACTTATTTTTAGTGGTTGTTACAGAGACAAGAATTCATTTTAAGATGCAGAACATTTATTCAAAATGTTGAAGTTTTTGCTAATATTTTTCCTCAGTCCATAAATCTCACCAACACAATTGTCAAACTCTCCGAGAAGTTTCACTTTTTGGAGATTTCACTTGATTGACTAGTACAACAGCCTCTCTACAAAACCAAAACCAGCTGCTGGAGTTCTATGGTTTTCTCCTATATGCTCTCTAATTGGTTTCACTTTCTATAGATGCTTTGCTAAGCTGGTTGTGATGGGCCAAAACCTTTCAAATTCTAAACTGGAACCCTTAAATGACAGCACTGAGCACCAAGTACTCAAAGCAACCAGCCAGGAAAAAGAAAAACACATGAAAGTTATGGTTCAATTAGGGAAGGTAACAATAATCTAATCCATGAATTAGCTAAAGTCAATTAGGACAACTCGCCAATTAAGAACAATTCTGTTACTTGAGGGCAAAGCTATAATGAGCCTGCCAGGGAGCCACACTCAGACGGTGTCCTTGCTTGTTTGTGTCACGCTCAGCAAACGCCGAGCTCTGAACGAGATTTTTTTTTTTTTGGAATTAGACTGCAAATTGAATTTTCACGGAGAACAAGTCGCTGTTTGGTCACACGAGGACACTGGAGTTAGTTTGAGAGAAAAAAACGAAAACAAGGGAGACAGAATGAGACAGTGTGGTTTAGCCCGACTATTTATAGATGCTGTGTCAGTGTGAATGTACTCCATGCTGAAGCTTGTTGTGGTGCAGACTTGCTGCTTGTTGTTGCTGGGGTAAAATACTTTAAAAAGGCTGAACACAAACCTGATTATCTGACTCAAAACATATTTAAAACAGTGCAAAAATGTTGAATTAAAAAAAGTCTACCTGAAGGACTTCTGAAGAGTTGGATTGTTTTGACACATTTAGTGCAGTTTAGTATTGTTTTCTTAAATGTCTGTCAGAAAAATACAACATATTCAGATTTTTTTTTCTTAGTTGAACCCACAGGAAATACCAACAATCAGTCTGACAAACAGAAAATGCGGTTTTAAGAGTGTACCAGTGTGTTTTAAGATGCCTAGTTGGAAACATCAGCAGTAATAAGCAGCACTTTTCTCTGTGCATCAATCTTAGAAGGGTTATGATTTAATTTCCCCAAAATTTCTGGTCCACAATTTATATATTTTTGAAACAAAGAAAAAATATTGATCCAAGTGGAATGTATTCAAGATGTGTGTCCAGCAGATTCACCCCGAGGTTGAACCATATAAGGAAGCTGCATAACCCCTTAAATTTACTTCAGTTTATCCAAAATCCTTAAAAGCCCATTACACCCACCAAAAGAACAGAGCATGCCAACAGAAGTTACAATACAAACGTTGAGAGAAAGACACAATTTAAGGAAATATCAGAGGTTTTCAGTGGCAGATTATTGACAAAGAAGACTTTCCACAGTCATCTTTGACAAAAGCATTTACTGTGTCTCCAGCTATGATTCTATCATCAGTTTACATCATTGAAATCTGAAGACTCTTGCCTTTCCAATAATATATAATATGTACATAGAAAGGATGCTGTAAAAGAACTGTATGTTTTTATGTCCCACTCGTGGGATGTATTGTTAATGTGACCCCAATGAAAGCGGTCATGCATTCAGACTTGATTTGATAAGTTTGGACATGAGCTGTGTGATGACACAGCTGATAGCACTGTCACCTTGCATCTAGAAGGTCCTTGGTTAAAATTGCAACTGTGAGTCTTTCTGCATGGCGTTTGCATGATCTCCCAGTGAACGTGTGGCTTCTCGCCGGGTACTCGGGCTTCGTCCCATTAAATTGACTACTCAATTTAATGGTAAATTGAGTAGTCTAATCTGCTCCTCAGTAGGAGTGCATGTGTGTCCTGTGTGGCTCTCTGATGGACTGGTGACTTTTCAGGGCATTCCCTGCCTCTCACCCAACGACAGCCGCAGACAGACATCAGCCACCCCGGCAACCCCACACGAACAAACAGGTGAAGGCAGCGGATAGACGGATGGATATTTGGACATTTTCTGTCCTTTCAGATCTACATCAGGACTGTGCATAGTGACTTAGAAGGTAAAGCTCAGAGAGAGGCTGTTGTGATGGTAGAAAAGAAATAAGAGAACTTCCCAACTCTACTCTGCTTTTTTAGGCCAATTCCTCTCCAATTGTCAACTTTTCTCTGATCGGATCTGATAGAAATAAATATTTTCTAAAAAAAAAAAAAGGCAGCAAACTGTCCTTCAGAGTCACAAGAATGTATGATTGAAATTAATTTGAACAGAATCGGATCCTGGGGACACTTTTGCACGGCCTCTGATGTCCCTGAGGAACGATGAAACTTGAGCTTTAAAGCCGACCCGCCTTTGACTCACACGACCCTCCTATTGTGATCATATCTTATGGTTTTTATTAACATTTCTGGTGCCACGAGTCAAGACAGAGGTTATTCTCCATTCCAGAGAATAAACTGAATCTAAGCGATGATGTGAAGAAGCTCTGGAGCCACAACACGAACGCAACTGAGACCATGAAGATTTAGAGAAACAGACAGCATCTCCTCTTTGAACGCAACATCTCCGCTGTGACGTGAAGCTGAAGATTTCTGTTACCGAGACGTCTGAATCATAAACCTCTGACACGTCCTCAGGCCAGATTTATTCATACACACCAAATCCGCGCTCGCGTGACCTCAGCGAGCAGCAGGCAAGTGGAGGAAGGCGAGGGGCCCGGTTTGATGTTGACTCAGGCTGACAGGCACAGAGGACTGCTGGTTCAGCTGGCTCTGTTGCCCCAGGACCGCAGAGGGGTTCGGAGTCTCCTCCTGCACAATCCCACCTCTAGTATGACGGAAATTAAGCTTCATCTCCATTTCCTCCAGCCTGAGACGGAGACCTTATCCATTTGGGTCGTCGGTGTGTGCCACAGGCTACATCAGTGACTCACCACAGACTCTTAACTCTTTCTGCTGTCAGAGCGGTAAACCTACACCTGGCAGCCATTCATCATTCCCAGCAGCTCCGTCGAAGTGCAGGGCTCATATGCATATTTATATTCATGCACACACGACCCATGGTTTGCAGTGGAAAGTATTTGAAAGGGTATCCACTTTTACCCCAGAACCCCGGGGAGCATAACAAGCGTCTCAAATGGCAGACCCAAGAGAAAAACACTGTATGCTGACAGATGGCAAGGTCAAGCGAATAACTTAGCCTTAAAATTCAAACACAAATGCCGCTGACCTCTGGTGAGGGGGTGAAAGCAGGAATGAGGATAAACTGGACAAAAAAAAGGGAGAAATACCTGAGATCAAGCTTTGAGAAAGTCTAATTTTTGTGTACCATCAATTTATAAAAACAAAAAAACAACATGCAGTTCGCAACAGTGCGATTTCCTAAAAAAATTGCAAATTATCTGAAACACTGAAGTCCTTTAAAACTAGACAAAAAAATCCACCTGGATTTAATTGAATTCATATTTAAAATGAATACTCAAGATGCACACATTCATTACTTAATTTGCTGTTGATCAGATCCTAATGGCACTCAGATATTTCCCTGCACCGTAAACCTGCAGGATGCATCACCGAATGAAGGCAGTCATCACCCGTTTATATGATAGCCTGGGTAAAAACCACGTTCAGACCGGCTGCAGGTCATCCATCAATTCACGATAAACACCTGCTTAGCAGCACCAGTCAAACTGCTTGTTTACAGTTTGAAATTAATCGAATGGAGCTCTAATCGTTAGCATCAGGTGGCCGCTGATGCTGTGACATTGGAAATAAAATAGTGATTAAAAACAACCTGACCACCATTTACGATGATGCATCCATTCAGCGTCGCCTCCTCCAAACATCACAACCTGCACTGACAATTAACAATGGAGTTAACCCAAAATTATTCACGCCCCAGGCAGGGTGCTTTCTAAATGGCTTTTATTCAGCCGACAACTTTATCTATGAGATGTAACAGACAGTGTCAAAAAGATCAAATCTACAAGAAGTACCAATTTGGAAAAAATACCCTTCATCCTCTAACCCTAACCCACCATTTATCTTACCCTTCTTTCTTCATTCAAACATTTCTAGCAAGAAACCTATTAATTTTGTATGCTGGATAAAATTGTAGACTTTAGAAACTATAGTTTGAAGGATTTTCAAGCAATCAGCTACACAAACTTAAATTACATTTATTCTGTAGTTTCTGAAATCCATGCTGGAGCTCAAATCAGAGTAAATAAAGACGATGCTATCAGTAGAAAAATGCCTGATTCAGGGTTGATTCCTTCGAGCTCGACAGAAATTCACTTCTGCCCACACGGACAAGCAAACGTGTTGTGGAGAAAAGTTTTATGGCTGAACAAGAAAGATTGAGCTGATTGACCACAATAAGAAAAAAATATTCAGAAATCCTCACACAGAACCTCGAACTGCTGATCTGAATGTTATCCAATCTGGTACCGTGTTTCAGAACAGATTTTTTTGTGTGGATGCACCAACTTACAAAAAAACTTTTGCGGATTCACCTAAAATTATCTCCGTGTGGACTGGGCCCAAGTCCACACGGAAAAATCCTGGCCTGAATAACTTGTGAATATTGTCCACATTTGATTTTTAAAAATTTATCCAATGTATTTAATTGCAATTTTTGGTTATTGTTGACCTAAGAAGGACTGTGTGTTTGTGAGGTGGGTTAATAAGGGTTTTATGCCTGAATGCGCTCTCATTGTAGCCATCTGAATCATAATCAGATCACGCCTGAAGTGCTTTTAGTTTCCCAATCCTAGTAACCAGTTCATTGTTTCTTTCCTGCCATCTTCAAAAACAGACAAATGTTAAATCTATCCACCTTTAGAGCTTTGCCTCGGGATTAACCTTTAAGACAGATAACCGGTACATATCGACCACATTATCCATCAGTGACTTTCTTGCAGTCTACAGTTTAGTCTGCATTTTATTCCTTCCTTTAGAAGTGATTATAGCTGCTAATCTCACAGCTTTTCTGGCAATCTCTGACAGAAAACACCACTAACTCACGATCAAAACAATATAACATCACACGTTCTCTATGCAAATGTTGTCGAGTCATATCTGAACAAGAAGAATCGTAAAAATAGACGCTTCAGATGTCATGATGCGCAAATTGCCTGTGAAATTCTTCATCAAGGAAGCAGTTTGAAGGTTTGCGATAAATCTAAAGTGGTCGAGGTGTAAATTTGTTGACCCAACAGGGCTGGATAGCCACTGCACGATTGTGAACTGTATGATTTGCACGCTTGGCAGGACTGATAACATTCCTGAAAAAGAAAAATAGCAGCTCAGTGACAGCACCCACTTTTAATGGACTGGAAGCAGAAGTACTAAGCTAAAATATTCTGTCTGGGCATTATTTTGTCACCAACACTGAGGCTAATGGAAGAAGTTAAATGTGAAAATCCTCTTTGATGTTGACCAACGGTGGTGTAATGAATAGAGAGCGTTTATGAATAATACATTTTCTTAACCCGGCGTGAAAACCAGAATCGCACAAAAACTAGGCCGTTTGAGGCCTGTTTACATGCGAACAGAGAGATATTTGGGCATGACAGATGTATCGGTGTGCTCTGAGCTCTGTAGGAGCATCATTAGCAAACTGACTGACATAACTGACAGCTGGCACTGAGAGGAAAGGGATGGAGGGTGAAATGGAGGAGGAGGAGGTGACAGAGCAGAATCTGTGCCAGCCATCACCCTCTGGCTGTTCTCCAACATTTTAATCACATCAACAGTGCTCTCGCTCGGCACCCCCTCGGAGACCCAGGTACCTTAGCCACACTTGACATTAACCACAAGGCGAATACGCCCATGTTTAATACAGACGGGGCTCTCTGCAGATCGTCCTCAGCTACTTTTAAAACCCTCACTGAGTGGATTGACAACCCAGGGACCAAAGGAAGAAAATAAATGATCTCCCCCTCAGTTGTGCTTCCTTCTGTTTTTTATTTTATTTTATTTTTTTTTTTGAGTGTTGCTGCAGTGGATCTTAGCTTGAATTTTCTGTCTCATTTCTATATTCTGAGAGCATCAAATTGTCAAGGGCAATTTCAAATAGTAATTTCCCTATTAAGACGTCCCGACTCAGATCACGGCTCCTCCAAAACAGGAGGAGTGAAGTTGGCATGAGCTGTCAGATTCTGACAGTGTGATAATCTGGAACAAACCAGGACAGATTAAGATTACGGGAGCGGACCAACCATTCAAAAACAAACTTATGCAATTAATCTGACAAAACAAAACAAAACAAAAAAAAAAAACTATTTCAATTACTGCTTGGATAAAAACTGGATATTATATTTAACATGATATGAATAATTCAAAATAAAGAGTTCCACTGTGAAAGAAAAAGAAATCCTTTCGTGTTCTTTGACAGTCAAAAACATCAGCGATGGATATAAGCCTTACTATTACCTAGTAAACTGACCTTACTGTTCCTCTGAATGACACTGGCAACAATTAGCTAGTTCTTAACTGGTATTTCACAATTATTGCCACCTTAGAAATTAGTGACATGTTGCCAAAATATGATGTCAGTTCTGCAGCAAACTCAAAAACACTAGTTTGGTGCAACTCGATCTGTACCCATAAAACTTAAATTTATGCTCTCAGATTTAACTTTTGAAAACAAAATCTCTACAGGGTCCAACCGACCAGTAACTTTTTTTTTTTTTATATGGCATCTGGCGCCCATCTTTCTAATACCTCCCTGGTCAACCACCCATATTACAATCCCATCATAGTTAATAATATTTCTTTAAAGTATTCAGTTTACAAAAGTAGAAGTTTTCACCCCTTGCACATTATTTCTTACCCAGTTTGGTGAAACCCAGCTCTTTTGATGTGCAACACACACACACACACACACACACACACACACACACACACACACACACACACACACTAGTTTTTCTTTTTGTTGTACCTGCTGCTCCCGGGTTAACTAAACAAGCTAAAACTCCTGCTAATTATCCAGCTACTATAAAATTATCAGAGTTGCTGTAAGGAGCAGAGTTTTATTTATTTTATTTTTTTTGTACAATTCATATAATCTTCTGAATTCAATATTTCATATTTTATTCTACTCTTTCACCATGACATACGTCTGCTAAAATAATCTTAATTCATCCCTTACCTTGTGCCCTAAGTGAGAATAAACTGGGTTCTCTGACTGTTCGTATACATCATTGCACCAAAAACAAAATATCTTTTATAACATAACTAAATATTAGATAAAGATTTGAACTTTTTCCATTAAGAATGTGTAAAACCAATTAGGGACATATTTAAATCACATATTTTGAGGAAATCAAGCTTTTCATAAAAAAGTAGTGAAAATAAGAAATTTTTGTGTCAAAAATAAAGTTTGGATTTATTGTCTGAAATCCAATAAATGATTCAGATACCTCAAAAGTAGACAATTGCTTTAAATATTCTTGTAGCTGCCTGAGTGAGAAAGTTTTTCCAAATCTGAAAGAGCGAAGAATGTCCAAATATCAGCTTAAATCTGATTATTTTTCTTCATTCCCTGTTTTCAGATGGTTACTGTGACACCAGGCTGTGCAGTGACTCATTTAAAATTGCTAAACTCCTTGATTCACAAGATTAAGAGCTCCAGCTGCATGCCATGTGCAGTTTGTGTTCGAATCCAAAGCTGAGCCCATCTGGGTTATCAGCAGTGAAATATGGCACAGAGACAGCAAAGAGGTCACCCCCAGGCTCCTTGGGCATCATTTGCTCAAAAATAATAAAAAAAAAACAACAAAAAACACAAAAGCCCAAATTTCTACACTAATGACAAATTAGTTTTCATGCTCCAGTTTGCTAAATTATAATTTCTTGCCAACATACTACTACTGCACAAGATTAAAGACAATACCCGCCAAGTGTGATGGTATAAAAAACACTTGGAGCAAATTCAGAATCAGCAGTTCAATGAGGAAGATTTGAATAACTAACAATCTGAAAGAAAAATCAAGCCACTTTACACTGCGCCTTTTAAAAACAGCCGCAAATAAATTACTTTTTTCATTAAAATGATTTTTTCAGTAAAATATGTAACCAAAACTGACCATCCCATCTATCCAGCAGTCCAAATAATAATTAGAAGAAATGTTCTCATCTTTTTTTTTTAAAGAAGTTCAGGCTTAGAGTCATAATGATAGAAAGAAGGGAAGGAAGGAAAATTAGCTCTAGGCTATAAATTTGATGCCAATTTGTTGCTCAGGTATGTCAGTGAAACACAGAGCCAAAGTGAAAATAATAATGGACTGATGGAGTTTCTGAAAAGCAACATAAGAGTTTGACGCGTCTCATGAAACCAAAGCAGCTGCGCAACATAAAAATAATCTTGATATAAATGAGCTCTTAAAGGAATTTGTTTTTTATATCAAATATTTCAAACTCCCAATCAGATGATGGTGGAATGATATTGCAATGTGAGACGAAGCTACATTGTAAGAGTATTCATGTTGTGATTATGACCAAGGGCAAATGGGTTTTTAAGCTCAAGGTTCATTATGAGGGGAACCCTTGTTTTTATACTTACCTTTCACAGAACTAGACCTTTTATAATCTTCAAACTTGACTGGCATGAATCCACACAAAGTACAGGTTTACAAATCTCCATTTTCTCACAAAAACCAAGTCTTTTCAGAATATGAATCCGTACCATAATACTATTAGTCATCAGTACTACATGATCTATGTTATGATTGAGTCCAACTTCACTCTTTTACTCGTAACGTCCACGATCCAGCAGTTTGCATATGGTTGACATGTCGTACCTACTGGAGTTTCTACAGGTCAGCTTCAATTTGCTGCTCAAACATTGGGCGAGTTGGTTAAGATAACCTTCCTGGTTGTCTGATAATCAGTCTTAAAGGATCCAGAACGTTTTTTTTCTTTTTTTAAACATAACACAGGAGGACTATTCCTTCACATAATTTGGGAAAGCTCATGACATCATCAACTTTTTAAGACAGCTTCAGTTTTCCTTTTCTCCATTAGTGGATCGAGCAAAAACTGTCAAATGCCTTCGCCTGCAGCAAGGATCTGCTTCTCTTAAATCCCTTCCTGAGCTCTGGAAGTTGGCCTGTGCTGAACTGAGTGGGGTCCTAATGCCAAACCAATAACCTGCGGCAGCCATTAGAGATGTTAATGTAATTTATATAGGACTAGCCACTTTATCTTAATTGAAGGAGTAGTATGTGGGGAATAGAAAGAGACGAAGGGGGTCAGGTAGCAAGAGATGAATGTTTGCAAAATGGAAAGAAAAGGCAGTGAGTGAGGGACAGAGCTAATGATTAGAGAGAATGAGGAGGTGAGCAGCTGATGAGACTGTATTTCTATTAAATTGCCTGAAAATTCTTCCATCTTCTGTTTACATCTTTGTGTATGTGTGTGTGTGGCTGTCTCTCACATATGCACCGTAATGTGGCTGACCTAAATGACTGGCATAATATTGGGAGAGCACGGGTGGGGGACCTCAGCTGAATACTGATGAAGCTCGACACAAAGCGTCTTCCTGGCCTCATTAACCTGCAGAGTGCTGCTTTTGTTTTCTCCTGCAGCCATGCAAACACCGTCTACGACCTCTCTGAAGGTTTTCACCGACGTCACAAGAAAGATGGAGAGACAGAGAACAGTCTTCCATGCCTCCACAGAGAACTGTACATACATTTCCTGGGGCATAAAAGTCATGAATTGGACACTTTTTGCAATTGTTCTTCTGCAAAAACAGGGTTTGTTTATAAAAACTCAAAAATATACACACACTTACCATCCCCATTATTAGGCACACCTATTCAACTGCTTGTTGCAGCTTCTCCATGCATTCAGGGAACCCAGGTGTGACGAAGACAACTTGATAAAGTCCAGAATGGAGAAGGAGGACAAGTCTAGTCCCTTAGAACATGTCATGGTTGTTAGTGCCAGACGAATTAGCCAGAGTATTTCAGAAACTGCTGATCTGATTACATTTTGGCACACAATCATCTTGAGTAACAGAAAATGGTTGGTCAGTCCGTCCAACCATTTTCATCCACTTGAGGCAGCAGCCTAAACAGAAAGGCCCGGACTTCTTTCTCCATGGAGTTTCTGCCATAGATAATAAGAACATACTGATAAGTCAAGAGCTTTGCTGTTCAGTTCAGCTCTCTCTTCACAACAATAGACAAGGACATTGTCTGTCCAGTGCCAACCTACCTCTCACTCCATTTTTTTTCCTTCATTCTCGAAAAATACCTAGATACTTAGCGTCCACTGTTTGGGACAGGAACTCATCCCCAACCTGGAGAAGGCATTCTACTCTTTTCTGGCTCCAGACCATGGTCTCAGACTGGATCTCCCTTCCAGTTGCAAACTGTGGCAGTGAAAGCTGAAGATCATAACTGAATGAAGCGAACAGAACCACATCATCGGCCACCAAAATAGATTCCCCCAACACCTTATGACTCAGTGACAAAGGGCAGAGTCAATTTCTCAGTGGAAACAAGACGACATCCTCCTGGTAATGCCAGTCGTACAGGGACCCAAAAGTCCCGATCAAGGAGTCAGGTACCCCATACTGCCAACGTCAAAACGTCATGGAAATTTTCACATGCTACCAGACCGCACAGGAACCCTTTGTCAACCAATTGTTTGAAGGATAGTCTGGGCACATCATTGATTGCATCATCATCCCACTCAGAATAAATTATCCAAAAACCCTTAAAGCCCCGTGAAACCATCAGGCAATTCCTGCTCCTGAAGAGTTGATGTGAACTTCTCACCAGCACTGCGAGTCATTTAACTCGCATCTTCTTCTTGCTAAATTTTGTCTCAAAGGTCTCGGCAAAGAAGTGAGAAAAATAAGTTTTTAAATGTGTTGAAAAGTGCCAGACTGAGAAAGAGGAAGAGTCAGTTCCCTTGACGAAGCAGGAAATAAATCATACCACACAAAAACAAGACAAAAGCGTCTCCTTTCGCACTTGCAACAACTACAGAACGGAGACAAGTCGGTGTTGGCGGATGAGAAGGTAAAGCAAGAAAAAGTAGGACAAGAGGTGTGTGCTCTTTCACACGCCAAAGCACAGCTCGCTTTGTGTTTCTGTTAGTCGCGGCATCTGGTGTGTGTTGGCACAGGAGATTTCAATTTCATCTTTAATGGAAACAGCAAATAGGGGAACAAATAAAATGTGAAAGAGAGGAGCAAATCCTCCCAGCAGAGGCCCAGTCAGAATGGATGATGAGGCTGACATGAAGTAAACATTCAGCTGCTCACAAAGCGAGCTGGGGCTGAGAATATGAGAGGCAGAGAGAGAGAGAGATGGAGGACACGGAGGAAAACTGAGGTGAAGAGGAATACAAAGGTGAGGGAAATGGGATGAAAATGGAGCAGATTTAAAGAAAAGACAGGAAAATGAAAGAGGGGGATGCATTTTCAACTATTTTTACTGCAGAAATCAGCAGCCATGATGTCAGAACTCATCAGGAGAGGAAATAGATTAGATACGGGCTATTTGTTCTCATGAGGCCTCCTATAGATCTCTGATGGCTCAGTACCAAGTCCAAGAGTGGGAGCAGAAGTGAGACGCTGCACGTGATGAAAGCGTTTTTATGTACTCAACTGTATTCTGTTTCCAGAAGAGAAAGGCAGCAGCAAAGCGGATTTTTGAATTTAAAATGCCGCTTATTTTGTCAAGATATGGTTTGGTTTAAATGCAATTAATTACAGACCCTCCAATTAAATCCTTGAAAACTTTCAATCAAGTCAGACCTCTTGCTTAGTTTGCTCTAAAGTGATAATTTCAATTTGACAAATTTTTAACCTGTGCACTGGTGAAGGATAGCGTGATAGGATTGATGTTTGTGTGAATAGAAAATTTAAACAGGTCAAAAAAGGAATATTCCTTCCTTTTCCTCCATTGTTACTTGTCAATTTTCCCTTTTTTAAAACGCTAAAAACTGAGGAGCGGCGATAGAAGATGAGGGAAATCAGGAGCGGTGGCCTGGAGGTGGAAAGCGATGCCACAACCTGCTGTTCAGCCGTGCTGGGCTGGGACCTCCCACCAGGCCAGTTGAGGCCGAAGTCCTGCATCATGTCAGACATGCAGACAGAAATCCAGCTGAGTCATCTGGTCGCATGGGGAGGGGGTGACGGCACAGATGGACCGGCACCGAGCATGCAAATGCGCACAAACACATCGGCGACAAACTCACACTAAATCTGGTATTCAGAGAAGATTTATGCATTTCTGTGACACACACCTTTACCTAACTGGCTTAATGGCTACATGCGCTGCTTAAACAACACAAAGCATTTGAAAAAAACCACAGCTTGCAGCGAAAAATCCAAGATGCATAAGATCTGGAAGTGAAAATTTATGTTTTTCCACCAAATCATGAAGTTTGAGCTCTTCATTAAAGTTGTGTTATTGTGTTGGAGACAGAACATGTTACTTTTCTTAAACAAGCATATTTGCACTGCCTCAAAATTACATGCATACATACATCTGCATTCTTTCATACCTGCTCAAATGCATGTGAATCGAAAGGCTGGACTGCACCTGGAGAACTGGACTGCACCTGTATGCAGTCCAGTTCTCGTCCAGTTCTCGTCTCCAGAGTCCTTCAAATAAGTTGACTATGTGACTCAAAGGTGTTGAAGCAGATACATGTAAAAGTTGTCAGATACCAGCCTTTAAAGGTGACACACACGCTCTAAAATTATAGTGTATTTTGTGACTTGAGCTCGCTAACCATTCATTTGTAAATGCTACACATAAATGCTTGGGATAATTTCCCTCTTTAAATTTGAGAGAAAAATCTGTATGAAAACAAAAAGCTGATCCAATTTGCACTAACCTTATTTTGAATCATATTTGAACGTTTGTTAACTGCATAATTTTCAGTTAACAGTAATTATTGTAACTGAAATATAAAACATGACTCACAGTATTGACGAGTGAAAAGCCAAGCTGCAGCCACTTGTTGGCCTGCAACTCCCCACATAAATCTACTAAAGCTACAATAGTAAACCACCGTAGTCGAAGTTTTGTGCATGCAACAAAATGACAGTCAATGTAATCTGCACAGGCCACAGCTTCCTTAAGGAGATCCTGAAGAGCCCAACATCAACATCCTGATCCGTTATCTTCAGATCATCCAGTGAGCAAGTTTAAAATTAATCGCAGGTGTTCACAGATGTGTGATAGTAAATATTACTGTGCTTCATCAAGATAAATAATATCTGAATGTAGAAAACATTTAAAGAAATAGAATCCCAGTCGATGCCAACATACCTTTAAAAGTCCTGATTCTGGTTCTTCCTCTCTCCAGCTGTAGCAGTTTACTTTGTCCTGCCCCACAAGTTTGTTAATGCAGCTGCTTCACAGCATGTTTTCTATCAGTTACACTTCGTCTGTAAGTTTTTGGGTCCATTTCAGTGTGACTCAGTCCAGGACTTGATTCTCGCAGATGATGAGAATGTGAGGCTCATTCTTGGCCAGAATTCCCTGAAAAGCCTCCAAAAGCTTCAGGCCTTCACCACGCTCTGCCAGGGTCTGGAGAGGAGCTCATGTCCCGTTTTTCTGTCTGAACCAGACAGTTGAGCTCGCCGAGATGCGGCACAGCTTGGAGACGATCATATCACCCATTCTGGTGCCATTTGATCCCGATAATGCAAGAGACTCAGCTCGGTTCATGCTGGAAGTAAACTGCATTCATGTTTTAATGTGATTTTTTATTTTTTTTTGTCCTATAGCATGCCATTTCCAAAGCTACAGTCAAAAATTAACAGCAATAATTTGGTTGGTAGCCTTCTCATAAGAGCAAGGGTTCATTTTTTAGTTATATTGTCATTCATTCATAAATGTCACAATTTAAACTGAATGTTTAATTAGCAAGCTAAATATTTAGTAAACAATTACATTTTTAGCTCTAAACTAAATACTTAGCTAGCAAGCTAAACATGTAGTTTGAAGCTAAATATTCAAGCAAAGGATGAAAAGAAACTTCTTAACTACATAATATAGCTATTAAATACATAATAAGCAAGCTACAGATTTAGCTTGAAGCAAACTGTTTAGTTTCAAGCCAAATATTTAGCTAGGAAGCTAAGTAGCTGCTATGCTGACTAAATATTTAGCCTCCAGCTAAATATTTAATTTTGCTTGCTATTTAAATAGTTTGAAACAGAGTTCATAAATGAATAATGGTGAAAATATGACTGAAAAATTAGTTCTGACAGGCTAACTAAACCGGAATTAAATTAGAGCTAAGTTTTGACAGTAACTTCACAAAGCGCACCACACAATTTCCAATTAATAATAAGGCAAAATTATATTAAAGTCGTCATTTTTCACTCCAGCTGTTATGCTATTGGTAACAGAGGGACTGAAAGCTAGATTTTTTTTTTTTTTCTGTCAACAGCTTCAGAAACTAATATATTAAGTAACATTAGAGATTCAGATTTATGAAAGGATTTGGGAGGTTTGTTTGCAGTTGGATCAATGGATCTGGGTGACCTTTATGTGTAAAGCTAATAGAAACATCAAAGTGGGCACAAACATCTAACAGTTAAATACCTGCATTGCACAGATGCTTCTCTTCCCCCCATTGTCAGTGGTAAACAGCATGAAGAAAATGAAACTCAATAAACAGAGCCAGAGGAACATTCACTCTACAAAGTCCAACTATAGAGAAACCTATGATTAAGGCACAACAGGTGGGGTGATTGGCAAACACCTGGTGTGATAAAAAGGAAGCCAACCTCACTGAAGGCAGAAGAGGAAATTCTTCAAAATAAAGCACACAGGAGGATTTTCAAAGCTAAAGCGTTTGCAAATTTTTACAGGAGATTTATTTTAGAGGCAGGAACAGCTGTTGGTCATGCAAACCATTATAAAGTGAGACAGAAATACTAAATGTGGTACAAATGAGCATAAATGATGCTTGAACTAATATGAAAACGGCGCATCTTGAAACTCAAATGTTGATCTAACTGCTTCTAAATCAAGGCAGAAAAAACAACCACATTATTCCTAATGTTGCAAAAATTATACAAGGTATTCATTACTACATTCTGTTGTAATCAGGAGTAACAAGTTATTTAGTCAGGCTATCTGCAGTCTGTTACTTAACGTGCATGCTGTAATTGTTTACCAAATGTACTTTTAAAATACTGCTACCTTCTTAAGAGCAATACGGGGTAATGTGTTATAGTCATTTGATATTTCCACTCAAATTTCTCACTGTCTTAAGAGGAAGCTAAACATGTAGAAACCTTTTCAGCCACCTCCTGGCCGTCTGAAGCAAAACCCACCTGGCATCTCACTAAAGGAACTTCAGCTGCTGCGTCAGAAGCCTTGATATCAATAACTAGCACCACACCTTGTTGTAAGTGAGCCAGCAAAGGGATTTCCAGAAACGTCCCATGTGAAGTTAAGCTGGGAATTGCATAAATATTCCCAGCTGGACACGTAGAATAAACTAAACAAAGTATCATGTCAAAAAATAAGCATTAGTATCAAAGATGAGATTCATTTACAAAATGTCAAGCCCTACATTTCTCAGTCCAATGGATTGGAAAGGCGCAGTTCCATAAATGTGCTGCACTGAAAAGAAAACTGTGGCCCCAGCAGTCCAGAAAAAACACATTCAAGTGTTCTTGCATGTTGCTAATATTAGGTTAAAGCACAGACAAATTGTTAAGGGTTTATTCTTTATAAGTTCTTGTCTTCTTTAGCTCCAAGTGCAAAGAGCATCTACATGCTTGTCCTTGCATGACCAAACATTTCTCACAAAATCAATGTGGTCAATGCTATGTTTTCCATTTTTAATTAAAATGATCCAAATCTGCTTTGAAATGTAAAATTTTTCCCTTTCTTCCATCTCTGTCTCTGGGAACCAAACTAATGAAGATGTAGCAGAAGCAAGGCACCGTCTCTCTGCTGCTGCAGCCCTAAAGGCTTTAAGGTCACAGTGACATTAATTTATAACTGGACCTTCCCCCTCTCCGGCCTGTAATCAGAGATCGACCATGAATGCAAACATCTCTAATTTATGTTCATAAATATTTAAAAACAGCTGCAGGTTCTTACATGTTTCAGTTATTAATCACTTTATTTCCAAGAGGTTTTGATGGAAAGTGAACACCAAAGCATTAGCTGCCTATTTTTAGTTCTGACATGCAGCCTGAGAGGGCTTAAATCTATTAGGTATGCAAATATGAGTATAAAATATGCTGTATTTATTACAGGGTTTTTAGTTTTAAGCAAACAAGAATATTTTTCTCTTGACAGAAAACAATACAACCTTTTCTGCATCATCAGTGATCTTGCTTCAGATCTCAGGAAAACAAACAAGCTCACATTCTGCGACGAAGCAGAGAGTGATGGGAATTTCTGAAACTATAATTAAAAGATGAACCAGGAATTAAATTAAAACAACTGTTCTGTCCCGCAGAAGCATCGATAGAACAAGGAGTGATGCAGAGCAAACTTCATTTATGCAACAAAACAGAAAGAAATCAGATTAGTTTCACTGATGGAAAACTTATCGACTTGAATGTGAAACCCAAAGTGCTGAGCCAGGATGCTGTGTTTGCTCCCTGACTCTGCAGTTATTTACATACAGATCTATGTGGCAATGAGGCACAGAATATGAAGGTGCGTGTTGGTTCTGAGCCCCAGTGTTTGCCTAAGTTGCGTGGCAGGACTTCAGGGTATAGATTTCACTGAGGTCATAAGGACAATGCTCTTTGCTTTGGCCCATTTGACCTGTTAAACATTTCGTCCTTACTTTCCTGAATCAGTGGCACTGCTGGATGCTGCTGTGAGAACTGTTCAAATCAAAACGTTGTGTGGAGTTTGAGTGCAAACTTAGAAAAATGTCAGGATGAAACTTTATCCTGTGAGCAAACTTAAAATTTATCTTGCAAGTTCTGTACTTAGGTGGTACTGTCTCATGTAAAAAAAATAAACATATTACACAGATTAGAAATTATATCTCCATGTAAACACTGAGGAAGTTCTTTCTGCACTTTTTGAAGTTTTTGAAAAAAACAAATGGAGAATTTTGGACAAAAATCCTGAAACATTGTTTTTAGCTAGAAGAGGGTCAAATTTTAAGATTTTATCAAACCAAGTTTTTTCATGTTTTAGGTCACAAAGGATCACGTAAATAATTTCCATTTCCTAAATGAAAAGATGATGAGAAGAATTTTGAAACTTTTTTAATTCAGCAGTTCACTTGTTTTTCTTATATGGTTCCATTTTCTTGTAAAACTTTTGACTTGGGTCAAATCCTTGTGCTTTTGTACACCAGCTTCATGGATGAACCTAAAACATTGAATTTGACATCACTAAAAAACTTTAACTAATGTGCAGGCTAACTATAAGAAGCACAAGAGCCTTTATGCTGGCCTCAACATACAAATGCAGCATTATATTTTCTGTTAACAGTACAAGTAGGAGCTTTTACAAACTCTATTTTCAGGGAATAATTTGGCAAATTCTGCAAACAGGTAAGGTTAGTTTATTTGGCCTTAAAGGATTTCCTAAAAAAACAACTAAAACACAAAAAAGACAAATGTTGAAGTTGCATTAGTATAAATTATTAGCACATCTCTTTACTTTTTTACTCCAGTTTGACAGTTTTGAGATGAGAAGAATGTAATAGCAGGAAATTACAGCACTCTAAGAGCAGAAAATTACTAAGCCATTTAGTAAACTGTATATTGCAGCTATTTTTTAAACCCAAAAACTCCAACATAATTTTTTTGTTGCTTTAAGACAAAAACAACAGTTACATTAAAATGAATGCTCACAACTAGACCTTGACTAGCTTCACTCTTGCAGAATGGGATATTTTCTCTAACAATGCTTTGTGTAAACAGACAGGATGTCCAAACAGATGCCCGTTCAATAATACTGGAGCATAATACATCAAAAAAATATATTGAAAAACAGATTGCAATGCTTGTTGAGCTCCTAAAAACAGTTTTAATGGAAAGATTAAAAAAGCTATTCGTATTTGTTATGCCTTGTAAGGATAATCAACACTGACAGAACAGGTTGTGCCCTGGGATCCATCAACACAGACATTACGCTGGTTTGTGTGGTTGTGAAAAGATTTTCAGCAATAAACTCGATTCACCTGGGAGTGTATTTGCCAACATGGGGACCTAATTATGTCATAAAACCGCGCGCCAACTGAGCCTCCTTTTCCCACCTCCCGCTGTCCAGCCCTTTCCTCCCAAAAATCCCACGTGATTACAGAAATAAAACTATATCTATTTGACATTTATAGCGTACAGGCGAGATCTTGTATAAGAGCACCTCTAATCTAACCTCTACCGAACCGACTGCGGTTTTAAATCCTATTGCAGTTCTTGTATGCTCGACAGCACCGGAGCATATTGGAGTAAGACACTGACTGCTAATGCAGCAGTTTTACTGCATGTAAAAAAGCAGGAATACACAGTGGAGTCGCTGCTGCAGGTCTGAGAGGAATTCAATGACTTATGCTGGGGATATGAACTCAGGCTGCATGATATTAGAAAAACTTTGCAACAGCAATAATACAGGTGAACATTGTGATGATGATGCCGGGTCCAATGCATGCCTGGTTCTCATCTGGGCTTCCATCACACTGTGACCTTTAGCGTTTTGGGCAGTTGTTATCGTCCAGTGTTAGCATCTGCTGGTGTGAGACTCTTAGCTGGATAAATATTACATTAGCATGAAAAATGCAAGTTAATAACTAAGAATATATTAACCAATGTGTAGGTGCAATTGAAGTTTTTTTTTGGTAGCTTAGCCACTCCAGACGGGGCTCACTACCATTTCTGTACCATCTCTCTGTACCGGAGTCTGAACACCTTATGATCTTGTGTCCATTTGCAGAATGACAAATGTCAATGATTTTGTTTCTCATCTTCTCTTACAATCAATCACATTGGTGCATGAACTCACACTGAGCCAGATCATGGACCATGTAAAGTACGCTGCTCTTTTGATATCCTTCAGCCCACTTCCTGCTGTCAGACAGGCTCTATTTACATAATCTCTTCACTCTACAGGTTTGGCAGTAATTTGAAGTATTTGAGGCGAGTAAAGTTTAACATTATGTGTATAAATTTGCATGTAACTGATAGAGCATGATACAGTTCCAACTTTTAATGTTTTTATTTGTAGAATATTGAACAAATTCTGCACTGTTTTGACTTTACCTGTTACATATATTCTCTTTAAAATATATTTAAGGTGTAGATTACGATAACATAAATGTGAAGAATTAGGTTAAGTGGTGCAATTTCTAAGTTACAACAGGAAAACTAGATGTTTCTCCAGAGTTGCTGGAGTTTACTGCATTATGTTTGCTGCACTGTCTGCCCAAATAAAAGAACATCACCACCTGGATCTAACTATAAATACATCTGAGCCTCCTAAGTATAATTACACACACATAGATGAGCCACCACATGCATGAGGGTGGCACACATCCTTCCAGGTCAGACTCTCACATTTAGTGCTTGGTGAAAAATTTGAGCAACGATGGATGGAAATAAATTATATTACATTGCAGAAGCTTTATAAAACAATTTGTGTTAAAATCAAAGGGAAAGGAGGTCCGGTACAAAATTGTGTGACCTTTTCTGTGACCTGGCGGAGTTTGTATTGTAAACATTGCTAAGAAAACTGCACACATGCAGGGGGATGGAGCTTCCTGCTCCATCCCCCTGCAGCTAACAGCGATCCAGCTACTAAAAGCTTCGATTTGCACGCCCTTACTCAGTCGTGAAAAATGTAAATCCCCCGAGGAGAGGCTCTTGAATAAAATCCTAAAAATATGTTTTTAGTGCTGATGTGCTGAAAGGGTCACGGCGGAGTGTGAGATGGTGTTAAAGCACTAAACCAGTTTCTGAGGTGTCGGGAGGAGCCAAACCTGTCGACACAGAGAGCCAGACACAATAATACTGTTACTGAGGCCATATTAAAACCTTCAACGGAAAGACTGAAGACGGCCTCTTCCTCCTCGCTTCAGGAAAAACAAAAGCTCAAGTCAGAGCTTTGGTTCCTGAACCTCGTCAGGTTTTGTGCCTCCGAGATTTATTCTGACGTTGCGCCGTGGAGGCCGGCCCGTCCACTTCGCTGCACGCCGAGCTCAGGTAATATGCTGTGATCTGCGCTGGCTTGTCTCTTTAATGCAGGTTAAAGTGAAATAACATGCAAAAGGCATGACTCACAAGTCAGCAGTGATTTATTTCCCAGCAGAGACTCGGACGGAGACGCACTCCATCAAGTCTAAATGCGTGGAGGTTTGTTTGGGCCTTCTTGGCAGAATGTTTCCATCAGAATCCAAGCTCAGTGTTCACATTATTGTCTGAACTGTCTGACAAATAGCTGCGAACAGGGCGTCGCCCTCCCTGCACGGGGATGCTCAAAGTGACTCAGACCCTGGATTCACACGGAGAAGACAGACGACTTTAGTCAGCCCTAAATGATGAAATCCATCCCCTTATACATATATACATCTGAAAGTCGAGACTTAAATGACTCCGTTTGAAGTAAATGTCGGCGTCAGATAAACAAACATCTCCCCATGAGCCTTTATTGCCTATTGTTGCTTTGCTTTCCTTAAGCAACACATCCTGATAATGGGTCAGCGTGTTTTGCTTTATATCTGCATTTTAAAATGCATCACTGGGTTTGTTTATGAAGTTATCTTACAAAGTAGGAAAAAAAAATGACCTCTCATTTTCCTGGATTTAGATTTTTCTTTCCTAGAAAGCCTGCTGTTGCATCTCACTACTTATGAAACTGTCCAGATTGTTAACTGAGACGCGTTCAACATCTGTTTGGGTTTACTACAGATGTAAATAATTTGCAGTCTTACTAATGATGCTAAACAGAGGTGATTTTTGGAAACTGAGTCCCATACTTTTGGCATTTTTCTGCAGAATTCAGTTATTACTTGCAAAAGTACCCATATCCCATCTTTCAAACCACAACCTTTAATTCAAGTGATTTTTTTCGCCCCACTTTCCATACGTTGAATTGACTGATATATACTTTATAAAACCTCAGGTAAAAAAACACTTTGGAGTATTTAAAAGAAGAGGCTGGAACACTTTCAAATCACATCAGAAGACTAGCGTGTGTAAAATATTCTGCATGTTTATAACAACCACCTTCTTCTGCACAGAAAGGAAAGGAAGACAACTAAGAAGAACATCATCTCTTTGTGCATCGGCTTACCAGACTCAAAGAGCTGCACTCTTGATTCTGAAGGCTTTTCCCATCTGACGATGGTGTACATTCTGATTTCAACTAAATATCTGAGGTGTAAACCTAGCAAACCTTCCTCAAAATGCATATTAGCAATGTTCTAAAAACGTGTATCTGACACACCTGTACAATGTGGCGGTGTCCAAATGTAAAAACAATAAAAACTGATTTTTTTTCCACAAGTTCAGGTCTTCATCACTTTCTATTATTTTCCTGGAAACACTAATCCATCTTTCTTTTTCTTATGGGGAAAAAAATATTACAGTCAAGCAGTATTTAATAGCTTATAGCTGTTTGAAAAATTAGTTTTGCATGTTTAAGATGACGTGCAATTAAAAATGATTATATCAATCACTTAGAAACTTGAGATTAAAATCAAGACAAAATCCATTTTGAACATCTCTGAAATGTACAACAAAACCTTGAGACCATTTATAAATCTGCAGCCAGAGGGTCTGCGAAAATGAAATCTCCATATTTCTTCATGTTTTGATTTTAGAGTCAGATTTGTTGCAGTCTGTTAAAGTTCTCTTCACAAGTTCTCTATAATTTCTGAGGGTCTTTCACAGTTTTTTTTTTTTTGCCTCACTTTCAATCATTGAGCAAAAGACGCTTCTAGGGCCAAGAGATGAAGAGGTGTTGTTTGTGTAAGTAGTAGGAAACCTGGCAACAAACCAATTTTAAATTGGATTTTAGCCACTTTGCTTCCATCAGCTTGTCACAAGGACGCAGCTTGTTTCCATACTTTTCACTGTGTCTATAAAAAATACCAAAGATAACACTATTTATCTGAAAGAAAAAGTTCTCGAGCACAAATAAGGCGATTCCCTTTGAGCCGTTAGCTGAAAATGTGGTGCAAAGCAGCTGATCAGTTATACAAAACCACATCTCACAGGTCTTGTGTCAGACTTTACTGGATTTTTATTTCCCCTATGTTTCACATTTTACAAGAGAGACTTTTTCCCCCTTTAATTTCCTTGTTTTTCCAGCACTGGACATAAACTGAGTGGAAACCCTCATCCAAGAAAGACTCCACAAAGTCTGAAGACAAAGAACTAATCAAGAACATTTTAGAATATTACAGAAACATTTGCTTGGGAGAACAGAAAGTGAACAATGGGTGGTAAAACGTTTGCACACAAGCAACCACAAATTGGTGACTGCTCTTAGAGGAGGAAATGGTTCTTCTCAGAGAAACTAAAAGATTGAAGGCTGAAACTAGCTTTAATTTGTGATTTTTTTTTTGTGCAACATGACTTCACATTTGCAGACTTACATATTATGAAATGCAGCTTGGGAAATACATGGGCCTGTTGGTGGGCATGCATCCATTAACGGAGCATATTTTTTGTTTAAACCTTTATTGCACTTAATTTTTCCACATAAATTCTCAAGTGCTAATTTACTTGGTTGTAGTAAACTTTCAGCGGAGTGATACTGTTAAATATGTTTTGAAATAGTTAGCTTTTTATATTTATGCTCTTATTTTGAAGTCAGTGAAGGCCGGTTAAGCAGGTCTTCCGTTTCCTCTTGCTCTCTCTCCAAATACAAGAATAAAACAATAAACTGACAGTAAAGGACAAGATAAACATAAATATCATATTAAAGGACATTATAGAACATGTACATTTTAATGTCAAAATTATATTAGTGATCTTGGGCTGTAGTCCCTGAAGGGCAGATATTTGAAGTTAGCTCTTTTGCATTAGCAGCACTAAAATCTATGATTAGTGCATTGAAGTTAGTACCACTAACTTTTTAGTAGCGGTGATCACCACTGCTTTGGCACAATGCTGCTTCATACACTTCTAAGTGGTGTTGGCAAAGCAGTCAATTATATCCCTAGGTAATAACTCTATTTGTTGTACCCCTGTAGCCTGACATTGTGCCCTGATAAACACAAATTTAATCAAATTCTCCATGTTTTCTATAGCTTGATCCATTGCACATTCTTCCTGTGTTTACATTTGGTTCCCTCACCTCGGACACGTTTCACCAATAAACACTGAACCTTCATACATAATGTCTAGTTATATGTTTTGGCTTGCTTGCAGCTTTCTATGCAGGAAAAATGGCTATGTGTTAACTCCCTAGGAGTGTGCATAACATGGGGATAAATCAAACACAGCAAAGAACCCTCTTGATTATAGGCGATAAACCTGAAATTCATACCTTATATCACTCCTTTCTTGCATCTTTTAGAAGTTCAGAAGATCAGAAGGAGTTCATTACATCGGGATCCTTCAACAGGACTGCCTCGATAATATCCTGCCTCTGTCTTTCTCTGCGGTTTGAATTAATGCAGACAGTCCTTATCCAGAGAGCATTAACAATTTCCTTTTTTTAAAACACCATAATCCCAGCCAGATTTCCTCCCAACTCCATCTCCTAAATATCTGCCTTCTTCACAGTGTCGATCAAACTGTTTTCCTTCCTCTCTTATACACTGCTGGACCAAATGCCTCCCTCAGAATACCAGATCCATGTGCCAATCTGCAGATTTTATGGCTTTCGCAGGGATAAGGCACAGTGTGCAGTCTAAGCCCCTGAAAGAAATTTTCCTAGTCAGTAGTTTAGATCAGTTTTGCAGATTCCCCTAGTCTCCCTCTCTCTCTCTTATGCTTTCTGTTTGTGTGTTTATGAGCACATAAAGATACAGAGCCAGGCTTTAGACTTTGGGCTCCTTAGATCTCGACATTGGCTTGATGTCGGCCAGATTTCTAAATCCTGGGAGAGAAGCACGGTGTCAATCCCTGCCAACGAGTATTAAGTTTTCATTAGGCGTGCTGAACCTGCTGCAGCACCAACTGCCCCCTGGCAACTCATCCAAAAGCTTTTATAATTGTGTTTGAACTCCATGCCAACCTAAACCTCTGTAAGGAAGCGCTATGATGTCTATGTGCATATAGTGTTTTAGTGTTCAATATCAGGAGTTATCTCCCATCGCTCCCCAATGAACTCTGGGACAAAAAGACGAGCACATCGCCCAAGTGAGTTCTGGGCTAAAACAGCCGCACTGCATCTATCTTTCACTTTCATGACCTTTCTGAGAGGCCTGGCCCCAGAAACACCACAAACAGCCAATGCATCTCATCCTGGATTGCAGCCAAATGGCCTCCACTGCTGCTCTTCTGTCCAGTATGGGGCCAAAAGAAATGCAGATGATGACATAATGACAGCCGCAGAAGAAAACAGGAGGGTGTCGGTGAGGTACAGAGTGAAGGAAACCATTAGAAGAGAAGATATGGAGGGGAAAAAAGGCGGTATGAATGAAAATACAGATGAGGAAGATATGGAAATATTATGTGAAACAAAATAATGAAGGGAAAGGTAAATGGAGAGTGAACCATTTACGGTTTGTCCTCCCGGTGTTGCTGTTGTACATTTATCCCCAGCTGAGCTCTGAAGCAGCTTGGAGTCCATAATCTACATCAGTTCTGCAGCCTTCTGGGATCAGATCGGTTCAGTTGCATAGACTCATTAGTATTTCCTCCAAAGTTGCTTACATTCTTTTTTACAGTTTCCAAGTGAACTGTCAATTCTTTTAGAAGCGAGTTAAAGTCAGGTCTGAAATCTTTCGTGACCTCAACATTCATTTCAGTCTTATTCCGCGTGTTAATGTATCACTAATATGGACCTCTCAGCATTTAGCCAAAGGGTATTTCTTATCTTGATTGTTAAAGACAACAACAGATGCAATACAACGGATTCAACCCAGTGAATTCGACAGATTCACTGGGCGAGAGGGAGGATCCACCCTGGGGAGGCCAACAGTCCATCACAGGACAACACAGAGACAGGACAGGAAACCATCCACACACTCATCCCTAAGGACAATTCAGTTGATGGCCCCCATGAAACAAATCTTTGATTTGTTGGGTAAGGTAGTTAAAAAATAGCTCCAGTCTTACATTTTCAATGAAACAAGTGTAACATCTACATTACAGGTGAAAATCCATCCATCCATAATAAAGACACACACCTTTATCCCCTTGAATGGTGCTAAAGCAGAAAGATAATAAGTAACCAATGGCTGATTTAAAACAGTGAAGCAGCAAACCAAAGTCCCAAAGCGTATCACTCGGGTATAACATTAGTAGTGTTTGTGCAGCCACTTAACCTCAGCCTGTCATTTGTTCTGCTGCTTTAAACATTAGTAGCATGCATGGCTAGCTAGATCTATACTGACTGCCGTGCGCCCAGGCTCTCATATGCCGACATGCCCTTTTACTCCAGACACTGAACTTCAACGCTCTGATGAGTGTGTGTGAAGATTAGAGTGGTCTACTACAGAATGAGCTCTTAGATGTCACTTACCCTGCAGATCCAATACTATTATCTTTGTGAGATCAGCCTGCTGTGTGGGTGAAGTTGTATTTTATGTGCCTCGTTGTTGATTGAGACTGCAATTCCAATTTCCTTGCTCTGTTAAAAAAAGGGGATTTCAACAGGGATGATTGGTGTTCATTATCATGCATCCAATTGGACTGAGATTTATAACCTTTATGATCCACAAAGCTAATCTTGCCCTCTGTCTTACCAATTAAAATGTGCCTAAAGTCACAAATGTCTTCAAGTTTCATTAAGGTAAGATAACATGAGTCATAAAACTAATGTCAAGCTGTTGCAAGAAGTTGTGCACATTTTATCTTAAAACCAGAAAGGCCAATTTCATAAAAAACTACATTTTTCTAAGCAAAGTTGGGTGAAAAAAAGCTCTTCATGAGGATGTCTGCAACTCAAAATGGATATTTCAGAAATGCAAAAATGTTTATGCTTTATTTTTTTCAAAAGATTTTACCGTCTATCTGGTGTAAAAGGTTTAAAGCCCACCTAGCAGTGGGCAACACTTTACTGAGTACATATCAGTAGTGCTGTTGTCTTGTTCTGTGTGAAAGGGCCATGACATTTCCCATCATGTTGCATTTTATGAGAGTGTTATTTACCGTTGCTAGGAGTGTGTGTTGTAGCAATTAAAGCCTTTTCAGTGCAGGACTCCAACGGCGTGGAACATCCGATGTTTGTGGCTGTGTGTGTTTTCTACAATAAGCTTCCTGGGTCTGAGTAGGTTAAAGAGTAGAGGTTCACTTAGAACAACAAACAGTTCTGTTTCATTGACTTTTCATTTGCTATTTTGGTTTTATTGTTTTCTATTGCATTAAAGTAAAACAAGTGGACGCAACAGATTTAATGAAAACCAGGTGCTTGGGAACAAGAAGTGCTTCACCTTTATTAAGCTAGCAAAGTTCTTTTGTTTGAAGGAAAAAGTAAAGCTTTGATTGGACCGGACCTGTAGCCAAGTGACTTTCTCCAACTGGACTGTTGATTATTTATTCTTTAGTTAAGTTCAGTTCAGTTCAGTCTTTGATAAATAGAGGATCACACATTTGCCCAAATTAACGCGGCTCAGATAAAACACTCCAGAATATGAATGATTACCTGTAAACAAATGTACTGAAGCATCAGAGGTCTGAATTAGTGAAAGGTTATTGATGGATGGATGGATGGATGGATGGATGGATGGATGGATGGATGGATGGATGGATGGATGGATGGATGGATGGATGGATGGATGGATGGATGGATGGATGGATGGATGGATGGATGGATGGATGGATGGATCAATTGAAGAGAAGACTGACAGATGAACAGGTGGATGAGCAATGACTGATATATAGATGGATGGATAAATGGATGGATAAAAGTAGAGGAAAGGATGGACAAATCAACTGAGTAGAGGACTGATGAATTGACAGTTGAATGGATTGTGTGATGGACGAGTGGTTCCATCCACCAAAGTGAAAAACCTGTTTTTTTTTTTTTTGGTTCCTGACTGTGGAAAAGTCTTCTTGCATTAAATCTAAAGATGGCGTCATGCTGGTACAGTACTGTAGCCAGAAGCACAGTATGACAGAAGCAGCAGGAAAAACACTGACAGACGCCGTTAGTCTGATGAGAATCAAAGTGAGAAAAAGGTTTAATACATTCAGAGTTTGTTGTTTTCGTGCAGAAAACCAAGAGAAATTTAAAGAGACAAACAAAAATAAGAAACATACTAAGACAAATGAGTGGTGGCAACAAATGGATGTTTTTAGAGTGGCATATCTTTCAGACTTCAAAAAGCCCATGTTGAAGAAGCTGTTTGTTTCTGCTTCACCTTTCAAGTAGCTATTTATAAACCAACTGTCCCAGATCTCTTACTCTGGATGTTTAGATAATTTTGAACTCAATGTTTACTGTACGTACTTTGCTTCCTTCACAATTATCATCTAATTTAGTGCTAAAAACAGAGCTACACAGAAAAAAACATACAGAAGTCATGACAGTGTGCTGCAAAAGCATTCATATCTACTGTATATTTTATAGGGCTTTCACACAGATCCCCTCTCCTTTGGTGCTCTGACGATTTAGACATATTGTCCTGCTGGGAGATGAACCTCCACCCAGGCAAAAGCCCTCCAACATATTTTATTCCAGGATTGTGCATTTAATTAACACCATTCATCCTCTCATCAACTCGACTCTTTGTTTGTATGGTTTGTGTGACCTCAAAGAGTCCTTTTAGGACTTTGTTTTGACTTTGGCTTTCTTATTCTTATATGGTCTCAAATAAAGACCATATTTGTTGGGTGCACCATTAATGTCATTAGGTGGCATTAATTAAACTTCTCTACAACTTTCTCTCTGATCAGTTGACTGTTTTCCTTAGCGTTGATTTTGTTTCATTTAAGGTTATCGGAGGAAATGGGGCTGAATATCAACGCACACCTTACGTGTTAAGGATTTAAATGTAAATAAAAACAAAACAATTGCAATATTTCCTTCCCCTTCACAGTTATGGACAACTCTGGCTTGGTTTCTGTAAGACTAACATGGTTTTTTGTTTGAATTGGACACAAGCATGTATTCAGAAAGACTTTTATGCTTCAATAAAACACAAAAAAGAGAGTAAGAGCTAAAATTATGAAATGCATTAAAACTCTCCTTGTTTTTTATGCTTTGCAACCGGAAGAAGTTCATACAATTTTAACCAGATTATGAATGAACACCATGTGCTGTTTTTTATCTGCATGGGTGCAACCAGGAACAAAGTAACAACATCTGGGTTTAATAAATAGTCGTGGATCGTTTGGACGCTGCGAAGCTCAAGCGTTGTGGCTTCAGCAGCATCTTTTATGATTTTTGGTGAGCCGTGATACCAGACAGACGGAGTGAAGTAAATCTCCAAGTAGAAGGGTCTAAACCATTTGGTTCCCAAACTTTCCAGCTTCTCACCCACTAAATAAAAATGTAAGTGACTCATCCAAGTCATTTAAAAAGTGGTACAATGAAAACACAATCAACATTAATAGCCGGCATATTGGCCAAAATGTTGCCTTTAATTGTTTTCAAGTCCTATTTTTGTCTTTTACAACATTTCTAAAATGCAAATGGTTTCTCTCTGCCATTTTTTGGTATTTTGGTTTATTCCTGAAAAGAACCTCAAGAGCCCAGAGTTACACATCCCAGCTTTGAGAACTACTGGTCTACACCACAGTGAAGTAAAGAAATAAATTGAAGAAAGTCCTTGTCCAACCGAACCCCGAAGTCCTGAATAAATTGGCAACAGGGAGAAGTTGTTTTGTGATCTCCTCTCACAGTAAACTCACTGTGCCGGAGGATTTGTACCATCACTGAGGTTTTGGGAGAGGGGGGGGGTCTCACAAAATCATTGAAAGTGCTGCAAATGGTCTGAGAGCTGCAGTTTGGTCAGCCATGATCTGCAGAAAGTTTCTCCACAGGAGGGATTAATTTAGAACAAGTAATTAATCCAACATCAGAATGGTTTAATTCCAGTCAGATAAAATCACATTGAGACATTCTCATATCATTACTTCTGTAACCTGTTTCCAAAAAAGATGCTTCTCAACCTTTCTAACATCTCACCTTTTCAATGCATCAGGCAAAAAAAAAATATATTTTTGGGGTCAAAGTTATAAAAAGCGTGAGTTAACAGCAAGTCAGGTGGAGCAAAGAGAGAGTAAGGATCGAGTATTTGGGATAAAAACAGAGTGAAAGACTACAGAAAAAAAGAAAAGCGTCTCCTCTGGAGAGCAGTGCTTATATCTATGGGTGAATACATAAAATTGGTTGAGCGTGAGAAAGACTCGAAGTCAAAGCATCACACACTGGGAAGCAGAGACAGACCTCGGGGCTCCCAGAAAGCTCAGAAATCAACGAAGGGTGGATAATCTATACAGCAAAAGTATTGTGGGAAAAGTGCCGCTGCTCTCAGTGTATTAAAGTGGAGGAATGAGTACTTCTCCAGGGTCCATTTAGAGCAAGAAAGAGGACTCCAGGTGGGCCAGGGGAAAAAGCTCATATATCAGGGTGTTTTTATCTCTCTCTCTATTTTTTTTTTTTTTTACAGTTTATTGTGCAAGACATTTAAATAAAATAAGGAGAAAAGGTGTGGAAGCATCAGAGGGCTGATTTTACTTCTTGTTATAGATGCTGTTATTAAAGATTATAGCCTGACTGAAGACATCCAGGGAATTACAAGACTGTGACGCTTTTCCTCCAATGAGACTAGATATTTACAAACATGAAACGACATGACCAGTATTTGGAGAACTCATAATTACTATATTTATGTAAACACAATTCTTAGTTCATCTTTTAGTTAAAGTGTAAAAATCCCCGGTGAGCAGAAGATGAACGGAAAAGATAAACAATAATAATGTATGTTTACTTGCACTAGGATTTCTAGTAGAATATACATTTATTGCTGCAATTACTGTTGCTTATGTACAGTGCGCCCTGAAATCAAAGGTTCACACTGTCCCTTCAAATTTAGCAAAAAACAACCATTTTCTTTTTTTAACTTTAATACTTGTGTTAAACATCTTGGGTATCCCAGTCTGTGCAGGAACCCTGGAAAACGGAGCATTACACACTTTAGCACACATATTTAGAGAAGCAGGAGGCAGGCATTGATTGGGCTCCTTTCAGCATGCTGAGTCGACATGAAGCTACTGCCCCCAAAACAGGCGCAGCTGTTTGTTCTGGTTGCAACATCACAACCCTGAGACCCTCCGTGACCCCAATCCATCATCAGACACACATTATACATATGCAGCCGGCAGAGACGATTTTACGACACCTTTGACGAAGAGATAAGCAAAGCAAAGCCTTGGATCTGAAATCTAAATAGAAACTTTTTAAAAATACACATGCAAACTTTCCTTAAAACAACTCATCCATCTTCGATCATGGTATTTGGAAAAAAGTGAAACAATGTGCCCTTTAAGCCACTTGGAGTGACAAAGAGGAGGCGTTTCCTCGTGGTGTGCTCCAATAGGAGACCGAAGATCTCAACATTGATAAATAACCACTGAACGCGCATTTAACGCACACTGGACGGCTCTGAAAGCTCATTTATCTGGAAGACATGCACTAACGGTGCATTTAATGTCAAATTTATGGACACGCACATCTTTGTTGACATGGTGTCTAGACACAGCACTAATTTGAAGCACTTTGGTTTGAAGCGGTGGACAGCAGCCATTAGCCCATATGGAGGAGCTGCACATGGAAACGGTTCAGTGATGTGAGTCTCTGTGCTGCATCAATGTGAGTCTGCTGCTGTCATCGTGATTTGTTTCTCTCTCTCTCTGATAAATGAGATATAATATACATGGCAAGGAATCCTGACTGAATACCATTACACCTACAGTGTCCTTTTAGATCTTAATTCTAAGTCAAATTTTAGGGGGGATATTTTCCAAAACAAAAAAAGGACACCCCTTCCAGACATTAGAAGGAGTGTCATGGAGTAAATAATAATGCAAAAAAAAAGAAAAAAAAAATGCACCGCTTGGTTTCAGGTAAAAACTTAGTGGATGGTGCAAAAGTGGTACAGAGGACCATCACCTATTTACAGTTCAGTGTTTGCAAACTTTTCTGTGAGGGGTAACTACAAGTCATTTGTACCGGGAAATTTACCTATTTGTACATTTTTGTGGATCATAACTGAAATATTCAGAAGTAAATGCAGCCTGGGAAGCTCAGTGCAGTGCTACGTGAAATGCTAATGACTGTATTTTGCAAAGCAGCCAATCAAGTCGCATCATGGGTACGACTATTTGTCCTGCCCCAGATTGTCCTCATGTACCCTGAGAAAAATGAGGCCCAGGTGGGTGTTTGCGTACTTTTAGCTGTAGGGCCTTATTTAAATAGTGGGCAGATTTTCCAAATATAACACCTATATGGGCTTTTGAAATGGGGTTATTGGGGAACTTGTGGAAGATCCCAATTAAAGCACAGTTTTCAGCTCATGTTGTACCTTATAAGAACTTGAAAGATGGGGCCCGGATGGGTTTTTGTGTGCTTTGCCCACTTGGCACACATTTGTGCCTAAATTTTCCCAATATAAGACCTATAAAGGTTGATAAAATTGGGCCATTATGGAACCTATGGACAATTCTATTTGGGGCCCATTTTTCAGCCTATTTCCAACCCACATGGCCCCCACATGTAAATGTTAGATGGGGAAAATTCTCATGTCATTTTTTTTCCCTTTATTTCCTCGGGTTACATTTAATGTTCAAACTTTTTTGATGACCTGAAACAAGTTAGGGAGACAAAACAAACATCTGAGATAAATGTTGTACAAGTGTTAATTTATAAAATACTTAAACTTCTTATGGAATCTGCTAAAACATAAATGAAATTTATGTAAATGGCTGCTCTTGTTGCTGAACTGATGAGGTTTTTTTTCACATAAATATGCTTTTTGTAAAAAGTGAAAAAAGTTTCCTATTCAACATATGTTTAGATAAACTCATTATTTACTGAAAGACAACAACAAAGGCAGATGACAGAACACCCTTGTCTGAATCTCACTATGAAGCAGCATAACAGTGTAGATATTTAATCTTGGCTCATGGGGTAAAACTCCGACTCTAAGCGAGAAAACAAAGCAGATTCTCATTTATCAGTATAACTTCAGGCAGCCGCAGACATCTAACTTCTCCTGATGATGGAGCAGGAATTTCATTATCAGCATGATCCTCTGAGATCAAATGTTTTCCCCAGTTAGTTATTTCTTCAGTGGATTATAGAGAGGATGAAAAATCAGCTCTTATGTCAAACTTCCTTTCTAAATTTGTAAGAGATGCTATTAAACTCCTTTGATTTCGCTGCTTGTTTTCTGGATTCTGAGTGAATGAAAACCTGGACAGCTGCGACTGAACATCTTAAAGAGTAAACCATCACAGGACAGGAGCTTTGAACCTGCCCAAATTGATAAACGTACCAATAGATGTGCCTTATGATGGATTCAAATACTTCTTTTGAAAATTACCAATGGAAACTGTTGTAATATACCTCTGAAAAATGGGAAACGGGCTGCAAAGAAACAGTCATATCAGTTTAGCTTAAACTAACCTAAATTTCTGCAGTCTTCATTCAAATACACAGCACTATTTGTTATTAACATGCTTCCTTGAAAATGTTAGGATAGGTTTATAAGCTTTTCAAAACATGTTCATTACATTTTTTTCCACTCCTTTTCAGAGTTCCGTTCAGAGTGAGCTGTTTAAGGGCCTCTTGTCACTTTAAATGCAAATAAGCTACTGCTGGCCACGTGCCCCAGCTCAATGTGTTTACACTCGCATAAAAATGGCTGCAAACAGACGCACAATTGCAAAATTGTACATCTTTGGAAAACAGAAGTTGAGCTTCCTGTACAACCAACAGGAATGGGGCAAGTGATTCTAGTCGGTAAGTCAATGACAAAACACGTGTCTTTTCCAGCAGCCATTGTACAGCACATGCAGTGATAAAAGCAGCTGACCAAACGTGCCGGAGCTCAGCTTGGATTGCTGGTAACAGGCTGAGCTTCATCGAGTTTGACAGGTGAGGGGCAGTGCTTTCTGACTTGTGACATTACATCTCCTAAGTTTTATAAAACCTCATTTTACAGAAACCAAAAAACATTAACATATTGACCTATCGGGTGATTTTTGAACCACTTGGGCTGTTTTCAGAAGCAGCAGAAATCCCAAATGGCAGTACAAAAATGTGCAAAATGTGAATTTTCCATAAAACTCCCCTTTAACAAATCCCCCACTAAATGATCAGAATTTAAACTTGCTGACCCAATCTGACCCCAAGTAACTGAAGATTATCTATCCATTTTGTGCCATTTACAGAAATGACACTAAAGGAAACAAGAAGTTGTGGATTACCTGATAGCAGGGCTCCTCAAACCCATGTCTCAGGGGCCAGCATCCTGCAACTTTCAGACCAGATGTGTCTCTGGTCCAACGCACCTGAATCAAATGGCTGAATCCACTCCCCAGTATGCAGTCACATTCTGTAGCGTCCTGCTACTGACCTCATTATTTGACTCAGTTGTGTTGAATCAGAGACACATCTAAAAGTTGCAGGACACCTGCCCTCGAGGCTTTGTTTTAAAGAACCCTACTTAAAAAGAAGCATAAATCACCAGGAGTAATGAATCACCTTTAATTATGCCACATTCTCAAAGTGATTCCTTGAAGGTCTTCTGGTCAAAATGGTTATGGAAACAGCAACCAGGGCAGTTTAAATGCAAAATGTACCTGTTAGGTCGTAAATCAGAAACCCAGGTATTACATTAATCATTTAGCAGGAAGAAAAATTACTGAAGTATTCAATAGTCACAGCACAGTAACACAATGCCTGGTAATAAAGGAACATATTGTCGATTTTGGATACATATATCCTTCTGTTTAGACACCCATGCTGCTCACATCTCCCTCTGTGCCAACTAGTGCCTCCCACAGATCAACTTCTTTCATTCTGCCACAGCTGTTCCACATCTATCGGTTTAGTTCATTCGATTCCTTCTGAGATTTTCCTCCCCTGCCTCAGTATTTAAACTCTTAGTTTTTGACCATTTGTCTAGACTCTTCTATTTCACTGCCTCCGTTTCATGACCTTCTCTCACTCCCTTTTCTGCTTTTTGTTTGTTATGAAAGTGATCAATTTAACCACAGTCTATCGCTGCACTCGGGCCTTTTCAAACCTCAAATAAACAGAAACAAACAGGGTGTAAGTGGTCCTGGAGACCAGAGGTTAGTCTAAATCGTGTATGAAAGTGTGTAACTACTTGCTATCCATACTTGTAGACACCAGTTGCTGATGCAGAGAATGTAAACAATGGAAACTCGTGTCCTGTAACTGTGTATGGGGTGTTTGTAGAGCTTTTTCCCATTTGTGTGATACATATTAATAATAGCAAATTAACACTGGTTCTCACAAGAATGTCAGGGTTGATGATAGAAGCAGAACAGGAAAAATGCCATCATCCTGCAAGGACAAAAAAAACAGTACCTGTTGTAATTATTGCACCAGGTGTCGTTTTGACATATGGGACACCTATACAAGACTACTGCTTAATCTGCAGGCAGTTGCTGTGCATTTTGAGCAGGCTGTGAGCGACCTTTGACCCCCAGAGCCCACCAAAAGAGAGAACACAACACAGAAACGCTGTTACAAAGAAACAGATCGGACAAGAAGCAACAAATCAAGGCATGGCATAATGTAAAATATGTGTAGAAATGCTGGAGCTACAGAAGACAGATGAGAGGCTATAGGAAGTAACAAAAATCTGGAAAAAGCGAGAGCTGAGACGGCATTAAGACAAAATATATTCCAAGTCACATCCCATAAATTTTCAAAGGCCGGTATCAGCATTCGAGGATCCTTTCCAATCCACAGAGATGCTTGGTCAACAACATCATCAGAGGATGGGAGGAAAAGCAAAATGCACAAACAGAATGGGGAAGGAAAATTCAAAAAGCAGCCAAACGTGCTAAACGAATAAATGGTGAAGGTCATACTCTAACGCGAAGGCAAATGATTTCCAATTAGTTAAATTAATTGATTTATTTTTGGATTAAGCCAAGCTGTCATCTGAAAAAAAAAAAAAAAGCTCAACAACTTTATTTTGCACAAACTGTCAGACTTCACATGGTATAAATTTAGCTACCACATGAATGTTATTAACTTTGGAAATTGACTTTTGTGTTTAAGCCTTTCTTTTTTTGAGGGGTTTCATAAATACACAACACACAACTTCAGAGAAACTTGAATTTAGTGTGGATTCTCTCTCATCCAAGCAGGGTCAAAGTTATACAGGGAACACCACGCTTGCAGGATGCGTGGTGTTCCCTGAGGATAAACAAAAGGCCGAGAGTTCAATGAGACATGTGGCCAATCGGAAACAAAAATTTCCCATTTGACATCGGAATGTCGGTGAGTAAAATCTTTCCGTATGTGGTGTGTCGTCGGTGACGTTGCAGTTTTTAAATCATCACATTTGATTTCTCAGCTTTTGAAAATCAACAATGTCACAATCTTGTCAGGGCAAACGAGGCAGAAAACAGCAGGATGGAGACGTTTTACTCTTCTACACTCTTCCCCACACTTTACACATATATCGCTTCCTTGTTCTTGCTCACATCACCCAATTCACCAATGAAACGATAGGCTAAGTGAAGTTAGCATAGATAGGATTAATAGCAGATTGATCACTATTAATCATATTCGTGTTAAAATACAAATGTAGTAGATGTGGCCACATTCAAGTTAAACATTAATCTAAGAACCAACCTTTGTTCTCTGCGCTATTTTCAAAATTAACAGCTCAAATGAATCTTAAAAACCTCCAGTTTTATTTGCCATTTATTACCATGATGAGTGTATCAAGCAAGTAAACTCGCTCTGTATTTTTGATGTAGAAGATGGATCCACAGGTGCACTGTAAACCGTCATAGCAGAAAGGACAAATCAGCAGTCATGACTTGGATATAAACGGAGAAGTCTGACAGACAATGTCTGTCTGGAAGGAGAGATGTCAGGCAGCTAGAGTGTGCATGACTAAAAGGTGTGGGCAGGAGTAAAGTGTGCAGAAAACAAAAAGGAAAACAGCAGACATCTGTGCAACTTGTCAAAAACATTCAAGAACTTGACGCAAGCAGCTGAGGCAGCGTGAAAACGCAACGTCCTGCAGATGACGCTGAATGCATCTGACATCTATTTGAACAACATGAGTCTAAAAAGCCTGGGAAAAAAAAGGACTTAGCAGAAAGTGCACAGGTGTATGTCTTGTCTGTTTTTCTGAAAATGATTCAGATCAAGCAGGTTGACAAACATGGCAAAGAAGAAATCAAAAGATATTTGGTCCAGGACCTGAAATTTGGGGGATGATAAAAATTCAGGTGACAGAGAGAGAAGGAACAAAAGGAACAGAGGAAGTTAATAACGAGAAGGCTACACTGACAGGGACAAGCTGAACACAAGCAAATTGAAAACGAAAGGAAAGGAGTGGCATACGGAAAAAAAAAGTCTAGCTGTCTCTCAAACAACTGAACACCTCAGCATTTTACAGCAAGGTCTCCTCCAGCAGCCATGCAGTTGTGAAAAGCATGAAAACAAAACGCAGGTGTGTCGCGGCGGCATTCAGGCTGACGGATAAAAGGTCAGAAAATGATCTGTCATTGGCATAATTGCATCTGCTGGAGTTGTGTATCAGCGACTCGGCGATTCTCAGATTGCTTTTCACACTTCATTCATCCGGTGATGGAAAGGTAATCCTGGAGACACAGAAGTTTATCGTCGAAGCTCATAGTGGAAATTGGAAGTTGAAGGAGGGGGAGTTGGAGTTCAGCGCCGATCCAAGGTGACAATATGCGACAAAGGAAAAAAATATATATATACCACAAAGGAAACATCCGCTCAGACCAGCAATGCAAGACATTTTACCTTTTAAGAGGTTGCAATAAACCTCCTTAACATATTTAATTATTTTGCCAAAAATAATTGTAACAGGATTCAGAGCACACATAAGTTTTTTTTTTTTTTTTCTACATGATCACGACCACATTAGCTAGAACACATGCAAACAGCAGATCAGCTCAACATCACAAGCTTGTCACTTTGTTTTTCTGTCCAAAGCCCTCATTATGTCCTCCACTTATGGCTTTTACTATAATTGTTTGTCAATCTAACATCTCTTTATGTAATTCTCCACATGTAGTCTGTCTAATGTCCAGTGTTTTCTTTAGCTTTGTGGATTTATTGTGTTATGTCAAAGTAATCTACATGGGCTTTCAAGTGCATTGTTTTTGTCCATGTCAAAGTATTGGTTTTAGAAGATATTTTTTTTTTTTAAATAAATGCATACATTGGTATTTCTACAAGGTTCCTGTCAATAAATAGTAAGTGCTTTCCCTGACAATGGAAAAAGGAAAAAGATCCATCAGGCTTAAGTGAAGACAACACAAATCGCTGGACAATTTTTTTCTGCTGGTAGTGAACATGCAGAAACATGTCTTACACCACCAATGTGTTTTACATTCATTTGCAACCATTTTTCATAGTGAATTAAAAGCAATAACAGTTTAGAGTCTAGCAAAAATGTTTCAGGGTAAAGCTCATCACCGACATACGCAATGCTAGGAATTCAAAAGTCAAGCTAATAGTTTGTTAGAATAAGGTCTATTAAAAGCCAAGAAAATCAAATTAAAAACTTTGTTGCAGTTCAAGTTAAGGTTTTACTCGTCACTTTTACACTTTCACTTTGAAATCAGGAGATTACTTTTAAACATTGGGTTTAGTTACTCTGAGAACTGATGCATGTCTGCTCCACAATGTACGGTGTGAACTTAAAGAAGCACATAAATGGCAGGAGCACCTAAAAATAATTTGATACAAAAAATAATTTGGTGTAAAAATCCCTCAAATGTTTGCTTATGACCAAATTAAAACTCAAGTGGGCTAGAAAAGAGCTACTAAAAGCTAGCTAATGTAGGAATATATGAAATAAACTAGACTCCTAAAATTAATGAGTGATGGAAGTGTATATAAGGACTTTAGAGACAGCCTTAACTTCCACAGCTCCATTGGGACTGAAGAATATAATCTGATGCGATTGTGACTAATGTCCAGGCAGAGGGAGAGAGAACGATTGAGTCACAGTAGGGATTATACTTGATTTAAGAAACCTTTGCAAAAGAAACGAAAGAAGCGGCAATAGGAGTGCACATCTGTGCCTCACTGTTTGCTGCAGCAGATGAAAGGCGGCCGTTAGAGGTTGATGTGGTGCTATTTCTCCTCTGGCTCAGATTAAACACCGATGCCCGTTCCAAGCAGCACATTCATCACGTCGGTGATACTTTTAGTGGCCGTTCCTCTGCTCAAGCGGAAATTAACAGCACTCTGGTGCCCTGTGTGTGCATAAAACCAGCTTTCTCTTTCACAGACGCACACACACACACACACTCACTCACACACACATTCCCATATGCATACACTCATATTAATTTCCAGCCCTGGTCAGACACAAATGCTGAAGGTTTCCTGATTATGAAAGCTAAATTTTTCATATAGTTTAAGTATTCAAAGAATGATTGGACTTTTAATAAGAATCGTCTAGTGCATTACGTTTGTCACGCTCACTTATCAGAGTAATTGTTGAAATTAAAAATACAGCAATAATTTCTGCTGATTAATTTAGAGATACAGGACCTGGACTGGTCTGGCAGAAAACCTAATAAAGACGTCACAATGAAATTAATTATCTAGCATTAAAGTAGGAACACAATATCTGCAATAATAATTAGAAACTATAGATTATCAACAAATTTATGGTTATAGTGTCCCAGCTGTTTCGACGTCACAGTTCAACTGACATTGCAACCACAAACCATCGATTTATTTATCAGTTTCTCCAATTCAACGAGATCACAGGTCATGTGAGTTTTCAGCTCTTATTGCTGGGAAAATTTGTCTCGATTCTCAAGCAAGAGTCCAAATACATTCCTTGCAGTTTATTTAATCTGCTTCAAGTACAAAATAAACAGTTCTTAGACACAATCTACTGCCGGTTTCTGCAAATCAGAATATTTGACATGAAATGGACACAGAAGGAAAATCTGATGTCTCTTTGCCATGCAGGAAAACTAAACAGCTCTTGCTGGTCTTTACTTTGTACACTTTTTTCCCCAATTCTGTATTACCACTTAGTGTTTATCCCTGTGTTAGAAACTAACACTTTGTAGATAAAACTGCATTATACTGTCATTCAATAAATTGCAATGCATTTGGCTTTGGTGAGTCTTGATTGTCAGATTAAAAGTACCTTTTGAAAACCACTTTTAAGCACATATTAAAGATACTTCTCATTAAGCTCTCATTTCTGTTTTAAAAATATTTTTGTATTGGTCGGATATAATATTCTAATTTTCAATATTTTAAAAACTGTATTACGAAAATCATCGTAATTAACAGAAATAAAGGCTTTAAAACATCCATCTGTGTGTAATTGATTTGTATAAGGTGTTTCACTCAGTGATAAAGTTTCTGAAGTAAATTGGCTTTCTAATAATTTTCTCATTTATTGAATTGGTCTGTGGAAAGAAGGCTGCTGTGACAGAGTGTAGGGACAACCCAGGCCTCCAGGGGTCTCCAGTGAGACATCCTGTCTGCTGGATGCTCATCAAATAACATATTCCAGTTTCAAATTAGAGCTTCTTCTAGCGTGAGGGTTTCTGCAGTTATTTTTGCACAGTAAATTTGCTCGTACATACAGAACATAAGCTACAGAGCAGTTAGCTTGTGGCTGAGACCTGAATCTGTGTAATTTGATCTGTGTGGTCAGAACCCCAGGGGATAAATACCCAATAAAAGACATTTTGGCGTCTGGATAAGCATAAATCCAACCAATTTGAGGCCTAATTAAGTAGGACTTACATACCACCCTGGGACGGTCTGTTATGAGAGACGGAAAAATGACCAGGGGCATTAGCGTCTGCGCCGTCTCAAGAGAGTACTAGATCCAATAAGGAAGGAAATAAGGGGGGGGCTCATTGTGGCTTACTTCAAAATGGCAGCACATCATCATAATAGATAGACACACACCGCATATTGTGTACTGCAAAAGCATTAAAACAAAGCCTCATGGCCAAGGAAACAAAAAAAATGTTAGATCTTTGACAGAACCTCTGATGCGGAATTGAAGCTGAAAAAATATCGACAGTATTCCTATCCCTTGAACGTTTTCCTGTTCTATCATGTTACAGCCACAAATGTTAGAGTGTTTTATCTGAATCTCATGTGACAGAGCAGTGGATACTTTTGAAGTCTGACAAAAATGGGCCATTAAAGGTTTTGACAGATAAAAATCTGACAAGTCGGGGAAGCAGTTAATCAAACCTCCTGAGTGGAACCATCATTCACCTTTTATCCATTCAGCCATCCATCCTTTTATCTAAAATAAACATTTTAACTATCATCCAGCCATCTTTTATTCATTCAAAGCTCTTCACGGCCACTAAGTGTCCTGCAGAAACGAGCCGATAGAATCGTCCATAATGTTGGTTATTATGAGCACACAAATCCGTTATTCTTAAAATCTATCATTCTTAAATTTGAGGAGCTGTTGGAATTTAAAAAGGCTCAAATTATGTCTAATAAACTGCTGGCTGAGCACATGCAGAACATGTTTTTTGAAAGAAGGGAGCTATAACTTAAGGGGTAACTCAAACTTAAAATTTGTAGTTTACAAACAAGAAAGAGCTTTTGTATTTCAAATAATGGGGTAAAGTTATGGAAACGAGGAGTTAAAACAAAGTCAAAACTGTATACAATTTAAAAGGAAATATCAAGAGATAATTTTCTGTATCCCAAGATAAAATGGAAAATTAATTATCCTGTTTATTTTTATCTTTGGAATTATCAATGAGGGTGCATCTGAAAATATATCAGTTTAGGTATAGGAGTTCATAAGTTTCTTACTTTTTCCTACAATTTTTTGAGCATGTTAAGATTACTGTGGTACAAAAGTATGTCTTTTGCATTACTTGTGCTTGTGCATGATTTTATACTACAATCATGTCCAAAATAAAGTTTAATTTCATTTCAAAATGTTATCTATCCATCCATTCATCCTATTTAAATCCTGCGTATTTCAACACCGTAAAAATATTTCCTATAAATTCAATACAAATTTGCATTATCGCTATAAAAATTCCCTCTTAAAATGACAGATCTGTGGAAATCTGAATCTGGAAACATTGCCAATTTTGTACTAACAGTTCAAAACTAACAATCCAAAACAAATAGTTTTGAACTATCAATTAAGTGCAGCTATTAACTGTGGCTGTTAACTGCAGTTAATAGCTGCAGTAGCTATTAACTGGCTTCAATACATCTTTTCTTATAAGCACAGCCTGTTCCTATCTCTATTAACCACTGAGGCTGTAAACAAACACAAACATCAATGCTAGGACCCGGGTTCCTGCCAGTGGAGGAATCCAAGTCCCCCACAAGCAGCTTAATTTGTACTGACATTGAATTACACAACATGGACTATATTTACTCATTGAACTGACTTTATTTAAGGGCTTTGTGGTCAAGGGGTCTCCTTGTAAATATAATCCACACATCTCAGATTGTTAATAGTAAAATAAATCCTCTTGGCCAGTCAAACTAAATGCTTGGACATTCAAATGGCTTCACAGAAACCAGCTCAACTCTGAGCAGACAGCAAAATGGTCCTTCTCCCCAACACCACACAAATATTACATTATGTATTCATCACTGCGTGCTGTATTATCATAAGCTGCAGTAGCTATTAACTGACTTTAATACATCTTTTCTTATAAGCACAGCTTGTTCCTACCTCTGTTAACAACTGAGGCTGTAAACAAACATAAACACCAATGATAAGCGCTATTTGGCGGTGATAAAAAGGGTCGGGGTTAGGACGTGGCTGCCTCTGTCTGGACAAAGATATACACGAGTCGCATCATGCCACAAAAACAAATTAGTCCCCGTCAGAATCCGCTGCATCCCTTCTGTGCTTTTCTGCATAAGCAGAGTGATGGAATAAAAAAATACATATATATATATATATATATAAATATATAAAAAACCTCACACGATAGAGAGGAGGGAGTCATATCGGGAGGTCATCTGTGCTTCAAAAGGGAGATATATTAAATTCATTCATCTCAGTCAGTGGGAGTGCCAGCGCTATGGCTTCTATGTGATGAGGGATAGAGAGATCTCCCTCCTCTCATTCGGGCCCGCCTTGGCTCAGCCACCTTCCAAGGTATTGTCTGGGAAAGTCTCCCCGCTAACAGAGCCAATGATTAAGTAATTTTGAGAGGTTTGTGTGAGTGTGCACGTGCAACTACTGGTGCACTGAACAGCCGGTGTTTGAAAGCAATCTAAGTAGGGGGAAAAAAAAAACTTGAAAAAAGCCTAAGAAGGTGATGAAAAACACTGCAAAACTGGAAAGACACAGATGAAGAGAACATAGAGAAAGAATGAGGGAGGAATAGAAAAGGCCACCAGGAGGACAGAGGGGAGGAATGGAAGACTCCCATTCATCTTCTGTCGCTGCGGCACGATTGTACAACACTCATGTTCACGAACGAGACAGTGTCTCACACGAGGTGTGATGCACTCCAGGGTAAAATTGGGATTTATGAGGAGCTGGGAACCCTTGTCCAATGAAGACACAGCGGACTCACGTTTCTCAGGTTTTCTGTGACCCCTCAGTTCTTTAGCATCCGGAGACATAAAACCAGAGGTTGCACAAGATGTTTTCGTTGTCCATCATTTTGACTGATGGAGTCAAAACAAATCCTGTCAAACTGTTTTTAACTGTCAATTTAAAAAAAAATGACAATGATTTTCAATTGTATGTACTTTTGATTTGATTCATATTCACCAACCTGAACAGAGACAAAAATCAGTGACTGTGGCACCAGTAACATCATACGAAACACTGAAATGAAACGATTAAATTATGAACGATTCACCTGCTGTGGATCTGAACTGCACACCCGCTCGTGCGTAATCATATGCTTCAAGGTTTTGACATTGAGATAGAGACCGAATCCGCACTGCGCTGCCACTTTGGACTGGAAATACAAGTGCTATTGGAGCCAAAATTTTGAAATCAGGAACATTTCTCCAAATGAAGTTATCAGAAGGTGCCAAGACTTTTTAAATAAAGGGTTTCCTGATCATACTAGCACTTATTTCAGTGGGACGATATCTCACAGCAGAGTTACAATAACTCATCAATGCACTGTCAGCTACCAGATATCGAGATGCATTCAGTAAAGGGAATTTTATTTTTATTTTTTGATGGATTTTGTTACCTCTGCCATATAATCTGTGCATAAAGTTTGAATGTCAAAACATCTCCACCAAGTGGTCAGTTGTGTGAATTGTAAAGTCCAAATTGACAGATGGCCTTCAGATCTTTCCATCACGATTAAAAAGAAATATTGGTCAAAGATGGAAAACATTCAGTGAGTGTGACCCCTGTGTTCAACGTCAATGTTAATGGTACACATAAACCTTATTCACACATGAGAATTTAATCTATACATAAGTTTAATTTAGTGCTGTGATCAGTATTATTTATACTCCCTAGAAATGTGGTAAAAGTTAAAAATAGGGCAAAAGCAACATGTTGATCAATATTTTTGTCTTGTCATGATGATTGTATGGTCATTGTGCCACTTTTTAACTGACTAGGTAAATAAAGCTAATATTCTCAACCAAGAGTGGGGGTCACGACCTTCTCACGTTAAGCATTTTTGTGTGGAAAACTGGAAATTTCAGGAGCCATTGATATAGAAAAGCTCATTGCTTAGAATCACCAGGGATTTGCTCTACGAAAAGGATTATCTGTAGATGGAATCCTAATTGGATGATTGGCTTTATTAAATCAACTCTGGATCCAGCATTAGTTAAAAAAAAAAAAAGATTTAGGTTTAATCTTTTAATTTAACCAACATCTCTCTCCAACTGGACGTAAAAGCAACGTTTTTGAGCGCCCCAGCCAGATTCCTAACTAGAATCTAATCGAGAATCTATGAAGTGTTGGGAAGATTGGGATTTTGGCAAGTAGGTCTTCCAACCTGGGAGACTTGGAGCTAATCGCCGGAGATAAATTGTCATGCCAACTACAGAAACCTGAAGAAAGCTCCCCAGCAATTATAAGAAAGGTCTGTGATGCCAATACAGGTTTTCCATTTATTGATGGGACTTTTCAAATATCAAAATGTACATAAAAACAGGTTTCAACACTGATACGCCCTTAACATTATTTCATAAAAAATAAACTTCTCGTTCAAACATATTAACTCTAAACCTGCCAGCAGTATAAATAATTTTGAGCTTTACTGTAAATATCTAGAGCCAGCTGTAAGTAACCTTTATTGACTCTCTAAGCCTTCACCACACATCTAATTGACGGCTCACTTACTGCCTAATAAATCCCTCCTCTTGACAGGTGTCAGTGTAACAAATAGTCAATATATTTCACTTCACCTGTCAGTGACTCGAACGCTGTTACCACCAGATGCATGCTCACTGAACCGCAACGCAAACAGTTTTAGTGTAATTAATGCTCAGTAGTTAAATGGTGTCACTCTTCAAACCAGCCCACATTAAAGCTGAGATTGAGCTCTTCACATTCAGATGATACCTCTGCCAGTGCAGCTCAGCTTTACTTCCTTTGAAACCACAATGAGACGTGAAGCATCTGGACAGCACAAAGCAGTGCACAGCTGCAGAATTAAGGAGAATAACGTCTTCCACTGCCTGAATGGACATGCATGGAAATGCATTCTCACTGCTCAAGCACTGGTGTTGTCCCTTCATAATTATTGTTAACAAACAGCAGAATAACGTATTTGAGAAAGTTCAAATGAATCAGGGTTGACATATTAGCACCACTCACGATTGTAATGTTCTTTTAAAAAAATAAATAGCTGCCAAAAAAGTGAAAGAGGTTCCAGAAAACAGTGTTAAACTCACAAAGAAAATAGAGACCCCACTATTTCAGGAGATGGCAGCAGTATTCAGCCAAAATGGTGGAGGACGTGTGATGTGTCTTGTGTTGTTCTCCTGTGAAACTGAGGGCTGGCATCGCCTTAAAAGGGTCCACACAAGTGAGAAACTTTATTCTGTAAAAGGAAATAAAAATAGTTACAGAAAGACAAACAATAAGACCTTTGACTTAGAATTTACAGATTTGTGTTCAGGACTTAAAGACCAAAGAGCTGGAAACATTCGCTCCCTTTTGGGATTGTATTTGTAATAACTTATGAGCATTACTATATGGGACAAACTTTATTCTTCAGATGAAATTCCAATAAAAGGTGTTGTAGGAGGGACAAATGTGAAATGTCTCGAATCACCAAATCTTTCTTTACCAACACCAATGAACAGTGTTAGAAGTTTCTGCAAAGTGGCAAAAAAATGAGTAGAAATGTCAGTTCTTGAGAAATGGGCATTGAGAAAACTCATTTATCTGCAGTCACAACCTGCTCTGTTAATATGTGCCCAAATCGCTTCACTGAAGTTGTTTCTGTGTGGGAGTGTCTGCAGAAACAAGTGAAAAATGAAGTGGAGACAAGTCTGAAATGTGCTTTTAAAAAGCAGGAAGGTAAAACCCAAATGCTGCAGTCTGGGACCTGATAATTTACCTCCTTCTCTGAAGTTCACTCGGACTGCATTACCTGGATTATACATAATTCTGTGAGTCACTCAGAAATGCTGGAATAATAAATGGGCTCCTAAACCGCCGGTGTTGCGGTGCTGATGTTGCATCTTGCAGCATGTCACTGGCTCTCGCAGGAAGGAAGCAGGACTGTCAGATCTGGTGAGGTGGATTCTCATGTAAAAAGGCTGCTATGGTTTATTCATACTGCACGGCTCTGATGCAGTTTTCCACGGACTACTACTCGCACTTCCAGCATTGCTCACTCCTCACCGTCTCCTTTTGTTTTTTCTCCTTCGACAACTTGCTCTGTTGTCAATTTACAAATTTATGCAGGATTAGAACCATACCTGAAAAGGTAGCAAGGTGAAAGCTGAATAAGAAGAGCTAAATACAGTGCAGCGCTAGCACAGATGGCTTACTGCTCTGGGCTAGGAGGACATGTACTAGTCGCAGATTTTCACCCTTGTTGACTCCCTCCTTCTCCTCCTCTCTCATTTCATCCTTCCTCCTGCCTGCTTTCGCTCCCTGCCCCATGACTGAACCCAGTGTGTGGTTTGACTGTGATATTGGCTGTCTGGGTGACAGGCTCGCTGGTGTGATTTCTGAGTTGGAGAAAAACAGATCAGCGACTCTTTACTTAGCACCCTCCTCTCTTTCACCAGCCGCTGATGAAGGAAGGAAGAACCGGCTGAAGAGAACAGCTAAAGTTGTTCATTTATTTTTTATGAGGTGGCCCTCTAAAACATGGATGCCCTCTGAGTTCAAAGTCTCTTCATTATCCTACAAATAGAAGAAAATCGATCCAACGAGACATCACTCTGATCCTCGATGGTGTTGGCTTTTGTTGCCGTTTCAAACTTTGTGAAGCTTGTGAATCTTTCCTACATTGTCACAGAAATTGAGAAGTCACCCGAAATTGTGATGTGCTCCACTTTGTAAGTCAGACGCCATTTCATTTATGCATGATGTCTGGGGAGAAGTCAAGCACATGTGTCATAGCTGCAGTGTTTATCTTTGTATGCAAAAGGGGTGTCCAATAAAGACTTTAAATTTTATTAAGATGTGTTGTGATAATGGTAAAAGTGATAAAGTATTCACGTCTTTATGTCACTGCTGTCAAAAGTCCTACAAACACTAATGCAGCTATTAAATATTCACTATGAGACAGGCTTCTCCAGTGTGATTTTTATCAGGAACCTGTACAAAGTAAATATATTTAGCAATATTTTTAAATTTATTGATACTGTCATGGCAACATCAGTGAAGAAAATAGTACAACAATAATTCATATTATAATGTTTTCACTCATTCATTGGGGCCTGCCAATGCATTGCATTGCCTCACTGCCTCTCATGCAATGCATGCAAGTATTCTCCACCTCACAATAATATAAATGTCACTTGCTGTGAAAATCCTAAATTTATTATCATGAAACACATTTTGGAAATCTGGGTATAATTGAAGAAACGAGAATCCAGTTATGTAGAACCTTCATGACAGCATGAAAAACGGCAAAAGATCTCAAAATGCAAACACACAATGCCCCACTTTAAATAAATTCAAGAACAGATGAGAAACAAGTAAATAACACCTAGCAGTCTGGAACGGTTATAAAGTAATTTCCATGGGACTCCACAGGACCATGGTGAGAACCATTAGTCACAACTGGAGAAAGCAAACCAGTGGGGAACCTTCCCAGTAAGAATACTTCAACAACCAGAACACCTAAAGTACTGAAGGCATTACTTTTTACAGTGAAGGGTAAAAGTGCAAACAAAATTTACCAAATACTTTCTGCAATTGTTAATTATCTACTCTAATAACAGTCAAGCTGCTTAAATATTTGTGTATATATCAGAAGATGTATCCAGGGCTACATTCTTAGGTTTAGCACAAAATGATAAAGATGCTCATCCTCCTGGGTTTAGTCATTTGGCTGAATGTAACCATGGGAAACTCTGACAGCTGGGTTTCTTTCTGCTTTTAACAATGGGGCCAAAATAAAAAAATAAAATAAAATCACAGATGCACTTATTTCATACGCTAACTGCTGCATTTTGCACAGTCAGTGTGATCCTGAAAGGAGGCCCCTTACTGACACCAAATCAAAACTTTTATCAGACCATGGAGACCATGGAGTGGATCTTCAAGAAAAGCCGCCGACGGCCTTCCTCGCCCGGCCTCGGCCATCGATCAGGAACTAAGTGTCGCCTTTAATTGGTCGGACGAGGTCGATTGCCCGTGCAGCCGCTGAGAGGCCTGAAGGCGTATTGCGGGCTGCAATTCTTTTGTGTGTGTATGCGTGTGTGTGGCTGTGAAAATAGTGAGAACCCTGAAGATTCTCTCTTTGAGCAATCACAGTAATGAAGTGAAAATCTGCAGTTCAGAAAGACTCTGACCCACTGATTAACTGATAAGTGAAGGAAACAAAGAGCTGGAAGCTCTGGTTTCCTGCTCTGGTTACCTTGCACTGCAGCTCCAGTACAGATTTTCCACTGGTTTAAGCTGAACTAACGGGAAATTTAACTGGAGACAGAAACCGACATCAGTTTCTGATAATAAAAGGACGGTGAACCAGACAATAACTAAAATCCATTCATTTCAAATGCAGTAATAAAACACAGTTTTAAAAAGTCAAAATAATTTTACTGCTTGATTTTTGTTTGTTTTAAACATGTTATAAATTGTGATCAGATGGGCAGGTAACCTTTTTTTCTCTCAAACAGAAAGATGTGCTTCCATCAGCAGAGTAACAATACAACATTTTTCACAGTATGTTGATAAGAACTGGAAGATCGCTTGTAGATTTATTTAAAAGATACAGTTTATATATCAGTGTCCAGTCCAGGTTTGACCAGTCCATAATTTGTGTTGCTTGGTAATAATAATAAACAAAAATGAAAATATTTATTTTTCATATTTTTGCAAAGAATGACTATTCATTAAATCTCAAACTGAAATTTTTAGCACAGAATAGCCAAAATCAGCAAATACTTGAAATTCCCTCTAGAAATGCTGTTTTAATATTTCACACGCAATAAATATACCTTAAGATGCATTAAAGGAAATCATCTAAGCACAAATTTACAAATTCTTCATATCTTTGTATTTTCCTTTATTTTCGGGGTTTTTTTTGCCTGACATCCTACAGCACAGTACCGAGAATCAAACAAGTAGCTCCTATCTGTTTCTTTGAGTACAATGAGTCGTTTCAGGCGTTCTTCAGAAGAAGAACGGCTTTGTTTAAGGAGCTGATGGAGCAAAATCTCAAGAAGTGCAGAAAATGATGGGAATGGTGTCTAGCACCATTGCAAAACTTGGCAGATATAGAGGATGGATGGATGAATTTTTTGTAAACAAATTTACTTTATGACATGGCTGTTGGCAGTTTAAAGCAAAGAAATGCATTTTGCTAGAGCTAGCGCGGCTCTTTGTCAGTTTGCCACTCCCTGAATCCAGCAGACATAAGCAACTGGACACAGCTTCACAAGACTACACTTAGATAAGAAAAACTGTCACATTTTGACATCATTAGGATTCCTGGCTACATTTCAACTCCATAATAAAATAGAGTGGAAAGAGCAACATGTTTACATCTTTCTGTTCTTTTGTGCTATTTAGCTCACGTCTTTTTGTCATAAAATGTGAAAACTATCATTTTACTGGTGTTTGCGATCCCCCAAAATACATTGTGTTATGAAAATTCGATTGCTTCTATTTATATGTTTAAGATTTTTGTTTTTCCAGTTGAACATCTGGCTAAAATTATGTGCCGGTTGTGTAGTATGCACTTGCAATGAACATTTTTTAAGTATTTTGCTTCCATCAGTAAAGAGAAAAGATTTAGGGATTCACATATTTTATCACAGTTCACAGACGACACTTTTCAGCAGGTATTAAGAGAATAAATTGCATCAGTTTTGTCAGTAGCAAACAATCTAAAGATTTAATAAATAAGCTTCTGTATAAATGAAACTTTGTATCAGTAACCTCTTGCAAAAAGCTCTTATCTGTGTAAATTGATCTATGCTCCCACTCAAAAGAAAGTCTTTCATTTCTGCAGACAGTAAGAACATTTTGAATGGTGAGAAGGACAGGAAGGATGTTTTACAAGTAATGAATTACTTAAAATAAAATAGAATGGGCTCAAGTCATAATGAATGTTCTCAGTTTCAAAGTTTATAAAAACCAGAAGGCTTGTTTTGTTAAATCAATGACATTAATATTTTAACTTCAGACAATTTTATAAGATCATGGTTTATAATTTTTTTTAAAGTGAAGTGGAAAATACAGTTATTTTCCATTTCAGCTGAATCAAACACACAAGTTGAAACAGACATGTTCACCATTTACTATGCGCTTCTGAAGGATGTTGGTGCTAAGCTATAAAAGTCAAATTTAAAAGGTGGCTAAAAGCAGTGAAACTGTGGAAATGAATATAATTTTTGATGTTCAGTCAGTAAAAGTATAAAACACCAAAACATCAATGTTGTTGATGTTTGCAGGGTTTTGTCTGTTTAAACTTTATATTTCACAAAACTGAGAGAAAAGCAAATTTAGTTATGGATAGATGTTTTTATGCCTCAGTGATGCACATACACTCATTTTTTCTAATTTAATTTGAAGATTCACAACATTGTATTCTGTCTGTCAGTCTTTCTTTCAGGTGAGTTTTCCTAAAACAACTCTACCTGGAAACCATAAAGTTCTGAACTTGAGGGATACTTGAGAAGCACAGATGAATGATTTCTGTTGTCATCTGCAATACAGCTGAAAGCAAACGCTCTTATGCACTTGTCATAAATAATGAGACCAAGTTTCAGAGAAAGATTTACATTTATTTCACACTCAAGTACTCGAGTGTAGTAATACTTTAAACCCTGGGCATGAATTATTGCAGAGCAAAGTCATTAACAATAAAACAGGGCGCAAACAGGCGTAAAAAAAAAAAAAAGTCCTATTATGCATTTTATTTAGGTTTGTGTTTATATAAAGTGTAACTAAAGAAGCCTGGGTAACATGTTTTAAACTGATCCAATCAGCTTTGTATGGTTTCGATTCAGCAAACTGCACAAAAAAAAAAAAAGTCAGCACGTGGTCACTAATCATAAACAGCGCTAATGGATCATGGGAATTAACGCTGATCCACAAACACAGGTGCAACAAGCTCATTTCACTAATGACCAAAGCAGCCTACCAGGAGCGGCACAAATTAGTATACAGTTGCAAACATGCAGGGTGGCTGATAACTGGGAGTCTGTAATTTACCAACAACAACAGGGACAGCTTGTTTCTTGTTGCAGCACACTGAATTAGCGTTCGGCAAAAGAAATTAACTGCGCTCTACGGCATGGATTAAGAAGAAGAAAAACCATTGCATTACATGAAATACTCATGAAAAGTGGGATGTGTTTGCTTTGATAGACAAAAGAGGTTGAAAACAGATTTAAAACAATACTACACTGAACTGGATTGTGTTCTATGAAATGCAGATTTGACATATTTTCCCTGATTTCTTGGTAACATCGTGTCCTCTGAAAATAGTCAAGCAGTGGATGAGAAATCTGTGAATAAGCACGCAGGTCCAAGTCAAATGGAGTTTACTTGCGCAGCACATTTTAGCAGAAAAATAGTTCAAGATGAATTACACCATAAAAAAGTCATACAGTAGCGACAGGGATGGGAATCTCTGATCCCTACCCAGCACACATCTGGATTCATAAGCTACAATCTGATGCATTTAAGATTCCTCCTCGTTAACCACTGATTCAGTCAGATAAGATTTATGCCCTCGTCCCGATGCGTCTCGATTTGAATTCATTTTACAGAAAAACATATTGTTTGTATAAATATCTTTTCATTAAAAACGAATGAGGCAATTCAAATTTCAATCATTTATTTATAAATTTGTCTTTCCGTAAGGTTTCTTTATAATAATATGCCATCTAATCTTGTATGGAAAATGTCTGAATGTTGAATCCTGATGCATTGTGGTGTTGTCAGTCGCTATTGCAACAAGTCTGAGCGTAGCATAACCAAAAAAGCTTCAGAAATATCAAAAGTATCTAATTTTTTTTAAACAAAAGTAAACCGTAATGACTGAAGTTAGATTATGGTATTTAAAACAGTTAAAAACAAACTCATTGTAAATACAATTTTAAGAAAGATAATTTGCAGACATCCCAATCTGAGCATACAGTTGATGTATTTGTCTGTATACATGCCTCAGAACCTCCTGTTTATTCCAGTGGAAGAATCATTACAATAAGAGTTCATAAAAAATAAAAGAGATCAGACTCCGGCAGCTTGAATCTGGTGGTTCTTGACTTTCACACCAGAGGTCACACATGGCACTCATTGAACGCAACGGACCTTGAACTCACTTTACACTTCAGGCTCTGCCGTGCAACACTGTGCTCTAGATGAATACCTGATCACATTCATGAGCCCGCTGCCGCAGATTGAAAGCGTTGGTTGCATGAATCCCCCTGCAGGTCGAGTCGAGCAGACACATGCCACATCCGCATTGTGCTCAAACAGGAGGCGCATGGATGCAATCTGATGTTGGCACACACGCAAACCCAAACACATGCTTATGACACCAATGCACAAATCCTAGACGAACGTTCGCGCAGGTGTATCTTTCTATAGCAGAAGAATTAAAAGGGGGAGAAAAAAAAGATCTGAAGAGAGTCTAATTCTAGCGCGCTCGCATTTCATAAAAGCCACTATTTTGCGTGCTAGGTGTCAGTCAAGCATTTTACACCCAGGTAACGGGTTATGAGAGCAGAAGAAGTGAGGCAAAGGAAGGAGAGGGTGTAATTATTGAGGATGATGTGTAAAGGAGCCTATATGGGATGACAGCATCCCTTTCATTTCTCTGATCACTGGTTTAATCCTGACAGAGCTACAGCGAGCCACGGAGCTGCTTTGCCTGCAAAGCTTCTGCCTCTGCAGTGTGCATGTGACACAAGGACTGCAGATGCTCGCAAAGTATTCAAACCCTTTCTCAAGATTTTGTTGTTTTAAAACAAAACTGATCATTTCTTTAACAAAAATGCACAATAATTATTCAGATTTATTAAAAACCTGATAAACAGCTACATGTCAAAGTTAACTTTGATTTAATCAAATCTTTTAGTTGAAGCAGAAATGATGAACTCAAAGGATAATGTCCAGAGATTTACCGGATCAGACTGCTTATATCAAACAGCTGCAGGACACCAGATCTTGAGGATGGGAGTTTGACACCCCTGGTGTAAAAGCACAAACAACTTTAGCAGCATATAAGGTTTATAAAACACTGTGGTCTAATTTCTCTGGAAAATCTAGACCTTTGAAACCACAAAGAGCCAACCAAGATCAGTTCAAACTTTAAACAACTGAAGCGAGAAATGTCTCAGTCAGAGAGATGACCAGGTTCCCAATGATCCCTTATGCAGATTGAAGCATCTACATGATCAGCCATTGATCACACACGGCATTTATGGTAGAGGTGGAACATGGAAATCGCTCCTCACTACTTTAAAGTAAAGTAACGATGAGACAGCTGTCAAAATTCAAGCCCCTCCTGTAGAGATGCCACCTAGAGACAGTGATCCGTGCTTTTATCACCTCCTGCCTGGATTATCATTACTCCTTTTTGATTGGATTGAGCCAGGCCTTCCTCTCACGTCTAAAACTGGTACAAAACACTCCTGCACCATTTGTAACTTGGGAGCACATAACTCTGGTTTTATTATCCCATTCAGTTTTATTATTCATTTACATAAAACTTTTGACTGTGTGAGCTGCTTCACCCTTTCAACCCATGACATACTTAGATCAGCTGACCAGATGCTTTAGACCATACAAAGCACAAACTATGCATCCAGAGGACACAATGTGTTTGCAGTTTTTGTCTCCTTAAAATGTAGAATAAGCTGCCACTGCAGGTCTGGAGGCTCCATCTCTTTAAAACCTGTTTTCTCTTTGGCTTTCAACCCAGCGTGTGCCTTAATCCTTTGCAATGAATCTGTGCCATTTTAAAATTGATATGGCTCCCTTTTAATTCACCCTAAAGATTATTGGACATAAAAAAAAGAATGTTTGATCAAACCAAAAACAGACAAAGACACAAATTTTTCAAGGAAACTTGTTGTGCTCTGACCTTGGCCAACAATTTATCATTCAAAGATGAAGTTGGGGTCTACATGCGATACACAATCTACCATTGATAAAGCCTGTTATGTAACAAAATGTGGAGTGAATGATTCCTGTTGGCGCATTATGTAGGCGTAGACATCCAGGGTTTACCTGGCCATGTGTGAGACATGCAGTAATGTCTCTCCGGCTGGGAAAACACGTTTCACCAGCATTGCTGCTTTTAATGAAGGAGCAGGCAGAAAGAAGGGGGAAACACAGGAAATTAAAGTGATATGTAAATGATGGAAATTCTCATTTGAGTTGAAGGTTGAGAGTGCTACAGCATTAACCAGCTTATGAGTTAATAATGATTTCCTTCCACCGATCCTTCCCCTCCCGCTCGATCGTGGAACATGAAAAAAATAAAACATGATGGGCAGAAGAGAGAAGAAGAGGACAGAGATGGAGACAACATATGTCCCTGTATCTAAACGCTCTGGAGGTCTTCTGCTAAGCTGGTGCATAATCAGTTTTCTCAGAATCTGCAGCTCTTCTGAACTGATTCTAATTACTGAAGACAAGTGTGTTTTTAGAGCTGATCATACCCTACACAGCTCTCTGTTTTTGCTTTAGCCCCCTGTGATAACAACCAGATGGCAATGAATATTTTTCAGATGGACAAGGAGGACGCAGAGGGTGCTGTACAGCTTGTAACGGTGGTGTAGCTCTGTGTAGTGCAGAGTAGAAAAACAGACACAACATCAGCTTGCGGTTACAGTGCACCGGAGGCAAATGACTGCAGAATGATCACTACAGCTATTATGAACCACCACGGTTATTATTTCCTCTCCCCTCTCCTTGGTATTAGCTGGAACAAAACAGAACAGTCAGAAGTCCTTGCCCCGCAGCCTTCAGTGATTGGAAAACGATATTAAGTCAGACACCGTGTTCCCCGATGCAAAAAGACAGAAAGAGAGAGGAAAAAGACAGTAATACAAAGCAGCAAAAACATGAAATTGTGATGCTTGAGGCCTTACTGGGCAAAGGAATGAACTTCAAAACTATGTTTTTTTTCAGGGGGGTTTGTCATGAAAATCACAGTTAATGTCCAAATATTATCACTTTTTAGTGACAAATACATCATCATAGTATTGTATATTTGTCATTCAGTAAATGCAATAGAAAAAAAAAGCATTCCAGCATTACCTACCTACACGACACTGCAACACACAAAATTTGAAAATACAATTAAGTCTGGCTTCCACAGACTTGCTGAAAACCTTTGTAGCACACCAAAGCACGTGTACTTCATCTCATTCAACACTATGCATATGCTTCACTAACCTCTGCATGCTGTTTGCTTGAAACTTAAAAGTGAAACTGACTGCATGAACTACTCATAGCGCACTGACACTGGCAAGTTATCTGTAGAAAATTATGTAGGTTTTAACAAGCAACTGTTGTAAAAATCACATTTTCTATGTAATGCAGTGGTGCTTTTTCTCCACATATTGCTGCAGATATTGCCGCTATATGTGTCTTAGCTAAAGGAAAGGTGCTATGTTTTTTCCAAGCTCAAAAAATGACCTATTCAACTTTGAGTTAAAACTCCAACAACTTACTGCGATAAAGCTAAAGAAGTATCGCCCATCCATTAAAACTACAAGTTGCAAGCTGCATGCCTGTTGAGCATTAGATTATTCAACAAGAATTTAAAAACTACTAAAAACATATTAGATTTTTTTGTAAACTATTCCTCTTTGAATATAAGGTCTATAAACTTAAGCGGAAGCAGTAATAATTGTTGCTTAATTTGTGATTATACTGTGATACAGTAAATCACAATTCCAAAAAAGGGTATATCTAGATTATAATATTTAAAAGTTTTTGGTCATATGAATTTAAACCACTTGAGAAATCAGATTGAGAGTGTAGCACTCTGCTATATGCAGAAAAGCTGTGTATAGCACCATGTATAGCACCATACATCAGGTTGTGTCTGTGATCTTTTCAAAAGGGAGCAGACGCACCCGACATGTCTCCTAAAACACTTCTATAATCTTCACACAAGCGTGTAGCGGTGTACTTATATACATTCATAGTTTTCTCTAAGTGGTTTCTGCAAGAACCTGAAGTTCCTGTAAAAACAGCTGCCCACCCCACTTGTGTGTCAGAAATAATAAATAAGGTAGTAACAAGGCTCAGAGGACACTGAAAGGCCTTCTGTTGCATCATTAAAGACCTTTTAAAAAATTTAATCTCATCAGGACAGACGAAGATGTGTAACCTGATGTGACTCTTAAATCCAACTCCAAGACAATGATAAATGCTTCAAAACCAACTTTCAGTTGGAATCATTTCAACCACAATCATCAGATTTCGTGCAACAAGCCAACAACAGTTACCATGTGGTTAGAAACATAACTGCTGAACAAAGAAACATCAGTTTTTTAAAATCTTTGCTTTAATCTGAACTAGATTTTTTGGTGCTGGGTTTTTTGTCTGACTTAGAGGAACAGAAATCCCAGGGATCAAACCAGAAATTATCTCTATAACCAGCATGTAATCAATGCACCAAACAAACAAAAAAAAAATAACTTTTTATGACATTTAGATAAAGAGCTAAAATGGAAAATAGTTTAGGATTCCTGCTAACTTGATTTACTACACATTAGCTTTTATAATTAGTTTGTGTATAGCAATAACTACTTTGTTGTGTCAGTTTTTAAGACAGTTTTGAACTCAGTATAATTTCAAATGGTGTGCCAGTGACAAAGCAGGTTTTTCCAATCATCCTCTTGAATTTCGGTGCACCTCAGGGGTTAGACCTTGGCTTAATTCAGTTCTTCAAATAAACAAAAATGAACCATAAAGCATTATAAAACCTTTAACATTTCAATGGTCTTGCAGTTTGGTTTCCCATATTAGGGTGTATTCACACCAAGCACATTTTGTCTGCTTTAAATAAAACAGAATTTGTTTCCCATGTTGTACAAGAGTAATTACACCAAAACAAACCGTGGTGCAAACCAAACAGTCAGACTATCACCTCAAAAGGCGGGACCCAGTTTCGCTACCACTACAGCAAAAAATGAACCGCGGGAAAACGATGCTGCCTCAAAGTCTGTGCAGGTGCGTAGATAATCCAACTGCTTAAAAAGAGCCACAACATTTGGTTATATTTAGCAAGAAATGCTTATTTCTGTTCTTTCTTTATCAGCGCTCTGTCCAGCTCCCAGTTTTCCTGTCCAATGAGAGCAAAGATCGTCACCCACATGGCTGTTATTTATGAAGTGACGTTCCCTTGCAAACTGTGCAATGGGAAAGCAAACCACACCAAACAAGAAATGTCTGCTTTTGGTATGGAGCAAAAAGATGAACCAAAAGGACATTCCTGATGTGAACACACTCTGAATGCTGAAGTGTTTTATGATTCGATAGTTTTAAAGCGAAGTCATAATTTTTGGCTCTATAATTTCTTCCAATCTTCTTGACTTTAAAGTTACATCATGCTGCTATTAGGAATGAAGTGATATCTGATTATACTCTGAATTGTGATGCTTAAATCAAAAGTGTTGTTTAGTCTTCGCTGTAATATTAGACAATTGTTCTCTCTAGTGTTGGAAAATCTACAGTTAATTGTTGGTTTGGTAATTATAATACTACTCGCTCTTCATATTTTTAAGCAGGACTTTTAGGATTAAAATTGTCTCAAACTTTCTCCACTCTGCACACAACATTGATTCTGCTAAAAGTATGCTTTCAAACAATTTTCCTGCTGTCAGATCATTACACCACATCCAGACATAGAAAACAATTACACCAAGTATTTTGTGCGAGCCAGTACTCCTCTGATGTATCTTCAGAGAGGAAAAAAAGGGGGGGACAGGATGGAGAAAAAGATGATGAGCATTAGGCTGAAATGAAGGCACACATGAAAGAGTCAAAGAAAAAATGAAAAGTCATGCACCGGGGCTGCAAATGATCGTAACAGTGCGGGTTCAGAACATAATTATTTGAGGTTAAACATTTTACCTTGCTGTGCGGAGCGCTCGATTGTTGGAATGAGTGGCGCTGAGGTAATGAAAACAGTGATGGGGCCCCTTTGTTCGGCGGTCTCTATCTCGCAGCATTGTTACACTGATGTCGAACACCCAAGATGAGCTCGAAGCAGCACTGAGACGAGACAAAAAGCAGATCTGATCAACTGCTTTAAATTGGATTACAGTTTGTGTCGGGTAAGAAAGTTAAATGGGATAACAGCAGCAATGGCATATTATTAAATGTCTCATCTGTGGTTTGCATTTTGGTGATAAAAAAAATAGCCCAAAGACGATATATTTCCGTGACATACACTAACGAAATAATCAGAAAAAATGCTGGTACCGTTCAAAAGCAGTTCTCTTCCTGTGTTTGAATTGGAGTTAATCCAATTCAATATGGATGCATAGGGCAACACCTTCAGCTCAATCTCAGTCAGCAGAAGGCTGATGTCGTAGCCTATTTACAAACTCGAACAAGGTTATGGTGGAGATGTGTAATCTTGGACTTTACCAAGTGTGACGTGGAAGTGCTGGTCCAGTCTGCGATGTGGAAGAAGATGCTGATGAAAATGCTCTCCGTTTACTCTAACCACATTTCAAACAGCACTAATGGATACAGTCAAAATGAGTTTCTGTGTCATGTTTGGTGGCGTGAAAGCCAACATGCAGAGGCAGGCCGAGAAATGTAGAACTGGAAACAAACCTAATGATCCAGCAACCGAATTTCCTTTAAACAGGCGCCAGTAATTAGAACAACTTGACGCAGGTGCGAAGAAGAAGGAAGGAAAACCATTTACTATGTAAAAAAAAAATGGTCACAGAAAATAAAACAGGAAGTTGCTACTTTACTTTAAAAACTCTTAGAATTAGAACTGCACAGTACTTTAGAATTGCTCCACCTTTGATGATGGATGTTGAATATTAACCACCTCTGTATTATTTTCAGACTGGAATAACTGAAGCTCTGAGTTTCAGGCCTCCAGCCTCTTATGGCTCCAGTTTGTCTCTGTGCTGCAATGTTACCCAGCATTCTTCACTTGATACCATCTAAATACTTTCACATACTTCAAAACGCTGGCATCCCCTCCTGTTTAAACAAAGGTAATTGTGCGTGATTTGAGCATTAGCCAGTGTCATCAGTCATAGAGGGAGAGTAAATTCTTCATCCGAGCAGGTGCTGTTTGGCAGGACCGGCCCTGCAGTGTTTTATGGATTGTTTAGCTGGCTAAGCCAACTCCGAGTTGTAAAGGCACAGTGGGTAAGGCCTCGCTACTCTCAGCTTGCGTACAATCCATCATAGATTGCTTCTGTAATGACTTTAAAGCAGTGGTCCACAATGCTGGAAGGCAAACTCTGCATGTAGTTTGTAAAACTGTCAAAGCACAGATGGTTTTAGTATGTACATTTACAAGAATGATGGCGGAGGCATTTCTATACACACACAGTGTGCCCTGCAAAAGAATTCACATTTTTCCATATTTCTTTATGATATGAAGGCAAACGTCGAAGGATTTCATTGGGAATTTACGTGATAGACAGATGTGAAGTACTGCACAGTTGTAAAGTGGAAGGGAAATGATGTACTGTTTTAAAAATTATTTTACAATAATAAAATTTTAATTTTTTTTATTCAAACCCGTTTTTATCAAATTATATTTACGTTAAAAACGTCCAATCAAATCCTGTCTGAATCAAAACAACAATCCATTTGAAAACTGATGTTTAAAGACCAACTCCGTCCAGCTGGACTGAATTTGAGCAATACTGGCAAACATTTCAGTGTCTGGATGTGCAAAGTAGGTGGAAACCTTCTCCATAAAACTCACTCTTCAAGTGAAAAAGATTTCGTAAACTATGTACAGTTAATTATTTAAAATGAACTGATTTCGGCTTAATGTAGTCCTAACTTTAATTTGACAATCTGTGAAGGAGGTGACAGTAAAAATCAAGGTCTTCCCAACTCAAATACTTAGAGTTCATCACAAAACACGAATGATGAAAATACCAGTAAAACCATGTAAAAATCTTATCAGCAGTTATAAATAAAAAAGATTTGATTAGTGTATTGTCAGTGCAGGTTTTTCCAGTGATTATTCGGAGGGTATAAATAATTTTAACATGCCATTTACAATAAAATCTAAAAAGAAAAAACTAAAAAATTGTTTAAATCCTTTCACATTTTCTTCTCTTTCTGAAAGATGGTCATTTCCATTTCCAATCAGAAATAAAGTCAGATTTAAAACTAAATCTGTCTGAGGTATCAATTTGTTTCTTTCACCTCCCCAAATACTCATCAATGAGTTGGTGCATCACAATAACCAATAGAATACATTAAAGTTTGTTGTTGTATTGGGACAAAATGTAGAAACATTTAAGCGGTCTGAATACTTTTGCTTTCTGAGTCCAAACAATGAATTATGAAACCGGCTTTCAGTTTTGCAGAACATTTGCATTGCACTTGCACGGAAATCTCATTTTCTTTTTATGTGTTTGTGCAGTTGTGACAGACCATACCACTCTGTGCCTGTACTTATAACCGTACGCTAACAGCATTACAGAGAGTCCATGCTCTGCAGATGATATGCAGACTTCATGTACCCTTTTCACTTTTAAAAAACACCCATTATTTTCTGATTCTGCTTGACTTCTGGCTTTTATAAAGCAAGTAGAGAAAAACCTAACTCAGGAGCCTCTCCAAAAGGCTTCCAATTTCTGGGACTAGGTGTACCCCTTATCCTAATCATTTTCCAGGCAATCACCAGCTCTTTGTCAGCAAAGGAGGAGAGCAGAAGGTAAGGAACGGTGGTGAATAAAGAATCAAGACCAGCATAAGGCAGGTGAGAAAAACCTGAAATGATGTGAATAACAGGACACCAGGAAAGGTTAAAAAATACAGGTTGAAAGAGGAGGAGAGACGGTGGAAGTGCAAAGGTACAAGGACCAAAAAGGAATGTTAAAAACAGTGGAAAATGTGAAGGTGAGAGGTGGCGAGTTTGGTGCCTCATTAGATAAAAACACTTAGGAGTCAGAGTCAGGAAGCAGATGCTGGGGCTTCAGTAGTGTTTTGAACAGAGAATCACTCATCAAACGTTAAAGTCTGTGTGACCTTTTCGGCAGCATCCCCAGAGAGATGAATGGAAAGACAAAGGCACCGACAAAACAGATTCTCTAAACGGGCTTCTTATCCTCTCTGGCCTCCTCGGGGCTGTGCTGTTGGCCCTCAGATGGGAGAAACAGCACAGCGTTGCCTTCCATCTTAAACATGATATCTGCTGGGAAAAAGGAAAAACACACATCCATCACATGGAAGCAGAAATATCCACCTGGATATCTTTCAGAAAATCTGATTAATAATTTGCTTAATCTGCTCCCACACAAAGATGAAGGGAACAAATGGACATGTAATAATTTAGGTTTCTGTCCTCTACTGTAAGATTCATTGGAGTTCAATCAAACAAACCTCAACATGATGCATATAACGTACTCAGCACTTTTAATCTCCAATAGAAGTTGAAAGTAAGACTACAGGATGGCTCGTTTTTTTTTTTTTTTTTTCATTCTTCCAAGCAGCCTGAGGTTGTTATTATTATTTAAACTGGTCTGGATCTGTTGTCCACTGTGCTTTCCAACTGTCTGTCAAATGTTTTCTTTGGACCATGACTGCATTTTGACCCATTCTGAGCTTGTGAGGTTTCTTTTCACTGTCGTCACAGACTTAATTACCCGTAGTGATCAGTTCCCCTCATTTTGCTACTGCAATGTAATATTTCTTGCTTGTTTATTCTCATAGAAAGCACTTTGAATTGCCTTGTTGCTGAAATGTGCACTACAGACAAACTTCCCTCACCCTGTTGCAAAGTCAAAGGGCCAACACAATTGGCTGAGCGTCCGCTTATAAAAGTTTCACACATCAGAAGTCATGTGACCAACTGAATTTAACTGCATTGTGGAATTGAAAATAACCGTCTGACTTAAACTTTGTGATTTGATTGTATCGGCTTCCTAGAGTCACATCGGATTCTGCAGGAAACTAATATGACATTTGTGGCGACTTGGGCTCACAAAAGTGACTTGATCCTCCAACTACTTCCTGTCATCATCTTCTTCACAGTTTGTACCAGAGGCAGCATCTTGTTGTTGATCATGTAACTTGTGTGATGCAAAAAAAAAAGTGTTTCAATTGCAGTTTTACAAAATAAACCAATTTGTACAAGAGCCAAAATAATCAGCTCATTCTAATGACAAAATTTGACAAAAAATAAAGTTCTCTTTTGTTTTGTTTTAGTTTGATAGTTGTGTTTCCATTGATCAAATTTATTTTCAAAATGCCAAATTTTCCAAATATATGGTCAATGAAAATGCTGCATTCCAAATGGAGCCAGATTTTAAAATCAGGCGGTAAACAACTTAAGCGCCACACCGTGGAAACCTCTGCAGCAGAATACACACTTTGTTTCTGCAACCAGCCCGGCGTTCTTTTCCTCTCACACCTGCTTGTGCTTTACATACATGAACGTGACAGTGTGTGCTGACCTTTGGGATCTTGAAGTGAATGGATGAAGACAGAGTGATTGAGGTGCAGCCCCGCTCCAAGCGAAAGAAATGTTTTGCATGATTGCGACCACTCAGTCAGACGTGGGAAAGAAATCTGTTTACCCAGGAGCTATAATGTGACTTGTGTTCTCCATTTACATTTCCTGCTGCAGCCCTCCTGGTGCAGCCGTCGCAGCTCTGAGATCATTGTGAGCAGATCTGGAAGGTGTTTAAAAATATACATAAAAAAATGTGTTTACTCTGCTGGCCTGCTTTTAAAGTTCAGTAATTTCACATCCCTGAAATGCATTTGATTGCTAGAGTATCGACTGAAAGCGATATTGCAAAATGACAATTTGAAAGGGAGGTTGTAGGAATGAAAAGGATTTCTGTCAGGATTATCCAATCTTTGTCTGATTATCCAGGAAACACGAGGCCGTGTCAGGTAGAGGGGAGGTATGCAAGTCTGTTTACTACCAGCTCAGAGCGCAAGTGTACACGGCATCCCCTTAAAAAGCAACTGCGTTTTGTACACTGACTGAAACAATTAGCATGAGAATTGAACCATCACAACGCACCAGCACGGTGTTTGATTGCCCCCCCGGGTGCCCGCTCAATTCAGCCAATCCGTCGGCGTCTCCCGGCTTTCTCGAACAACAACAAACATCTCTTTGGCTGCGACATTAAAAGAACAAGTCCAAATCCTGGATGTGTTTTTTGTTCCACTTGAAGAAGATCAGCGGTTGGCTGTCAAAATGATATTCTGTCAGCGAGCGAAGCGCCATAACCTTTATTGTGAGGCACTTTCTTCTTCAAGAGGAAACGCTTTGCACAAATGACAGGGTAATTTCCAGGCAGCTTTGGTGAAACTGATTAAAAGTGCTGCTGTTAAGAAAGATTGTTGCCAAGACGTCTTGTTGCTAAAGAGCCGAGAGAGAGGAGGAAAACTATGTGGAGATTGGAAACACAATGGAATAATGAAGGCTTAGAGTCAGACTGAAAACGACTTGTTTCAAACTCTGATCCCAAGCAACTTTTTTCAGATTAATGTACAAAAACTCTAGATGACCGAGAGAATTAAACAGTCATAAAACGTTTCACCTGAATTGAGGGCTACAGTTTCATACCTTGTTTTGTCACAATAATGGATGTGGATGGACTGATGAAGGTTTGCTGGTGGTGTCCAAAGTCATCAGAAAATTTATTTAAACTACAAGCACAAAGAGCCAAAACCTAAAACAAAGAATAAAGAGAAATACTTCAAAGTTTCAAGGAAAAGCACAAGAAGGTCAAACAGCTTCACACAACCAGTGAGGTTAACAGTCGGGTAAAGAGGAGTCATCCTGCAGCTCCTTAAAAAGCCCCAGCACGCTGATGAAGAGATTGCAGACAGGTGTGCAGTCTGCTGCAGGTAGCCCAGGCTATCCAGCAGAGATCTTCTATTAAAACAGACTCACACACAAGAACACACTCAAGCACCAGGATCCTGACCGCGTTTTCCCTGACCGCGTTGAGGGGAAACTCAAATGTGCTGGACAAAGAGTCACAAGCACCTGGTTGTGGAATTGGTCTGGAGCACTTCCATTTGGTGGAGTGAGATTTGTACTTCATGATTTTGCCATTTGCGGTATTTCCCCTGTTGCTTCTATTCCCTGTGGTTGCAACGTTTTCTGTTGCATTTGTGTGTTTTGGAGTCTGCGCCACGTTTGCAGCACATTTACTGTGCATTTGCATCCATCAACCACCTTATAATCTAGCCTTACTGTACATGTTCTGCATGAGGAGCAAACACAACACAAATCAGTTCAACCCTTTCTTCACTTTGAGGTTCGGCCATCTGGGGTATAAAACATTCATGTTAGGGAGGAACATTGATCAATATCTTGTCCTCGTTACCAAATCACTGCTCCAGTTCTACAGAAAAGAACAAAAACTCTGTAAATATCTTTAAAATAAATAAACCTATCTCAACAGTAGGTTGCTTCGGAACATATTTGCAGCAGGAAAGAATGCTAGCCATATACCTGCAACAAACTCTGCAGTCGGTAGCTGTCCCCGATGCTCTTTTCCCCAGCAGGGTTTGGGTTCAGCCGAGAGGTCAAGCAAACATTGTCATTTTGCTCAGCCCTGGGTGGGTTGGCCCTGCACCTCACCAACCTGCAGCACTGCATCAAACATCTCCTCTGTGATTACCGCCTCTGACACATGGACATAGCTGGCCAGCTGCTGCGCCACCTGTCAGAGTAAAGACCTGAAGCAGAGGAGAAATTAATGGGCGCGAGCACGAGGATGAAAGTTGGGCGGGCTTGAACACATAAAGGACAGGGAATGAGACCAGAATAGGAAATGTTGGACACATGGATGAGAGAAAGGGGTGTGTGCGGGGGTGAGGATAATGGAAATGTGTGGAGATAATGAAAAAGAGAAAATTGAAGGCCGCAGAAAGGGGACAGAGCGGGGGAAAAAAGACAAAGAGCGGGACTGAGTTCAAGATGCAGAATTCCAAAAAGCAGAGACTTCATGAAAGACATAATTAAATTGTGGCATTCATTGATTCTCTTTTGTAATGTCAGAAAACTGAAAGCGACTGCAGCCATAAAACGACAGGCATTTGTATTAATTCCTGTGGGCCTCCTTATGCGGAGCGCGGTTGGTATTCAGGGACATCATTACCAAAACCTACAAAAGCTCTTATCAGCTGCAGAGGGCTGCCTGTGTGTCTGAGGTGTGTGTTTGTTTCACACGACTCGCCTCCTATCTCTGTTTCACATCTTTTGCCATCTGAGTGGAATGGGCAGTCCAGCTCCTCTACTGTGTTTTTTGACATTTCCATTAGTCAGGATGAAAGCTGAACAGGAATCAGACTCACT